>NC_053035.3:23535606-24136222 GCF_002575655.3 Aegilops tauschii subsp. strangulata | reverse complement strand
CATCATCATTTTTTAATCCTTTCTGACTTCATTTGTTATTTTTCATGCATTTACTAATTATTTTGAGCTATGAGACCCTAAAATTGAAAATCATTTCAAATGAACTCTGAAAGGTTGAAAGTTGGCATGGTATTTTCATCCACATAGGATGTGCAAGAAAGTTGAGAGGGTTACGGCAAAAACTGGATGCACTTCGTGTACAAAACGGACAATCTCTTTCAGCGTATCAGGATTTCATCCGGAAACTCGTCAGTTACAAAGGGATTTCATTTTTTAAAACTTATTTGAACTCCTGACTTTTTGTGTGTTCAAAATGCACCATTCAAAGCCACATCATCATTTTTTAATCCTTTCTGACTTCATTTGTTATGTTTCATGCATTTACTAATTATTTTGAGCTATAAGACCCTAAAATTGAAAAGCATTTCAAATGAACTCTGAAAAGGTTGTAAGTTGGCATGGTATCATCATTTCATCCACATAGCATGTGCAAGAAAGTTGAGAGGGTTATGCAAAAACTGGATGCACTTCGTGTACAAAACGGACAATCTTTTTCACAGTATCAGGATTTCATCCGGAAACTCGTCTGTTACAAAGGGATTTCATTTTTTAAAACTTATTTGAACTCCTGACTTTTTGTGTGTTCAAATGCACCATTCAAAGCCACATCATCATTTTTCAATCCTTTCTGACTTCATTTGTTATTTTTTCATGCATTTACTAATTATTTTGAGCTATAAGACCCTAAAATTGAAAAGCATTTCAAATGAACTCTGAAAAGGTTGAAAGTTGGCATGGTATTTTCATCCACATAGCATGTGCAAGAAAGTTGAAAGGGTTACGGCAAAAACTGGATGCACTTCGTGTACAAAACGGACAATCTCTTTTAACGTATCAGGATTTCATCCGGAAACTCGTCTGTTACAAAGGGATTTCATTTTTTTAAACTTATTTGAACTCCTGACTTTTTGTGTGTTCAAAATGCACCATTCAAAGCCACATCATCATTTTTCAATCCTTTCTGACTTCATTTGTTATTTTTCATGCATTTACTAATTATTTTGAGCTATAAGACCCTAAAATTGAAAAGCATTTCAAATGAACTCTGAAAAGGTTGAAAGTTTGCATGGTATCATCATTTCATCCACATATCATGTGCAAGAAAGTTGAAAGGGTTACGGCAAAAACTGGATGCACTTCGTGTACAAAACGGACAATCTCTTTTAACGTATCAGGATTTCATCCGGAAACTCGTCTGTTACAAAGGGATTTCATTTTTTAAAACTTATTTGAACTCCTGACTTTTTGTGTGTTCAAAATGCACCATTCAAAGCCACATCATCATTTTTTCAATCCTTTCTGACTTCATTTGTTATTTTTCATGCATTTACTAATTATTTTGAGCTATAAGACCCTAAAATTGAAAAGCATTTCAAATGAACTCTGAAAGGTTGAAAGTTTGCATGGTATCATCATTTCATCCACATATCATGTGCTAGAAAGTTGAAAGGGTTACGGCAAAAACTGGATGCACTTCGTGTACAAAACGGACTATCTCTTTTAACGTATCAGGATTTCATCCGGAAACTCGTCTGTTACAAAGGGATTTCATTTTTTTAAACTTATTTGAACTCCTGACTTTTTGTGTGTTCAAAATGCACCATTCAAAGCCACATCATCATTTTTCAATCCTTTCTGACTTCATTTGTTATTTTTCATGCATTTACTAATTATTTTGAGCTATAAGACCCTAAAATTGAAAAGCATTTCAAATGAACTCTGAAAAGGTTGAAAGTTTCCATGGTATCATCATTTCATCCACATATCATGTGCAAGAAATTTGAGAGGGTTACGGCAAAAACTGGATGCACTTCGTGTACAAAACGGACAATCTCTTTCAACGTATCAGGATTTCATCCGGAAACTCGTCTGTTACAAAGGGATTTCATTTTTTAAACTTATTTGAACTCCTGACTTTTTGTGTGTTCAAATGCACCATTCAAAGCCACATCATCATTTTTCAATCCTTTCTGACTTCATTTGTTATTTTTCATGCATTTACTAATTATTTTGAGCTATAAGACCCTAAAATTGAAAAGCATTTCAAATGAACTCTGAAAAGGTTGAAAGTTTGCATGGTATCATCATTTCATCCACATATCATGTGCAAGAAAGTTGAGAGGGTTACAGCAAAAACTGGATGCACTTCGTGTACAAAACGGATAATCTCTTTCAAAGTATCAGGATTTCATCCGGAAACTCGTCTGTTACAAAGGGATTTCATATTTTAAAACTTATTTGAACTCCTGACTTTTTGTGTGTTCAAAATGCACCATTCAAAGCCACATCATCATTTTTCAATCCTTTCTGACTTCATTTGTTATTTTTCATGCATTTACTAATTATTTTGAGCTATAAGACCCTAAAATTGAAAAGCATTTCAAATGAACTCTGAAAAGGTTGAAAGTTGGCATGGTATTTTCATCCACATAGCATGTGCAAGATAGTTGAGAGGGTTACGGCAAAAACTGGATGCACTTCGTGTACAAAACGGACAATCTCTTTCAACGTATCAGGATTTCATCCGGAAACTCGTCTATTACAAAGGGATTTCATTTTTTAAAACTTATTTGAACTCCTGACTTTTTGTGTGTTCAAAATCCACCATTCAAAGCCACATCATCATTTTTCAATCCTTTCTGACTTCATTTGTTATTTTTCAAGCATTTACTAATTATTTTGAGCTATAAGACCCTAAAATTGAAAAGCATTTCAAATGAACTCTGAAAAGGTTGAAAGTTGGCATGGTATTTTCATCCACATAGCATGTGCAAGAAAGTTGAGAGGGTTACGGCAAAAACTGGATGCACTTCGTGTACAAAACGGACAATCTCTTTCGAAGTATCAGGATTTCATCCGGAAACTCGTCTGTTACAATTGGATTTCATTTTTTAAAACTTATTTGAACTCCTGACTTTTTGTGTGTTCAAAATGCACCATTCAAAGCCACATCATCATTTTTCAATCCTTTCTGACTTCATTTGTTATTTTTCATGCATTTACTAATTATTTTGAGCTATAAGACCCTAAAATTGAAAAGCATTTCAAATGAACTCTGAAAAGGTTGTAAGTTGGCATGGTATCATCATTTCATCCACATAGCATGTGCAAGAAAGTTGAGAGCGTTACGGCAAAAACTGGATGCACTTCGTGTACAAAACGGACAATCTCTTTCAACGTATCAGGATTTCATCCGGAAACTCGTCTGTTACAAAGGGATTTCATTTTTTTAAACTTATTTGAACTCCTGACTTTTTGTGTGTTCAAAATGCACCATTCAAAGCCACATCATCATTTTTCAATCCTTTCTGACTTCATTTGTTATTTTTCATGCATTTACTAATTATTTTGAGCTATAAGACCCTAAAATTGAAAAGCATTTCAAATGAACTCTGAAAAGGTTGAAAGTTGGCATGGTATTTTCATCCACATAGCATGTGCAAGAAAGTTGAGAGGGTTACGGCAAAAACTGGATGCACTTCGTGTACAAAACGGACAATCTCTTTCAACGTATCAGGATTTCATCCGGAAACTCGTCTGTTACAAAGGGATTTCATTTTTTTAAAACTTATTTGGACTCCTGACTTTTTGTGTGTTCAAAATGCACCATTCAAAGCCACATCATCATTTTTCAATCCTTTCTGACTTCATTTGTTATTTTTCATGCATTTACTAATTATTTTGAGCTATAAGACCCTAAAATTGAAAAGCATTTCAAATGAACTCTGAAAAGGTTGAAAGTTTGCATGGTATCATCATTTCATCCACATATCATGTGCAAGAAAGTTGAGAGGGTTACGGCAAAAACTGGATGCACTTCGTGTACAAAACGGACAATCTCTTTCAACGTATCAGGATTTCATCCGGAAACTCGTCAGTTACAAAGGGATTTCATTTTTTAAACTTATTTGAACTCCTGACTTTTTGTGTGTTCAAAATGCACCATTCAAATCCACATCATCATTTTTTAATCCTTTCTGACTTCATTTGTTATTTTTTCATGCATTTACTAATTATTTTGAGCTATGAGACCCTAAAATTGAAAATCATTTCAAATGAACTCTGAAAGGTTGAAAGTTGGCATGGTATTTTCATCCACATAGGATGTGCAAGAAAGTTGAGAGGGTTACGGCAAAAACTGGATGCACTTCATGTACAAAACGGACAATCTCTTTCAGCGTATCAGGATTTCATCCGGAAACTCGTCAGTTACAAAGGGATTTCATTTTTTAAAACTTATTTGAACTCCTGACTTTTTGTGTGTTCAAAATGCACCATTCAAAGCCACATCATCATTTTTTAATCCTTTCTGACTTCATTTGTTATGTTTCATGCATTTACTAATTATTTTGAGCTATAAGACCCTAAAATTGAAAAGCATTTCAAATGAACTCTGAAAAGGTTGTAAGTTGGCATGGTATCATCATTTCATCCACATAGCATGTGCAAGAAAGTTGAGAGGGTTATGGCAAAAACTGGATGCACTTCGTGTACAAAACGGACAATCTTTTTCAAAGTATCAGGATTTCATCCGGAAACTCGTCTGTTACAAAGGGATTTCATTTTTAAAACTTATTTGAACTCCTGACTTTTTGTGTGTTCAAAATGCACCATTCAAAGCCACATCATCATTTTTCAATCCTTTCTGACTTCATTTGTTATTTTTCATGCATTTACTAATTATTTTGAGCTATAAGACCCTAAAATTGAAAAGCATTTCAAATGAACTCTGAAAAGGTTGAAAGTTGGCATGGTATTTTCATCCACATAGCATGTGCAAGAAAGTTGAAAGGGTTACGGCAAAAACTGGATGCACTTCGTGTACAAAACGGACAATCTCTTTTAACGTATCAGGATTTCATCCGGAAACCTCGTCTGTTACAAAGGGATTTCATTTTTTTAAACTTATTTGAACTCCTGACTTTTTGTGTGTTCAAAATGCACCATTCAAAGCCACATCATCATTTTTCAATCCTTTCTGACTTCATTTGTTATTTTTCATGCATTTACTAATTATTTTGAGCTATAAGACCCTAAAATTGAAAAGCATTTCAAATGAACTCTGAAAAGGTTGAAAGTTTGCATGGTATCATCATTTCATCCACATATCATGTGCAAGAAAGTTGAGAGGGTTACGGCAAAAACTGGATGCACTTCGTGTACAAAACGGACAATCTCTTTCAACGTATCAGGATTTCATCCGGAAACTCGTCTGTTACAAAGGGATTTCATTTTTTTAAACTTATTTGAACTCCTGACTTTTTGTGTGTTCAAAATGCACCATTCAAAGCCACATCATCATTTTTCAATCCTTTCTGACTTCATTTGTTATTTTTCATGCATTTACTAATTATTTTGAGCTATAAGACCCTAAAATTGAAAAGCATTTCAAATGAACTCTGAAAAGGTTGAAAGTTTGCATGGTATCATCATTTCATCCACATATCATGTGCAAGAAAGTTGAGAGGGTTACGGCAAAAACTGGATGCACTTCGTGTACAAAACGGATAATCTCTTTCAAAGTATCAGGATTTCATCCGGAAACTCGTCTGTTACAAAGGGATTTCATATTTTAAAACTTATTTGAACTCCTGACTTTTTGTGTGTTCAAAATGCACCATTCAAAGCCACATCATCATTTTTCAATCCTTTCTGACTTCATTTGTTATTTTTCATGCATTTACTAATTATTTTGAGCTATAAGACCCTAAAATTGAAAAGCATTTCAAATGAACTCTGAAAAGGTTGAAAGTTGGCATGGTATTTTCATCCACATAGCATGTGCAAGATAGTTGAGAGGGTTACGGCAAAAACTGGATGCACTTCGTGTACAAAACGGACAATCTCTTTCAACGTATCAGGATTTCATCCGGAAACTCGTCTATTACAAAGGGATTTCATTTTTTAAAACTTATTTGAACTCCTGACTTTTTGTGTGTTCAAAATCCACCATTCAAAGCCACATCATCATTTTTCAATCCTTTCTGACTTCATTTGTTATTTTTCATGCATTTACTAATTATTTTGAGCTATAAGACCCTAAAATTGAAAAGCATTTCAAATGAACTCTGAAAAGGTTGAAAGTTGGCATGGTATTTTCATCCACATAGCATGTGCAAGAAAGTTGAGAGGGTTACGGCAAAAACTGGATGCACTTCGTGTACAAAACGGACAATCTCTTTCGAAGTATCAGGATTTCATCCGGAAACTCGTCTGTTACAAAGGGATTTCATTTTTTAAAACTTATTTGAACTCCTGACTTTTTGTGTGTTCAAAATGCACCATTCAAAGCCACATCATCATTTTTCAATCCTTTCTGACTTCATTTGTTATTTTTCATGCATTTACTAATTATTTTGAGCTATAAGACCCTAAAATTGAAAAGCATTTCAAATGAACTCTGAAAAGGTTGTAAGTTGGCATGGTATCATCATTTCATCCACATAGCATGTGCCAGAAAGTTGAGAGCGTTACGGCAAAAACTGGATGCACTTCGTGTACAAAACGGACAATCTCTTTCAACGTATCAGGATTTCATCCGGAAACTCGTCTGTTACAAAGGGATTTCATTTTTTTAAACTTATTTGAACTCCTGACTTTTTGTGTGTTCAAAATGCACCATTCAAAGCCACATCATCATTTTTCAATCCTTTCTGACTTCATTTGTTATTTTTCATGCATTTACTAATTATTTTGAGCTATAAGACCCTAAAATTGAAAAGCATTTCAAATGAACTCTGAAAAGGTTGAAAGTTTGCATGGTATCATCATTTCATCCACATATCATGTGCAAGAAAGTTGAGAGGGTTACGGCAAAAACTGGATGCACTTCGTGTACAAAACGGACAATCTCTTTCAACGTATCAGGATTTCATCCGGAAACTCGTCTGTTACAAAGGGATTTCATTTTTTTAAACTTATTTGAACTCCTGACTTTTTGTGTGTTCAAAATGCACCATTCAAAGCCACATCATCATTTTTCAATCCTTTCTGACTTCATTTGTTATTTTTCATGCATTTACTAATTATTTTGAGCTATAAGACCCTAAAATTGAAAAGCATTTCAAATGAACTCTGAAAAGGTTGAAAGTTTGCATGGTATCATCATTTCATCCACATATCATGTGCAAGAAAGTTGAGAGGGTTACGGCAAAAACTGGATGCACTTCGTGTACAAAACGGATAATCTCTTTCAAAGTATCAGGATTTCATCCGGAAACTCGTCTGTTACAAAGGGATTTCATATTTTAAAACTTATTTGAACTCCTGACTTTTTGTGTGTTCAAAATGCACCATTCAAAGCCACATCATCATTTTTCAATCCTTTCTGACTTCATTTGTTATTTTTCATGCATTTACTAATTATTTTGAGCTATAAGACCCTAAAATTGAAAAGCATTTCAAATGAACTCTGAAAAGGTTGAAAGTTGGCATGGTATTTTCATCCACATAGCATGTGCAAGAAAGTTGAGAGGGTTACGGCAAAAACTGGATGCACTTCGTGTACAAAACGGACAATCTCTTTCGAAGTATCAGGATTTCATCCGGAAACTCGTCTGTTACAAAGGGATTTCATTTTTTAAAACTTATTTGAACTCCTGACTTTTTGTGTGTTCAAAATGCACCATTCAAAGCCACATCATCATTTTTCAATCCTTTCTGACTTCATTTGTTATTTTTCATGCATTTACTAATTATTTTGAGCTATAAGACCCTAAAATTGAAAAGCATTTCAAATGAACTCTGAAAAGGTTGTAAGTTGGCATGGTATCATCATTTCATCCACATAGCATGTGCAAGAAAGTTGAGAGCGTTACGGCAAAAACTGGATGCACTTCGTGTACAAAACGGACAATCTCTTTCAACGTATCAGGATTTCATCCGGAAACTCGTCTGTTACAAAGGGATTTCATTTTTTTAAACTTATTTGAACTCCTGAATTTTTGTGTGTTCAAAATGCACCATTCAAAGCCACATCATCATTTTTCAATCCTTTCTGACTTCATTTGTTATTTTTCATGCATTTACTAATTATTTTGAGCTATAAGACCCTAAAATTGAAAAGCATTTCAAATGAACTCTGAAAAGGTTGAAAGTTGGCATGGTATTTTCATCCACATAGCATGTGCAAGAAAGTTGAGAGGGTTACGGCAAAAACGGGATGCACTTCGTGTACAAAACGGACAATCTCTTTCAACGTATCAGGATTTCATCCGGAAACTCGTCTGTTACAAAGGGATTTCATTTTTTTAAAACTTATTTGGACGCCTGACTTTTTGTGTGTTCAAAATGCACCATTCAAAGCCACATCATCATTTTTCAATCCTTTCTGACTTCATTTGTTATTTTTCATGCATTTACTAATTATTTTGAGCTATAAGACCCTAAAATTGAAAAGCATTTCAAATGAACTCTGAAAAGGTTGAAAGTTTGCATGGTATCATCATTTCATCCACATATCATGTGCAAGAAAGTTGAGAGGGTAACGGCAAAAACTGGATGCACTTCGTGTACAAAACGGACAATCTCTTTCAACGTATCAGGATTTCATCCGGAAACTCGTCAGTTACAAAGGGATTTCATTTTTTAAACTTATTTGAACTCCTGACTTTTTGTGTGTTCAAAATGCACCATTCAAATCCACATCATCATTTTTTAATCCTTTCTGACTTCATTTGTTATTTTTCATGCATTTACTAATTATTTTGAGCTATGAGACCCTAAAATTGAAAATCATTTCAAATGAACTCTGAAAGGTTGAAAGTTGGCATGGTATTTTCATCCACATAGGATGTGCAAGAAAGTTGAGAGGGTTACGGCAAAAACTGGATGCACTTCGTGTACAAAACGGACAATCTCTTTCAGCGTATCAGGATTTCATCCGGAAACTCGTCAGTTACAAAGGGATTTCATTTTTTTAAACTTATTTGAACTCCTGACTTTTTGTGTGTTCAAAATGCACCATTCAAAGCCACATCATCATTTTTTAATCCTTTCTGACTTCATTTGTTATGTTTCATGCATTTACTAATTATTTTGAGCTATAAGACCCTAAAATTGAAAAGCATTTCAAATGAACTCTGAAAAGGTTGTAAGTTGGCATGGTATCATCATTTCATCCACATAGCATGTGCAAGAAAGTTGAGAGGGTTATGGCAAAAACTGGATGCACTTCGTGTACAAAACGGACAATCTTTTTCAAAGTATCAGGATTTCATCCGGAAACTCGTCTGTTACAAAGGGATTTCATTTTTTAAAACTTATTTGAACTCCTGACTTTTTGTGTGTTCAAAATGCACCATTCAAAGCCACATCATCATTTTTCAATCCTTTCTGACTTCATTTGTTATTTTTCATGCATTTACTAATTATTTTGAGCTATAAGACCCTAAAATTGAAAAGCATTTCAAATGAACTCTGAAAAGGTTGAAAGTTGGCATGGTATTTTCATCCACATAGCATGTGCAAGAAAGTTGAAAGGGTTACGGCAAAAACTGGATGCACTTCGTGTACAAAACGGACAATCTCTTTTAACGTATCAGGATTTCTTCCGGAAACTCGTCTGTTACAAAGGGATTTCATTTTTTTAAACTTATTTGAACTCCTGACTTTTTGTGTGTTCAAAATGCACCATTCAAAGCCACATCATCATTTTTCAATCCTTTCTGACTTCATTTGTTATTTTTCATGCATTTACTAATTATTTTGAGCTATAAGACCCTAAAATTGAAAAGCATTTCAAATGAACTCTGAAAAGGTTGAAAGTTTGCATGGTATCATCATTTCATCCACATATCATGTGCAAGAAAGTTGAAAGGGTTACGGCAAAAACTGGATGCACTTCGTGTACAAAACGGACAATCTCTTTTAACGTATCAGGATTTCATCCGGAAACTCGTCTGTTACAAAGGGATTTCATTTTTAAAACTTATTTGAACTCCTGACTTTTTGTGTGTTCAAAATGCACCATTCAAAGCCACATCATCATTTTTCAATCCTTTCTGACTTCATTTGTTATTTTTCATGCATTTACTAATTATTTTGAGCTATAAGACCCTAAAATTGAAAAGCATTTCAAATGAACTCTGAAAAGGTTGAAAGTTTGCATGGTATCATCATTTCATCCACATATCATGTGCAAGAAAGTTGAAAGGGTTACGGCAAAAACTGGATGCACTTCGTGTACAAAACGGACAATCTCTTTTAACGTATCAGGATTTCATCCGGAAACTCGTCTGTTACAAAGGGATTTCATTTTTTTAAACTTATTTGAACTCCTGACTTTTTGTGTGTTCAAAATGCACCATTCAAAGCCACATCATCATTTTTCAATCCTTTCTGACTTCATTTGTTATTTTTCATGCATTTACTAATTATTTTGAGCTATAAGACCCTAAAATTGAAAAGCATTTCAAATGAACTCTGAAAAGGTTGAAAGTTTGCATGGTATCATCATTTCATCCACATATCATGTGCAAGAAATTTGAGAGGGTTACGGCAAAAACTGGATGCACTTCGTGTACAAAACGGACAATCTCTTTCAACGTATCAGGATTTCATCCGGAAACTCGTCTGTTACAAAGGGATTTCATTTTTTTAAACTTATTTGAACTCCTGACTTTTTGTGTGTTCAAAATGCACCATTCAAAGCCACATCATCATTTTTCAATCCTTTCTGACTTCATTTGTTATTTTTCATGCATTTACTAATTATTTTGAGCTATAAGACCCTAAAATTGAAAAGCATTTCAAATGAACTCTGAAAAGGTTGAAAGTTGGCATGGTATTTTCATCCACATAGCATGTGCAAGAAAGTTGAAAGGGTTACGGCAAAAACTGGATGCACTTCGTGTACAAAACGGACAATCTCTTTTAACGTATCAGGATTTCATCCGGAAACTCGTCTGTTACAAAGGGATTTCATTTTTTAAAACTTATTTGAACTCCTGACTTTTTGTGTGTTCAAAATGCACCATTCAAAGCCACATCATCATTTTTCAATCCTTTCTGACTTCATTTGTTATTTTTCATGCATTTACTAATTATTTTGAGCTATAAGACCCTAAAATTGAAAAGCATTTCAAATGAACTCTGAAAAGGTTGAAAGTTGGCATGGTATTTTCATCCACATAGCATGTGCAAGAAAGTTGAAAGGGTTACGGCAAAAACTGGATGCACTTCGTGTACAAAACGGACAATCTCTTTTAACGTATCAGGATTTCTTCCGGAAACTCGTCTGTTACAAAGGGATTTCATTTTTTTAAACTTATTTGAACTCCTGACTTTTTGTGTGTTCAAAATGCACCATTCAAAGCCACATCATCATTTTTCAATCCTTTCTGACTTCATTTGTTATTTTTCATGCATTTACTAATTATTTTGAGCTATAAGACCCTAAAATTGAAAAGCATTTCAAATGAACTCTGAAAAGGTTGAAAGTTTGCATGGTATCATCATTTCATCCACATATCATGTGCAAGAAAGTTGAAAGGGTTACGGCAAAAACTGGATGCACTTCGTGTACAAAACGGACAATCTCTTTTAACGTATCAGGATTTCATCCGGAAACTCGTCTGTTACAAAGGGATTTCATTTTTTAAAACTTATTTGAACTCCTGACTTTTTGTGTGTTCAAAATGCACCATTCAAAGCCACATCATCATTTTTCAATCCTTTCTGACTTCATTTGTTATTTTTCATGCATTTACTAATTATTTTGAGCTATAAGACCCTAAAATTGAAAAGCATTTCAAATGAACTCTGAAAAGGTTGAAAGTTTGCATGGTATCATCATTTCATCCACATATCATGTGCAAGAAAGTTGAAAGGGTTACGGCAAAAACTGGATGCACTTCGTGTACAAAACGGACAATCTCTTTTAACGTATCAGGATTTCATCCGGAAACTCGTCTGTTACAAAGGGATTTCATTTTTTAAACTTATTTGAACTCCTGACTTTTTGTGTGTTCAAAATGCACCATTCAAAGCCACATCATCATTTTTCAATCCTTTCTGACTTCATTTGTTATTTTTCATGCATTTACTAATTATTTTGAGCTATAAGACCCTAAAATTGAAAAGCATTTCAAATGAACTCTGAAAAGGTTGAAAGTTTGCATGGTATCATCATTTCATCCACATATCATGTGCAAGAAATTTGAGAGGGTTACGGCAAAAACTGGATGCACTTCGTGTACAAAACGGACAATCTCTTTCAACGTATCAGGATTTCATCCGGAAACTCGTCTCTTACAAAGGGATTTCATTTTTTAAACTTATTTGAACTCCTGACTTTTTGTGTGTTCAAAATGCACCATTCAAAGCCACATCATCATTTTTCAATCCTTTCTGACTTCATTTGTTATTTTTCATGCATTTACTAATTATTTTGAGCTATAAGACCCTAAAATTGAAAAGCATTTCAAATGAACTCTGAAAAGGTTGAAAGTTTGCATGGTATCATCATTTCATCCACATATCATGTGCAAGAAAGTTGAAAGGGTTACGGCAAAAACTGGATGCACTTCGTGTACAAAACGGACAATCTCTTTTAACGTATCAGGATTTCATCCGGAAACTCGTCTGTTACAAAGGGATTTCATTTTTTTAAACTTATTTGAACTCCTGACTTTTTGTGTGTTCAAAATGCACCATTCAAAGCCACATCATCATTTTTCAATCCTTTCTGACTTCATTTGTTATTTTTCATGCATTTACTAATTATTTTGAGCTATAAGACCCTAAAATTGAAAAGCATTTCAAATGAACTCTGAAAAGGTTGAAAGTTTGCATGGTATCATCATTTCATCCACATATCATGTGCAAGAAATTTGAGAGGGTTACGGCAAAAACTGGATGCACTTCGTGTACAAAACGGACAATCTCTTTCAACGTATCAGGATTTCATCCGGAAACTCGTCTGTTACAAAGGGATTTCATTTTTTTAAACTTATTTGAACTCCTGACTTTTTGTGTGTTCAAAATGCACCATTCAAAGCCACATCATCATTTTTCAATCCTTTCTGACTTCATTTGTTATTTTTCATGCATTTACTAATTATTTTGAGCTATAAGACCCTAAAATTGAAAAGCATTTCAAATGAACTCTGAAAAGGTTGAAAGTTTGCATGGTATCATCATTTCATCCACATATCATGTGCAAGAAAGTTGAGAGGGTTACGGCAAAAACTGGATGCACTTCGTGTACAAAACGGATAATCTCTTTCAAAGTATCAGGATTTCATCCGGAAACTCGTCTGTTACAAAGGGATTTCATATTTTAAAACTTATTTGAACTCCTGACTTTTTGTGTGTTCAAAATGCACCATTCAAAGCCACATCATCATTTTTCAATCCTTTCTGACTTCATTTGTTATTTTTCATGCATTTACTAATTATTTTGAGCTATAAGACCCTAAAATTGAAAAGCATTTCAAATGAACTCTGAAAAGGTTGAAAGTTGGCATGGTATTTTCATCCACATAGCATGTGCAAGATAGTTGAGAGGGTTACGGCAAAAACTGGATGCACTTCGTGTACAAAACGGACAATCTCTTTCAACGTATCAGGATTTCATCCGGAAACTCGTCTATTACAAAGGGATTTCATTTTTTAAAACTTATTTGAACTCCTGACTTTTTGTGTGTTCAAAATCCACCATTCAAAGCCACATCATCATTTTTCAATCCTTTCTGACTTCATTTGTTATTTTTCATGCATTTACTAATTATTTTGAGCTATAAGACCCTAAAATTGAAAAGCATTTCAAATGAACTCTGAAAAGGTTGAAAGTTGGCATGGTATTTTCATCCACATAGCATGTGCAAGAAAGTTGAGAGGGTTACGGCAAAAACTGGATGCACTTCGTGTACAAAACGGACAATCTCTTTCGAAGTATCAGGATTTCATCCGGAAACTCGTCTGTTACAAAGGGATTTCATTTTTTAAAACTTATTTGAACTCCTGACTTTTTGTGTGTTCAAAATGCACCATTCAAAGCCACATCATCATTTTTCAATCCTTTCTGACTTCATTTGTTATTTTTCATGCATTTACTAATTATTTTGAGCTATAAGACCCTAAAATTGAAAAGCATTTCAAATGAACTCTGAAAAGGTTGAAAGTTGGCATGGTATTTTCATCCACATAGCATGTGCAAGAAAGTTGAAAGGGTTACGGCAAAAACTGGATGCACTTCGTGTACAAAACGGACAATCTCTTTTAACGTATCAGGATTTCATCCGGAAACTCGTCTGTTACAAAGGGATTTCATTTTTTTAAACTTATTTGAACTCCTGACTTTTTGTGTGTTCAAAATGCACCATTCAAAGCCACATCATCATTTTTCAATCCTTTCTGACTTCATTTGTTATTTTTCATGCATTTACTAATTATTTTGAGCTATAAGACCCTAAAATTGAAAAGCATTTCAAATGAACTCTGAAAAGGTTGAAAGTTTGCATGGTATCATCATTTCATCCACATATCATGTGCAAGAAATTTGAGAGGGTTACGGCAAAAACTGGATGCACTTCGTGTACAAAACGGACAATCTCTTTCAACGTATCAGGATTTCATCCGGAAACTCGTCTGTTACAAAGGGATTTCATTTTTTTAAACTTATTTGAACTCCTGACTTTTTGTGTGTTCAAAATGCACCATTCAAAGCCACATCATCATTTTTCAATCCTTTCTGACTTCATTTGTTATTTTTCATGCATTTACTAATTATTTTGAGCTATAAGACCCTAAAATTGAAAAGTATTTCAAATGAACTCTGAAAAGGTTGAAAGTTTGCATGGTATCATCATTTCATCCACATATCATGTGCAAGAAAGTTGAGAGGGTTACGGCAAAAACTGGATGCACTTCGTGTACAAAACGGATAATCTCTTTCAAAGTATCAGGATTTCATCCGGAAACTCGTCTGTTACAAAGGGATTTCATATTTTAAAACTTATTTGAACTCCTGACTTTTTGTGTGTTCAAAATGCACCATTCAAAGCCACATCATCATTTTTCAATCCTTTCTGACTTCATTTGTTATTTTTCATGCATTTACTAATTATTTTGAGCTATAAGACCCTAAAATTGAAAAGCATTTCAAATGAACTCTGAAAAGGTTGAAAGTTGGCATGGTATTTTCATCCACATAGCATGTGCAAGATAGTTGAGAGGGTTACGGCAAAAACTGGATGCACTTCGTGTACAAAACGGACAATCTCTTTCAACGTATCAGGATTTCATCCGGAAACTCGTCTATTACAAAGGGATTTCATTTTTTAAAACTTATTTGAACTCCTGACTTTTTGTGTGTTCAAAATCCACCATTCGAAGCCACATCATCATTTTTCAATCCTTTCTGACTTCATTTGTTATTTTTCATGCATTTACTAATTATTTTGAGCTATAAGACCCTAAAATTGAAAAGCATTTCAAATGAACTCTGAAAAGGTTGAAAGTTGCCATGGTATTTTCATCCACATAGCATGTGCAAGAAAGTTGAGAGGGTTACGGCAAAAACTGGATGCACTTCGTGTACAAAACGGACAATCTCTTTCGAAGTATCAGGATTTCATCCGGAAACTCGTCTGTTACAAAGGGATTTCATTTTTTAAAACTTATTTGAACTCCTGACTTTTTGTGTGTTCAAAATGCACCATTCAAAGCCACATCATCATTTTTCAATCCTTTCTGACTTCATTTGTTATTTTTCATGCATTTACTAATTATTTTGAGCTATAAGACCCTAAAATTGAAAAGCATTTCAAATGAACTCTGAAAAGGTTGTAAGTAGGCATGGTATCATCATTTCATCCACATAGCATGTGCAAGAAAGTTGAGAGCGTTACGGCAAAAACTGGATGCACTTCGTGTACAAAACGGACAATCTCTTTCAACGTATCAGGATTTCATCCGGAAACTCGTCTGTTACAAAGGGATTTCATTTTTTTAAACTTATTTGAACTCCTGACTTTTTGTGTGTTCAAAATGCACCATTCAAAGCCACATCATCATTTTTCAATCCTTTCTGACTTCATTTGTTATTTTTCATGCATTTACTAATTATTTTGAGCTATAAGACCCTAAAATTGAAAAGCATTTCAAATGAACTCTGAAAAGGTTGAAAGTTGGCATGGTATTTTCATCCACATAGCATGTGCAAGAAAGTTGAGAGGGTTACGGCAAAAACTGGATGCACTTCGTGTACAAAACGGACAATCTCTTTCAACGTATCAGGATTTCATCCGGAAACTCGTCTATTACAAAGGGATTTCATTTTTTAAAACTTATTTGAACTCCTGACTTTTTGTGTGTTCAAAATCCACCATTCAAAGCCACATCATCATTTTTCAATCCTTTCTGACTTCATTTGTTATTTTTCATGCATTTACTAATTATTTTGAGCTATAAGACCCTAAAATTGAAAAGCATTTCAAATGAACTCTGAAAAGGTTGAAAGTTGGCATGGTATTTTCATCCACATAGCATGTGCAAGAAAGTTGAGAGGGTTACGGCAAAAACTGGATGCACTTCGTGTACAAAACGGACAATCTCTTTCGAAGTATCAGGATTTCATCCGGAAACTCGTCTGTTACAAAGGGATTTCATTTTTTAAAACTTATTTGAACTCCTGACTTTTTGTGTGTTCAAAATGCACCATTCAAAGCCACATCATCATTTTTCAATCCTTTCTGACTTCATTTGTTATTTTTCATGCATTTACTAATTATTTTGAGCTATAAGACCCTAAAATTGAAAAGCATTTCAAATGAACTCTGAAAAGGTTGAAAGTTGGCATGGTATTTTCATCCACATAGCATGTGCAAGAAAGTTGAAAGGGTTACGGCAAAAACTGGATGCACTTCGTGTACAAAACGGACAATCTCTTTTAACGTATCAGGATTTCATCCGGAAACTCGTCTGTTACAAAGGGATTTCATTTTTTAAACTTATTTGAACTCCTGACTTTTTGTGTGTTCAAAATGCACCATTCAAAGCCACATCATCATTTTTCAATCCTTTCTGACTTCATTTGTTATTTTTCATGCATTTACTAATTATTTTGAGCTATAAGACCCTAAAATTGAAAAGCATTTCAAATGAACTCTGAAAAGGTTGAAAGTTTGCATGGTATCATCATTTCATCCACATATCATGTGCAAGAAATTTGAGAGGGTTACGGCAAAAACTGGATGCACTTCGTGTACAAAACGGACAATCTCTTTCAACGTATCAGGATTTCATCCGGAAACTCGTCTGTTACAAAGGGATTTCATTTTTTTAAACTTATTTGAACTCCTGACTTTTTGTGTGTTCAAAATGCACCATTCAAAGCCACATCATCATTTTTCAATCCTTTCTGACTTCATTTGTTATTTTTCATGCATTTACTAATTATTTTGAGCTATAAGACCCTAAAATTGAAAAGCATTTCAAATGAACTCTGAAAAGGTTGAAAGTTTGCATGGTATCATCATTTCATCCACATATCATGTGCAAGAAAGTTGAGAGGGTTACGGCAAAAACTGGATGCACTTCGTGTACAAAACGGATAATCTCTTTCAAAGTATCAGGATTTCATCCGGAAACTCGTCTGTTACAAAGGGATTTCATATTTTAAAACTTATTTGAACTCCTGACTTTTTGTGTGTTCAAAATGCACCATTCAAAGCCACATCATCATTTTTCAATCCTTTCTGACTTCATTTGTTATTTTTCATGCATTTACTAATTATTTTGAGCTATAAGACCCTAAAATTGAAAAGCATTTCAAATGAACTCTGAAAAGGTTGAAAGTTGGCATGGTATTTTCATCCACATAGCATGTGCAAGATAGTTGAGAGGGTTACGGCAAAAACTGGATGCACTTCGTGTACAAAACGGACAATCTCTTTCAACGTATCAGGATTTCATCCGGAAACTCGTCTATTACAAAGGGATTTCATTTTTTAAAACTTATTTGAACTCCTGACTTTTTGTGTGTTCAAAATCCACCATTCGAAGCCACATCATCATTTTTCAATCCTTTCTGACTTCATTTGTTATTTTTCATGCATTTACTAATTATTTTGAGCTATAAGACCCTAAAATTGAAAAGCATTTCAAATGAACTCTGAAAAGGTTGAAAGTTGCCATGGTATTTTCATCCACATAGCATGTGCAAGAAAGTTGAGAGGGTTACGGCAAAAACTGGATGCACTTCGTGTACAAAACGGACAATCTCTTTCGAAGTATCAGGATTTCATCCGGAAACTCGTCTGTTACAAAGGGATTTCATTTTTTAAAACTTATTTGAACTCCTGACTTTTTGTGTGTTCAAAATGCACCATTCAAAGCCACATCATCATTTTTCAATCCTTTCTGACTTCATTTGTTATTTTTCATGCATTTACTAATTATTTTGAGCTATAAGACCCTAAAATTGAAAAGCATTTCAAATGAACTCTGAAAAGGTTGTAAGTAGGCATGGTATCATCATTTCATCCACATAGCATGTGCAAGAAAGTTGAGAGCGTTACGGCAAAAACTGGATGCACTTCGTGTACAAAACGGACAATCTCTTTCAACGTATCAGGATTTCATCCGGAAACTCGTCTGTTACAAAGGGATTTCATTTTTTTAAACTTATTTGAACTCCTGACTTTTTGTGTGTTCAAAATGCACCATTCAAAGCCACATCATCATTTTTCAATCCTTTCTGACTTCATTTGTTATTTTTCATGCATTTACTAATTATTTTGAGCTATAAGACCCTAAAATTGAAAAGCATTTCAAATGAACTCTGAAAAGGTTGAAAGTTGGCATGGTATTTTCATCCACATAGCATGTGCAAGAAAGTTGAGAGGGTTACGGCAAAAACTGGATGCACTTCGTGTACAAAACGGACAATCTCTTTCAACGTATCAGGATTTCATCCGGAAACTCGTCTGTTACAAAGGGATTTCATTTTTTTAAACTTATTTGAACTCCGGACTTTTTGTGAGTTCAAAATGCACCATTCAAAGCCACATCATCATTTTTCAATCATTTCTGACTTCATTTGTTATTTTTCATGCATTTACTAATTATTTTGAGCTATAAGACCCTAAAATTGAAAAGCATTTCAAATGAACTCTGAAAAGGATGAAAGTTTGCATGGTATCATCATTTCATCCACATATCATGTGCAAGAAAGTTGAGAGGGTTACAGCAAAAACTGGATTGCACTTCGTGTACAAAACGGATAATCTCTTTCAAAGTATCAGGATTTCATCCGGAAACTCGTCTGTTACAAAGGGATTTCATTTTTTAAAACTTATTTGAACTCCTGACTTTTTTTGTGTTCAAAATGCACCATTCAAAGCCACATCATCATTTTTCAATCCTTTCTGACTTCATTTGTTATTTTTCATGCATTTACTAATTATTTTGAGCTATAAGACCCTAAAATTGAAAAGCATTTCAAATGAACTCTGAAAAGGTTGAAAGTTGGCATGGTATTTTCATCCACATAGCATGTGCAAGATAGTTGAGAGGGTTACGGCAAAAACTGGATGCACTTCGTGTACAAAACGGACAATCTCTTTCAACGTATCAGGATTTCATCCGGAAACTCGTCTATTACAAAGGGATTTCATTTTTTAAAACTTATTTGAACTCCTGACTTTTTGTGTGTTCAAAATCCACCATTCGAAGCCACATCATCATTTTTCAATCCTTTCTGACTTCATTTGTTATTTTTCATGCATTTACTAATTATTTTGAGCTATAAGACCCTAAAATTGAAAAGCATTTCAAATGAACTCTGAAAAGGTTGAAAGTTGCCATGGTATTTTCATCCACATAGCATGTGCAAGAAAGTTGAGAGGGTTACGGCAAAAACTGGATGCACTTCGTGTACAAAACGGACAATCTCTTTCGAAGTATCAGGATTTCATCCGGAAACTCGTCTGTTACAAAGGGATTTCATTTTTTAAAACTTATTTGAACTCCTGACTTTTTGTGTGTTCAAAATGCACCATTCAAAGCCACATCATCATTTTTCAATCCTTTCTGACTTCATTTGTTATTTTTCATGCATTTACTAATTATTTTGAGCTATAAGACCCTAAAATTGAAAAGCATTTCAAATGAACTCTGAAAAGGTTTGTAAGTAGGCATGGTATCATCATTTCATCCACATAGCATGTGCAAGAAAGTTGAGAGCGTTACGGCAAAAACTGGATGCACTTCGTGTACAAAACGGACAATCTCTTTCAACGTATCAGGATTTCATCCGGAAACTCGTCTGTTACAAAGGGATTTCATTTTTTTAAACTTATTTGAACTCCTGACTTTTTGTGTGTTCAAAATGCACCATTCAAAGCCACATCATCATTTTTCAATCCTTTCTGACTTCATTTGTTATTTTTCATGCATTTACTAATTATTTTGAGCTATAAGACCCTAAAATTGAAAAGCATTTCAAATGAACTCTGAAAAGGTTGAAAGTTGGCATGGTATTTTCATCCACATAGCATGTGCAAGAAAGTTGAGAGGGTTACGGCAAAAACTGGATGCACTTCGTGTACAAAACGGACAATCTCTTTCAACGTATCAGGATTTCATCCGGGAAACTCGTCTGTTACAAAGGGATTTCATTTTTTTAAACTTATTTGAACTCCGGACTATTTGTGAGTTCAAAATGCACCATTCAAAGCCACATCATCATTTTTCAATCATTTCTGACTTCATTTGTTATTTTTCATGCATTTACTAATTATTTTGAGCTATAAGACCCTAAAATTGAAAAGCATTTCAAATGAACTCTGAAAAGGATGAAAGTTTGCATGGTATCATCATTTCATCCACATATCATGTGCAAGAAAGTTGAGAGGGTTACAGCAAAAACTGGATGCACTTCGTGTACAAAACGGATAATCTCTTTCAAAGTATCAGGATTTCATCCGGAAACTCGTCTGTTACAAAGGGATTTCATTTTTTAAAACTTATTTGAACTCCTGACTTTTTTTGTGTTCAAAATGCACCATTCAAAGCCACATCATCATTTTTCAATCCTTTCTGACTTCATTTGTTATTTTTCATGCATTTACTAATTATTTTGAGCTATAAGACCCTAAAATTGAAAAGCATTTCAAATGAACTCTGAAAAGGTTGAAAGTTGGCATGGTATTTCCATCCACATAGCATGTGCAAGAAAGTTGAGAGGGTTACGGCAAAAACTGGATGCACTTCGTGTACAAAACGGACAATCTCTTTCAACGTATCAGGATTTCATCCGGAAACTCGTCTGTTACAAAGGGATTTCATTTTTTTAAACTTATTTGAACTCCTGACTTTTTGTGTGTTCAAAATGCACCATTCAAAGCCACATCATCATTTTTCAATCCTTTCTGACTTCATTTGTTATTTTTCATGCATTTACTAATTATTTTGAGCTATAAGACCCTAAAATTGAAAAGCATTTCAAATGAACTCTGAAAAGGTTGAATGTTGGCATGGTATTTTCATCCACAGAGCATGTGCAAGAAAGTTGAGAGGGTCACGGCAAAAACTGGATGCACTTCGTGTACAAAACGGACAATCTCTTTCAACGTATCAGGATTTCATCCGGAAACTCGTCTGTTACAAAGGGATTTCATTTTTTAAAACTTATTTGAACTCCTGACTTTCTCTGTGTTCAAAATGCACCATTCAAAGCCACATCATCATTTTTCAATCCTTTCTGACTTCATTTGTTATTTTTCATGCATTTACTAATTATTTTGAGCTATGAGACCCTAAAATTGAAAAGCATTTCAAATGAACTCTGAAAAGGTTGAAAGTTGGCATGGTATTTTCATCCACATAGCATGTGCAAGAAAGTTGAGAGGGTTACGGCAAAAACTGGATGCACTTCGTGTACAAAACGGACAATCTCTTTCAACTTATCAGGATTTCATCCGGAAACTCGTCTGTTACAAAGGGATTTCATTTTTTAAAACTTATTTGAACTCCGGACTTTTTGTGTGTTCAAAATGCACCATTCAAAGCCACATCATCATTTTTCAATCCTTTCTGACTTCATTTGTTATTTTTCATGCATTTACTAATTATTTTGAGCTATAAGACCCTAAAATTGAAAAGCATTTCAAATGAACTCTGAAAAGGTTGAAAGTTTGCATGGTATCATCATTTCATCCACATATTATGTGCAAGAAAGTTGAGAGGGTTACGGCAAAAACTGGATGCACTTCGTGTACAAAACGGATAATCTCTTTCAATGTATCAGGATTTCATCCGGAAACTCGTCTATTACAAAGGGATTTCATTTTTTTTAAACTTATTTGAACTCCTGACTTTTTTTTGTGTTCAAAATGCACCATTCAAAGCCTCATCATCATTTTTCAATCCTTTCTGACTTCATTTGTTATTTTTCATGCACTTACTAATTATTTTGAGATACAAGACCCTAAAATTGAAAAGCATTTCAAATGAACTCTGAAAAGGTTGAAAGTTTGCATGGTATAATCATTTCATCCACATAGCATGTGCAAGAAAGTTGAGAGGGTTACGGCAAAAAATGGATGCACTTTGTGTACAAAACGGATAATCTCTTTCAAAGTATCAGGATTTCATCCGGAAACTCGTCTGTTACAAAGGTATTTCATTTTTTAAAACTTATTTGAACTCCTGACTTTTTGTGTGTTCAAAATGCACCATTCAAAGCCACATCATCATTTTTCAATCCTTTCTGACTTCATTTGTTATTTTTCATGCATTTACTAATTATTTTGAGCTATAAGACGCTAAAATTGAAAAGCATTTCAAATGAACTCTGAAAAGGTTGAAAGTTGGCATGGTATTTTCATCCACATAGCATGTGCAAGAAAGTTGAGAGGGTTACGGCAAAAACTGGATGCACTTCGTGTACAAAACGGACAATCTCTTTCAACGTATCAGGATTTCATCCGGAAACTCGTCTGTTACAAAGGGATTTCATTTTTTTAAACTTATTTGAACTCCTGACTTTTTGTGTGTTCAAAATGCACCATTCAAAGGCACATCATCATTTTTCAATCCGTTCTGACTTCATTTGTTATTTTTCATGCATTTACTAATTATTTTGAGCTATAAGACCCTAAAATTGAAAAGCATTTCAAATGAACTCTGAAAAGGTTTAAAGTTTGCATGGTATCATCATTTCATCCACATATCATGTGCAAGAAAGTTGAGAGGGTTACGGCAAAAAATGGATGCACTTTGTGTACAAAACGGATAATCTCTTTCAAAGTATCAGGATTTCATCCGGAAACTCGTCTGTTACAAAGGTATTTCATTTTTTAAAACTTATTTGAACTCCTGACTTTTTGTGTGTTCAAAATGCACCATTCAAAGCCACATCATCATTTTTCAATCCTTTCTGACTTCATTTGTTATTTTTCATGCATTTACTAATTATTTTGAGCTATAAGACGCTAAAATTGAAAAGCATTTCAAATGAACTCTGAAAAGGTTGAAAGTTGGCATGGTATTTTCATCCACATAGCATGTGCAAGAAAGTTGAGAGGGTTACGGCAAAAACTGGATGCACTTCGTGTACAAAACGGACAATCTCTTTCAACGTATCAGGATTTCATCCGGAAACTCGTCTGTTACAAAGGGATTTCATTTTTTTAAACTTATTTGAACTCCGGACTTTTTGTGAGTTCAAAATGCACCATTCAAAGCCACATCATCATTTTTCAATCCTGTCTGACTTCATTTGTTATTTTTCATGCATTTACTAATTATTTTGAGCTATAAGACCCTAAAATTGAAAAGCATTTCAAATGAACTCTGAAAAGGTTGAAAGTTTGCATGGTATCATCATTTCATCCACATATCATGTGCAAGAAAGTCAAGAGGGTTACGACAAAAACTGGATGCAGTTCGTGTACAAAACGGATAATCTCTTTCAAAGTATCAGGATTTCATCCGGAAACTCGTCTGTTACAAAGGGATTTCATTTTTTACAACTTATTTGAACTCCTGACTTTTTGTGTGTTCAAAATGCACCATTCAAAGCCACATCATCATTTTTCAATCCTTTCTTACTTCATTTGTTATTTTTCATGCATTTACTAATTATTTTGAGCTATAAGACCCTAAAATTGAAAAGCATTTCAAATGAACTCTGAAAAGGTTGTAAGTTGGCATGGTATCATCATTTCATCCACATAGCATGTGCAAGAAAGTTTAGAGGGTTATGGCAAAAACTGGATGCACTTCGTGTACAAAGCGGACAATCTCTTTCAAAGTATCAGGATTTCATCCGGAAACTCGTCTGTTACAAAGGGATTTCATTTTTTAAAACTTATTTGAACTCCTGACTTTTTGTGTGTTCAAAATGCACCATTCAAAGCCACATCATCATTTTTCAATCCTTTCTGACTTCATTTGTTATTTTTCATGCATTTACTAATTATTTTGAGCTATAAGACCCTAAAATTGAAAAGCATTTCAAATGAACTCTGAAAAGGTTGAAAGTTTGCATGGTATTTTCATCCACATAGCATGTGCAAGAAAGTTGAGAGGGTTACGGCAAAAACTGGATGCACTTCGTGTACAAAACGGACAATCTCTTTCAACGTATCAGGATTTCATCCGGAAACTCGTCTGTTACAAAGGGATTTCATTTTTTTTAAACTTATTTGAACTCCTGACTTTTTGTGTGTTCAAAATGCACCATTCAAAGCCACATCATCATTTTTCAATCCTTTCTGACTTCATTTGTTATTTTTCATGCATTTACTAATTATTTTGAGCTATAAGACCCTAAAATTGAAAAGCATTTCAAATGAACTCTGAAAAGGTTGAAAGTTGGCATGGTATTTTCATCCACATAGCATGTGCAAGAAAGTTGAGAGGGTTACGGCAAAAACTGGATGCACTTCGTGTACAAAACGGACAATCTCTTTCAACGTATCAGGATTTCATCCGGAAACTCGTCTGTTACAAAGGGATTTCATTTTTTAAAACTTATTTGAACTCCTGACTTTTTGTGTGTTCAAAATGCACCATTCAAAGCCACATCATCATTTTTCAATCCTTTCTGACTTCATTTGTTATTTTTCATGCATTTACTAATTATTTTGAGCTATGAGACCCTAAAATTGAAAAGCATTTCAAATGAACTCTGAAAAGGTTGAAAGTTGGCATGGTATTCTCATCCACATAGCATGTGCAAGAAAGTTGAGAGGGTTACGGCAAAAACTGGATGCACTTCGTGTACAAAACGGACAATCTCTTTCAACTTATCAGGATTTCATCCGGAAACTCGTCTGTTACAAAGGGATTTCATTTTTTAAAACTTATTTGAACTCCGGACTTTTTGTGTGTTCAAAATGCACCATTCAAAGCCACATCATCATTTTTCAATCCTTTCTGACTTCATTTGTTATTTTTCATGCATTTACTAATTATTTTGAGCTATAAGACCCTAAAATTGAAAAGCATTTCAAATGAACTCTGAAAGGTTGAAAGTTTGCATGGTATCATCATTTCATCCACATATCATGTGCAAGAAAGTTGAGAGGGTTACGGCAAAAACTAGATGCACTTCGTGTACAAAACGGATAATCTCTTTCAATGTATCAGGATTTCATCCGGAAACTCGTCTGTTACAAAGGGATTTCATTTTTTTAAACTTATTTGAACTCCTGACTTTTTTTGTGTTCAAAATGCACCATTCAAAGCCACATCATCATTTTTCAATCCTTTCTGACTTCATTTGTTATTTTTCATGCACTTACTAATTATTTTGAGCTACAAGACCCTAAAATTGAAAAGCATTTCAAATGAACTCTGAAAAGGTTGAAAGTTTGCATGGTATAATCATTTCATCCACATAGCATGTGCAAGAAAGTTGAGAGGGTTACGGCAAAAAATGGATGCACTTTGTGTACAAAACGGATAATCTCTTTCAAAGTATCAGGATTTCATCCGGAAACTCGTCTGTTACAAAGGTATTTCATTTTTTTAAACTTATTTGAACTCCTGACTTTTTTGTGTTCAAAATGCACCATTCAAAGCCACATCATCATTTTTCAATCCTTTCTGACTTCATTTGTTATTTTTCATGCATTTACTAATTATTTTGAGCTATAAGACGCTAAAATTGAAAAGCATTTCAAATGAACTCTGAAAAGGTTGAAAGTTGGCATGGTATTTTCATCCACATAGCATGTGCAAGAAAGTTGAGAGGGTTACGGCAAAAACTGGATGCACTTCGTGTACAAAACGGACAATCTCTTTCAACGTATCAGGATTTCATCCGGAAACTCGTCTGTTACAAAGGGATTTCATTTTTTTAAACTTATTTGAACTCCGGACTTTTTGTGAGTTCAAAATGCACCATTCAAAGCCACATCATCATTTTTCAATCCTTTCTGACTTCATTTGTTATTTTTCATGCATTTACTAATTATTTTGAGCTATAAGACCCTAAAATTGAAAAGCATTTCAAATGAACTCTGAAAAGGTTGAAAGTTTGCATGGTATCATCATTTCATCCACATATCATGTGCAAGAAAGTCGAGAGGGTTACGGCAAAAACTGGATGCAGTTCGTGTACAAAACGGATAATCTCTTTCAAAGTATCAGGATTTCATCCGGAAACTCGTCTGTTACAAAGGGATTTCATTTTTTACAACTTATTTGAACTCCTGACTTTTTGTGTGTTCAAAATGCACCATTCAAAGCCACATCATCATTTTTCAATCCTTTCTGACTTCATTTGTTATTTTTCATGCATTTACTAATTATTTTGAGCTATAAGACCCTAAAATTGAAAAGAATTTCAAATGAACTCTCAAAAGGTTGAAAGTTGGCATGGTATTTTCATCCACATAGCATGTGCAAGAAAGTTGAGAGGGTTACGGCAAAAACTGGATGCACTTCGTGTACAAAACGGACAATCTCTTTCAACGTATCAGGATTTCATCCGGAAACTCGTCTGTTACAAAGGGATTTCATTTTTTAAAACTTATTTGAACTCCGGACTTTTTGTGTGTTCAAAATGCACCATTCAAAGCCACATCATCATTTTTCAATCCTTTCTGACTTCATTTGTTATTTTTCATGCATTTACTAATTATTTTGAGCTATAAGACCCTAAAATTTAAAAGCATTTCAAATGAACTCTGAAAAGGTTGAAAGTTTGCATGGTATCATCATTTCATCCACATATCATGTGCAAGAAAGTTGAGAGGGTTACGGCAAAAACTGGATGCACTTCGTGTACAAAACGGATAATCTCTTTCAACGTATCAGGATTTCATCCGGAAACTCGTCTGTTACAAAGGGATTTCATTTTTTACAACTTATTTGAACTCCTGAACTTTTTTGTGTGTTCAAAATGCACCATTCAAAGCCACATCATCATTTTTCAATCCTTTCTTACTTCATTTGTTATTTTTCATGCATTTACTAATTATTTTGAGCTATAAGACCCTAAAATTGAAAAGCATTTCAAATGAACTCTGAAAAGGTTGTAAGTTGGCATGGTATCATCATTTCATCCACATAGCATGTGCAAGAAAGTTTAGAGGGTTATGGCAAAAACTGGATGCACTTCGTGTACAAAACGGACAATCTCTTTCAAAGTATCGATTTCATCCGGAAACTCGTCTGTTACAAAGGGATTTCATTTTTTAAAACTTATTTGAACTCCTGACTTTTTGTGTGTTCAAAATGCACCATTCAAAGCCACATCATCATTTTTCAATCCTTTCTGACTTCATTTGTTATTTTTCATGCATTTACTAATTATTTTGAGCTATAAGACCCTAAAATTGAAAAGCATTTCAAATGAACTCTGAAAAGGTTGAAAGTTTGCATGGTATTTTCATCCACATAGCATGTGCAAGAAAGTTGAGAGGGTTACGGCAAAAACTGGATGCACTTCGTGTACAAAACGGACAATCTCTTTCAACGTATCAGGATTTCATCCGGAAACTCGTCTGTTACAAAGGGATTTCATTTTTTTAAACTTATTTGAACTCCTGACTTTTTGTGTGTTCAAAATGCACCATTCAAAGCCACATCATCATTTTTCAATCCTTTCTGACTTCATTTGTTATTTTTCATGCATTTACTAATTATTTTGAGCTATAAGACCCTAAAATTGAAAAGCATTTCAAATGAACTCTGAAAAGGTTGAAAGTTGGCATGGTATTTTCATCCACATAGCATGTGCAAGAAAGTTGAGAGGGTTACGGCAAAAACTGGATGCACTTCGTGTACAAAACGGACAATCTCTTTCAACGTATCAGGATTTCATCCGGAAACTCGTCTGTTACAAAGGGATTTCATTTTTTAAAACTTATTTGAACTCCTGACTTTTTGTGTGTTCAAAATGCACCATTCAAAGCCACATCATCATTTTTCAATCCTTTCTGACTTCATTTGTTATTTTTCATGCATTTACTAATTATTTTGAGCTATGAGACCCTAAAATTGAAAAGCATTTCAAATGAACTCTGAAAAGGTTGAAAGTTGGCATGGTATTCTCATCCACATAGCATGTGCAAGAAAGTTGAGAGGGTTACGGCAAAAACTGGATGCACTTCGTGTACAAAACGGACAATCTCTTTCAACTTATCAGGATTTCATCCGGAAACTCGTCTGTTACAAAGGGATTTCATTTTTTAAAACTTATTTGAACTCCGGACTTTTTGTGTGTTCAAAATGCACCATTCAAAGCCACATCATCATTTTTCAATCCTTTCTGACTTCATTTGTTATTTTTCATGCATTTACTAATTATTTTGAGCTATAAGACCCTAAAATTGAAAAGCATTTCAAATGAACTCTGAAAAGGTTGAAAGTTTGCATGGTATCATCATTTCATCCACATATCATGTGCAAGAAAGTTGAGAGGGTTACGGCAAAAACTAGATGCACTTCGTGTACAAAACGGATAATCTCTTTCAATGTATCAGGATTTCATCCGGAAACTCGTCTGTTACAAAGGGATTTCATTTTTTTAAACTTATTTGAACTCCTGACTTTTTTTGTGTTCAAAATGCACCATTCAAAGCCACATCATCATTTTTCAATCCTTTCTGACTTCATTTGTTATTTTTCATGCACTTACTAATTATTTTGAGCTACAAGACCCTAAAATTGAAAAGCATTTCAAATGAACTCTGAAAAGGTTGAAAGTTTGCATGGTATAATCATTTCATCCACATAGCATGTGCAAGAAAGTTGAGAGGGTTACGGCAAAAAATGGATGCACTTTGTGTACAAAACGGATAATCTCTTTCAAAGTATCAGGATTTCATCCGGAAACTCGTCTGTTACAAAGGTATTTCATTTTTTTAAACTTATTTGAACTCCTGACTTTTTTGTGTTCAAAATGCACCATTCAAAGCCACATCATCATTTTTCAATCCTTTCTGACTTCATTTGTTATTTTTCATGCATTTACTAATTATTTTGAGCTATAAGACGCTAAAATTGAAAAGCATTTCAAATGAACTCTGAAAAGGTTGAAAGTTGGCATGGTATTTTCATCCACATAGCATGTGCAAGAAAGTTGAGAGGGTTACGGCAAAAACTGGATGCACTTCGTGTACAAAACGGACAATCTCTTTCAACGTATCAGGATTTCATCCGGAAACTCGTCTGTTACAAAGGGATTTCATTTTTTTAAACTTATTTGAACTCCGGACTTTTTGTGAGTTCAAAATGCACCATTCAAAGCCACATCATCATTTTTCAATCCTTTCTGACTTCATTTGTTATTTTTCATGCATTTACTAATTATTTTGAGCTATAAGACCCTAAAATTGAAAAGCATTTCAAATGAACTCTGAAAAGGTTGAAAGTTTGCATGGTATCATCATTTCATCCACATATCATGTGCAAGAAAGTCGAGAGGGTTACGGCAAAAACTGGATGCAGTTCGTGTACAAAACGGATAATCTCTTTCAAAGTATCAGGATTTCATCCGGAAACTCGTCTGTTACAAAGGGATTTCATTTTTTACAACTTATTTGAACTCCTGACTTTTTGTGTGTTCAAAATGCACCATTCAAAGCCACATCATCATTTTTCAATCCTTTCTGACTTCATTTGTTATTTTTCATGCATTTACTAATTATTTTGAGCTATAAGACCCTAAAATTGAAAAGAATTTCAAATGAACTCTCAAAAGGTTGAAAGTTGGCATGGTATTTTCATCCACATAGCATGTGCAAGAAAGTTGAGAGGGTTACGGCAAAAACTGGATGCACTTCGTGTACAAAACGGACAATCTCTTTCAACGTATCAGGATTTCATCCGGAAACTCGTCTGTTACAAAGGGATTTCATTTTTTAAAACTTATTTGAACTCCGGACTTTTTGTGTGTTCAAAATGCACCATTCAAAGCCACATCATCATTTTTCAATCCTTTCTGACTTCATTTGTTATTTTTCATGCATTTACTAATTATTTTGAGCTATAAGACCCTAAAATTTAAAAGCATTTCAAATGAACTCTGAAAAGGTTGAAAGTTTGCATGGTATCATCATTTCATCCACATATCATGTGCAAGAAAGTTGAGAGGGTTACGGCAAAAACTGGATGCACTTCGTGTACAAAACGGATAATCTCTTTCAATGTATCAGGATTTCATCCGGAAACTCGTCTGTTACAAAGGGATTTCATTTTTTTAAACTTATTTGAACTCCTGACTTTTTTTGTGTTCAAAATGCACCATTCAAAGCCACATCATCATTTTTCAATCCTTTCTGACTTCATTTGTTATTTTTCATGCACTTACTAATTATTTTGAGCTACAAGACCCTAAAATTGAAAAGCATTTCAAATGAACTCTGAAAAGGTTGAAAGTTTGCATGGTATAATCATTTCATCCACATAGCATGTGCAAGAAAGTTGAGAGGGTTACGGCAAAAAATGGACGCACTTTGTGTACAAAACGGATAATCTCTTTCAAAGTATCAGGATTTCATCCGGAAACTCGTCTGTTACAAAGGTATTTCATTTTTTTAAACTTATTTGAACTCCTGACTTTTTGTGTGTTCAAAATGCACCATTCAAAGCCACATCATCATTTTTCAATCCTTTCTGACTTCATTTGTTATTTTTCATGCATTTACTAATTATTTTGAGCTATAAGACCCTAAAATTGAAAAGCATTTCAAATGAACTCTGAAAAGGTTGAAAGTTGGCATGGTATTTTCATCCACATAGCATGTGCAAGAAAGTTGAGAGGGTTACGGCAAAAACTGGATGCACTTCGTGTACAAAACGGACAATCTCTTTCAACGTATCAGGATTTCATCCGGAAACTCGTCTGTTACAAAGGGATTTCATTTTTTAAACTTATTTGAACTCCGGACTTTTTGTGAGTTCAAAATGCACCATTCAAAGCCACATCATCATTTTTCAATCCTTTCTGACTTCATTTGTTATTTTTCATGCATTTACTAATTATTTTGAGCTATAAGACCCTAAAATTGAAAAGCATTTCAAATGAACTCTGAAAAGGTTGAAAGTTTGCATGGTATCATCATTTCATCCACATATCATGTGCAAGAAAGTTGAGAGGGTTACGGCAAAAACTGGATGCAGTTCGTGTACAAAACGGATAATCTCTTTCAAAGTATCAGGATTTCATCCGGAAACTCGTCTGTTACAAAGGGATTTCATTTTTTACAACTTATTTGAACTCCTGACTTTTTGTGTGTTCAAAATGCACCATTCAAAGCCACATCATCATTTTTCAATCCTTTCTTACTTCATTTGTTATTTTTCATGCATTTACTAATTATTTTGAGCTATAAGACCCTAAAATTGAAAAGCATTTCAAATGAACTCTGAAAAGGTTGAAAGTTGGCATGGTATTTTCATCCACATAGCATGTGCAAGAAAGTTGAGAGGGTTACGGCAAAAACTGGATGCACTTCGTGTACAAAACGGACAATTTCTTTCAAAGTATCAGGATTTCATCCGGAAACTCGTCTGTTACAAAGGGATTTCATTTTTTAAAACTTATTTGAACTCCTGACTTTTTGTGTGTTCAAAATGCACCATTCAAAGCCACATCATCATTTTTCAATCCTTTCTGACTTCATTTGTTATTTTTCATGCATTTACTAATTATTTTGAGCTATGAGACCCTAAAATTGAAAAGCATTTCAAATGAACTCTGAAAAGGTTGAAAGTTGGCATGGTATTTTCATCCACATAGCATGTGCAAGAAAGTTGAGAGGGTTACGGCAAAAACTGGATGCACTTCGTGTACAAAACGGACAATCTCTTTCAACGTATCAGGATTTCATCCGGAAACTCGTTTGTTACAAAGGGATTTCATTTTTTAAAACTTATTTGAACTCCTGACTTTTTGTGTGTTCAAAATGCACCATTCAAAGCCACATCATCATTTTTCAATCCTTTCTGACTTCATTTGTTATTTTTCATGCATTTACTAATTATTTTGAGCTATGAGACCCTAAAATTGAAAAGCATTTCAAATGAACTCTGAAAAGGTTGAATGTTGGCATGGTATTTTCATCCACATAGCATGTGCAAGAAAGTTGAGAGAGTTACGGCAAAAACTGGATGCACTTCGTGTACAAAACGGACAATCTCTTTCAACTTATCAGGATTTCATCCGGCAACTCGTCTGTTACAAAGGGATTTCATTTTTTAAAAATTATTTGAACTCCGGACTTTTTGTGTGTTCAAAATGCACCATTCAAAGCCACATCATCATTTTTCAATCCTTTCTGACTTCATTTGTTATTTTTCATGCATTTACTAATTATTTTGAGCTATAAGACCCTAAAATTGAAAAGCATTTCAAATGAACTCTGAAAAGGTTGAAAGTTTGCATGGTATCATCATTTCATCCACATATCATGTGCAAGAAAGTTGAGAGGGTTACGGCAAAAACTGGATGCACTTCGTGTACAAAACGGATAATCTCTTTCAATGTATCAGGATTTCATCCGGAAACTCGTCTGTTACAAAGGGATTTCATTTTTTAAAACTTATTTGAACTCCTGACTTTTTTTGTGTTCAAAATGCACCATTCAAAGCCACATCATCATTTTTCAATCCTTTCTGACTTCATTTGTTATTTTTCATGCACTTACTAATTATTTTGAGCTACAAGACCCTAAAATTGAAAAGCATTTCAAATGAACTCTGAAAAGGTTGAAAGTTTGCATGGTATCATCATTTCATCCACATAGCATGTGCAAGAAAGTTGAGATGGTTACGGCAAAAAATGGATGCACTTTGTGTACAAAACGGATAATCTCTTTCAAAGTATCAGGATTTCATCCGGAAACTCGTCTGTTACAAAGGTATTTCATTTTTTTAAACTTATTTGAACTCCTGACTTTTTGTGTGTTCAAAATGCACCATTCAAAGCCACATCATCATTTTTCAATCCTTTCTGACTTCATTTGTTATTTGTCATGCATTTACTAATTATTTTGAGCTATAAGACCCTAAAATTGAAAAGCATTTCAAATGAACTCTGAAAAGGTTGAAAGTTCGCATGGTATCATCATTTCATCCACATAGCATGTGCAAGAAAGTTGAGAGGGTTACGGCAAAAACTGGATGCACTTCGTGTACAAAACGGACAATCTCTTTCAAAGTATCAGGATTTCATCCGGAAACTCGTCTGTTACAAAGGGATTTCATTTTTTACAACTTATTTGAACTCCTGACTTTTTGTGTGTTCAAAATGCACCATTCAAAGCCACATCATCATTTTTCAATCCTTTCTGACTTCATTTGTTATTTTTCATGCATTTACTAATTATTTTGAGCTATAAGACCCTAAAATTGAAAAGCATTTCAAATGAACTCTGAAAAGGTTGAAAGTTTGCATGGTATCATCATTTCATCCACATATCATGTGCAAGAAAGTCGAGAGGGTTACGGCAAAAACTGGATGCAGTTTGTGTACAAAACGGATAATCTCTTTCAAAGTATCAGGATTTCATCCGGAAACTCGTCTGTTACAAAGGGATTTCATTTTTTACAACTTATTTGAACTCCTGACTTTTTGTGTGTTCAAAATGCACCATTCAAAGCCACATCATCATTTTTCAATCCTTTCTGACTTCATTTGTTATTTTTCATGCATTTACTAATTATTTTGAGCTATAAGACCCTAAAATTGAAAAGAATTTCAAATGAACTCTGAAAAGGTTGAAAGTTGGCATGGTATTTTCATCCACATAGCATGTGCAAGAAAGTTGAGAGGGTTACGGCAAAAACTGGATGCACTTCGTGTACAAAACGGACAATCTCTTTCAACGTATCAGGATTTCATCCGGAAACTCGTCTGTTACAAAGGGATTTCATTTTTTGAAACTTATTTGAACTCCGGACTTTTTGTGTGTTCAAAATGCACCATTCAAAGCCACATCATCATTTTTCAATCCTTTCTGACTTCATTTGTTATTTTTCATGCATTTACTAATTATTTTGAGCTATAAGACCCTAAAATTGAAAAGCATTTCAAATGAACTCTGAAAAGGTTGAAAGTTTGCATGGTATCATCATTTCATCCACATATCATGTGCAAGAAAGTTGAGAGGGTTACGGCAAAAACTGGATGCACTTCGTGTACAAAACGGATAATCTCTTTCAATGTATCAGGATTTCATCCGGAAACTCGTCTGTTACAAAGGGATTTCATTTTTTTAAACTTATTTGAACTCCTGACTTTTTTTGTGTTCAAAATGCACCATTCAAAGCCACATCATCATTTTTCAATCCTTTCTGACTTCATTTGTTATTTTTCATGCACTTACTAATTATTTTGAGCTACAAGACCCTAAAATTGAAAAGCATTTCAAATGAACTCTGAAAAGGTTGAAAGTTTGCATGGTATAATCATTTCATCCACATAGCATGTGCAAGAAAGTTGAGAGGGTTACGGCAAAAAATGGATGCACTTTGTGTACAAAACGGATAATCTCTTTCAAAGTATCAGGATTTCATCCGGAAACTCGTCTGTTACAAAGGTATTTCATTTTTTTAAACTTATTTGAACTCCTGACTTTTTGTGTGTTCAAAATGCACCATTCAAAGCCACATCATCATTTTTCAATCCTTTCTGACTTCATTTGTTATTTTTCATGCATTTACTAATTATTTTGAGCTATAAGACCCTAAAATTGAAAAGCATTTCAAATGAACTCTGAAAAGGTTGAAAGTTGGCATGGTATTTTCATCCACATAGCATGTGCAAGAAAGTTGAGAGGGTTACGGCAAAAACTGGATGCACTTCGTGTACAAAACGGACAATCTCTTTCAACGTATCAGGATTTCATCCGGAAACTCGTCTGTTACAAAGGGATTTCATTTTTTTAAACTTATTTGAACTCCGGACTTTTTGTGAGTTCAAAATGCACCATTCAAAGCCACATCATCATTTTTCAATCCTTTCTGACTTCATTTGTTATTTTTCATGCATTTACTAATTATTTTGAGCTATAAGACCCTAAAATTGAAAAGCATTTCAAATGAACTCTGAAAAGGTTGAAAGTTTGCATGGTATCATCATTTCATCCACATAGCATGTGCAAGAAAGTTGAGATGGTTACGGCAAAAAATGGATGCACTTTGTGTACAAAACGGATAATCTCTTTCAAAGTATCAGGATTTCATCCGGAAACTCGTCTGTTACAAAGGTATTTCATTTTTTTAAACTTATTTGAACTCCTGACTTTTTGTGTGTTCAAAATGCACCATTCACAGCCACATCATCATTTTTCAATCCTTTCTGACTTCATTTGTTATTTGTCATGCATTTACTAATTATTTTGAGCTATAAGACCCTAAAATTGAAAAGCATTTCAAATGAACTCTGAAAAGGTTGAAAGTTCGCATGGTATCATCATTTCATCCACATAGCATGTGCAAGAAAGTTGAGAGGGTTACGGCAAAAACTGGATGCACTTCGTGTACAAAACGGACAATCTCTTTCAAAGTATCAGGATTTCATCCGGAAACTCGTCTGTTACAAAGGGATTTCATTTTTTACAACTTATTTGAACTCCTGACTTTTTGTGTGTTCAAAATGCACCATTCAAAGCCACATCATCATTTTTCAATCCTTTCTGACTTCATTTGTTATTTTTCATGCATTTACTAATTATTTTGAGCTATAAGACCCTAAAATTGAAAAGCATTTCAAATGAACTCTGAAAAGGTTGAAAGTTTGCATGGTATCATCATTTCATCCACATATCATGTGCAAGAAAGTCGAGAGGGTTACGGCAAAAACTGGATGCAGTTTGTGTACAAAACGGATAATCTCTTTCAAAGTATCAGGATTTCATCCGGAAACTCGTCTGTTACAAAGGGATTTCATTTTTTACAACTTATTTGAACTCCTGACTTTTTGTGTGTTCAAAATGCACCATTCAAAGCCACATCATCATTTTTCAATCCTTTCTGACTTCATTTGTTATTTTTCATGCATTTACTAATTATTTTGAGCTATAAGACCCTAAAATTGAAAAGAATTTCAAATGAACTCTGAAAAGGTTGAAAGTTGGCATGGTATTTTCATCCACATAGCATGTGCAAGAAAGTTGAGAGGGTTACGGCAAAAACTGGATGCACTTCGTGTACAAAACGGACAATCTCTTTCAACGTATCAGGATTTCATCCGGAAACTCGTCTGTTACAAAGGGATTTCATTTTTTGAAACTTATTTGAACTCCGGACTTTTTGTGTGTTCAAAATGCACCATTCAAAGCCACATCATCATTTTTCAATCCTTTCTGACTTCATTTGTTATTTTTCATGCATTTACTAATTATTTTGAGCTATAAGACCCTAAAATTGAAAAGCATTTCAAATGAACTCTGAAAAGGTTGAAAGTTTGCATGGTATCATCATTTCATCCACATATCATGTGCAAGAAAGTTGAGAGGGTTACGGCAAAAACTGGATGCACTTCGTGTACAAAACGGATAATCTCTTTCAATGTATCAGGATTTCATCCGGAAACTCGTCTGTTACAAAGGGATTTCATTTTTTTAAACTTATTTGAACTCCTGACTTTTTTTGTGTTCAAAATGCACCATTCAAAGCCACATCATCATTTTTCAATCCTTTCTGACTTCATTTGTTATTTTTCATGCACTTACTAATTATTTTGAGCTACAAGACCCTAAAATTGAAAAGCATTTCAAATGAACTCTGAAAAGGTTGAAAGTTTGCATGGTATAATCATTTCATCCACATAGCATGTGCAAGAAAGTTGAGAGGGTTACGGCAAAAAATGGATGCACTTTGTGTACAAAACGGATAATCTCTTTCAAAGTATCAGGATTTCATCCGGAAACTCGTCTGTTACAAAGGTATTTCATTTTTTTAAACTTATTTGAACTCCTGACTTTTTGTGTGTTCAAAATGCACCATTCAAAGCCACATCATCATTTTTCAATCCTTTCTGACTTCATTTGTTATTTTTCATGCATTTACTAATTATTTTGAGCTATAAGACCCTAAAATTGAAAAGCATTTCAAATGAACTCTGAAAAGGTTGAAAGTTGGCATGGTATTTTCATCCACATAGCATGTGCAAGAAAGTTGAGAGGGTTACGGCAAAAACTGGATGCACTTCGTGTACAAAACGGACAATCTCTTTCAACGTATCAGGATTTCATCCGGAAACTCGTCTGTTACAAAGGGATTTCATTTTTTTAAACTTATTTGAACTCCGGACTTTTTGTGAGTTCAAAATGCACCATTCAAAGCCACATCATCATTTTTCAATCCTTTCTGACTTCATTTGTTATTTTTCATGCATTTACTAATTATTTTGAGCTATAAGACCCTAAAATTGAAAAGCATTTCAAATGAACTCTGAAAAGGTTGAAAGTTTGCATGGTATCATCATTTCATCCACATATCATGTGCAAGAAAGTTGAGAGGGTTACGGCAAAAACTGGATGCAGTTCGTGTACAAAACGGATAATCTGTTTCAAAGTATCAGGATTTCATCCGGAAACTCGTCTGTTACAAAGGGATTTCATTTTTTACAACTTATTTGAACTCCTGACTTTTTGTGTGTTCAAAATGCACCATTCAAAGCCACATCATCATTTTTCAATCCTTTCTTACTTCATTTGTTATTTTTCATGCATTTACTAATTATTTTGAGCTATAAGACCCTAAAATTGAAAAGCATTTCAAATGAACTCTGAAAAGGTTGAAAGTTGGCATGGTATTTTCATCCACATAGCATGTGCAAGAAAGTTGAGAGGGTTACGGCAAAAACTGGATGCACTTCGTGTACAAAACGGACAATTTCTTTCAAAGTATCAGGATTTCATCCGGAAACTCGTCTGTTACAAAGGGATTTCATTTTTTAAAACTTATTTGAACTCCTGACTTTTTGTGTGTTCAAAATGCACCATTCAAAGCCACATCATCATTTTTCAATCCTTTCTGACTTCATTTGTTATTTTTCATGCATTTACTAATTATTTTGAGCTATGAGACCCTAAAATTGAAAAGCATTTCAAATGAACTCTGAAAAGGTTGAAAGTTGGCATGGTATTTTCATCCACATAGCATGTGCAAGAAAGTTGAGAGGGTTACGGCAAAAACTGGATGCACTTCGTGTACAAAACGGACAATCTCTTTCAACGTATCAGGATTTCATCCGGAAACTCGTTTGTTACAAAGGGATTTCATTTTTTAAAACTTATTTGAACTCCTGACTTTTTGTGTGTTCAAAATGCACCATTCAAAGCCACATCATCATTTTTCAATCCTTTCTGACTTCATTTGTTATTTTTCATGCATTTACTAATTATTTTGAGCTATGAGACCCTAAAATTGAAAAGCATTTCAAATGAACTCTGAAAAGGTTGAATGTTGGCATGGTATTTTCATCCACATAGCATGTGCAAGAAAGTTGAGAGAGTTACGGCAAAAACTGGATGCACTTCGTGTACAAAACGGACAATCTCTTTCAACTTATCAGGATTTCATCCGGCAACTCGTCTGTTACAAAGGGATTTCATTTTTTAAAAATTATTTGAACTCCGGACTTTTTGTGTGTTCAAAATGCACCATTCAAAGCCACATCATCATTTTTCAATCCTTTCTGACTTCATTTGTTATTTTTCATGCATTTACTAATTATTTTGAGCTATAAGACCCTAAAATTGAAAAGCATTTCAAATGAACTCTGAAAAGGTTGAAAGTTTGCATGGTATCATCATTTCATCCACATATCATGTGCAAGAAAGTTGAGAGGGTTACGGCAAAAACTGGATGCACTTCGTGTACAAAACGGATAATCTCTTTCAATGTATCAGGATTTCATCCGGAAACTCGTCTGTTACAAAGGGATTTCATTTTTTAAAACTTATTTGAACTCCTGACTTTTTTTGTGTTCAAAATGCACCATTCAAAGCCACATCATCATTTTTCAATCCTTTCTGACTTCATTTGTTATTTTTCATGCACTTACTAATTATTTTGAGCTACAAGACCCTAAAATTGAAAAGCATTTCAAATGAACTCTGAAAAGGTTGAAAGTTTGCATGGTATCATCATTTCATCCACATAGCATGTGCAAGAAAGTTGAGATGGTTACGGCAAAAAATGGATGCACTTTGTGTACAAAACGGATAATCTCTTTCAAAGTATCAGGATTTCATCCGGAAACTCGTCTGTTACAAAGGTATTTCATTTTTTTAAACTTATTTGAACTCCTGACTTTTTGTGTGTTCAAAATGCACCATTCAAAGCCACATCATCATTTTTCAATCCTTTCTGACTTCATTTGTTATTTGTCATGCATTTACTAATTATTTTGAGCTATAAGACCCTAAAATTGAAAAGCATTTCAAATGAACTCTGAAAAGGTTGAAAGTTCGCATGGTATCATCATTTCATCCACATAGCATGTGCAAGAAAGTTGAGAGGGTTACGGCAAAAACTGGATGCACTTCGTGTACAAAACGGACAATCTCTTTCAAAGTATCAGGATTTCATCCGGAAACTCGTCTGTTACAAAGGGATTTCATTTTTTAAAACTTATTTGAACTCCTGACTTTTTGTGTGTTCAAAATGCACCATTCAAAGCCACATCATCATTTTTCAATCCTTTCTGACTTCATTTGTTATTTTTCATGCATTTACTAATTATTTTGAGCTATGAGACCCTAAAATTGAAAAGCATTTCACATGAACTCTGAAAAGGTTGAAAGTTGGCATGGTATTTTCATCCACATAGCATGTGCAGGAAAGTTGAGAGGGTTACGGCAAAAACTGGATGCACTTCGTGTACAAAACGGACAATCTCTTTCAACGTATCAGGATTTCATCCGGAAACTCGTTTGTTACAAAGGGATTTCATTTTTTAAAACTTATTTGAACTCCTGACTTTTTGTGTGTTCAAAATGCACCATTCAAAGCCACATCATCATTTTTCAATCCTTTCTGACTTCATTTGTTATTTTTCATGCATTTACTAATTATTTTGAGCTATGAGACCCTAAAATTGAAAAGCATTTCAAATGAACTCTGAAAAGGTTGAATGTTGGCATGGTATTTTCATCCACATAGCATGTGCAAGAAAGTTGAGAGAGTTACGGCAAAAACTGGATGCACTTCGTGTACAAAACGGACAATCTCTTTCAACTTATCAGGATTTCATCCGGCAACTCGTCTGTTACAAAGGGATTTCATTTTTAAAAAATTATTTGAACTCCGGACTTTTTGTGTGTTCAAAATGCACCATTCAAAGCCACATCATCATTTTTCAATCCTTTCTGACTTCATTTGTTATTTTTCATGCATTTACTAATTATTTTGAGCTATAAGACCCTAAAATTGAAAAGCATTTCAAATGAACTCTGAAAAGGTTGAAAGTTTGCATGGTATCATCATTTCATCCACATATCATGTGCAAGAAAGTTGAGAGGGTTACGGCAAAAACTGGATGCACTTCGTGTACAAAACGGATAATCTCTTTCAATGTATCAGGATTTCATCCGGAAACTCGTCTGTTACAAAGGGATTTCATTTTTTAAAACTTATTTGAACTCCTGACTTTTTTTGTGTTCAAAATGCACCATTCAAAGCCACATCATCATTTTTCAATCCTTTCTGACTTCATTTGTTATTTTTCATGCACTTACTAATTATTTTGAGCTACAAGACCCTAAAATTGAAAAGCATTTCAAATGAACTCTGAAAAGGTTGAAAGTTTGCATGGTATCATCATTTCATCCACATAGCATGTGCAAGAAAGTTGAGAGGGTTACGGCAAAAATGGATGCACTTTGTGTACAAAACGGATAATCTCTTTCAAAGTATCAGGATTTCATCCGGAAACTCGTCTGTTACAAAGGTATTTCATTTTTCAAAACTTATTTGAACTCCTGACTTTTTGTGTGTTCAAAATGCACCATTCAAAGCCACATCATCATTTTTCAATCCTTTCTGACTTCATTTGTTATTTTTCATGCATTTACTAATTATTTTGAGCTATAAGACCCTAAAATTGAAAAGCATTTCAAATGAACTCTGAAAAGGTTGAAAGTTCGCATGGTATCATCATTTCATCCACATAGCATGTGCAAGAAAGTTGAGAGGGTTACAGCAAAAACTGGATGCACTTCGTGTACAAAACGGACAATCTCTTTCAAAGTATCAGGATTTCATCCGGAAACTCGTCTGTTACAAAGGGATTTCATTTTTTAAAACTTATTTGAACTCCTGACTTTTTGTGTGTTCAAAATGCACCATTCAAAGCCACATCATCATTTTTCAATCCTTTCTGACTTCATTTGTTATTTTTCATGCATTTACTAATTATTTTGAGCTATGAGACCCTAAAATTGAAAAGCATTTCACATGAACTCTGAAAAGGTTGAAAGTTGGCATGGTATTTTCATCCACATAGCATGTGCAGGAAAGTTGAGAGGGTTACGGCAAAAACTGGATGCACTTCGTGTACAAAACGGACAATCTCTTTCAACGTATCAGGATTTCATCCGGAAACTCGTTTGTTACAAAGGGATTTCATTTTTTAAAACTTATTTGAACTCCTGACTTTTTGTGTGTTCAAAATGCACCATTCAAAGCCACATCATCATTTTTCAATCCTTTCTGACTTCATTTGTTATTTTTCATGCATTTACTAATTATTTTGAGCTATGAGACCCTAAAATTGAAAAGCATTTCAAATGAACTCTGAAAAGGTTGAATGTTGGCATGGTATTTTCATCCACATAGCATGTGCAAGAAAGTTGAGAGAGTTACGGCAAAAACTGGATGCACTTCGTGTACAAAACGGACAATCTCTTTCAACTTATCAGGATTTCATCCGGCAACTCGTCTGTTACAAAGGGATTTCATTTTTTAAAAATTATTTGAACTCCGGACTTTTTGTGTGTTCAAAATGCACCATTCAAAGCCACATCATCATTTTTCAATCCTTTCTGACTTCATTTGTTATTTTTCATGCATTTACTAATTATTTTGAGCTACAAGACCCTAAAATTGAAAAGCATTTCAAATGAACTCTGAAAAGGTTGAAAGTTTGCATGGTATCATCATTTCATCCACATAGCATGTGCAAGAAAGTTGAGATGGTTACGGCAAAAAATGGATGCACTTTGTGTACAAAACGGATAATCTCTTTCAAAGTATCAGGATTTCATCCGGAAACTCGTCTGTTACAAAGGTATTTCATTTTTTAAAACTTATTTGAACTCCTGACTTTTTTTGTGTTCAAAATGCACCATTCAAAGCCAGATCATCATTTTTCAATCCTTTCTGACTTCATTTGTTATTTTTCATGCACTTACTAATTATTTTGAGCTACAAGACCCTAAAATTGAAAAGCATTTCAAATGAACTCTGAAAAGGTTGAAAGTTTGCATGGTATCATCATTTCATCCACATAGCATGTGCAAGAAAGTTGAGAGGGTTACGGCAAAAATGGATGCACTTTGTGTACAAAACGGATAATCTCTTTCAAAGTATCAGGATTTCATCCGGAAACTCGTCTGTTACAAAGGTATTTCATTTTTTTAAACTTATTTGTACTCCTGACTTTTTGTGTGTTCAAAATGCACCATTCAAAGCCACATCATCATTTTTCAATCCTATCTGACTTCATTTGTTATTTTTCATGCATTTACTAATTATTTTGAGCTATAAGACCCTAAAATTGAAAAGCATTTCAAATGAACTCTGAAAAGGTTGAATGTTGGCATGGTATTTTCATCCACATAGCATGTGCAAGAAAGTTGAGAGGGTTACGGCAAAAACTGGATGCACTTCGTGTACAAAACGGACAATCTCTTTCAACTTATCAGGATTTCATCCGGCAACTCGTCTGTTACAAAGGGATTTCATTTTTTAAAAATTATTTGAACTCCGGACTTTTTGTGTGTTCAAAATGCACCATTCAAAGCCACATCATCATTTTTCAATCCTTTGTGACTTCATTTGTTATTTTTCATGCATTTACTAATTATTTTGAGCTATAAGACCCTAAAATTGAAAAGCATTTCAAATGAACTCTGAAAAGGATGAAAGTTTGCATGGTATCATCATTTCATCCACATATCATGTCCAAGAAAGTTGAGAGGGTTACGGCAAAAACTGGATGCACTTCGTGTACAAAACGGATAATCTCTTTCAAAGTATCAGGATTTCATCCGGAAACTCGTCTGTTACAAAGGGATTTCATTTTTTAAAACTTATTTGAACTCCTGACTTTTTTTGTGTTCAAAATGCACCATTCAAAGCCACATCATCATTTTTCAATCCTTTCTGACTTCATTTGTTATTTTTCATGCACTTACTAATTATTTTGAACTACAAGACCCTAAAATTGAAAAGCATTTCAAATGAACTCTGAAAAGGTTGAAAGTTTGCATGGTATCATCATTTTCATCCACATAGCATGTGCAAGAAAGTTGAGAGGGTTACGGCAAAAACTGGATGCACTTCGTGTACAAAACGGACAATCTCTTTCAAAGTATCAGGATTTCATCCGGAAACTCGTCTGTTACAAAGGGATTTCATTTTTTAAAACTTATTTGAACTCCTGACTTTTTGTGTGTTCAAAATGCACCATTCAAAGCCACATCATCATTTTTCAATCCTTTCTGACTTCATTTGTTATTTTTCATGCATTTACTAATTATTTTGAGCTATGAGACCCTAAAATTGAAAAGCATTTCAAATGAACTCTGAAAAGGTTGAAAGTTGGCATGGTATTTTCATCCACATAGCATGTGCAAGAAAGTTGAGAGGGTTACGGCAAAAACTGGATGCACTTCGTGTACAAAACGGACAATCTCTTTCAACGTATCAGGATTTCATCCGGAAACTCGTGTGTTACAAAGGGATTTCATTTTTTAAAACTTATTTGAACTCCTGACTTTTTGTGTGTTCAAAATGCACCATTCAAAGCCACATCATCATTTTTCAATCCTTTCTGACTTCATTTGTTATTTTTCATGCATTTACTAATTATTTTGAGCTATGAGACCCTAAAATTGAAAAGCATTTCAAATGAACTCTGAAAAGGTTGAAAGTTGGCATGGTATTTTCATCCACATAGCATGTGCAAGAAAGTTGAGAGGGTTACGGCAAAAACTGGATGCACTTCGTGTACAAAACGGACAATCTCTTTCAACGTATCAGGATTTCATCCGGAAACTCGTGTGTTACAAAGGGATTTCATTTTTTTAAACTTATTTGAACTCCTGACTTTTTGTGTGTTCAAAATGCACCATTCAAAGCCACATCATCATTTTTCAATCCTTTCTGACTTCATTTGTTATTTTTCATGCATTTACTAATTATTTTGAGCTATAAGACCCTAAAATTGAAAAGCATTTCAAATGAACTCTGAAAAGGTTGAAAGTTGGCATGGTATTTTCATCCACATAGCATGTGCAAGAAAGTTGAGAGGGTTACGGCAAAAACTGGATGCACTTCGTGTACAAAACGGACAATCTCTTTCAACGTATCAGGATTTCATCCGGAAACTCGTCTGTTACAAAGGGATTTCATTTTTTAAAACTTATTTGAACTCCTGACTTTTTGTGTGTTCAAAATGCACCATTCAAAGCCACATCATCATTTTTCAATCCTTTCTGACTTCATTTGTTATTTTTCATGCATTTACTAATTATTTTGAGCTATAAGACCCTAAAATTGAAAAGCATTTCAAATGAACTCTGAAAAGGTTGAAAGTTGGCATGGTATTTTCATCCACATAGCATGTGCAAGAAAGTTGAGAGGGTTACGGCAAAAACTGGATGCACTTCGTGTACAAAACGGACAATCTCTTTCAACGTATCAGGATTTCATCCGGAAACTCGTCTGTTACAAAGGGATTTCATTTTTTAAAACTTATTTGAACTCCTGACTTTTTGTGTGTTCAAAATGCACCATTCAAAGCCACATCATCATTTTTCAATCCTATCTGACTTCATTTGTTATTTTTCATGCATTTACTAATTATTTTGAGCTATGAGACCCTAAAATTGAAAAGCATTTCAAATGAACTCTGAAAAGGTTGAAAGTTGGCATGGTATTTTCATCCACATAGCATGTGCAAGAAAGTTGAGAGGGTTACGGCAAAAACTGGATGCACTTCGTGTACAAAACGGACAATCTCTTTCAACTTATCAGGATTTCATCAGGAAACTCGTCTGTTAAAAAGGGATTTCATTTTTTAAAACTTATTTGAACTCCGGACTTTTTGTGTGTTCAAAATGCACCATTCAAAGCCACATCATCATTTTTCAATCCTTTGTGACTTCATTTGTTATTTTTCATGCATTTACTAATTATTTTGAGCTATAAGACCCTAAAATTGAAAAGCATTTCAAATGAACTCTGAAAAGGTTGAAAGTTTGCATGGTATCATCATTTCATCCACATATCATGTGCAAGAAAGTTGAGAGGGTTACGGCAAAAACTGGATGCACTTCGTGTACAAAACGGATAATCTCTTTCAATGTATCAGGATTTCATCCGGAAACTCGTCTGTTACAAAGGGATTTCATTTTTTAAAACTTATTTGAACTCCTGACTTTTTTTGTGTTCAAAATGCACCATTCAAAGCCACATCATCATTTTTCAATCCTTTCTGACTTCATTTGTTATTTTTCATGCACTTACTAATTATTTTGAACTACAAGACCCTAAAATTGAAAAGCATTTCAAATGAACTCTGAAAAGGTTGAAAGTTTGCATGGTATCATCATTTTCATCCACATAGCATGTGCAAGAAAGTTGAGAGGGTTACGGCAAAAACTGGATGCACTTCGTGTACAAAACGGACAATCTCTTTCAAAGTATCAGGATTTCATCCGGAAACTCGTCTGTTACAAAGGGATTTCATTTTTTTAAACTTATTTGAACTCCTGACTTTTTGTGTGTTCAAAATGCACCATTCAAAGCCACATCATCATTTTTCAATCCTTTCTGACTTCATTTGTTATTTTTCATGCATTTACTAATTATTTTGAGCTATGAGACCCTAAAATTGAAAAGCATTTCAAATGAACTCTGAAAAGGTTGAAAGTTGGCATGGTATTTTCATCCACATAGCATGTGCAAGAAAGTTGAGAGGGTTACGGAAAAAACTGGATGCACTTCGTGTACAAAACGGACAATCTCTTTCAACGTATCAGGATTTCATCCGGAAACTCGTGTGTTACAAAGGGATTTCATTTTTTAAAACTTATTTGAACTCCTGACTTTTTGTGTGTTCAAAATGCACCATTCAAAGCCACATCATCATTTTTCAATCCTTTCTGACTTCATTTGTTATTTTTCATGCATTTACTAATTATTTTGAGCTATGAGACCCTAAAATTGAAAAGCATTTCAAATGAACTCTGAAAAGGTTGAAAGTTGGCATGGTATTTTCATCCACATAGCATGTGCAAGAAAGTTGAGAGGGTTACGGCAAAAACTGGATGCACTTCGTGTACAAAACGGACAATCTCTTTCAACTTATCAAGATTTCATCCGGAAACTCGTCTGTTACAAAGGGATTTCATTTTTTAAAACTTATTTGAACTCCGGACTTTTTGTGTGTTCAAAATGCACCATTCAAAGCCACATCATCATTTTTCAATCCTTTGTGACTTCATTTGTTATTTTTCATGCATTTACTAATTATTTTGAGCTATAAGACCCTAAAATTGAAAAGCATTTCAAATGAACTCTGAAAAGGTTGAAAGTTTGCATGGTATCATCATTTCATCCACATATCATGTGCAAGAAAGTTGAGAGGGTTACGGCAAAAACTGGATGCACTTCGTGTACAAAACGGATAATCTCTTTCAATGTATCAGGATTTCATCCGGAAACTCGTCTGTTACAAAGGGATTTCATTTTTTAAAACTTATTTGAACTCCTGACTTTTTTTGTGTTAAAATGCGCCATTCAAAGCCACATCATCATTTTTCAATCCTTTCTGACTTCATTTGTTATTTTTCATGCATTTACTAATTATTTTGAGCTATAAGACCCTAAAATTGAAAAGCATTTCAAATGAACTCTGAAAAGGTTGAAAGTTGGCATGGTATTTTCATCCACATAGCATGTGCAAGAAAGTTGAGAGGGTTACGGCAAAAACTGGATGCACTTCGTGTACAAAACGGACAATCTCTTTCAACGTATCAGGATTTCATCCGGAAACTCGTCTGTTACAAAGGGATTTCATTTTTTTAAACTTATTTGAACTCCGGACTTTTTGTGAGTTCAAAATGCACCATTCAAAGCCACACCATCATTTTTCAATCCTTTCTGACTTCATTTGTTATTTTTCATGCATTTACTAATTATTTTGAGCTATAAGACCCTAAAATTGAAAAGCATTTCAAATGAACTCTGAAAAGGATGAAAGTTTGCATGGTATCATCATTTCATCCACATATCATGTGCAAGAAAGTTGAGAGGGTTACGGCAAAAACTGGATGCACTTCGTGTACAAAACGGATAATCTCTTTCAAAGTATCAGGATTTCATCCGGAAACTCGTCTGTTACAAAGGGATTTCATTTTTTAAAACTTATTTGAACTCCTGACTTTTTGTGTGTTCAAAATGCACCATTCAAAGCCACATCATCATTTTTCAATCCTTTCTGACTTCATTTGTTATTTTTCATGCATTTACTAATTATTTTGAGCTATAAGACCCTAAAATTGAAAAGCATTTCAAATGAACTCTGAAAAGGTTGTAAGTTGGCATGGTATCATCATTTCATCCACATAGCATGTGCAAGAAAGTTGAGAGGGTTATGGCAAAAACTGGATGCACTTCGTGTACAAAACGGACAATCTCTTTCAAAGTATCAGGATTTCATCCGGAAACTCGTCTGTTACAAAGGGATTTCATTTTTTAAAACTTATTTGAACTCTTGACTTTTTGTGTGTTCAAAATGCACCATTCAAATTCACATCATCATTTTTCAATCCTTTCTGACTTCATTTCTTATTTTTCATGCATTTACTAATTATTTTGAGCTATAAGACCCTAAAATTGAAAAGCATTTCAAATGAACTCTGAAAAGGTTGAAAGTTGGCATGGTATTTTCATCCACATAGCATGTGCAAGAAAGTTGAGAGGGTTACGACAAAAACTGGATGCACTTCGTGTACAAAACGGACAATCTCTTTCAACGTATCAGGATTTCATCCGGAAACTCGTCTGTTACAAAGGGATTTCATTTTTTAAAACTTATTTGAACTCCTGACTTTTTGTGTGTTCAAAATGCACCATTCAAAGCCACATCATCATTTTTCAATCCTTTCTGACTTCATTTGTTATTTTTCATGCATTTACTAATTATTTTGAGCTATGAGACCCTAAAATTGAAAACCATTTCAAATGAACTCTGAAAAGGTTGAAAGTTGGCATGGTATTTTCATCCACATAGCATGTGCAAGAAAGTTGAGAGGGTTACGGCAAAAACTGGATGCACTTCGTGTACAAAACGGACAATCTCTTTCAACGTATCAGGATTTCATCCGGAAACTCGTCTGTTACAAAGGGATTTCATTTTTTTAAACTTATTTGAACTCCGGAATTTTTGTGTGTTCAAAATGCACCATTCAAAGCCACATCATCATTTTTCAATACTTTCTGACTTCATTTCTTATTTTTCATGCATTTACTAATTATTTTGAGCTATGAGACCCTAAAATTGAAAAACATTTCAAATGAACTCTGAAAAGGTTGAAAGTTGGCATGGTATTTTCATCCACATAGCATGTGCAAGAAAGTTGAGAGGGTTACGGCAAAAACTGGATGCACTTCGTGTACAAAACGGACAATCTCTTTCAACGTATCAGGATTTCATCCGGAAACTCGTCTGTTACAAAGGGATTTCATTTTTTAAAACTTATTTGAACTCCTGACTTTTTGTGTGTTCAAAATGCACCATTCAAAGCCACATCATCATTTTTCAATCCTTTCTGACTTCATTTGTTATTTTTCATGCATTTACTAATTATTTTGAGCTATAAGACCCTAAAATTGAAAAGCATTTCAAATGAACTCTGAAAAGGTTGAAAGTTGGCATGGTATTTTCATCCACATAGCATGTGCAAGAAAGTTGAGAGGGTTACGGCAAAAACTGGATGCACTTCGTGTACAAAACGGACAATCTCTTTCAACCTATCAGGATTTCATCCGGAAACTCGTCTGTTACAAAGGGATTTCATTTTTTAAAACTTATTTGAACTCCGGACTTTTTGTGTGTTCAAAATGCACCATTCAAAGCCATATCATCATTTTTCAATCCTTTCTGACTTCATTTGTTATTTTTCATGCATTTACTAATTATTTTGACCTATAAGACCCTAAAATTGAAAAGCATTTCAAATGAACTCTGAAAAGGTTGAAAGTTTGCATGGTATCATCATTTCATCCACATATCATGTGCAAGAAATTTGAGAGGGTTACGGCAAAAACTGGATGCACTTCGTGTACAAAACGGATAATCTCTTTCAATGTATCAGGATTTCATCCGGAAACTCGTCTGTTACAAAGGGATTTCATTTTTAAAAACTTATTTGAACTCCTGACTTTTTGTGTGTTCAAAATGCACCATTCAAAGCCACATCATCATTTTTCAATCCTTTCTGACTTCATTTGTCATTTTTCATGCATTTACTAATTATTTTGAGCTACAAGACCCTAAAATTGAAAAGCATTTCAAATGAACTCTGAAAAGGTTGTAAGTTGGCATGGTATCATCATTTCATCCACATAGCATGTGCAAGAAAGTTGAGAGGGTTATGGCAAAAACTGGATGCACTTCGTGTACAAAACGGACAATCTCTTTCAAAGTATCAGGATTTCATCCGGAAACTAGTCTGTTACAAAGGGATTTCATTTTTTAAAACTTATTTGAACTCCTGACTTTTTGTGTGTTCAAAATGCACCATTCAAAGCCACATCATCATTTTTCAATCCTTTCTGACTTCATTTGTTATTTTTTATGCATTTACTAATTATTTTGAGCTATAAGACCCTAAAATTGAAAAGCATTTCAAATGAACTCTGAAAAGGTTGAAAGTTGGCATGGTATTTTCATCCACATAGCATGTGCAAGAAAGTTGAGAGGGTTACGGCAAAAACTGGATGCACTTCGTGTACAAAACGGACAATCTCTTTCAACGTATCAGGATTTCATCCGGAAACTCGTCTGTTACGAAGGGATTTCATTTTTTAAAACTTATTTGAACTCCTGACTTTTTGTGTGTTCAAAATGCACCATTCAAAGCCACATCATCATTTTTCAATCCTTTCTGACTTCATTTGTTATTTTTCATGCATTTACTAATTATTTTGAGCTATAAGACCCTAAAATTGAAAAGCATTTCAAATGAACTCTGAAAAGGTTGTAAGTTGGCATGGTATCATCATTTCATCCACATAGCATGTGCAAGAAAGTTGAGAGGGTTATGGCAAAAACTGGATGCACTTCGTGTACAAAACGGACAATCTCTTTCAAAGTATCAGGATTTCATCCGGAAACTCGTCTGTTACAAAGGGATTTCATTTTTAAACCTTATATGAACTCCTGACTTTTTGTGTGTTCAAAATGCACCATTCAAAGCCACATCATCATTTTTAATACTTTCTGACTTCATTTGTTATTTTTCATGCATTTACTAATTATTTTGAGCTATAAGACCCCAAAATTCAAAAGCATTTCAAATGAACTCTGAAAAGGTTGTAAGTTGGCATGGTATTTCCATCCACATAGCATGTGCAAGAAAGTTGAGAGGGTTACGGCAAAAACTGGATGCACTTCGTGTACAAAACGGACAATCTCTTTCAAAGTATCAGGATTTCATCCGGAAACTCGTCTGTTACAAAGGGATTTCATTTTTTAAAACTTATTTGAACTCCTGTCTTTTTGTGTGTTCAAAATGCACCATTCAAAGCCACATCATCATTTTTCAATCCTTTCTGACTTCATTTGTTATTTTTCATGCATTTACTAATTATTTTGAGCTATAAGACCCTAAAATTGAAAAGCATTTCAAATGAACTCTGAAAAGGTTGAAAGTTGGCATGGTATTTTCATCCACATAGCATGTGCAAGAAAGTTGAGAGGGTTACGGCAAAAACTGGATGCACTTCGTGTACAAAACGGACAATCTCTTTCAACGTATCAGGATTTCATCCGGAAACTCGTCTGTTACAAAGGGATTTCATTTTTTAAAACTTATTTTAACTCCTGACTTTTTGTGTGTTCAAAATGCACCATTCAAAGCCACATCATCATTTTTCAATCCTTTCTGACTTCATTTGTTATTTTTCATGCATTTACTAATTATTTTGAGCTATGAGACCCTAAAATTGAAAAGCATTTCAAATGAACTCTGAAAAGGTTGAAAGTTGGCATGGTATTTTCATCCACATAGCATGTGCAAGAATGTTGAGAGGGTTACGGCAAAAACTGGATGCACTTCGTGTACAAAACGGACAATCTCTTTCAACGTATCAGGATTTCATCCGGAAACTCGTCTGTTACAAAGGGATTTCATTTTTTAAAACTTATTTGAACTCCTGACTTTTTGTGTGTTCAAAATGCACCATTCGAAGCCACATCATCATTTTTCAATCCTTTCTGACTTCATTTGTTATTTTTCATGCATTTACTAACTATTTTGAGCTATGAGACCCTAAAATTGAAAAGCATTTCAAATGAACTCTGAAAAGGTTGAAAGTTGGCATGGTATTTTCATCCACATAGCATGTGCAAGAAAGTTGAGAGGGTTACGGCAAAAACTGGATGCACTTCGTGTACAAAACGGACAATCTCTTTCAACGTATCAGGATTTCATCCGGAAACTCGTCTGTTACAAAGGGATTTCATTTTTTTAAACTTATTTGAACTCCGGACTTTTTGTGTGTTCAAAATGCACCATTCAAAGGCACATCATCATTTTTCAATCCGTTCTGACTTCATTTGTTATTTTTCATGCATTTACTAATTATTTTGAGCTATAAGACCCTAAAATTGAAAAGCATTTCAAATGAACTCTGAAAAGGTTTAAAGTTTGCATGGTATCATCATTTCATCCACATATCATGTGCAAGAAAGTTGAGAGGGTTACGGCAAAAACTGGATGCACTTCGTGTACAAAACGGATAATCTCTTTCAAAGTATCAGGATTTCATCCGGAAACTCGTCTGTTACAAAGGGATTTCATTTTTTAAAACTTATTTGAACTCCTGACTTTTTGTGTGTTCAAAATGCACCATTCAAAGCCACATCATCATTTTTCAATCCTTTCTGACTTCATTTGTTATTTTTCATGCATTTAGTAATTATTTTGAGCTATAAGACAATAAAATTGAAAAGCATTTCAAATGAACTCTGAAAAGGTTGTAAGTTGGCATGGTATCATCATTTCATCCACATAGCATGTGCAAGAAAGTTGAGAGGGTTATGGCAAAAACTGGATGCACTTCGTGTACAAAACGGACAATCTCTTTCAAAGAATCAGGATTTCATCCGGAAACTCGTCTGTTACAAAGGGATTTCATTTTTTCAAACTTATTTGAACTCCTGACTTTTTGTGTGTTCAAAATGCACCATTCAAAGCCACATCATCATTTTTCAATACTTTCTGACTTCATTTGTTATTTTTCATGCATTTACTAATTATTTTGAGCTATAAGACCCTAAAATTGAAAAGCATTTCAAATGAACTCTGAAAAGGTTGAAAGTTGGCATGGTATTTTCATCCACATAGCATGTGCAAGAAAGTTGAGAGGGTTACGGCAAAAACTGGATGCACTTCGTGTACAAAACGGACAATCTCTTTCAACGTATCAGGATTTCATCCGGAAACTCGTCTGTTACAAAGGGATTTCATTTTTTAAAACTTATTTTAACTCCTGACTTTTTGTGTGTTCAAAATGCACCATTCAAAGCCACTTCATCATTTTTCAATCCTTTCTGACTTCATTTGTTATTTTTCATGCATTTACTAATTATTTTGAGCTATGAGACCCTAAAATTGAAAAGCATTTCAAATGAACTCTGAAAAGGTTGAAAGTTGGCATGGTATTTTCATCCACATAGCATGTGCAAGAATGTTGAGAGGGTTACGGCAAAAACTGGATGCACTTCGTGTACAAAACGGACAATCTCTTTCAACGTATCAGGATTTCATCCGGAAACTCGTCTGTTACAAAGGGATTTCATTTTTTAAAACTTATTTGAACTCCTGACTTTTTGTGTGTTCAAAATGCACCATTCGAAGCCACATCATCATTTTTCAATCCTTTCTGACTTCATTTGTTATTTTTCATGCATTTACTAACTATTTTGAGCTATGAGACCCTAAAATTGAAAAGCATTTCAAATGAACTCTGAAAAGGTTGAAAGTTGGCATGGTATTTTCATCCACATAGCATGTGCAAGAAAGTTGAGAGGGTTACGGCAAAAACTGGATGCACTTCGTGTACAAAACGGACAATCTCTTTCAACGTATCAGGATTTCATCCGGAAACTCGTCTGTTACAAAGGGATTTCATTTTTTTAAACTTATTTGAACTCCGGACTTTTTGTGTGTTCAAAATGCACCATTCAAAGGCACATCATCATTTTTCAATCCGTTCTGACTTCATTTGTTATTTTTCATGCATTTACTAATTATTTTGAGCTATAAGACCCTAAAATTGAAAAGCATTTCAAATGAACTCTGAAAAGGTTTAAAGTTTGCATGGTATCATCATTTCATCCACATATCATGTGCAAGAAAGTTGAGAGGGTTACGGCAAAAACTGGATGCACTTCGTGTACAAAACGGATAATCTCTTTCAAAGTATCAGGATTTCATCCGGATACTCGTCTGTTACAAAGGGATTTCATTTTTTAAAACTTATTTGAACTCCTGACTTTTTGTGTGTTCAAAATGCACCATTCAAAGCCACATCATCATTTTTCAATCCTTTCTGACTTCATTTGTTATTTTTCATGCATTTAGTAATTATTTTGAGCTATAAGACAATAAAATTGAAAAGCATTTCAAATGAACTCTGAAAAGGTTGTAAGTTGGCATGGTATCATCATTTCATCCACATAGCATGTGCAAGAAAGTTGAGAGGGTTATGGCAAAAACTGGATGCACTTCGTGTACAAAACGGACAATCTCTTTCAAAGAATCAGGATTTCATCCGGAAACTCGTCTGTTACAAAGGGATTTCATTTTTTCAAACTTATTTGAACTCCTGACTTTTTGTGTGTTCAAAATGCACCATTCAAAGCCACATCATCATTTTTCAATACTTTCTGACTTCATTTGTTATTTTTCATGCATTTACTAATTATTTTGAGCTATAAGACCCTAAAATTGAAAAGCATTTCAAATGAACTCTGAAAAGGTTGAAAGTTGGCATGGTATTTTCATCCACATAGCATGTGCAAGAAAGTTGAGAGGGTTACGGCAAAAACAGGATGCACTTCGTGTACAAAACGGACAATCTCTTTCAACGTATCAGGATTTCATCCGGAAACTCGTCTGTTACAAAGGGATTTCATTTTTTTAAACTTATTTGAACTCCGGACTTTTTATGTGTTCAAAATGCACCATTCAAAGCCACATCATCATTTTTCAATCCTTTCTGACTTCATTTGTTATTTTTCATGCATTTACTAATTATTTTGAGCTATAAGACCCTAAAATTGAAAAGCATTTCAAATGAACTCTGAAAAGGTTGTAAGTTGGCATGGTATCATCATTTCATCCACATAGCATGTGCAAGAAAGTTGAGCGGGTTATGGCAAAAACTGGATGCACTTCGTGTACAAAACGGACAATCTCTTTCAAAGTATCAGGATTTCATCCGGAAACTCGTCTGTTACAAAGGGATTTCATTTTTTAAAACTTATTTGAACTCCTGACTTTTTGTGTGTTCAAAATGCACCATTCAAAGCCACATCATCATTTTTCAATCCTTTCTGACTTCATTTGTTATTTTTCATGCATTTACTAATTATTTTGAGCTATGAGACCCTAAAATTGAAAAACATTTCAAATGAACTCTGAAAAGGTTGAAAGTTGGCATGGTATTTTCATCCACATAGCATGTGCAAGAAAGTTGAGAGGGTTACGGCAAAAACTGGATGCACTTCGTGTACAAAACGGACAATCTCTTTCAACGTATCAGGATTTCATCCGGAAACTCGTCTGTTACAAAGGGATTTCATTTTTTAAAACTTATTTGAACTCCGGACTTTTTGTGTGTTCAAAATGCACCATTCAAAGCCACATCATCATTTTTCAATCCTTTGTGACTTCATTTGTTATTTTTCATGCATTTACTAATTATTTTGAGCTATAAGACCCTAAAATTGAAAAGCATTTCAAATGAACTCTGAAAAGGTTGAAAGTTTGCATGGTATCATCATTTCATCCACATATCATGTGCAAGAAAGTTGAGAGGGTTACGGCAAAAACTGGATGCACTTCGTGTACAAAACGGATAATCTCTTTCAATGTATCAGGATTTCATCCGGAAACTCGTCTGTTACAAAGGGATTTCATTTTTTAAAACTTATTTGAACTCCTGACTTTTTTTGTGTTAAAATGCGCCATTCAAAGCCACATCATCATTTTTCAATCCTTTCTGACTTCATTTGTTATTTTTCATGCATTTACTAATTATTTTGAGCTATAAGACCCTAAAATTGAAAAGCATTTCAAATGAACTCTGAAAAGGTTGAAAGTTGGCATGGTATTTTCATCCACATAGCATGTGCAAGAAAGTTGAGAGGGTTACGGCAAAAACTGGATGCACTTCGTGTACAAAACGGACAATCTCTTTCAACGTATCAGGATTTCATCCGGAAACTCGTCTGTTACAAAGGGATTTCATTTTTTTAAACTTATTTGAACTCCGGACTTTTTGTGAGTTCAAAATGCACCATTCAAAGCCACACCATCATTTTTCAATCCTTTCTGACTTCATTTGTTATTTTTCATGCATTTACTAATTATTTTGAGCTATAAGACCCTAAAATTGAAAAGCATTTCAAATGAACTCTGAAAAGGATGAAAGTTTGCATGGTATCATCATTTCATCCACATATCATGTGCAAGAAAGTTGAGAGGGTTACGGCAAAAACTGGATGCACTTCGTGTACAAAACGGATAATCTCTTTCAAAGTATCAGGATTTCATCCGGAAACTCGTCTGTTACAAAGGGATTTCATTTTTTAAAACTTATTTGAACTCCTGACTTTTTGTGTGTTCAAAATGCACCATTCAAAGCCACATCATCATTTTTCAATCCTTTCTGACTTCATTTGTTATTTTTCATGCATTTACTAATTATTTTGAGCTATAAGACCCTAAAATTGAAAAGCATTTCAAATGAACTCTGAAAAGGTTGTAAGTTGGCATGGTATCATCATTTCATCCACATAGCATGTGCAAGAAAGTTGAGAGGGTTATGGCAAAAACTGGATGCACTTCGTGTACAAAACGGACAATCTCTTTCAAAGTATCAGGATTTCATCCGGAAACTCGTCTGTTACAAAGGGATTTCATTTTTTAAAACTTATTTGAACTCTTGACTTTTTGTGTGTTCAAAATGCACCATTCAAATTCACATCATCATTTTTCAATCCTTTCTGACTTCATTTCTTATTTTTCATGCATTTACTAATTATTTTGAGCTATAAGACCCTAAAATTGAAAAGCATTTCAAATGAACTCTGAAAAGGTTGAAAGTTGGCATGGTATTTTCATCCACATAGCATGTGCAAGAAAGTTGAGAGGGTTACGACAAAAACTGGATGCACTTCGTGTACAAAACGGACAATCTCTTTCAACGTATCAGGATTTCATCCGGAAACTCGTCTGTTACAAAGGGATTTCATTTTTTAAAACTTATTTGAACTCCTGACTTTTTGTGTGTTCAAAATGCACCATTCAAAGCCACATCATCATTTTTCAATCCTTTCTGACTTCATTTGTTATTTTTCATGCATTTACTAATTATTTTGAGCTATGAGACCCTAAAATTGAAAACCATTTCAAATGAACTCTGAAAAGGTTGAAAGTTGGCATGGTATTTTCATCCACATAGCATGTGCAAGAAAGTTGAGAGGGTTACGGCAAAAACTGGATGCACTTCGTGTACAAAACGGACAATCTCTTTCAACGTATCAGGATTTCATCCGGAAACTCGTCTGTTACAAAGGGATTTCATTTTTTTAAACTTATTTGAACTCCGGAATTTTTGTGTGTTCAAAATGCACCATTCAAAGCCACATCATCATTTTTCAATACTTTCTGACTTCATTTCTTATTTTTCATGCATTTACTAATTATTTTGAGCTATGAGACCCTAAAATTGAAAAACATTTCAAATGAACTCTGAAAAGGTTGAAAGTTGGCATGGTATTTTCATCCACATAGCATGTGCAAGAAAGTTGAGAGGGTTACGGCAAAAACTGGATGCACTTCGTGTACAAAACGGACAATCTCTTTCAACGTATCAGGATTTCATCCGGAAACTCGTCTGTTACAAAGGGATTTCATTTTTTAAAACTTATTTGAACTCCTGACTTTTTGTGTGTTCAAAATGCACCATTCAAAGCCACATCATCATTTTTCAATCCTTTCTGACTTCATTTGTTATTTTTCATGCATTTACTAATTATTTTGAGCTATAAGACCCTAAAATTGAAAAGCATTTCAAATGAACTCTGAAAAGGTTGAAAGTTGGCATGGTATTTTCATCCACATAGCATGTGCAAGAAAGTTGAGAGGGTTACGGCAAAAACTGGATGCACTTCGTGTACAAAACGGACAATCTCTTTCAACCTATCAGGATTTCATCCGGAAACTCGTCTGTTACAAAGGGATTTCATTTTTTAAAACTTATTTGAACTCCGGACTTTTTGTGTGTTCAAAATGCACCATTCAAAGCCATATCATCATTTTTCAATCCTTTCTGACTTCATTTGTTATTTTTCATGCATTTACTAATTATTTTGACCTATAAGACCCTAAAATTGAAAAGCATTTCAAATGAACTCTGAAAAGGTTGAAAGTTTGCATGGTATCATCATTTCATCCACATATCATGTGCAAGAAATTTGAGAGGGTTACGGCAAAAACTGGATGCACTTCGTGTACAAAACGGATAATCTCTTTCAATGTATCAGGATTTCATCCGGAAACTCGTCTGTTACAAAGGGATTTCATTTTTAAAAACTTATTTGAACTCCTGACTTTTTGTGTGTTCAAAATGCACCATTCAAAGCCACATCATCATTTTTCAATCCTTTCTGACTTCATTTGTCATTTTTCATGCATTTACTAATTATTTTGAGCTACAAGACCCTAAAATTGAAAAGCATTTCAAATGAACTCTGAAAAGGTTGTAAGTTGGCATGGTATCATCATTTCATCCACATAGCATGTGCAAGAAAGTTGAGAGGGTTATGGCAAAAACTGGATGCACTTCGTGTACAAAACGGACAATCTCTTTCAAAGTATCAGGATTTCATCCGGAAACTAGTCTGTTACAAAGGGATTTCATTTTTTAAAACTTATTTGAACTCCTGACTTTTTGTGTGTTCAAAATGCACCATTCAAAGCCACATCATCATTTTTCAATCCTTTCTGACTTCATTTGTTATTTTTTATGCATTTACTAATTATTTTGAGCTATAAGACCCTAAAATTGAAAAGCATTTCAAATGAACTCTGAAAAGGTTGAAAGTTGGCATGGTATTTTCATCCACATAGCATGTGCAAGAAAGTTGAGAGGGTTACGGCAAAAACTGGATGCACTTCGTGTACAAAACGGACAATCTCTTTCAACGTATCAGGATTTCATCCGGAAACTCGTCTGTTACGAAGGGATTTCATTTTTTAAAACTTATTTGAACTCCTGACTTTTTGTGTGTTCAAAATGCACCATTCAAAGCCACATCATCATTTTTCAATCCTTTCTGACTTCATTTGTTATTTTTCATGCATTTACTAATTATTTTGAGCTATAAGACCCTAAAATTGAAAAGCATTTCAAATGAACTCTGAAAAGGTTGTAAGTTGGCATGGTATCATCATTTCATCCACATAGCATGTGCAAGAAAGTTGAGAGGGTTATGGCAAAAACTGGATGCACTTCGTGTACAAAACGGACAATCTCTTTCAAAGTATCAGGATTTCATCCGGAAACTCGTCTGTTACAAAGGGATTTCATTTTTAAACCTTATATGAACTCCTGACTTTTTGTGTGTTCAAAATGCACCATTCAAAGCCACATCATCATTTTTAATACTTTCTGACTTCATTTGTTATTTTTCATGCATTTACTAATTATTTTGAGCTATAAGACCCCAAAATTCAAAAGCATTTCAAATGAACTCTGAAAAGGTTGTAAGTTGGCATGGTATTTCCATCCACATAGCATGTGCAAGAAAGTTGAGAGGGTTACGGCAAAAACTGGATGCACTTCGTGTACAAAACGGACAATCTCTTTCAAAGTATCAGGATTTCATCCGGAAACTCGTCTGTTACAAAGGGATTTCATTTTTTAAAACTTATTTGAACTCCTGTCTTTTTGTGTGTTCAAAATGCACCATTCAAAGCCACATCATCATTTTTCAATCCTTTCTGACTTCATTTGTTATTTTTCATGCATTTACTAATTATTTTGAGCTATAAGACCCTAAAATTGAAAAGCATTTCAAATGAACTCTGAAAAGGTTGAAAGTTGGCATGGTATTTTCATCCACATAGCATGTGCAAGAAAGTTGAGAGGGTTACGGCAAAAACTGGATGCACTTCGTGTACAAAACGGACAATCTCTTTCAACGTATCAGGATTTCATCCGGAAACTCGTCTGTTACAAAGGGATTTCATTTTTTAAAACTTATTTTAACTCCTGACTTTTTGTGTGTTCAAAATGCACCATTCAAAGCCACATCATCATTTTTCAATCCTTTCTGACTTCATTTGTTATTTTTCATGCATTTACTAATTATTTTGAGCTATGAGACCCTAAAATTGAAAAGCATTTCAAATGAACTCTGAAAAGGTTGAAAGTTGGCATGGTATTTTCATCCACATAGCATGTGCAAGAATGTTGAGAGGGTTACGGCAAAAACTGGATGCACTTCGTGTACAAAACGGACAATCTCTTTCAACGTATCAGGATTTCATCCGGAAACTCGTCTGTTACAAAGGGATTTCATTTTTTAAAACTTATTTGAACTCCTGACTTTTTGTGTGTTCAAAATGCACCATTCGAAGCCACATCATCATTTTTCAATCCTTTCTGACTTCATTTGTTATTTTTCATGCATTTACTAACTATTTTGAGCTATGAGACCCTAAAATTGAAAAGCATTTCAAATGAACTCTGAAAAGGTTGAAAGTTGGCATGGTATTTTCATCCACATAGCATGTGCAAGAAAGTTGAGAGGGTTACGGCAAAAACTGGATGCACTTCGTGTACAAAACGGACAATCTCTTTCAACGTATCAGGATTTCATCCGGAAACTCGTCTGTTACAAAGGGATTTCATTTTTTTAAACTTATTTGAACTCCGGACTTTTTGTGTGTTCAAAATGCACCATTCAAAGGCACATCATCATTTTTCAATCCGTTCTGACTTCATTTGTTATTTTTCATGCATTTACTAATTATTTTGAGCTATAAGACCCTAAAATTGAAAAGCATTTCAAATGAACTCTGAAAAGGTTTAAAGTTTGCATGGTATCATCATTTCATCCACATATCATGTGCAAGAAAGTTGAGAGGGTTACGGCAAAAACTGGATGCACTTCGTGTACAAAACGGATAATCTCTTTCAAAGTATCAGGATTTCATCCGGAAACTCGTCTGTTACAAAGGGATTTCATTTTTTAAAACTTATTTGAACTCCTGACTTTTTGTGTGTTCAAAATGCACCATTCAAAGCCACATCATCATTTTTCAATCCTTTCTGACTTCATTTGTTATTTTTCATGCATTTAGTAATTATTTTGAGCTATAAGACAATAAAATTGAAAAGCATTTCAAATGAACTCTGAAAAGGTTGTAAGTTGGCATGGTATCATCATTTCATCCACATAGCATGTGCAAGAAAGTTGAGAGGGTTATGGCAAAAACTGGATGCACTTCGTGTACAAAACGGACAATCTCTTTCAAAGAATCAGGATTTCATCCGGAAACTCGTCTGTTACAAAGGGATTTCATTTTTTCAAACTTATTTGAACTCCTGACTTTTTGTGTGTTCAAAATGCACCATTCAAAGCCACATCATCATTTTTCAATACTTTCTGACTTCATTTGTTATTTTTCATGCATTTACTAATTATTTTGAGCTATAAGACCCTAAAATTGAAAAGCATTTCAAATGAACTCTGAAAAGGTTGAAAGTTGGCATGGTATTTTCATCCACATAGCATGTGCAAGAAAGTTGAGAGGGTTACGGCAAAAACTGGATGCACTTCGTGTACAAAACGGACAATCTCTTTCAACGTATCAGGATTTCATCCGGAAACTCGTCTGTTACAAAGGGATTTCATTTTTTAAAACTTATTTTAACTCCTGACTTTTTGTGTGTTCAAAATGCACCATTCAAAGCCACTTCATCATTTTTCAATCCTTTCTGACTTCATTTGTTATTTTTCATGCATTTACTAATTATTTTGAGCTATGAGACCCTAAAATTGAAAAGCATTTCAAATGAACTCTGAAAAGGTTGAAAGTTGGCATGGTATTTTCATCCACATAGCATGTGCAAGAATGTTGAGAGGGTTACGGCAAAAACTGGATGCACTTCGTGTACAAAACGGACAATCTCTTTCAACGTATCAGGATTTCATCCGGAAACTCGTCTGTTACAAAGGGATTTCATTTTTTAAAACTTATTTGAACTCCTGACTTTTTGTGTGTTCAAAATGCACCATTCGAAGCCACATCATCATTTTTCAATCCTTTCTGACTTCATTTGTTATTTTTCATGCATTTACTAACTATTTTGAGCTATGAGACCCTAAAATTGAAAAGCATTTCAAATGAACTCTGAAAAGGTTGAAAGTTGGCATGGTATTTTCATCCACATAGCATGTGCAAGAAAGTTGAGAGGGTTACGGCAAAAACTGGATGCACTTCGTGTACAAAACGGACAATCTCTTTCAACGTATCAGGATTTCATCCGGAAACTCGTCTGTTACAAAGGGATTTCATTTTTTTAAACTTATTTGAACTCCGGACTTTTTGTGTGTTCAAAATGCACCATTCAAAGGCACATCATCATTTTTCAATCCGTTCTGACTTCATTTGTTATTTTTCATGCATTTACTAATTATTTTGAGCTATAAGACCCTAAAATTGAAAAGCATTTCAAATGAACTCTGAAAAGGTTTAAAGTTTGCATGGTATCATCATTTCATCCACATATCATGTGCAAGAAAGTTGAGAGGGTTACGGCAAAAACTGGATGCACTTCGTGTACAAAACGGATAATCTCTTTCAAAGTATCAGGATTTCATCCGGAAACTCGTCTGTTACAAAGGGATTTCATTTTTTAAAACTTATTTGAACTCCTGACTTTTTGTGTGTTCAAAATGCACCATTCAAAGCCACATCATCATTTTTCAATCCTTTCTGACTTCATTTGTTATTTTTCATGCATTTAGTAATTATTTTGAGCTATAAGACAATAAAATTGAAAAGCATTTCAAATGAACTCTGAAAAGGTTGTAAGTTGGCATGGTATCATCATTTCATCCACATAGCATGTGCAAGAAAGTTGAGAGGGTTATGGCAAAAACTGGATGCACTTCGTGTACAAAACGGACAATCTCTTTCAAAGAATCAGGATTTCATCCGGAAACTCGTCTGTTACAAAGGGATTTCATTTTTTCAAACTTATTTGAACTCCTGACTTTTTGTGTGTTCAAAATGCACCATTCAAAGCCACATCATCATTTTTCAATACTTTCTGACTTCATTTGTTATTTTTCATGCATTTACTAATTATTTTGAGCTATAAGACCCTAAAATTGAAAAGCATTTCAAATGAACTCTGAAAAGGTTGAAAGTTGGCATGGTATTTTCATCCACATAGCATGTGCAAGAAAGTTGAGAGGGTTACGGCAAAAACAGGATGCACTTCGTGTACAAAACGGACAATCTCTTTCAACGTATCAGGATTTCATCCGGAAACTCGTCTGTTACAAAGGGATTTCATTTTTTTAAACTTATTTGAACTCCGGACTTTTTATGTGTTCAAAATGCACCATTCAAAGCCACATCATCATTTTTCAATCCTTTCTGACTTCATTTGTTATTTTTCATGCATTTACTAATTATTTTGAGCTATAAGACCCTAAAATTGAAAAGCATTTCAAATGAACTCTGAAAAGGTTGTAAGTTGGCATGGTATCATCATTTCATCCACATAGCATGTGCAAGAAAGTTGAGAGGGTTATGGCAAAAACTGGATGCACTTCGTGTACAAAACGGACAATCTCTTTCAAAGTATCAGGATTTCATCCGGAAACTCGTCTGTTACAAAGGGATTTCATTTTTAAACCTTATTTGAACTCCTGACTTTTTGTGTGTTCAAAATGCACCATTCAAAGCCACATCATCATTTTTCAATACTTTCTGACTTCATTTGTTATTTTTCATGCATTTACTAATTATTTTGAGCTATAAGACCCTAAAATTGAAAAGCATTTCAAATGAACTCTGAAAAGGTTGAAAGTTGGCATGGTATTTTCATCCACATAGCATGTGCAAGAAAGTTGAGAGGGTTACGGCAAAAACTGGATGCACTTCGTGTACAAAACGGACAATCTCTTTCAACGTATCAGGATTTCATCCGAAAACTCGTCTGTTACAAAGGGATTTCATTTTTTAAAACTTATTTGAACTCCTGACTTTTTGTGTGTTCAAAATGCACCATTCAAAGCCACATCATCATTTTTCAATCCTTTCTGACTTCATTTGTTATTTTTCATGCATTTACTAATTATTTTGAGCTATGAGACCCTAAAATTGAAAAACATTTCAAATGAACTCTGAAAAGGTTGAAAGTTGGCATGGTATTTTCATCCACATAGCATGTACAAGAAAGTTGAGAGGGTTACGGCAAAAACTGGATGCACTTCGTGTACAAAACGGACAATCTCTTTCAACGTATCAGGATTTCATCCGGAAACTCGTCTGTTACAAAGGGATTTCATTTTTTAAAACTTATTTTAACTCCTGACTTTTTGTGTGTTCAAAATGCACCATTCAAAGCCACATCATCATTTTTCAATCCTTTCTGACTTCATTTGTTATTTTTCATGCATTTACTAATTATTTTGAGCTATGAGACCCTAAAATTGAAAAGCATTTCAAATGAACTCTGAAAAGGTTGAAAGTTGGCATGGTATTTTCATCCACATAGCATGTGCAAGAAAGTTGAGAGGGTTACGGCAAAAACTGGATGCACTTCGTGTACAAAACGGACAATCTCTTTCAACGTATCAGGATTTCATCCGGAAACTCGTGTGTTACAAAGGGATTTCATTTTTTTAAACTTATTTGAACTCCTGACTTTTTGTGTGTTCAAAATGCACCATTCAAAGCCACATCATCATTTTTCAATCCTTTCTGACTTCATTTGTTATTTTTCATGCATTTACTAATTATTTTGAGCTATAAGACCCTAAAATTGAAAAGCATTTCAAATGAACTCTGAAAAGGTTGAAAGTTGGCATGGTATTTTCATCCACATAGCATGTGCAAGAAAGTTGAGAGGGTTACGGCAAAAACTGGATGCACTTCGTGTACAAAACGGACAATCTCTTTCAACGTATCAGGATTTCATCCGGAAACTCGTCTGTTACAAAGGGATTTCATTTTTTAAAACTTATTTGAACTCCTGACTTTTTGTGTGTTCAAAATGCACCATTCAAAGGCACATCATCATTTTTCAATCCGTTCTGACTTCATTTGTTATTTTTCATGCATTTACTAATTATTTTGAGCTATAAGACCCTAAAATTGAAAAGCATTTCAAATGAACTCTGAAAAGGTTTAAAGTTTGCATGGTATCATCATTTCATCCACATATCATGTGCAAGAAAGTTGAGAGGGTTACGGCAAAAACTGGATGCACTTCCTGTACAAAACGGATAATCTCTTTCAAAGTATCAGGATTTCATCCGGAAACTCGTCTGTTACAAAGGGATTTCATTTTTTAAAACTTATTTGAACTCCTGACTTTTTGTGTGTTCAAAATGCACCATTCAAAGCCACATCATCATTTTTCAATCCTTTCTGACTTCATTTGTTATTTTTCATGCATTTAGTAATTATTTTGAGCTATAAGACAATAAAATTGAAAAGCATTTCAAATGAACTCTGAAAAGGTTGTAAGTTGGCATGGTATCATCATTTCATCCACATAGCATGTGCAAGAAAGTTGAGAGGGTTATGGCAAAAACTGGATGCACTTCGTGTACAAAACGGACAATCTCTTTCAAAGAATCAGGATTTCATCCGGAAACTCGTCTGTTACAAAGGGATTTCATTTTTTCAAACTTATTTGAACTCCTGACTTTTTGTGTGTTCAAAATGCACCATTCAAAGCCACATCATCATTTTTCAATACTTTCTGACTTCATTTGTTATTTTTCATGCATTTACTAATTATTTTGAGCTATAAGACCCTAAAATTGAAAAGCATTTCAAATGAACTCTGAAAAGGTTGAAAGTTGGCATGGTATTTTCATCCACATAGCATGTGCAAGAAAGTTGAGAGGGTTACGGCAAAAACTGGATGCACTTCGTGTACAAAACGGACAATCTCTTTCAACGTATCAGGATTTCATCCGGAAACTCGTCTGTTACAAAGGGATTTCATTTTTTTAAACTTATTTGAACTCCGGACTTTTTGTGTGTTCAAAATGCACCATTCAAAGGCACATCATCATTTTTCAATCCGTTCTGACTTCATTTGTTATTTTTCATGCATTTACTAATTATTTTGAGCTATAAGACCCTAAAATTGAAAAGCATTTCAAATGAACTCTGAAAAGGTTTAAAGTTTGCATGGTATCATCATTTCATCCACATATCATGTGCAAGAAAGTTGAGAGGGTTACGGCAAAAACTGGATGCACTTCGTGTACAAAACGGATAATCTCTTTCAAAGTATCAGGATTTCATCCGGAAACTCGTCTGTTACAAAGGGATTTCATTTTTTAAAACTTATTTGAACTCCTGACTTTTTGTGTGTTCAAAATGCACCATTCAAAGCCACATCATCATTTTTCAATCCTTTCTGACTTCATTTGTTATTTTTCATGCATTTAGTAATTATTTTGAGCTATAAGACAATAAAATTGAAAAGCATTTCAAATGAACTCTGAAAAGGTTGTAAGTTGGCATGGTATCATCATTTCATCCACATAGCATGTGCAAGAAAGTTGAGAGGGTTATGGCAAAAACTGGATGCACTTCGTGTACAAAACGGACAATCTCTTTCAAAGAATCAGGATTTCATCCGGAAACTCGTCTGTTACAAAGGGATTTCATTTTTTCAAACTTATTTGAACTCCTGACTTTTTGTGTGTTCAAAATGCACCATTCAAAGCCACATCATCATTTTTCAATACTTTCTGACTTCATTTGTTATTTTTCATGCATTTACTAATTATTTTGAGCTATAAGACCCTAAAATTGAAAAGCATTTCAAATGAACTCTGAAAAGGTTGAAAGTTGGCATGGTATTTTCATCCACATAGCATGTGCAAGAAAGTTGAGAGGGTTACGGCAAAAACAGGATGCACTTCGTGTACAAAACGGACAATCTCTTTCAACGTATCAGGATTTCATCCGGAAACTCGTCTGTTACAAAGGGATTTCATTTTTTTAAACTTATTTGAACTCCGGACTTTTTATGTGTTCAAAATGCACCATTCAAAGCCACATCATCATTTTTCAATCCTTTCTGACTTCATTTGTTATTTTTCATGCATTTACTAATTATTTTGAGCTATAAGACCCTAAAATTGAAAAGCATTTCAAATGAACTCTGAAAAGGTTGTAAGTTGGCATGGTATCATCATTTCATCCACATAGCATGTGCAAGAAAGTTGAGAGGGTTATGGCAAAAACTGGATGCACTTCGTGTACAAAACGGACAATCTCTTTCAAAGTATCAGGATTTCATCCGGAAACTCGTCTGTTACAAAGGGATTTCATTTTTAAACCTTATTTGAACTCCTGACTTTTTGTGTGTTCAAAATGCACCATTCAAAGCCACATCATCATTTTTCAATACTTTCTGACTTCATTTGTTATTTTTCATAAATTTACTAATTATTTTGAGCTATAAGACCCTAAAATTGAAAAGCATTTCAAATGAACTCTGAAAAGGTTGAAAGTTGGCATGGTATTTTCATCCACATAGCATGTGCAAGAAAGTTGAGAGGGTTACGGCAAAAACTGGATGCACTTCGTGTACAAAACGGACAATCTCTTTCAACGTATCAGGATTTCATCCGAAAACTCGTCTGTTACAAAGGGATTTCATTTTTGAAAACTTATTTGAACTCCTGACTTTTTGTGTGTTCAAAATGCACCATTCAAAGCCACATCATCATTTTTCAATCCTTTCTGACTTCATTTGTTATTTTTCATGCATTTACTAATTATTTTGAGCTATGAGACCCTAAAATTGAAAAACATTTCAAATGAACTCTGAAAAGGTTGAAAGTTGGCATGGTATTTTCATCCACATAGCATGTACAAGAAAGTTGAGAGGGTTACGGCAAAAACTGGATGCACTTCGTGTACAAAACGGACAATCTCTTTCAACGTATCAGGATTTCATCCGGAAACTCGTCTGTTACAAAGGGATTTCATTTTTTAAAACTTATTTTAACTCCTGACTTTTTGTGTGTTCAAAATGCACCATTCAAAGCCACATCATCATTTTTCAATCCTTTCTGACTTCATTTGTTATTTTTCATGCATTTACTAATTATTTTGAGCTATGAGACCCTAAAATTGAAAAGCATTTCAAATGAACTCTGAAAAGGTTGAAAGTTGGCATGGTATTTTCATCCACATAGCATGTGCAAGAAAGTTGAGAGGGTTACGGCAAAAACTGGATGCACTTCGTGTACAAAACGGACAATCTCTTTCAACGTATCAGGATTTCATCCGGAAACTCGTGTGTTACAAAGGGATTTCATTTTTTTAAACTTATTTGAACTCCTGACTTTTTGTGTGTTCAAAATGCACCATTCAAAGCCACATCATCATTTTTCAATCCTTTCTGACTTCATTTGTTATTTTTCATGCATTTACTAATTATTTTGAGCTATAAGACCCTAAAATTGAAAAGCATTTCAAATGAACTCTGAAAAGGTTGAAAGTTGGCATGGTATTTTCATCCACATAGCATGTGCAAGAAAGTTGAGAGGGTTACGGCAAAAACTGGATGCACTTCGTGTACAAAACGGACAATCTCTTTCAACGTATCAGGATTTCATCCGGAAACTCGTCTGTTACAAAGGGATTTCATTTTTTAAAACTTATTTGAACTCCTGACTTTTTGTGTGTTCAAAATGCACCATTCAAAGCCACATCATCATTTTTCAATCCTTTTCTGACTTCATTTGTTATTTTTCATGCATTTACTAATTATTTTGAGTTATGAGACCCTAAAATTGAAAAGCATTTCAAATGAACTCTGAAAAGGTTGAAAGTTGGCATGGTATTTTCATCCACATAGCATGTGCAAGAAAGTTGAGAGGGTTACGGCAAAAACTGGATGCACTTCGTGTACAAAACGGACAATCTCTTTCAACGTATCAGGATTTCATCCGGAAACTCGTCTGTTACAAAGGGATTTCATTTTTTAAAACTTATTTGAACTCCTGACTTTTTGTGCGTTCAAAATGCACCATTCAAAGCCACATCATCATTTTTCAATCCTTTCTGACTTCATTTGTTATTTTTCATGCATTTACTAATTATTTTGAGCTATAAGACCCTAAAATTGAAAAGCAATTCAAATGAACTCTGAAAAGGTTGAAAGTTGGCATGGTATCATCATTTCATCCACATAGCATGTGCAAGAAAGTTGAGAGGGTTATGGCAAAAACTGGATGCACTTCGTGTATAAAACGGAGAATCTTTTTCAAAGTATCAGGATTTCATCCGGAAACTCGTCTGTTACAAAGGGATTTAATTTTTTTAAACTTATTTGAACTCCTGACTTTTTGTGTGTTCAAAATGCACCATTCAAAGCCACATCATCATTTTTCAATCTTTTCTGACTTCATTTGTTATTTTTCATGCATTTACTAATTATTTTGAGCTATAAGACCGTAAAATTGAAAAGCATTTCAAATGAACTCTGAAAAGGTTGAAAGTTGGCATGGTATCATCATTTCATCCACATAGCATGTGCAAGAATGTTGAGAGGGTTACGGCAAAAACTGGATGCACTTCGTGTATAAAACGGAGAATCTTTTTCAAAGTATCAGGATTTCATCCGGAAACTCGTCTGTTACAAAGGGATTTCATTTTTTAAAACTTATTTGAACTCCTGTCTTTTTGTGTGTTCAAAATGCACCATTCAAAGCCACATCATCATTTTTCAATCCTTTCTGACTTCATTTGTTATTTTTCATGCATTTACTAATTATTTTGAGCTATAAGACCCTAAAATTGAAAAGCATTTCAAATGAACTCTGAAAAGGTTGAAAGTTGGCATGGTATTTTCATCCACATAGCATGTGCAAGAATGTTGAGAGGGTTACGGCAAAAACTGGATGGACTTCGTGTACAAAACGGACAATCTCTTTCAACGTATCAGGATTTCATCCGGAAACTCGTCTGTTACAAAGGATTTCATTTTTTAAAACTTATTTGAACTCCTGACTTTTTGTGTGTTCAAAATGCACCATTCAAAGCCACATCATCATTTTTCAATCCTTTCTGACTTCATTTGTTATTTTTCATGCATTTACTAATTATTTTGAGCTATGAGACCCTAAAATTGAAAAACATTTCAAATGAACTCTGAAAAGGTTGAAAGTTGGCATGGTATTTTCATCCACATAGCATGTGCAAGAAAGTTTAGAGGGTTACGGCAAAAACTGGATGCACTTCGTGTACAAAACGGACAATCTCTTTCAACGTATCAGGATTTCATCCGGAAACTCGTCTGTTACAAAGGGATTTCAATTTTTAAAACTTATTTGAACTCCAGACTTTGTGTGTGTTCAAAATGCACCATTCAAAGCCACATCATCATTTTTCAATCCTTTCTGACTTCATTTGTTATTTTTCATGCATTTACTAATTATTTTGAGCTATAAGACCCTAAAATTGAAAAGCATTTCAAATGAACTCTGAAAAGGTTGTAAGTTGGCATGGTATCATCATTTCATCCACATAGCATGTGCAAGAAAGTTGAGAGGGTTATGGCAAAAACTGGATGCACTTCGTGTACAAAACGGACAATCTCTTTCAAAGTATCAGGATTTCATCCGGAAACTCGTCTGTTACAAAGGGATTTCATTTTTAAACCTTATTTGAACTCCTGACTTTTTGTGTGTTCAAAATGCACCATTCAAAGCCACATCATCATTTTTCAATACTTTCTGACTTCATATGTTATTTTTCATGCATTTACTAATTATTTTGAGCTATAAGACCCTAAAATTGAAAAGCATTTCAAATGAACTCTGAAAAGGTTGAAAGTTGGCATGGTATTTTCATCCACATAGCATGTGCAAGAAAGTTCAGAGGGTTACGGCAAAAACTGGATGCACTTCGTGTACAAAACGGACAATCTCTTTCAACGTATCAGGATTTCATCCGGAAACTCGTCTGTTACAAAGGGATTTCATTTTTTAAAACTTATTTGAACTCCTGACTTTTTGTGTGTTCAAAATGCACCATTCAAAGCCACATCATCATTTTTCAATCCTTTCTGACTTCATTTGTTATTTTTTATGCATTTACTAATTATTTTGAGCTATGAGACCCTAAAATTGAAAAGCATTTCAAATGAACTCTGAAAAGGTTGAAAGTTGGCATGGTATTTTCATCCACATAGCATGTGCAAGAAAGTTGAGAGGGTTACGGCAAAAACTGGATGCACTTCGTGTACAAAATGGACAATCTCTTTCAACGTATCAGGATTTCATCCGGAAACTCGTCTGTTACAAAGGGATTTCATTTTTTAAAACTTATTTGAACTCCTGACTTTTTGTGTGTTCAAAATGCACCATTCAAAGCCACATCATCATTTTTCAATCCTTTCTGACTTCATTTGTTATTTTTCATGCATTTACTAATTATTTTGAGCTATGAGACCCTAAAATTGAAAAGCATTTCAAATGAACTCTGAAAAGGTTGAAAGTAGGCATGGTATTTTCATCCACATAGCATGTGCAAGAAAGTTGAGAGGGTTACGGCAAAAACTGGATGCACTTCGTGTACAAAACGGACAATCTCTTTCAACGTATCAGGATTTCATCCGGAAACTCGTCTGTTACAAAGGGATAACATTTTTTTAAACTTATTTGAACTCCGGACTTTTTGTGAGTTCAAAATGCACCATTCAAAGCCACATCATCATTTTTCAATCCTTTCTGACTTCATTTGTTATTTTTCATGCATTTACTAATTATTTTGAGCTATGAGACCCTAAACTTGAAAAGCATTTCAAATGAACTCTGAAAAGGTTGAAAGTTGGCATGGTATTTTCATCCACATAGCATGTGCAAGAAAGTTGAGAGGGTTACGGCAAAAACTGGATGCACTTCGTGTACAAAACGGACAATCTCTTTCAACGTATCAGGATTTCATCCGAAAACTCGTCTGTTACAAAGGGATTTCATTTTTTAAAACTTATTTGAACTCCTGACTTTTTGTGTGTTCAAAATTTACCATTCAAAGCCACATCATCATTTTTCAATCCTTTCTGACTTCATTTGTTATTTTTCATGCATTTACTAATTATTTTGAGCTATGAGACCCTAAAATTGAAAAGCATTTCAAATGAACTCTGAAAAGGTTGAAAGTTGGCATGGTATTTTCATCCACATAGCATGTGCAAGAAAGTTGAGAGGGTTACGGCAAAAACTGGATGCACTTCGTGTACAAAACGGACAATCTCTTTCAACGTATCAGGATTTCATCCGGAAACTCGTCTGTTACAAAGGGATTTCATTTTTTAAAACTTATTAGAACTCCTGACTTTTTGTGTGTTCAAAATGCACCATTCAAAGCCACATCATCATTTTTCAATCCTTTCTGACTTCATTTGTTATGTTTCATGCATTTACTAATTATTTTGAGCTATAAGACCCTAAAATTGAAAAGCAATTCAAATGAACTCTGAAAAGGTTGAAAGTTGGCATGGTATCATCATTTCATCCACATAGCATGTGCAAGAAAGTTGAGAGGGTTATGGCAAAAACTGGATGCACTTCGTGTATAAAACGGAGAATCTTTTTCAAAGTATCAGGATTTCATCCGGAAACTCGTCTGTTACAAAGGGATTTAATTTTTTTAAACTTCTTTGAACTCCTGACTTTTTGTGTGTTCAAAATGCACCATTCAAAGCCACATCATCATTTTTCAATCTTTTCTGACTTCATTTGTTATTTTTCATGCATTTACTAATTATTTTGAGCTATAAGACCGTAAAATTGAAAAGCATTTCAAATGAACTCTGAAAAGGTTGAAAGTTGGCATGGTATCATCATTTCATCCACATAGCATGTGCAAGAATGTTGAGAGGGTTACGGCAAAAACTGGATGCACTTCGTGTATAAAACGGAGAATCTTTTTCAAAGTATCAGGATTTCATCCGGAAACTCGTCTGTTACAAAGGGATTTCATTTTTTAAAACTTATTTGAACTCCTGTCTTTTTGTGTGTTCAAAATGCACCATTCAAAGCCACATCATCATTTTTCAATCCTTTCTGACTTCATTTGTTATTTTTCATGCATTTACTAATTATTTTGAGCTATAAGACCCTAAAATTGAAAAGCATTTCAAATGAACTCTGAAAAGGATGAAAGTTGGCATGGTATTTTCATCCACATAGCATGTGCAAGAAAGTTGAGAGGGTTACGGCAAAAACTGGATGGACTTCGTGTACAAAACGGACAATCTCTTTCAACGTATCAGGATTTCATCCGGAAACTCGTCTGTTACAAAGGGATTTCATTTTTTAAAACTTATTTGAACTCCTGACTTTTTGTGTGTTCAAAATGCACCATTCAAAGCCACATCATCATTTTTCAATCCTTTCTGACTTCATTTGTTATTTTTCATGCATTTACTAATTATTTTGAGCTATGAGACCCTAAAATTGAAAAACATTTCAAATGAACTCTGAAAAGGTTGAAAGTTGGCATGGTATTTTCATCCACATAGCATGTGCAAGAAAGTTGAGAGGGTTACGGCAAAAACTGGATGCACTTCGTGTACAAAACGGACAATCTCTTTCAACGTATCAGGATTTCATCCGGAAACTCGTCTGTTACAAAGGGATTTCATTTTTTAAAACTTATTTGAACTCCTGACTTTTTGTGTGTTCAAAATGCACCATTCAAAGCCACATCATCATTTTTCAATCCTTTCTGACTTCATTTGTTATTTTTCATGCATTTACTAATTATTTTGAGCTATGAGACCCTAAAATTGAAAAGCATTTCAAATGAACTCTGAAAAGGTTGAAAGTTGGCATGGTATCATCATTTCATCCACATAGCATGTGCAAGAAAGTTGAGAGGGTTAGGGCAAAAACTGGATGCACTTCGTGTACAAAACGGACAATCTCTTCCAACGTATCAGGATTTCATCCGGAAACTCGTCTGTTACAAAGGGATTTCATTTTTTAAAACTTATTTGAACTCCTGACTTTTTGTGTGTTCAAAATGCACCATTCAAAGCCACATCATCATTTTCCAATCCTTTCTGACTTCATTTGTTATTTTTCATGCATTTACTAATTATTTTGAGCTATGAGACCCTAAAATTGAAAAGCATTTCAAATGAACTCTGAAAAGGTTGAAAGTTGGCATGGTATTTTCATCCACATAGCATGTGCAAGAAAGTTGAGAGGGTTACGGCAAAAACTGGATGCACTACGTGTACAAAACGGACAATCTCTTTCAACGTATCAGGATTTCATCCGGAAACTCGTCTGTTACAAAGGGATTTCATTTTTTAAAACTTATTTGAACTCCTGACTTTTTGTGTGTTCAAAATGCACCATTCAAAGCCACATCATCATTTTTCAATCCTTTCTGACTTCATTTGTTATTTTTCATGCATTTACTAATTATTTTGAGCTATGAGACCCTAAAATTGAAAAGTATTTCAAATGAACTCTGAAAAGGTTGAAAGTTGGCATGGTATTTTCATCCACATAGCATGTGCAAGAAAGTTGAGAGGGTTACGGCAAAAACTGGATGCACTTCGTGTACAAAACGGACAATCTCTTTCAACGTATCAGGATTTCATCCGGAAACTCGTCTGTTACAAAGGGATTTCATTTTTTAAAACTTATTTGAACTCCTGACTTTTTGTGTGTTCAAAATGCACCATTCAAAGCCACATCATCATTTTTCAATCCTTTCTGACTTCATTTGTTATTTTTCATGCATTTACTAATTATTTTGAGCTATGAGACCCTAAAATTGAAAAGTATTTCAAATGAACTCTGAAAAGGTTGAAAGTTGGCATGGTATTTTCGTCCACATAGCATGTGCAAGAAAGTTGAGAGGGTTACGGCAAAAACTGGATGCACTTCGTGTACAAAACGGACAATCTCTTTCAACGTATCAGGATTTCATCCGGAAACTCGTCTGTTACAAAGGGATAACATTTTTTTAAACTTATTTGAACTCCGGACTTTTTGTGAGTTCAAAATGCACCATTCAAAGCCACATCATCATTTTTCAATCCTTTCTGACTTCATTTGTTATTTTTCATGCATTTACTAATTATTTTGAGCTATGAGACCCTAAAATTGAAAAGCATTTCAAATGAACTCTGAAAAGGTTGAAAGTTGGCATGGTATTTTCATCCACATAGCATGTGCAAGAAAGTTGAGAGGGTTACGGCAAAAACTGGATGCACTTCGTGTACAAAACGGACAATCTCTTTCAACGTATCAGGATTTCATCCGAAAACTCGTCTGTTACAATGGGATTTCATTTTTTAAAACTTATTTGAACTCCTGACTTTTTGTGTGTTCAAAATGCACCATTCAAAGCCACATCATCATTTTTCAATCCTTTCTGACTTCATTTGTTATTTTTCATGCATTTACTAATTATTTTGAGCTATGAGACCCTAAAATTGAAAAGCATTTCAAATGAACTCTGAAAAGGTTGAAAGTTGGCATGGTATTTTCATCCACATAGCATGTGCAAGAAAGTTGAGAGGGTTACGGCAAAAACTGGATGCACTTCGTGTACAAAACGGACAATCTCTTTCAACGTATTAGGATTTCATCCGGAAACTCGTCTGTTACAAAGGGATTTCATTTTTTAAAACTTATTTGAACTCCTGACTTTTTGTGTGTTCAAAATGCACCATTCAAAGCCACATCCTCATTTTTCAATCCTTTCTGACTTCATTTGTTATGTTTCATGCATTTACTAATTATTTTGAGCTATAAGACCCTAAAATTGAAAAGCAATTCAAATGAACTCTGAAAAGGTTGAAAGTTGGCATGGGATCATCATTTCATCCACATAGCATGTGCAAGAAAGTTGAGAGGGTTTTGGCAAAAACTGGATGCACTTCGTGTATAAAACGGAGAATCTTTTTCAAAGTATCAGGATTTCATCCGGAAACTCGTCTGTTACAAAGGGATTTCATTTTTTTAAACTTATTTGAACTCCTGACTTTTTGTGTGTTCAAAATGCACCATTCAAAGCCACATCATCATTTTTCAATCTTTTCTGACTTCATTTGTTATTTTTCATGCATTTACTAATTATTTTGAGCTATAAGACCGTAAAATTGAAAAGCATTTCAAATGAACTCTGAAAAGGTTGAAAGTTGGCATGGTATCATCATTTCATCCACATAGCATGTGCAAGAATGTTGAGAGGGTTATGGCAAAAACTGGATGCACTTCGTGTATAAAACGGAGAATCTTTTTCAAAGTATCAGGATTTCATCCGGAAACTCGTCTGTTACAAAGGGATTTCATTTTTTAAAACTAATTTGAACTCCTGTCTTTTTGTGTGTTCAAAATGCACCATTCAAAGCCACATCATCATTTTTCAATCCTTTCTGACTTCATTTGTTATTTTTCATGCATTTACTAATTATTTTGAGCTATAAGACCCTAAAATTGAAAAGCATTTCAAATGAACTCTGAAAAGGTTGAAAGTTGGCATGGTATTTTCATCCACATAGCATGTGCAAGAAAGTTCAGAGGGTTACGGCAAAAACTGGATGGACTTCGTGTACAAAACGGACAATCTCTTTCTACGTATCAGGATTTCATCCGGAAACTCGTCTGTTACAAAGGGATTTCATTTTTTAAAACTTATTTGAACTCCTGACTTTTTGTGTGTTCAAAATGCACCATTCAAAGCCACATCATCATTTTTCAATCCTTTCTGACTTCATTTGTTATGTTTCATGCATTTACTAATTATTTTGAGCTATAAGACCCTAAAATTGAAAAGCAATTCAAATGAACTCTGAAAAGGTTGAAAGTTGGCATGGTATCATCATTTCATCCACATAGCATGTGCAAGAAAGTTGAGAGGGTTATGGCAAAAACTGGATGCACTTCGTGTATAAAATGGAGAATCTTTTTCAAAGTATCAGGATTTCATCCGGAAACTCGTCTGTTACAAAGGGATTTCATTTTTTTAAACTTATTTGAACTCCTGACTTTTTGTGTGTTCAAAATGCACCATTCAAAGCCACATCATCATTTTTCAATCTTTTCTGACTTCATTTGTTATTTTTCATGCATTTACTAATTATTTTGAGCTATGAGACCCTAAAATTGAAAAGCATTTCAAATGAACTCTGAAAAGGTTGAAAGTTGGCATGGTATTTTCATCCACATAGCATGTGCAAGAAAGTTGAGAGGGTTACGGCAAAAACTGGATGCACTTCGTGTACAAAACGGACAATCTCTTTCAACGTATCAGGATTTCATCCGGAAACTCGTCTGTTACAAAGGGATAACATTTTTTTAAACTTATTTGAACTCCGGACTTTTTGTGAGTTCAAAATGCACCATTCAAAGCCACATCATCATTTTTCAATCCTTTCTGACTTCATTTGTTATTTTTCATGCATTTACTAATTATTTTGAGCTATGAGACCCTAAAATTGAAAAGCATTTCAAATGAACTCTGAAAAGGTTGAAAGTTGGCATGGTATTTTCATCCACATAGCATGTGCAAGAAAGTTGAGAGGGTTACGGCAAAAACTGGATGCACTTCGTGTACAAAACGGACAATCTCTTTCAACGTATCAGGATTTCATCCGAAAACTCGTCTGTTACAAAGGGATTTCATTTTTTAAAACTTATTTGAACTCCTGACTTTTTGTGTGTTCAAAATGCACCATTCAAAGCCACATCATCATTTTTCAATCCTTTCTGACTTCATTTGTTATTTTTCATGCATTTACTAATTATTTTGAGCTATGAGACCCTAAAATTGAAAAGCATTTCAAATGAACTCTGAAAAGGTTGAAAGTTGGCATGGTATTTTCATCCACATAGCATGTGCAAGAAAGTTGAGAGGGTTACGGCAAAAACTGGATGCACTTCGTGTACAAAACGGACAATCTCTTTCAACGTATCAGGATTTCATCCGGAAACTCGTCTGTTACAAAGGGATTTCATTTTTTAAAACTTATTTGAACTCCTGACTTTTTGTGTGTTCAAAATGCACCATTCAAAGCCACATCATCATTTTTCAATCCTTTCTGACTTCATTTGTTATGTTTCATGCATTTACTAATTATTTTGAGCTATAAGACCCTAAAATTGAAAAGCAATTCAAATGAACTCTGAAAAGGTTGAAAGTTGGCATGGTATCATCATTTCATCCACATAGCATGTGCAAGAAAGTTGAGAGGGTTATGGCAAAAACTGGATGCACTTCGTGTATAAAATGGAGAATCTTTTTCAAAGTATCAGGATTTCATCCGGAAACTCGTCTGTTACAAAGGGATTTCATTTTTTTAAACTTATTTGAACTCCTGACTTTTTGTGTGTTCAAAATGCACCATTCAAAGCCACATCATCATTTTTCAATCTTTTCTGACTTCATTTGTTATTTTTCATGCAATTACTAATTATTTTGAGCTATAAGACCGTAAAATTGAAAAGCATTTCAAATGAACTCTGAAAAGGTTGAAAGTTGGCATGGTATCATCATTTCATCCACATAGCATGTGCAAGAATGTTGAGAGGGTTACGGCAAAAACTGGATGCACTTCGTGTATAAAACGGAGAATCTTTTTCGAAGTATCAGGATTTCATCCGGAAACTCGTCTGTTACAAAGGGATTTCATTTTTTAAAACTTATTTGAACTCCTGTCTTTTTGTGTGTTCAAAATGCACCATTCAAAGCCACATCATCATTTTTCAATCCTTTCTGACTTCATTTGTTATTTTTCATGCATTTACTAATTATTTTGAGCTATAAGACCCTAAAATTGAGGAGCATTTCAAATGAACTCTGAAAAGGTTGAAAGTTGGCATGGTATTTTCATCCACATAGCATGTGCAAGAAAGTTCAGAGGGTTACGGCAAAAACTGGATGGACTTCGTGTACAAAACGGACAATCTCTTTCTACGTATCAGGATTTCATCCGGAAACTCGTCTGTTACAAAGGGATTTCATTTTTTAAAACTTATTTGAACTCCTGACTTTTTGTGTGTTCAAAATGCACCATTCAAAGCCACATCATCATTTTTCAATCCTTTCTGACTTCATTTGTTATTTTTCATGCATTTACTAATTATTTTGAGCTATGAGACCCTAAAATTGAAAAACATTTCAAATGAACTCTGAAAAGGTTGAAAGTTGGCATGGTATTTTCATCCACATAGCATGTGCAAGAAAGTTGAGAGGGTTACGGCAAAAACTGGATGCACTTCGTGTACAAAACGGACAATCTCTTTCAACGTATCAGGATTTCATCCGGAAACTCGTCTGTTACAAAGGGATTTCATTTTTTAAAACTTATTTGAACTCCTGACTTTTTGTGTGTTCAAAATGCACCATTCAAAGCCACATCATCATTTTCCAATCCTTTCTGACTTCATTTGTTATTTTTCATGCATTTACTAATTATTTTGAGCTATGAGACCCTAAAATTGAAAAGCATTTCAAATGAACTCTGAAAAGGTTGAAAGTTGGCATGGTATTTTCATCCACATAGCATGTGCAAGAAAGTTGAGAGGGTTACGGCAAAAACTGGATGCACTTCGTGTACAAAACGGACAATCTCTTTCAACGTATCAGGATTTCATCCGGAAACTCGTCTGTTACAAAGGGATAACATTTTTTTAAACTTATTTGAACTCCGGACTTTTTGTGAGTTCAAAATGCACCATTCAAAGCCACATCATCATTTTTCAATCCTTTCTGACTTCATTTGTTATTTTTCATGCATTTACTAATTATTTTGAGCTATGAGACCCTAAAATTGAAAAGCATTTCAAATGAACTCTGAAAAGGTTGAAAGTTGGCATGGTATTTTCATCCACATAGCATGTGCAAGAAAGTTGAGAGGGTTACGGCAAAAACTGGATGCACTTCGTGTACAAAACGGACAATCTCTTTCAACGTATCAGGATTTCATCCGAAAACTCGTCTGTTACAAAGGGATTTCATTTTTTAAAACTTATTTGAACTCCTGACTTTTTGTGTGTTCAAAATGCACCATTCAAAGCCACATCATCATTTTTCAATCCTTTCTGACTTCATTTGTTATTTTTCATGCATTTACTAATTATTTTGAGCTATGAGACCCTAAAATTGAAAATCATTTCAAATGAACTCTGAAAAGGTTGAAAGTTGGCATGGTATTTTCATCCACATAGCATGTGCAAGAAAGTTGAGAGGGTTACGGCAAAAACTGGATGCACTTCGTGTACAAAACGGACAATCTCTTTCAACGTATCAGGATTTCATCCGGAAACTCGTCTGTTACAAAGGGATTTCATTTTTTAAAACTTATTTGAACTCCTGACTTTTTGTGTGTTCAAAATGCACCATTCAAAGCCACATCATCATTTTTCAATCCTTTCTGACTTCATTTGTTATGTTTCATGCATTTACTAATTATTTTGAGCTATAAGACCCTAAAATTGAAAAGCAATTCAAATGAACTCTGAAAAGGTTGAAAGTTGGCATGGTATCATCATTTCATCCACATAGCATGTGCAAGAAAGTTGAGAGGGTTATGGCAAAAACTGGATGCACTTCGTGTATAAAATGGAGAATCTTTTTCAAAGTATCAGGATTTCTTCCGGAAACTCGTCTGTTACAAAGGGATTTCATTTTTTTAAACTTATTTGAACTCCTGACTTTTTGTGTGTTCAAAATGCACCATTCAAAGCCACATCATCATTTTTCAATCTTTTCTGACTTCATTTGTTATTTTTCATGCATTTACTAATTATTTTGAGCTATAAGACCGTAAAATTGAAAAGCATTTCAAATGAACTCTGAAAAGGTTGAAAGTTGGCATGGTATTTTCATCCACATAGCATGTGCAAGAAAGTTCAGAGGGTTACGGCAAAAACTGGATGGACTTCGTGTACAAAACGGACAATCTCTTTCTACGTATCAGGATTTCATCCGGAAACTCGTCTGTTACAAAGGGATTTCATTTTTTTAAACTTATTTGAACTCCTGACTTTTTGTGTGTTCAAAATGCACCATTCAAAGCCACATCATCATTTTTCAATCCTTTCTGACTTCATTTGTTATTTTTCATGCATTTACTAATTATTTTGAGCTATAAGACCCTAAAATTGAAAAGCATTTCAAATGAACTCTGAAAAGGTTGAAAGTTTGCATGGTATTTTCATCCACATAGCATGTGCAAGAAAGTTGAGAGGGTTACGGCAAAAACTGGATGCACTTCGTGTACAAAACGGACAATCTCTTTCAAAGTATCAGGATTTCATCCGGAAACTCGTCTGTTACAAAGGGATTTAATTTTTTTAAACTTATTTGAACTCCTGACTTTTTGTGTGTTCAAAATGCACCATTCAAAGCCACATCATCATTTTTCAATCTTTTCTGACTTCATTTGTTATTTTTCATGCATTTACTAATTATTTTGAGCTATAAGACCGTAAAATTGAAAAGCATTTCAAATGAACTCTGAAAAGGTTGAAAGTTGGCATGGTATCATCATTTCATCCACATAGCATGTGCAAGAATGTTGAGAGGGTTACGGCAAAAACTGGATGCACTTCGTGTATAAAACGGAGAATCTTTTTCAAAGTATCAGGATTTCATCCGGAAACTCGTCTGTTACAAAGGGATTTCATTTTTTAAAACTTATTTGAACTCCTGTCTTTTTGTGTGTTCAAAATGCACCATTCAAAGCCACATCATCATTTTTCAATCCTTTCTGACTTCATTTGTTATTTTTCATGCATTACTAATTATTTTGAGCTATAAGACCCTAAAATTGAAAAGCATTTCAAATGAACTCTGAAAAGGTTGAAAGTTGGCATGGTATTTTCATCCACATAGCATGTGCAAGAAAGTTGAGAGGGTTACGGCAAAAACTGGATGCACTTCGTGTACAAAACGGACAATCTCTTTCAACGTATCAGGATTTCATCCGGAAACTCGTCTGTTACAAAGGGATTTCATTTTTTAAAACTTATTTGAACTCCTGACTTTTTGTGTGTTCAAAATGCACCATTCAAAGCCACATCATCATTTTTCAATCCTTTCTGACTTCATTTGTTATTTTTTATGCATTTACTAATTATTTTGAGCTATGAGACCCTAAAATTGAAAAACATTTCAAATGAATTCTGAAAAGGTTGAATGTTGGCATGGTATTTTCATCCACATAGCATGTGCAAGAAAGTTGAGAGGGTTACGGCAAAAACTGGATGCACTTCGTGTACAAAACGGAGAATCTCTTTCAACGTATCAGGATTTCATCCGGAAACTCGTCTGTTACAAAGGAATTTCATTTTTTAAAACTTATTTGAACTCCTGACTTTTTGTGTGTTCAAAATGCACCATTCAAAGCCACATCATCATTTTTCAATCCTTTCTGACTTCATTTATTATTTTTCATGCATTTACTAATTATTTTGAGCTATGAGACCCTAAAATTGAAAAGCATTTCAAATGAACTCTGAAAAGGTTGAAAGTTGGCATGGTATTTTCATCCACATAGCATGTGCAAGAAAGTTGAGAGGGTTACGGCAAAAACTGGATGCACTTCGTCTACAAAACGGAGAATCTCTTTCAACGTATCAGGATTTCATCCGGAAACTCGTCTGTTACAAAGGGATTTCATTTTTTTAAACTTATTTGAACTCCTGACTTTTTGTGTGTTCAAAATGCACCATTCAAAGCCACATCATCATTTTTCAATCCTTTCTGCCTTCATTTCTTATTTTTCATGCATTTACTAATTATTTTGAGCTATAAGACCCTAAAATTGAAAAGCATTTCAAATGAACTCTGAAAAGGTTGAAAGTTTGCATGGTATTTTCATCCACATAGCATGTGCAAGAAAGTTGAGAGGGTTACGGCAAAAACTGGATGCACTTCGTGTACAAAACGGACAATCTCTTTCAAAGTATCAGGATTTCATACGGAAACTCGTCTGTTACAAACGGATTTTATTTTTTAAAACTTATTTGAACTCCTGACTTTTTGTGTGTTCAAAATGCACCATTCAAAGCCACATCGTCATTTTTCAATCCTTTCTGACTTCATTTGTTATTTTTCATGCATTTACTAATTATTTTGAGCTATAAGACCCTAAAATTGAAAAGCATTTCAAATGAACTCTGAAAAGGTCGTAAGTTGGCATGGTATCATCATTTCATCCACATAGCATGTGCAAGAAATTTGAGAGGGTTATGGCAAAAACTGGATGCACTTCGTGTACAAAACAGACAATCTCTTTCAAAGTATCAGGATTTCATCCGAAAACTCGTCTGTTACAAAGGGATTTCATTTTTTAAAACTTATTTGAACTCCTGACTTTTTGTGTGTTCAAAATGCACCATTCAAAGCCACATCATCATTTTTCAATCCTTTCTGACTTCATTTGTTATTTGTTGTGCTGTACCAGTGTTACCCTTTATGACATTCTAGTTGATCTGACGCAAATTGAAGGTGATCCATGATTTCAACTAGTACGAGTGACACTGTATAACTGTATACTCTGATAAAGATCAATTTATTTGTCATGTATCCATACAGATTGCAAGATATGGCTGGAGAAAAACGGGCGACGAACCTGTTCTCTAATTGTCCAGCGGGCGATTGTCTCGGCAGGTGGCGGCGCAGCCTAAAATTATGCCGCGTGCGGGCGCGTCGGCAGGTGGCGGCAGCAGGAACCGCTGGAGGGATGGCGAGGGCAGGACTCGGGTAGCGGGGTCGAAGAACGTCGAGGCAGGACTCGGGTGGCGGGGTCGAAGAACGTCGATCTGGACGGCGAACGGCGGTGGCGTGCGGTGGTGTCGGACGGCCGCAATCTCCGGGCCGGATGGAGTGTGGACCGGCGCACGTCGGCCCCGAGCGGGGGTGTCCGACGGCGGCACCTCGGCGCCGCGCGGCCTTATCGCGAGGGTCACGCCGCCACCACAGAAATGAAATGGGATTTAGATCGAGTGTTCTGTTTTTTTTTTTCCTTCACATATCGACCGTGCTGGGGTTTCGACTGCCTGTGCGTGCAAAAGTCAAAACTGCCAAGCGGACTGCACTTTGGGAAATGACTTCCTTGCCCCTCCGTGCGGACGGCCAGATCTGCATGGTACTCCTAGGTGTCGTTTGGGAGTACCAGGGTACCGTAAAAGAGCTCCTATTTATTTATTTTCTCTTTGAATCCTGTAAGAAAAGGCAAGAAATTTTCTTCAATTTATACATAGGGGGATCGTCTATTTTCTGAAAATGTTGCAATGTTTCAGTGATATTCCCGGTGCATTCCAGTTACTCATGCAAAAGCTACTGGTCGTCTGGTTGCTAAACGGGAACTGAAGAAAAACGAGAGGGAGCTGACCATCCGTGTAAACATACCCTGAGCACTAGATTTCTTCAGCGAGCATGCAACCCGCAACCCGAACCTGTCAACTCTCGGACCCATGTCGTCTCCGAGTCTCTCCCATCCAAGGCCTCATCGGCACCCTCATGCCTTGCTGGTGCTCGCCATAGTGCTGACGTCTTCGGCCTTGGGGCTGTTCATCCTCTTCTTTCGGAATTAAGAACTTAAAAATAGCTAGTGCAAAGAAGATATAACTGAATGCGATTAACCATTTCTTCAAAGATAAAGCCAAGAAAATTATTCCCTGACAACCTCCACGGCTCCTCCAGCCGGATCTGCGAAAATAAACAATGACGGTGCCTTTATGACAGAACCTCTGTGATTGGTTGGAGTTGTATTGGAAGGAATAAATGATACTGCTAAAGGGATTTTTTTTTTCCGTTCCTGGTTGTCGTGTATCATGATGGTCTACAGTTCTTTCAGACGGAAGTTTATTTTTGTTCTATTTTTCCAGGGTCTTGAAAAGTGGTTGCTCTACCACATGGCATATCAATCGTGTTGTGGACCTGCGCATGGGGAGAGTAATCTTCGAAGACCTATCATCTTTTGGCAGAGCAGAGATCTCGCATTGTATTAGTGCCATCGACATGTTTCTCTTTGTGTTTTATAGTATGCAGAACCTGTTGAGAAACTCCAAATACAATAGGAGGTGGCTTGCTAGCTTCGCCCTGTCACTTCTCATACATACCCATCTTCCATGCAAGATAGTATTTCAGAAACGCAAGAGAACCAGTAAGGAGGAGATAATTAAAGTTAATAGTCTCATCAATAGGAATGGGAGTTATCAGGAACATAGTGTGACTATGTACGATGTATAGGCTGAGACCCAAGTGACCCTCTAGCACCATGTGGTTAAAAAACATAGTGACTATGTGCAGAAGCCATAGGTGTCGTGGTATGAAATTTGACACTAAGATAAGGGAAGAAACAAGGCTGGATCTAGCGCTACGCAGGTGGGTGACACAAGAGGTATATATATAGGTCCAGGCCCCTCGTGGTGGAGGTAAAAGCCCTAGTCATGTTCTCTAGAGAGATTGTTCTTGCATATGTGTGTGTGAGTACAGTGTTTCCCGACCGTAACCAGGTGCCGATGCAAGTGGTTATATAGAGTTTGCTACCATCTGGCATACATCTATGTTGCGAGTTAATTGGAGAAAGAATTATTACAGGCCCACTACTGGTGGTAACGGACGGGTTAAATTGTACCACCAACGTCAAGCTTCAAGACTAGAAACACCTTCATTAATGAGAGTTTTTACGGTACCCTATACTGCTAACAGGGAAGGGAGCGGTATATTAAAATCCGACCACTGATTTTGTGAGGGTAGGATAGCGATAGAGATAGATTTCTGAATGAATCTTAGCGACGTCGTCGATCGGCAGATAATGGTGACGGAGAACCAAGACGGGAAGCCCCGCCGCCATGTCCCATGACTCCTCCACGGTCTCCTTCGACCTCCTGCTCCGGTAGCTGGACGGAGGCACCCCCCGAGCCGTCGTCCTCGACCACGACCTCCGCCTTGAGCTCGTCTTATTCGACGCACCCGAGGATCACCACCGGCACCAACGCGCTCCCTCGCCGTCTTCACTGCGTCCCTGGCCATCACGTCGCGTCCATCGAGCCTGTGCTGACCTGCCGCTCCTCCGCGCCTCTTTCCAGTCGTTTTCATCTACCGTAGCATCGTTTTGCTGAAGCCGGTGCCGTCTGTCCGCCATTGATGAGCCCCTGGAGCTTGTCCCGCATGCACACACCCAGCCACGCGTGCCCGTTCGCCTCCACAGTCCACACCCGCGTCAACAGCTGCCGTGCACACGCCGCAGCACAACAGTTGCTACTCGTTCGCTCCCGCGTCCGCAGTCAGCGCCATCCGAGAGGGCAGGTTGGGGCAGCCCGCAGCCAGCCGCCATCGCGGGCGAGCAGCGTGCGCCAGTCCGGAAGGCATAGACGTCGGTTCGAAGGTGCTGCACCTTACCGGCCCAGCCGGCATCGCCGCGGAGGTCGAGTCCCCGGCCGTAGGTCGAGACGGGCGGGCTGTTACTTCCCAAAATGGCATCATGATTTGATACTGGAGGACCTGAGCGAAGGAGCGCAAGCTATATCGCTTGCCATTCTTTTGGCAAATTGGAGCAGTACTGAACGATCGCCACCATTAGATTTCACGATTGGACGGCCAATATTTGACGCAGGGTACCATAAAAGAGCTCTCATTAATACTTCTGGACGTTGCGAGTGAACTATGCCCCAGTGAATATATGTCCATTTTTATCCTAACCGACTTACGGGAATCTCCACTCAGGTAGCACGCCCCTAGTAACTAACCTCCCATATCAAGGAATCTAGTACTCTCCATGCGGTCAAGAATATAAGGTGCATTAGTTTTTTTTAAAGTAAAGTTTTCTAACTTTGACCAAGTGTATAGGGAAAACTATCTATGCCTATAATACAAAAAGCATTATCATTGGATTCTTCATGAACAATATTTTCATATTTTATTTATTTAGTACCATAGTTGTGGACAGATTTTGTCATAAAATTTGTCAAAATTTAGTAATCTCTAACTTTTTGAGAAACTTTTGAAACGGAGGGAATTTGTTGGTAGATGATGAAAGTGGACTTGGGCCTCCATGAGCTACTGCTGGGTTTTAGGTCACCATGGATCTACCAGGTGGGAGATAACTTCATCAATAGGTGCCTTAAAAGGGTCCATCCTGAAAGGCAAACAAAGAACGTTTCTTGGGAGGTTGAACTCTATGCAGGGATGACAGCATGTGTTTCGCTGGCTGGCTGGTTGCTACTGCTGCGCACCCTTCGGCCGACTGCTCCAGCAGCTGTTGGGACTTGGAGGCCACACCGATCAACCTTAGGTATAACTTTTCTTGGTGCACTAGCTGCAAATTTAACCATTTTCATAAATGTGAACACCTGCAAATTTCACGTGATGCTGAAATTGTCACCACGTTTGATCTGACGAAGCAGCGCGAATCAAAGATTAATTGAATATCATATTATACCAAAATCAGGTCACAGTAAGTTAAAAAGGAGATTTGAAATAGCAGTACACAGTATATATTACAGTGGACTGTACGTGCTGCCACCATACTCAAAGTGGACAGGTTTCAGCACGAGCTTCTCTCGCCGGTTATGCAACTTGAGGAGTTTATTTTCTCCAAGCTTCCGATCTTCGACTGGCTTATCTTCACTTATGATGACCATTTGTAGGACCATGGGAGGATGTCATGTCCTAGCTCAGAGGGCTGTGGCAGGAATTGAGAGATAACTTGCGGAATCAATCTTGCAAGGAGTTTGCGCTAATAAAGCCCAAGAATGACAAACATAATAAATCAATCTTTTAGCACAACAAACTTGCAGAATTCAAGGTTCAATAACTATTTCCACAAACATAAGTACATTGTATCCGTATCTATATTCAGTACTTGACTAAACCAGCCAGCTCACCAACGTCGAGGAATACCATACTTTAATTAGTGCTTCTGCAACTCTTGTGAAGCCGTTGAGCTTTGAGGACCAGATTTTAATTTGACAAAACATACACACAATCAGCGGTCTGAATTAACCATGCACAATATACCACACACAATGTTTCAGCCAATTGATATCACCCGATCGTGCTCTACTCGACAGGACTATGAAAAAAGATGTGAAATAGTAGCACACACTATTATTACAGTGAACTGTCCATGCTGCCACCACCATACCATCGCTACCATTGGTGGCCATTACCACGCAAAAAAGAAAACAAACGGTTTGACAGCAGACTGACTGACTGCAAGTGTACTTACTAACTCAGACATGTCGTGGTCAAGGCCACGCTTGCTTGTTCTGCACAAAGTAGCTGTCTTGAGCCCAAGAAACGATCTCTAGAGTTCTGTAACTTGGGATTCATGTTTTCCAAGCTTCAGCCTTTCAGGTCTTCGAGGCTTATTTTCATCAGAGCAGAGCTTACCGAACAGAAAAATATCACACAGAAGATTCTCTTGAAGAGAGGACTTACCAATTATGCTGATCATTTGCATGTGCAGGAGCAACCCTGCAAGGAGTTCACACAGTCAGCCCAAGCAAAGTCAAACATACAGAAACATACAGAACCATACAATGCTGACCTTTTAGACTTTTATGCTCACCAAAGTGGTGGAATTCAAGATGCACATATTTCTTGTGCAGATATACAATAACCACTGGAAATGTGAAATAGCATATGACCAGCACAAATGATGATTTAAGTACTCCAAGTTTACTGGATAAGAGTTATGTCTACCATCATATCAAAAGCAAAACCCCTCCTGCCATTACTAAGACACGTGAAAACTCTATTCACATTTTTCTCGATAATGGGAATATATTAATATCAAGCGGATATCAATTACACCAGGCCTCTGCAACAACATAATGTCAAGAGCTAGTCGAGACATCAGGGATGCACACAGCCAAAAGAAAAAAGAAAAGAAAAACGCCGAATGGATCAGCGAAGTAGGAGGAACTACCACCACCAGAGACCACACAAGGACTGCAAAAAAGGTTCTCCAAGAACGACGCCTCCAACAAGGAAACTGTGCACCAACACAGTCGTCGCCTGATCACAGATCATGGGTTTTCACCCTAAAGAAAGTCTGACTAAACTCCAAGCAATGCCTTCAACAAGGAGACGAATAGAGATCCGCAATTGCTAGGTACAACCAGTGAAGGTCGGACCAAGGGTTTTCACCCCGGAAGTCGAAACTTTGTGCCCAAAGAGCACCACCAATAAGAAGCCCACATGTGTTGTCGCGCCTGCTAGCCGGTACTCCTGCAAAACGCCGATCATCTGGTCCACAATCTTCACCACAACCAAACTCGCCTTTGTCGTCACTTGAAATCTCGATTTCCACATGAGCCATCGAGATCCACTGGTCATTTGATCCGGCAAAACCATCTTGAGGTTCCCCATCATTCTTAGCAGCACGGTAATTGCCGATAAATATGCCTTGGCGTACCTCATGGTACCGACAAATCGGAGTGTGATAGGTCCACAAGAATGATCGAGGACAGCGACAGAAAATTAGGCCGATTGCTGGTGCGGACATCGGGTCAAGGAGCTTAGCCGCACCAACCCCGCAAAGCCAACCTGCCATGTAATGTCCCTTCGGAGCCTGTTGTTGGGGACGATCACTCTTGGTGCCCGACGGTCCATGAGTTGCGGCAGCTGATTGCCGGAAACTGCACCGACACCTCTGGCACCGACGAACTCACTCCGGTCGCAACTCTGCGTCACGTGGACCAGACGTACGTCCGCGAGTGGCTCATCACCCGGCGGTCCATGTGCTGCGACGGCAGATTGCCGGCGACACCACGGACTCCACAGAACCCATGAACTCGGTTCGGTCGCAACATGGCGTCGCGTGGACCAGACCCGCGTCCACGAGCAGCTGCCGGTGCTTTGATGATCTGACCGCCACCATCTTGTGTTGTCGGCCTCACAATCCGGCCACCGCCGTCCTTTGTCGTTGTCCTCACGATCTGGCCACCGCATTACTGCGTCGTGGTCTTTCGATTTGGCAGGTCGCCGGCCTTCCGATCTGGACGTCAGAGTTGGATGCACGTTTAGAGCAGCAAGCCACCAACGATTTGCATGCAGGTCTAATGCATCCTGCCCCATGTACATGCATACAGGCGCTGGGGTATGATTGTGCGCGCAGACTTGATCCGGCCGCCGGCTGAAGCCTAAGCCTAGATTAGATCCGAGACGATTGGATCGGTGAAGAGTGCCCAGGTTAATGAAAAAGAAGCAGGCAGGAGCGCCCCGCCGCCGCCATCCGCCATGGGACGACCTCCTCCGGCGGCGGCGGGGGGAGGAAGGTCAGCGAGGGGTGGCCGGCGGCTGGGGCGGTAGGGTCCCCCGAGTCGCCCGACGCGGACGACGCGAGGGCTGGGCGGGGCTTGTATTTCCTTTTTGTATTTTCCGATTCCTAGTTTAAAGGAAAACGGACACACCAAACCAAATGTTAGAGAAGGGAAGATAAGAGAAACTAAATAAATGAATAAAAGGAAATTGAAAGGTACCTTTATCAGGATAGCTCGAACAAGCATGAGATATATCCTTGTGTTCAAGAGCAATTTGAACATGCTCCCTCTTACCTCTTCATCAGGTAAGAGGGAGCATGTTAAAAAGGCTCTGCGCTCAAGGCTATCTAGCTGTCGTTGGAGACACCGATAAAGTGGCGTCATATTTATAGCCTATGATTAGCTCGCCATCCAAATCGGTTGAAATTAACCCATGCTACTGTCTCCCACAGGTTGCACCTAGTAACCAAAAGCTCATTGGAGTCCGCATGAGTGAGTAACGACCACATATGGATCCAAGCAGTGGTTCTGAAGATAACTTGCAAAAAATTGTTAAAAAAATTCCCGTTAAAGATCTTATCATTTCTGCAGTTTTATATAGCCCAAAATAGTGCACATATCCCTATCTCAATATGTCCCGCGATCTTTAAATCCACGCCATGTAGCCACATCCCAGATAATGTGTTGATGCTTATAGGAGGATTCACGTTGAAGGCTATATGAAGAGTACAGCAAAGTTGTTTGGCTAACGGATAATCTAGAAAGAGGTGTTGAATCGTCTTATCATGATCACAAAAACAACATCAGGAACTACCGACCCATCTTCGCTTTACCAGGATATCTTTTGTTAATATTACTCCATTGTTCACAAACCACATGAAGATTTTAATTCTAAGCGGTACTTTAATCCTCCAGATGTTTAGAGACCTCGGGATTGGCCCATAATCAATTAGGTCCAAATACATAAATTTCACCAAGAAACTACCTTTCCTAGATAGTTTCTAATGAATGATATCTAGTTGGTCCGAAAGCTGAACATCCATCAACCTGCGGACCAAATGTCGCCAAGAGTTCCATGGTTCCCCCACCAGAGACCTCCTGAATTGGATATTAAGGGGACTGATTGTAGTATTGTAGCTACACAGGCTTCCTTGCGTTGTACAATATAATACAAAGTGGGATATTGAGTGCCTAAGGGCGTCTCCCCTAACGACGCATCTTCCCACAATCTAGGCATGTTACCATTGCCAATAATGAATTTCACCCTATGAAAAAAGTTTCTTTTATCCTCATTAACCCCTTCCAAAACGGCGAAGCATTAGGTCTAGTGGTAACCTGGGCCAAAGAGTTGGAATGTAGGTACTTATTACACATAATTTGCTTAAGAGACACTTGTTTTTAACTTCTAAGTTCACGATCCCTAACCCACCTTGATCTTTGGGCTTGCAAATGATATCCCACCTGGCCAATCTGTATTTCTTCTTAACCTCGTCAGATTGCCAGAAAACGCGAGATCAATAGAAATCTATTATTTTCCATACCCCTACCGGTATTTCAAAGAATGATAAAGGGAACATCGGCAAACTAGTAAGAACTGAGTTTATCAACACTACCCGACCTCCATAAGACATAAGCTTTCCTTTCAAGCAACTTAGTCTTTTTTCAAATCGATCTTTAATACACTTCCACTCCTTATTCGATAATCTGTAGTGGTGGATTGGAATCCCTAAGTAATTGAACAGTAGACCCCATTTCACATCCAAACAATTGTCTGTAAGTATCATGTTCCTCTTTGGCTCTCCCAAAGCAAAACAACTCACTTTTGTTGAAATTGATTTTAAGTCCCGACAATTGTTCAAACAAGCAAAGTAATAGCTTTATATTTCTAGCCTTTGCGAGATCATGTTCCATGAAAAGAATTGTGTCATCTGCGTATTGTAGTATGGACACTCCCCCATCCACAAGATGCGGAACAACTCTCTATCATCCTGCCCCAGTATGGACTCAAGTTAGACATAAGTGGCACCACCTAATTTCAATACCCAACCGAGAAGGGGGAAGAACGAAAAGCTCTGTCAAGCATCCACATTGATATATCTTTAGATCTTTCAGATTTGGCAGGAGTTGATCCCTCCCTCGAGTACAATATATCTTTTCACCTAGACGGGGCCTACTAGCTTGCTACAACTATATATAAATGTATAAACTATTCAATGATACCAAGCTTCGGAAATCTTCTTCAGGCCAGCAGATGAGCGTATCACAACCGTCTATCGCGAATTCCCCGAGCTAACCAAACCATTTCTAGACCACCAACTGTTGGCTGCAATGGACTTGAGCGGAACAAGAAGCTGCAACCAAAAGACACTAGTGTGAAAAGGGATACTTCAGGATCCTGATCAAGCTCCAGTTCATGTGTTGCTTCTGTATCACTGGCAGACAGCCATAAGTCAGACAAGCAAGGCATGTGCCTGGATTCAAATATTGAAAAGGAAAGTTGTGACGCCCCCGTTTGACCGTACATTAATCATGCACGCAAATGTGTACGATCACGATCAGGGACTCACGGGAAGATATCACAACACAACTCTAAAACATAAATAAGTCATACAAGCATTATAATACAAGCCAGGGGCCTCGAGGGCTCGAATACAAGTGCTCGATCATAGACGAGTCAGCGGAAGCAACAATATCTGAGTACAGACATAAGTTAAACAAGTTTGCCTTAAGAAGGCTAGCACAAAGGTAGCAACGATCGAAAAGGCAAGGCCTCCTGCCTGGGACCTCCTAACTACTCCTGGTCGTCGTCAGCGGCCTGCACGTAGTAGTAGGCACCTCCAGTGCCGTAGGTGTCGTCGTCGACGGTGGCGTCTGGCTCCTGGACTCCAACATCTGGTTGCGACAACCAGATAGAAAGGAAAGGGGGAAAAAGAGGGAGAGAAGCAACCGTGAGTACTCATCCGAAGTACTCGCAAGCAAGGAGCTACACTACATATGCATGGGTATATGTGTAAAGGGGCATATCAGTGGACTGAACTGCAGAATGCCAGAATAAAAAGGGGGATAGCTAGTCCTGTCGAAGACTACGCTTCTGGTCATCTCCATCTTGCAGCATATAGAAGAGAATAGAGTGAAGTCCTCCAAGTAGCATCGCATAGCATAATCCTACCCGGCAATCCCCTCCTCGTCGCCCTGTTAGAGAGCGATCACCGGGTTGTATCTGGCACTTGGAAGGGTGTATTTTATTCAGTATCCAGTTCTAGTTGTCATAAGCTCAAAGTACAACTCCGGGTCGTCCTTTTACCGAGGGACACGGCTATTCGAATAGATAAACTTCCCTGCAGGGGTGCACCACATAACCCAACACGCTCGATCCCAATTGGCCGGACACACTTTTCTGGGTCATGCCCGGCCTCGTAAGATCAACGCGTCGCAGCCCCACCTAAGCACAACAGAGCGGTCAGCACGCCGGTCTAATCCTAAGCGCGCAGGGGTCTGGGCCCATCGCCCTATGCACACCTGCACGTTGCGAACGCGGCCGCGAGCAGACCTAGCAACCCACACGATCACGGCGGTTACGTCAAAGCGGTCCAACACGGCGCGCGCCACTCAGTCGTTGACGTCAAAAGAGCTTCGGCTGATACCACGACACCGGGATACCCATAACTACTCCCGCGTAGATGGCTAGTGCGTATAGACCAAATGGCCAGACTCAGATCAAATACCAAGATCTCGTTAAGCGTGTTAAGTATCCGCGAACGCCGACCAGGGCCAGGCCCACCTCTTACCTAGGCGGTCTCAACCCGCCCTGTCGCTCCGCCACAAAGATCCACTTGCGGGTACTCCTACGAGCCGACCCGACTTTAGTCATCACATGTGTCATGTATATGGTATATAAGTATATACCCGCGATCACCGCCCAGGTGATCACGGCCCGATAGTGTAGCACAGCAGACGGACAAGAATGTAGGGCCACTGATGGAAATCTAGCATCCTATACTAAGCATGTAGGATTGTAGGTAAAGGTATCAACAGTAGTAGCAAGGATAGGCTATGCATCAGAATAGGATATCGAAAAGCAGTAACATGCTACACTACTCTAATGCAAGCAGTATAGAGGAGAGTAGGCGATATCTGGTGATCAAGGGGGGGGCTTGCCTGATTGCTCTGTCAAGTAGGAGGGGTCGTCGACTCCGTAGTCAAACTGGGCAGCAGCAGTGTCGGTCTCGTAGTCTACCGGAGAGAAGAGGGGGAAGAAACAGTAAATACAATGCAAACATAAGCATGACGATGCGTGACATGACAATGAGCGGTGCTAGAGGTGCCCTAACGCGATAGTAGGTGGTACCGGTGAAGGGGGGGGGGACATCCGGGAGGTATGCCCGATGTTCCGCGTTTTCGGACAGACGGATCGGAGGGGGAAAGTTGCTAGTTCGATAGGTTAGGGAGGTGTGGTGGACGAACGGACTGCGTATTCGGATTCGTCTCGTCGTTCTGAGCAACTTTCATATAGAAAACATTTTCATCCGAGTTACGGTTTAAAAGATATGAATTTTCAAAGTTTATTTGAATTTCTGGAATTATTTAATTAACAGAAAAAGGGATATGACGTCAGCATGACGTAGGAGTGACGTCAGCGGTTAACAGTCCGGGTTGACTGGTCAAACTGACAAGGGGGACCCACCTGTCATAGACAGTGGGTTAACAGAGGATTAACTAATTAGTTTTTTAGTTAATTAACTACTGGGCCCACCTGTCAGTGAGAGATTAATTAAACTAATTATTTTTATTTATAAAACATTTTCTTTTTCTTTTCTTTTTTTTAATTTTTGCGGCGGGGCCCGCATGTCAGTGACTGGGCCTGCCCAGTCAGCAGTTGACTGGGTCAACCCAGTCAACTGGGGCCCGTGGGGGCCACTGGCAGGGACACTGGGGGTGGGGCCAGGCCAGCCACGTCGGCGGCCGGCGCCGGCGCAACTCCGGCGACCAAAACCGCGGCGGTCCCTCGCCGGAGTTGGCCGGAATCGCGCTACGGGGCTCGGGGAGGAACGGGGCTAGGCCCATTCGAAAGAACTCGCAGCGCCGCATCCAGTGGTGGCCGGGGCTTCGCCGGACTTGGCCGGAATCGGCGCCGGCGAGCGGCGGAGGCGGCGGCGCGCACGGGTGCTCGACGGAGACATGGCTACGGCGAGCTATCGAAAAAGCGGAGGGGCTGGGGGGCATCTACAAACGGCGGGGAGTGTAACGGGCTTGACCCCGTGACCATTTGGTCACCGGAGACCCGCCGGCAGCGAGCCTCGCGGCGCGGCGTTCGGGCGCGCGTGGGGGGGCAGCTACGCGGGCGAGCTAACGGAGAGGGGGAGGAGGTAGAGGAGCTCACCGCGCGGCGCAAGAAAGGCCCGTGGGTGGCTTAGTAGCAGCAGGTCGTCGCCGGGGAAGAAGGGGGTTGCCGGCGCCCGAAGATGAAGGCGAGCTCGGGGAGGCCGATGCAGTGGCTCCGAGCTTCGACGGAGAGGCGGAGGGGGGGTAGTCGAGGGCGGCGACGTCGTACGACACGACGAGGTGGCGAGTGGGGCACGGTGGCCGCGTGAACGAGGGGAACGGCGGCGAGCGCGTCGGGCGTGGGGAAGAGGGGGGGCGGCGCGGATCCGGGGGAGGGAAGGGGGAGGCGCGGGGGCCGAGAGGGAGAGCGGGGGTGAGTGGGAGAGAGGCCCGAGGAGGCGGGGGAGCTGGCGACCTTATCCCCTCCGGCGTCGGTGCCGGCGAGGGGGTCGGGCGGCAGCGCGCCCCTGTTCCGACCGGGTCGGGGGAACAGGGAAGGGGCGAGGGAGGAGGTGGGCTGGGCCGGGGGCGCGGGGTGCGGCCCAGTTTGGGCCGGGGGGGCAGTGGGGGGGGGGGGGGGAAGCGGGCCATTTTCCTTTTTTTCTTTTTCTCTGACTGTTTCTGTTTTCTTTTTATTTGCTTATTTCCTTTTCTGTTTTATTTCATTTAAAGCATTTAGGCATTTTATAAAAATGTGTTCTCTCCGCCATAATTACCAGTGTAATATTTGGCACCCACTGAACATTTTTGTTTGAGTTTTTGAAAACTTTTATTTTTCACTTTAATTATATTTGAAGTTTGAACTAGGAGTTAGAAAGGAAGGTGATTCAAATGTGATCAAGCCCTGTTTAGCAACATGATTAGCTTAATCACAGGGAGTTACTGTAGCATGATTCCCAGGGTGTTACAAAAGTTGAGCCTTGTCTTTTTCTACGTCGATAACTTTGAGTTTTGGTGCTTCAGGTAGAGTTGTTGGCATTGGGCAATACTCAATGTAAACATTCTCAAGTAGAGTAAATGTTAATTCTTCTCCTTTTGTTGCCACCCATTCCTGCAAAATCTCTATTTGTTCTAATTCGAGGTGTTTTAATGCGGTAAATGTTGCACTCGAATTGTCCCTGCATAAGGTTTGCACTTTATTAAACTTCACCAAAACAAGAACTTCAAGGGCCTAAATTGACCAATTGGGAAATTCCTCACATTGTACAACCAGTTTGGTCAAATGTTGCAGTAAAGTAAGATCTTTCACCCATTTTGGGAAGCCAGAACCTCTATAGGAGTGTATTCTTGGCAACTCATGTGCATCAAGAGGATTAAGAGTATGAAGCACTTCTCTGTGTTGTTTCTGTTCCCCACTGCTATCTCGCTCCATTCAATAGATAAAATGTGTGTGTTCCTCTTTATTTCCAAGACAGGATGCTTTAGCATCTTGTTCAGTTACATACTGAAGAACGTATAGTTTTATTTCACCACCAAGATTTATATCCGTAGTCCTCCAATAGTACTGCAATAAGGACCAAACCCCACCATAAAGTATGTTAGAGTCTGTAGAGAAGTGATTTGCCCGAGGTCTGGAGGCATGCACTTCAATGACATTCATCTATCTGTATATAGGTCACGGAGCTTTGTCATATACTTCATATCCTTTGGAAGTCGACCAAGATTTTGGCAACCAGTACGGGTCAGTAGATTATAGAATGTGCTTATTTCATTGGGAAGTTTGATCATATAACAGCACCTTGAGAGATCAAGATACCTCAGGTGTTGCCTCGGTCGGAGTGCCTTTGTCCATTTGCACTCCTCAAAAAGTTGCAGTGCTTGCAGATGATTGTGCTTTGACAAATGGGCTGTTGAGTCACAAGTGAAGCTATATGTATACAATAGTGTCTGAAGAGCGGGCGAGTGTTTCTTCGAATAATTCTCCAAAAGAGTTCAGACATACTCATATGATGAGAACAAGTGGTGAGCAGGTCCAGCTGACAACTACTTATTACTTCCCAATGCCTTCCTCTAGGCCCAAATAATGGTGAAGTGTTATGTAGTCGACGTTCACATAACACCACTAGAGGCTAGACAACATACATGGTAAGACAATATTTCCCCATAACAGATGAGGCAATGTCATGTATAAGATCATGTATCTTGCATATTGTTCTAGAACGAATCTTCCCCCAGAATGCACCTTGGGGGTTTGCTTGCCCTCTTGAAAGAATGACCTCCAAGTTAGATTTTTAAAAAATTCTTTGCCTACCGTTTCAAAATTGTCACCTTCATGTTCCATCCATAACTGGACTAAAATCTCCACATCAATCTGGTAATCTTTCGAAAATACTGCATAACAAGCAAAGCATTGTTGTAAGTGTGATAACAAGTCATCATAGTTGAGTTTGAGTATTGCAAAAGTTCTTATCTTCTCGTTGCCATCGATGCTTCTGGTTAGTACGTTCTTCCATTCTTTCATGCTAGTCCTGTTACACAACATAGATCCAAAGGCTTTGGCAGCTAAAGGGGAGCCCCCACATCTATCCAAAATCATTTCAATCAGTTGCGGAGCTAGCTTGGGATGACTAGGTGGGCCAATGAAAAAATATGAACTCTTGGAGGGGGTAAAAGTCTGTATTTTCTTCAATCTATGCAGCTACAGAAAAAAAATCTTCGGAAAATACCCCAAGGCTAGGAGGGCCCCCCCCCCCCCCCCCCCCCGACCTCAACATAGCTCTGCCGTTGTTTTCTACTACTTCACTTAGCTCAGCTTCGTTTGACTTTTGCAAACAGAATGCTCTTTTCTCAAATATTTCCTTCGGGAATACTTTATCTAGATTTCCGACATTATGGTTATCATTAGTGCACGTCTTCATAATTTGATAGTGCATTACGTGTGGTTGTCAGTATTGCACATCCCTTTGCACCATCCTTCAGGAAGGTCTTGAGTTTTTCCCACTTATCAACATCTTCATTCCATACATCATCCAACACAACAAGGTATCTCTTCCCACTTACTTACTTCTAAAGTTCATGCAATGCGATTTCATGATTAATGTCATTGTCTGACAGATGTTGCTTGCAATCTTAACAACGTCAAAATCATCGGACACATGACAACACCTCCGTAGCTGGAAATACTCCTTGATTTCTCGGTCATTGTAGACCAGCATTGCTGCTATGGCCAGCCCGTCGGGCACGGCGACATCATGGTGTGGGATCACTTAGCAGTAGTGCTGGTCCGCAGGCCCGCGCTACTGCTACCTCCCTACCTGTAGCGCTGGAATGTACCACGCGCTACTACTAAGTAGCAGTAGCACTGCTCCCATAACGCGCGCTACTGCTAAGGCTCTATCTATAAGCTTTCTCATAGTAGTGAGTTGAGCAAAGGTGATCTGGCCAGCCCACCCATTCAAATAATGGGAAGGACAATGAGATCCCTGTCGCTAGCTTGACCAACCAATATACTCCTGATATTATCCTTCTCTTCATCTCCGGACCTGCTGACAATGTCCTTCTCAGAGTCGAGTTGATGGAATCTATAGTGCGCCACTGCTTAGATGGTGGTGGCTGAGCCGCATCTATTTGAATCCATAGGTATTCATCCATGTGACAAGGTCCTCAATGGTTTGCACAATTCTGCACAGTTTCTTGCCCATCCTGTAACAGAATGTGATGGAGTTGTGGGAATATGGTAAATTTTTAGTTCAAAGATTTTCATTGAAATACACCATTTGAACTTTAATTAAAAAAATTCCATTGATTTCAGAGACATATACTCTAATCATGCGTATGTTTAGTGCTTCATTTAAATTCTAAGTTTACTTTTGGAGCATGCTTGGATATGTGTTTTTAATGCACAATGTGTTGTTCGGTGTTACATGTTCCCTAGTACTCTACAAAAATGACGTCACATAATGAAAGCGACACCTCTCAACTACTTGTATGGACATGCTAGCTTGAAACATCACCTATAATGAACTGATACAACCTGCCCCTACCGAGTGTAGAGGGATCTGCTTCAACCGTTTAGTCATTGCCATGTGTCTCAACTATCTCTACCGCATTGTCTTGTTCACAAGTGAAATTCATTTCAGCATGATTTCTCGGCAACGCATTGTCATTCATGGTGGCTTTGAGATCCAAACTGTATGTTTTCCGCAATGTATTATGCATATCTTTCTATTTATAATTTTCTGTAAATATCTAAATTACTATTGATGGGCTGCTTTATAAAAAAATAGATTTTTATTACTTTTTGAATTAGAGATTTTGATGTAAACATAGATGGCTTATTTATTTAAAAAATCAGAATTTGACTGCTGTGTCACGTACATTTCATCAATGCCAGAGACATCTATTCACAGCATGCATATGCCTAGTGCTTCAATATTACTTTAGCTTTAATTTGCACTGTGCTATTTGTCGTGCAATGTGTTGTTGGGTGGTGCATCTCTTAGTACTAGACGAAAACAAAGTCACACGATGAAAGCGACATCTCTCAACCAGCTGTATATAGTACAAGCTAGTCCCAAACATAACATCTAATGAACCGACATCATCAACTGCACCGAGCAAAGAGGAAGCCGTCTCCTTCGTTGAATTGTTGTTGTGTCTCTAACCTACTGTATTTTTATATGTGAAAGTCATTTTTGCATGGTATGTGTCGTGTGTGGTTGTTTTGAGAGCTAGACGGTATATTTTCAGGTCTTTGTATTTCTTTGTATTTTAAGCTTCATTTTTATTGAAGTTTAATTCCAGAACGTGCTTGCATTTGTGTGTTTAATGCGCATCATGTTGTTGGGCGTTACATCTTCCATAGTACTCCACGAAAACAAAGTCACATCATGAAAGCTACATCTTTTTAGGTGGATTGTGTTGGACATACATTGGGCAATCATTCAGACTAGTCCTACCCATATCATGCATCGATCAGCAGGCAATGTACATAAAAAGTAACCGCTAACTGTTCAGATCAATCGAATATTGTTCAGCGGCCCAGCCATTCGTCGGCTTTGCACAGATACATGGCGGAAGGGATAAATACGAATTGCAACTAATAAGATTTGTGAAATGATTTTTTTTTCTGAGCTCCACATGGATTTCTTGCTGAAGACGGCTGTGGAGCAGATCACAACGTTTTCATAGCCACGTGACCGGCGGGCTTATTAGTCAGTTAGGAGCCATCCACCCAAATTCACTCTGGTTTTGGATGCCGGTAGCCTGCCCGGTTGGTCTGGTCACCTCAGTTTGTGATCCTTCCATATTTTCCCATCCTTTCGGTATAAGGTTGTCGAGTGGTTCGTGGGCCACGTTAGTGTTTGGTGGTGTGGCTCACCGACCATTTCTCCACTTTCAGTTTGATGCATGCTCGGCTCTTGTCCATCGGAGCTAGCTGACTGGTCAAGTCGGTATGTGTGTTGTTTTGTTAGACATTTATATATATGTCACCATTACGCTCTAATCCATCCGTATACTCTGGTGCGCCTTAGCGGCTGAAGCAACAACAAGAGTGCCTATTGAGTATCGAGGGTGTAATGTATGTTTGGCATGGGCTGCCATTATGTTGTGTCACTAACAGTGTGATTGTGGCTTCTTCTTACCGAAAAAGGCTTTCGCCCCGCGTTATAAATAAAGCAATCGCCGAGCACAATGTAACAAGGGTCCAACCACACAAACACACGCACACAAAGCCACCGCAGGCAGGTCAGACGAGTGGCTTCTTCTTCTTCTTCTAAATATCCTCTCTGCATTAAGATTCCATGTGTCACGTTAGTAGAACAATGAACTAATGGAGGTAGAGTATATTTTAGGGACTTTCTGCCTCGTCAGTATTGTTGACTTCACAAAGGTTGTTTTGAAATTCCGGGAATACATCCCAAAACACCCCCGTCCGGCCAAATAGCAGTGCTGAAAGACCGAAAGCACATCCCAAAACATGTCGGGCATGCATGAGCACCCATTTCGGCGCGTGCATCATTCGCATCTTGCCGATTTGTTTCATTCATGCCATGTGGCTATTAAGGTTGTGCCACTGCCTCTGGCCATCGCGTCCCCTTGACCCGATGTCTTGCTTTCGGAAGTGTACCCGGTGTTTAGACTCTGTGGTCGCCCCGTATGGTCCCGAGTCACCTCAGTTGTTCTAATTAGTAGTCTACGGTTTCGATGGTCAGGTCATGTACCGTGCAAGTGGTGCACTAGTAAAAAAGGCCCATTAGTCCCGGTTCTAGAGGGCATTTAGTCCCGGTTGTGGAACCGGGACTAAAGGGTCGGTAATAAAGGCCCCCCTTTAGTCCCGGTTCTTATACGAACCGGGACTAAAGGCCCTCCACGTGGCCGCTATCTGAAGCTCCGCCTTTATTCCCGGTAGGTAACACTAAAGGAAATTTTATGAACTTTTTTTTGAAATTTTTTTTAAAAAAATTCTTGATTTTCAAATTTCTTAATTATTTTATAATTTAATCTCTAATCACCCCTCATCACTGCTCAATTTAACCTCTAATCTCTAATCACCCCTCATCATTCCAAATCATCTAACTTCGCGGCCGGTCACCCATCCTCTCACTACTCCAGCCTGAGCACGCTTAACTTCCGGGTTCTATTCCCCCTCGTTTTCAAGTCTGCACTTGTTGTTTTCCTGACAATAGTAAGATGTCAATCCTATTAACCCTCAGGAGTTTAGCTTGAGCATGAAGTCACACATTTCACTGTTTGAGTTTGAAACTATTATTCTAAAAAACAGTAATTATTTAGTAACACTAATATTTCTTGAATAAGTAGTTTGATCATAGTTTGACCATATTTGACCAAAATTCAAAAAAACTAAAATAATTATTTAGTAACACTAATATTCTTGAATAATTATTTAGTAACACTAATACATCTTGAATAAGTAGTTTGACCATTGTTTGACCACAGTTTGACCAGATTTGACCAAATTTCAAAAAAAACTGAAATAATTATTTAGTAACACTAATATTCTTGAATAATTGTTTAGTGACACTAATACTTCTTGAATAAGTAGTTTGACCATAATTTGACCAGATTTAACCAAAATTCAAAAAAAATGAAATTTGAGCATATCTTTTTTTCCTTTAAGAATTTGAGGATTCTAAAAATTTGCAAACAGGCCTATGGCCGTCAAAATCAGAAGCGGATTTTCGTGCTGAACATTTTGATATATTATACATTTTTTCCGACATCGTATGCAAAAGTTATAGCCGTTTTACTTTTTCCCTACACTTTTTGCAAAACATGTCCAAATTTAAGTTTTTAAATTTTCCTAACTAGTAGATGTAGTAATATAACTACATCTCGAAGGATTTTACTTTTTGAAGTTTTTATCATTTTCTTTGTTTTTTTCAAAACTGAAATGACGATAGAGGAGGGGGGTAGAGTTTGAGACACGAACCCCTTTAGTCCCAGTTTGAGACACGAACCGGGACTAAAGAGCATCACACCCTTTAGTCTCGGTTCGTTTCTCAAACCGGGACTAAAGGTCTAATCTTTAGTCCCGGTTTGAGATACGAACCGGGACTAAAGGGCATCGCGCACTTTAGTCCCAGTTCGTGTCTCAAACCGCGACTAAAGGTCTCATTTGAACCGGGACGAATGCCTTTAGCCGCTCGAACAGGGATTAATGCTCACATTAGTCCCGGTTCGTAATGCAACCGGGACTAATGTGTATATTGAGCTGTGACCAAAGCCCTATTTTCTACTAGTGGTGGTTTTATTTTTTTTGCGACTTTCTAATAGTGATGGTTGAATTTTCTACCGATCTGGCTTGTCCTGGCAAGAAAAAGAAGGGGATTAATGGACAACTATCATCGTTGGTTAACCTAAGCACTTGCGGACCATTCACGAGAAACATCCCTCGAATAGTAAATATACAGGCAGATACAAAGGCAGTATAAACATAAGCACTTGCGGACCATTCTCGAGAAACGTCCCTCAAATAGTTAACCTAAATTTTTGGTTGTATTAGTTGCTTTGCTTCTTGGCTGTAGTTAGTCTTTGTACCGATGGCTACAGTTGGTCTCTTCCAATAGTCCGCTTAACTTTCTTTTTGTGTTTCAGATAGTTCACTTAACTTTCGGGCTGGAATTGGTCTCTATGGCAATGGTGCAATGGGTCATCTAGTAAAGATAAGTGTAAACATGATTAGAAACAAAGACATGCTTCTTCACCCCAGCTGATTAACTTGATGGGGGTGTCTCACAAGCCTTGTGCAGAGACATGTGGTTACTTCATATAATACTGGCAATAATTAAATGGAGTAAGCGGTATTCCGAATCAGATCAAGGGAACTAAATCTGTGTCTATATGGATTAGTATTTCGTCAATATTTTGACTCAGATATTTTTATTGATTTATACACATGTTTGTTTGGATGGCCATTTGTTTGTGGGTGGTCTAAGATGAAAATTAATAAACCCTAAGGAGTTTGTGGTTATTAGTTCAGTGACAAAAGTTGTTTTTTTTTCTACATTTTAGTCAATACCATTTAGGCTAGGCTTCTAAAAAGTAAGCATGTAAGAGCACCCATGGTGTACATAGATATTGTAACAAGAAAACGAGCTTGTAAAGTAGAAATAGGATTGCATGTAAGCAATAGAAAGGAGGAATATTATGTTTTATTTCTAAGACCAGGAACCCTATTTTCATCACAAAGACGAGGTCAAGGCTAGATATATTGGATGCGTCTTAGAGATGTTAGTTCCTTGATACTATGGCTACACTTTAGAGGGGAAACTTAAAAAGGTAGACACCTGGAGTTGGGTGAAGTAATGAAGTCCGCGCTCACGCGATGTCTAGAAATAACTAACGTCCTCATGTTGTAGAAGCAATGCTCGAAACTAAAACAAATGTTTGTGATAATGATGTACAATACGGTCAGGTCCAAGAAAAGAGTGAAAATGTCTGACAAGATGGGTAGCACCAGCAGTTGAATGGGGACATATTTTAGAAATGAGAGACATTAGAAATTTGAGTATGTGAAAAACAGCACAATCAAGTCTTGACTTCTTGGAGCTACTCACTTCGGATCCAGCACCACTAAAAAATTATTTTAGTCCTATATATTCCGAAGAAGTTGATCCCCTCGACTTGTGCACTGTCCACATCACCAATTGTGCATGTCAGCCATAACACATTCTTCAGAAGTTGATCCCACTACTAGGAATTCTCTCTAGATGTACACTGTCCACGTCAACATGATGCCACATCAGCGTTTTAGTTTCCACTACCACTAATTATCTCAACATGCAACATTCCACATCATCAAATGTGCATGTCAGCCATAAAATAGTTAATTAATTTTACTGGCCACCTCGACTTGATTATTTTTTCCATCGTCTAACCGGCGAGTCATGGTTTCATCTTCTCTTTTTCACTTCAGTTTACTAACTGTGAGTCCATTATTTTCCACCGGAACATTTCTTACTTTTACGTTCTTACACTTTCTTTTCTTACTTTGTGCCCCTTTCTTTTAAGCTATATGTTGCACTAAACTCCCGCCCCAACGCGCGGGGTATTGTCTAGTTCACATAATGGATGTTTTGGGTCACAAACTCACACTAGCTCGGTGAGGTGATATTTCGGTAGATAAGAAGAGCGTATGCACAGTCTCATGGCTCTTACTGAAGCCAACAGCATCGCTAAAAGAATGAGCAAGCAGCGATCTGAATCATGAATATTAGTGATACAGACTACCCCACCCTAAAGCAAGCCGAATCACCATGCACCTTCGATCAATGATACTACTGGTGGTATCAACACTCGGTGACTACATATAACTTTGTGCACAATTAAACTAAATACGTGATCATTCAAAATCAAATCGAAAGAAACCGTTTTTTGAATATATGATGATCAGTGTGAATGATGAATTGACATTTCTACAATTGTTTGAATCAAGATATATATTTTGTTCATCTATACACAGGTTCAATTCGATATCTATTTTTGTTTGTGGTCGTTTCAGAGTGAAAATTAATAACCCTAAGAAGTTTACGGTGGTTACTTCGATCATAAAGGTATTTGTTTTGCTTTTAGCCAACCACTTTCAGGCTCGGATGCATGAAGGTAATCTTGTAAGGGCATACACAATGTAGTGAAACATTTTGATGGGAAAACAGGCATGAGAAGGAGAAAGAGGTTTTAAGGGCGCTCATGGAGAGAGAAGTGCCCGAGGACATTATAGTTTAGGTGCATGGCAAGTGGTGGGAACCTTAGTACCATACAGCTACAGTAGTAAGAGCATGTCTAGTAGAGCCCTCAAACCCTTAAATCCAAAACCAGTTTTAAGGGTTGAGAATTGGCCATTTTTGACACTTTTAAGGATTGAAAAACAGGGGCAAAGACTAGAACCCTCAAACCCAACCCTTATAACAGAATATTCGGTTATAAGGGTTGGGTTTGAGGGTTCTAGTCTTTCCCCCAACCCCAACCCTTAAAACTGTCATTTGACATATCACAATTTTCACTAGAAAAACACAATCAACCTTCAAACAAACACGGAAATGAAGATCATTGATGCATGGTTTAATAGTTTACATCACCCTCTCATCGGCACCATCACCAAAAAGTTGCACCTGCACCATCTCCTAGACCACTTCCATGTCCATCAAGCACCTCCATTGTCGTCGGTGGTGGAGTCCTCCACACCGCCATCGCCACCACCACTCATCGGAGTGTCACCTCGAAGAGTAGAGGACGCACCACGGAACATCCTCTTCCTCTCCGCGATGTCCTCCTTGTAGTCCTTCCACCATTGCAATTGGTCTTCATCCATGTCCTTCTTGGACATCATCATGTGCTCCTTCTCTTCCACCATGAGTTCTTTCCATACCTTTGCCTCTTTGATCTTGATCATCCTCTCCTCCAAGTCGGCCTTGCGCTTTGCTTCTTCACGCTTTGCTTCAATTTGTGCAAGCTTGACCTCTTTCTTCTTCTCGGTGATAAGAAGCTTCGTCTCCAATGTCTTCGTTGTCAATTCCTCTCTTGCCTTCATCATGTGCTGCATCTTCTCCCTTAGTCTTGACGCCTCTCCTTCCATCTTCTTCCTTAGCTTATCCTTCTTGTTTCCAGCGGGCTTGTGCTCGTTCCTTCCCTCATCTTCACTATCATCCATACTAAGCATTGCCGACTTCTTGGGTGCGGTCTCTTGATCCCTCAACTTCCACTTGTCAAAGGTTTGAAGAATTGCCCAAGCATGCTTAAATGGGAATGGCTTGCCCTTGGAAGCGGCCATCTCCTTGTACCTCATCCCGGCAATTGTCTCCTATCAACCACACATAATCACATAAGAACCCACCAATAGCATAGTACACACACATAATCAAAATAGTGAAGAGATATGTACTCACATAGTCACTCTCCACGGTTCCACTAGGTGGTGCATCCCTCACTTGGTCCATGGTTGCACTCCAACGAGCACAAGCGGGCTTCATCAACTCCCACCGGCCTTGAAGCGACCGGTAAGTGCGAGAGATGAACCCACTATTCTTCGGCTTTATCCTACAATAGGTGTCCTCGATCCTTTGCCAATACCGTTTACCGGTTTGATCGGTGCCGGTGCTTGCATCCATCCCCACAGCTGCCCAAGCATGAACCAAGAGGATATCTTCCGCCTCGGTGTAGTTTGTCGACCGCGCGTGTGGGCGGGAAGCGGCGGTGAATGCCTCCTCCCCTATCTCGGCCACCTCCTCCTCGTCATCCCCTTCATCTTCCTCATCTTCCTCCAAGTCGTCACCAACCCTAAAGGGGTCTAGAGGCAGAGCTCCGAGGTCCACCTCCGCGTTTTCGAGGAGGTCCATGAACGAGGATTGGGTTGCCATTTCCTCGAACACCTCGTGCGCGGCGGGAGGAGGTTCGGCGACGGCGGCGGGCAGGGCCGCGGGCTTCTTCCGCGGCTTGTTCACGGCCGGGGACGAGCCGGCGACCTTGGAGGAAGCCCCTCGCGTCCCACGGGAGCCCGCCTTCGGCCGGCTCTTCTTGGAGGCGGGCGCGGCGGGGGCGGCCGCCGGGGCGAGGACGGGGGCCGGGGCGGGAGCTGGGGAGGCGGGAGGAGGCGATGCGAGGCCCGCCCGCCGCCGCTTGGCCCCGACGTGGGTCGCCGCCACCACGTCGGCCACGGTCGGGGCGGAGGCGGGGGCAGGGGCGGGGGCGGGGCCCGAGTCGGCCGGGGCGGGGGCGGGGCCCGAGTCAGGCGGGGCGGGCGTGGCGGCGGGCGGGGGCGCGGCGGCGGCGGTGGCCTCCATGGCCGGCGCGGGGCGAGGCGGCGGGAGGAGCAGGGGAGGCGGGATGAAACTTCCCTCCCGCGCGAGAGGAAAGAGGAGTGCGGGTTGGGGGGAGTTTTTCCTCTCAACCCTCACTTCTACAGGTGGGGAAACAGTTTGAGGGTTGGACCCCTAATTTTTTTTACGGATTTGAGGGTTTAGAGGTTCTAGTCTACGGCTTTTTTTTAACAAAAACTGTAAAAGAAAAGCAGTTATTTTTAGGGGTTTGAGTGTTTGAGGGCTCTACTAGACATGCTCTAAGAGGGCTGCTCTACCATATGCCATTGAAAGCTTGGGTAGAGGAGCTGTAAACGCGCGCTCCTCCTTCTCCGCCGCCCGCCTCGCCTCATCAAGACACCCGCGCGCCGCAGGTTGCTAGTTGCGGGAGCAAGCAGGCCTTATTTTTCCAGTTAGGAACTGTTAATTAATCTCGGATTAATTGACAATTCCCTATAGTAATTCTCCAAGACGTTGGACCATATGGGCTGTTGGTGGATGCGGTCGTGGGCCTGAGTCACGCCTATCTACCTGACGACCTATATAAAGAGGCGCTGGCCCGTGAAGTAAACCCTAACTCACTCACTCCCTCTTGCGCAACCGTAGCCGTCATCTATTGTTCCTCTCAATGTGCTGCTTTCGACGATCCCATCCCGACGACCACGTGCACGGTTGGTCGGGAGAGCACGTGGGTCCGGAACCCTGTCATTTGAGGTCCTGCCCGGGAAAACGACAATAAGGTTTTTTTGGGAGCGCCTCAGCGCAACTGCTCCCGATCCGTCCCCGTCTTCGTCCTCTTGTGCTTCCGGCATTTCCCATGCATCAACGCCATAGTCGGCGCCGCCGCCACCAAGAAGAAGGCCACGGATGACGCCGAGGCTGCTGCCGCCGCCGGCGTGTTGGCCTGGCCTACCGGAGGGTACGATTCGTTTATCTCCTATGTTGCGTTCATAGATGTTTCGATTCTATGTACTGTACGTGCTCACATACGTATGTACCGGTATGAGATGCATATTGTGATTTCAATGTTTACTGTTTACTAGTGCTTCGGATTAATCAAAAGGTGCTGATATTTCCAACAAATGCACCTTAGACTTGTTAGTCCTCAACAATTATGGCTAACTACACTTGAAGGAAGAAAAATAAAGAGACATGCACGTGAAGTTTGGTGAAACAATTAAGTCCTTACACCCTATGTATAAATAGAGCTTCCTCATGTTGCAGAAGTAGTGCTTGAAACTTAATGCGTGAGCCAACATGGTATAACATGGACAGGTCTATGGCGAGAGCAAAAATTACTAACATGATGAGTGGCACTGACAGTTGAATGAAGACATCTTTAAGAAATCGGATACATCGGAATTTTTTGTCGGAGTGTCAATTCATGATTCGCTGCAGTGATGGATGACTCTTCGGCGGTACGATGGAGCTCGCCTCTATGGCACCGTGGCAAAGTGTTGGCGCAACACACATGCGAGGGGAACACATTTGAGATGGCAAGCAGAGCATGTCCGCGATTGGTTGTAGCCTCGACGCGTTGTTGTGTTGTTCTTTCATATGATCAATATCTCAGCCGCCGTTAGTGTTCCAGACAAACATCTAGGCGTTCAAAATCAAATTCTTGGGCACGTTAATCATGATTGCCTGGATGTCGCAGCAAGGAAAACTTCCATATTCTTCAGGGAAGCAGCGAAAAAACCTTCCGGCATATCCCAATGATGCTTCGGAGCAAGCATGACAAACGCTAGGACACCAACCAAACACGCCCTACATGCATTTACGTCAATTGAGCCGTGTTTTCCAATTTTCACTATATTTGGCCATACATACTCTGCATGGTTGCACCAGCATCGACTGGATCGGTCATTGGGATTTTTCTAGTGTTTTGGGCATGCACGGCCCTAGAGACGCTGTTTGTGCTCTGGTTACCAACAGAAGGGGACAGATATAGCGACCAGCTGGTGAGCGGAACCGGCCACTACAAAAATGTTTTGACGTTCACGTTAAATTTGATTTGTGTGATGATATGCAAGCAAAGACAAGGCAAAATTCTATTTGCCTAGGGGGAGAAATCCTATAGAGTGCTCAACTGAACCCGTATACTGGTAATCCATATTATTCAGCAACGACAAGATGCAAGCCACGGTCTTGTGCGTAAACATCTGTCTCCTTAGCACGTGAAAAAGCGAACGCATGGCAGCACGTTAGCAGAGACCTGGCTGGCGCACGAGAGGCCTAGAGCTGCAAACCAATCCTCGGGATGCATTCTGATATGAACACAAAGGATCATCTTTCTCTAGTTGCTAGGTAATCTCTGTTATACCACAATGGCACAATGCGTACCAACATATCGCGCATCCACTCAGGGCCTCGACAATTTGGCACGCAGGACATGTGCGATCGAGCTGGTGTCGGTTTGTGGCACAGTGGTAGTACCACCGACTAGATTAATCGTTATCTCATCACCATGACTTTCACACATCAACAATGAGTTCCACTTAGCTATAGTACAGTGACAAATCTACTGCTTATTTCATCAACTTTTCTCTGAACTGTTAGAGATTGGAATCAAAGATAGTTTAACGAATCTGCATTGTTTGTTGCGAGTGCGACTGCGTCCTGTGGCGCAGCAAGGGGTTGGAGCAGGTGTGGTATGAGCCAAGTGAGACCCGCTTCCCCGACCACCGCCCCGTCAACTCCCTCTTCTCCATTAGCCTCCACCTCCACAATGATAGCAGCGGGCAGGCCACTGCCAATGTGTACTACTGTCAAGGCAGGGCACCACCAAGCACGATGACAACGATGATAATGAGTGAGGTGATGTGCAGCGACATGGTGATTCAGGCCGAGCACTGGAATATAGGCAAGCATGATCTCCCGTTTGTAGGCATGCACATACCAGCGTTCCAGCGAGTGGCAGGTGCTAGCTCATCGGCTCATGAATCAAGTCAGGCAATGCATTGGCAAATGCTTTACTTTGAGATCGTCGAGACATTCTGGCGAGCTACTGCTAGTTGCCATGTGCCCGTGGATGTGGTAGGTTTTCTATTTCTATATCAGATGCAGGAACTTGGATGTAGTAAGGAAAATTGGAGACCTCAAACTCCTTTTTTAGTAGCGATACAGAAACACATGGTAGAATATATGATTAGAAAAAAGAACAACTTATTCTCCCCCACCTGATCCATTTATAGAGACATCTGGTTACTATGTATATTGCCGTGAATAATTAAACCGAATAAGTGATCATTCATTAGAAAACCGAAGGAACCATTTTTGTGTATGTGATGGTAGATGTCAATGATGAATTGATATCTGCAATATCAGTTGGATTTAAATATTCATGTTGATTCATACATATGTTTAGTCTGCCTATTTGTTTGTGGACGTCCCAGGTGGAAATTAATAAAACATAAGAACTTTGCAGTTGTTCAATCGCAAATATTGATTGTTTTTCCTCTCAGGCAACATCATGCAGAGGTTAGGTTGATCGAAATGTAAGGATGTAAGAGCAACCACAGTGCAGCGAGACAACTCGAGGAGAAAAACGAGCTTGTCAAGGAGAAAGATAACGTAGGAGAAGCACTGTGGGAGATCATTTTTTAAATGCCCGAGAATCCTATTTTCATAATCAAGATGGAGCCCAACTTGTGGCATTTCAACGTTGCGCATATTCGATGCATCTTAGAGATGTTATTACATCAACAATTATGGCTACACTTGAAGGAAGAACAATAAAAAGACATGTGAAGTTTGTTGAAGCAATGAAGTCTCCCCTTATATATATATATATATATATATATATATATATATATATATATATATATATATATATATATATATATATATATATATATATATATATATATATATATATATCGTCCTCATGCAGCAGAAGCAATGCTACAATTTACAACATAGGTGTGCCAGAATTGTGGGGACGATGTTTTTTCTAGAAAAGGAGGAGGACCCCGGCCTCTGCATCTGGTCGATGCATACGGCCACTTTATTAATTATTCTCACAAGACCTTACAAAGCATACAACAGTAAGACTAAAGCCACCGTCTAAGCAACAACTGTCGCTACACCTATCCAATTGATGAAGGGGCGCTGATAGCCTGGGCCTAATACCAAACAAACATCGCAACCAGACCTAACATCTAACACCTGAGGTCCCAACCAGGACGCCTGGCGGGTATGGGCACCCACCAGTCCGGCGTGCTCCTCAACCAGGACGCCTGCCAGGTATGAGGCCGGCGCAGGCACTTGCCACCAATCCATCTTCAGAGTTGTAATGTTGCATCGACCTTGCCCAGTCTAGTTGCCACCGACGCCACCATGACGTCAGACAACGTCGACCTCCTGCGCGAGTCCATCAACGCACATCAGACTCCTAATCTCCAGGGCGCCATGCCATTGAGAACTGTCACCATCCATGTGTATGATGAAGCACCGCTCCACCAAAGACGTCGTCCACTAGTTCCCTTGAGCCCGCGTACACCTCCAAGAAAGATGCCCCCAAGGGGGAAACGACACAAATGCGCTGCCGTCTTCTGATCTGTCGATATAGGGTTTCCCCCGGAGGTAGCAGATAGTAGTCTAGAACTTCTCCACTGCGATGCCTTCAAGAAGGGAACGACGTCGTAGAACGCCGCCATCGTCGGCTTTGGCATCTAGCCAAGAGCAGGTTTTCACCCAGATCTGTTCGAAGAACTCCATCCAGCTTCCTGTCCACGGACCGCCGCCTTCTCTGTCGGAGACTAGATCAAAAGGATCCAGCTGCCGCCGCCAGATCCATGCAGTCAGCACCGGGAGATGACGACAGTCTCCCTGTACCAGTGCTAGCACGAACCGGAGCAGATCGAGTCGGAGACGATGATACTCCTGGATCTCCGGTAGACCATCGAGCCGCCGGCACCACCGTGTCCAGATCGCCGGCCATGCCGGGCCGCCGCCACCCCCCGCGCCGTCCGGTGGTCACCAGATCCGGGACGAGCCGGAACCGGTCGGACCAACGGGCACGCCGCCACCCAGCCATGGGGCCGCCGCCCTGGCCACCGCCGCCCCCTGTGCATCCGGCCGATTCCCACCGGCACCACCACAGCCGCAGCCACTGGGACGTCGCGCCGCCGTGGGCCGAAGTGGGGGCCGTACCTCCGCGGATCTAGGTGCCCGCGCCACCCATGGATCCGGGGAAGAGGGGAGAGGCCCTCCGCCACCGCGTCCCACGCACGGGCTTTGCCCGGCACCGACTACCTGCGGCGGCGGAGGGGAGGACGGGGCGTGGGGAGGGTCGCTGGCGGCGGCGGAGGCTAGCCCCCTGTGTCTCCCGCGTGGGGGGCGACGCGACAGGGATGGGGACCGCCGCCTTCTCTGTCGGAGACTAGATCAAAAGGATCCAGCCGCCGCCGCCAGATCCATGCAGTCAGCACCGGGAGATGACGACTGTCTCCCTGTACCAGAGCTAGCACGAACCGGAGCAGATCGAGTCGGAGACGATGATACTCCTGGATCTCCGGTAGACCAGCGAGCTGCCAGCACCACCGTGTCCAGATCGCCGGCCACGCCGGGCCGCCGCCACCCCCCGCGCCGTCCGGTGGTCACCAGATCCGGGACGAGCCGGAACCGGTCGGACCAACGGGCGCGCCGCCACCCAGCCATGGGGCCGCCGCCCCCGCCACCGCCGCCCCCTGTGCATCCGGTCGATTCCCACCGGCACCACCACAGCCGCCGCCGCTGCGACGCCGCGCCGCTGTGGGCCGAAGTGGGGGTCGCACCTCCGCGGATTTGGGTGCCCGCGCCTCCCATGGATCTGGGGAAGAGGGGAGAGGACCTCCGCCATCGCGTCGCACGCACGGGCTTTGCCAGGCGCCGACTACCTGCGGCGGCGGAGGGGAGGACGGGGCGTGGGGAGGGTCGCTGGCGGCGGCGGAGGCTAGCCCCCCATGTCGCCCGCGAGGGGGGCGACGCGACAGGGATGGGGACCGCTGCCTTCTCTGTCAAAGACTAGATCAAAAGGATCCTGCCGCCGCCGCCAGATCCATGTAGTCAGCACCGGGAGATGACGACAGTCTCCCTGTACCAGAGCTAGCACGAACCGGAGCAGATCGAGTCGGAGATGATGATACTCCTGGATCTCTGGCAGACCAACGAGCCGCCGGCACAAGCGTGTTTAGATCGCCGGCCACGCCGGGCCGCCGCCACCCCCCGCGCCGTCCGGTGGTCACCAGATCCGGCACGAGCCGGAACCGGTCAGACCAACGGGCGCGCCGCCACCCAGCCATGGGGCCGCCGCCCCGGCCACCGCCGCCCCCTGTGCATCCTGTCGATTCCCACCGGCACCACCACAGCCGCCGCCGCTGGGACGTCGCGCTGCCGTCGGCCGAAGTGGGGGCAGCACCTCCACGGATCTGGGTGTTAGAAATATGCCCTAGAGGCAATAATAAATTGTTTATTATTATATTTCCTTGTTCATGATAATCATTTATTATCCATGCTAAAATTGTATTGATAGGAAACTCAGATACATGTGTGGATACATAGACAACACCATGTCCCTAGTAAGCCTCTAGTTGACTAGCTCGTTGATCAATAGATGGTTACGGTTTCCTGACCATGGACATTGGATGTCGTTGATAGCGGGATCACATCATTAGGAGAATGATGTGATGGACAAGACCCAATCCTAAGCCTAGCACAAGATCGTGTAGTTCGTTTGCTAAGAGCTTTTCTAATGTCAAGTATCATTTCCTTAGACCATGAGATTGTGCAACTCCCGGATACCGTAGGAATGCTTTGGGTGTACCAAACGTCACAACGTAACTGGGTGGCTATAAAGGTGCACTACAGGTATCTCCGAAAGTGTCTGTTGGGTTGGCACGAATCGAGACTGGGATTTGTCACTCCATGTAAACGGAGAGGTATCTCTGGGCCCACTCGGTAGGACATCATCATAATGTGCGCAATGTGACCAAGGAGTTGATCACGGGATGATGTGTTACGGAATGAGTAAAGAGACTTGCCGGTAACGAGATTGAACAAGGTATCGGGATACCGACGATAGAATCTCGGGCAAGTACTATACCGGTAGACAAAGGGAATTGTATACGGGATTGATTGAATCCTTGACATCATGGTTCATCCGATGAGATCATCGTGGAACATGTGGGAGCCAACATGGGTATCCAGATCCCGCTGTTGGTTATTGGCCGGAGAACGTCTCGGTCATGTCTACATGGTTCCCGAACCCGTAGGGTCTACACACTTAAGGTTCGATGACGCTAGGGTTATAGGGAATAGATATACGTGGTTACCGAATGTTGTTCGGAGTCTCGGATGAGATCCCGGACATCACGAGGAGTTCCGGAATGGTCCGGAGGTAAAGATTTATATATGGGAAGTCCTGTTTTGCTCACCGGAAAAGTTTCGGGTGCTATCGGTAACGTACCGGGACCACCGGGAGGGTCCCGGGGGTCCACCAGGTGGGGCCACCGGCCCCAGAGGGCTGCGTGGGCCAAGTGTGGGAGGGGACCAGCCCCAGGTGAGCTGGTGCGCCCCCCACCAGGGCCCAAGGCGAAGAGAGAAGGGAAAGGGGAAACCCTAGGCTCAGATGGGCCTAAGGTCCATCTAGTGGTGCGCCCCCCTCTCTCCCCCCTTGGCCGCCCCTCCAAGTCCCATCTAGGGCTGGCCGCCACCCCTAGAGGTGGAAACCTAGGTGGGGGCGCAGCCCCTCCCTTTCCCCTATATATAGTGGGGGTTTGGGGCTGCCATAGACACGAGAACATCTCTCTCTTGGCGCAGCCCTACCCCTCTCCCTCCTCGTCTCTCGCAGTGCTTGGCGAAGCCCTGCTGGAGTGCCACGCTCCTCCATCACCACCATGCCATTGTGCTGCTGCTGGACAGAGTCTTCCCCAACCTCACCCTCTCTCCTTGCTGGATCAAGGCGTGGGAGACGTCACCGGGCTGCACGTGTGTTGAACGCGGAGGCGCCGTGGTTCGGCGCTTAGATCGGAATCAACCGCGATCTGAATCGCTACGAGTACGACTCCTTCATCCGTGTTCTTGCAACGCTTCCGCATAGCGATCTACAATGGTATGTAGATACACTCCCCTTCCCCTCGGTGCTAGATTACTCCATAGATTGATCTTGGTGATGCGTAGAAAATTTTGAATTTCTGCTACGTTCCCCAACAGTGGTATCAGAGCTAGGTCTATGCGTAGTTTCTATGTACGAGTAGAACACAAAGTAGTTGTGGGCGTCGATTTTGCCAATTTACTTGCCGTTACTAGTCTTATCTTGATTCTGCGGCATCGTGGGATGAAGCGGCCCGGACCGACCTTACACGTACTCTTACATGAGACAGGTTCCACCGACTGACATGCACTAGTTGCATAAGGTGGCTAGCGGGTGTCTGTCTCTCCCACTTTAGTCTGATCGGATTCGATGAAAAGGGTCCTTATAAAGGGTAAATAGAAATTGGCATATCACGTTGTGGCTTTTGCGTAGGTAAGAAACGTTCTTGCTAGAAACCCATAGCAGCCACGTAAAACATGCAACAACAATTAGAGGACGTCTAACTTGTTTTTGTAGGGTATGCTATGTGATGTGATATGGCCAAAAGGATGTGATGAATGATATATGTGATGTATGAGATTGATCATGTTCTTGTAATAGGAATCACGACTTGCATGTCGATGAGTATGACAACCGGCAGGAGCCATAGGAGTTGTCTTAATTTATTGTATGGCCTGCGTGTCAATGAAAACGCCATGTAATTACTTTACTTTATTGCTAACTGTTAGCCATAGTAGTAGAAGTAATAGTTGGCGAGACAACTTCATGAAGACACGATGATGGAGATCATGGTGTCATGCTGGTGACGAAGATAATCATGCCGCGCCTCAAAGATGGAGATCAAAGGCGCAAGATGATATTGGCCATATCATGTCACTTTATGATTTGCATGTAATGTTTGTCATGTTTACATCTTATTTGCTTAGAACGACGGTAGCATAAATAAGATGATCCCTCACTACAATTTCAAGAGACGTGTTCCCCTAACTATGCACCGTTGCGAAGGTTCGTTGTTTCGAAGCACCACGTGATGATCGGGTGTGATAGATTCTAACGTTCGCATACAACGGGTGTTGACGAGCCTAGCATGTACAGACATGGCCTCGGAACACATGCGAAACACTTAGGTTGACTTGACGAGCCTAGCATGTACAGACATGGCCTCGAAACACAAGAGATCGAAAGGTCGAATATGAGTCGTATAGTAGATGTGATCAACATGGAGATGTTCACCGATGATGACTAGTCCGTCTCACGTGATGATCGGACACGGACTAGTTTGACTCGGATCATGTATCCCTTAGGTGACTAGAGGGATGTCTATCTGAGTGGGAGTTCATTAAATAATCAGATGAACTTAATTATCATGAACATAGTCAAAAGGTCTTTGCAAATTATGTCATAGCTTACGCTTTAGTTCTACTGCTTAAGATATGTTCCTAGAGAAAATTTAGTTGAAAGTTGATAGTAGCAATTATGCAGACTGGGTCCGTAAACTGAGGATTGTCCTCATTGCTGCACAGAAGGCTTATGTCCTTAATGCACCGCTCGGTGTGCTGAACCTCGAGCGTCGTTTGTGGATGTTGCGAACATCTGACATACACGTTTTGATGACTACATGATAGTTCAGTGCGTAATGTTAAACGGTTTAGAATTGAGGCACCGAAGACATTTTTTGAAACGTCGCGGAACATATTAGATGTTCCAAGAGCTGAAATTGGGATTTTAGGCTCGTGCCCACGTCAAGAGGTGTGAGACCTCCGACAAGTTTCTTAAGCCTACAAACTAAGGGAGAAAGGCTCAATCGTTGAGCGTGTGCTCAGATTGTCTGAGTACTACAATCACTTGAATCGAGTGGGAGTTATCTTCCAGATGAGATAGTGATGGTTCTCCAAAGTCACTGCCACCAAGCTACTGGAGCTTCGTGATGAACTATAACATATCAGGGATAGATATGATGATCCTTGAGCTATTCGCGATGTTTGACACCGCGAAAGTAGAAATCAAATAGGAGCATCAATTGTTGATGGTTAATAAAACCACTAGCTTCAAGAAGGGAAAGGGCAAAAGGGATACTTCATTAAACAGCAAATCATTTGCTGCTCTAGTGAAGAATCCCAAGGTTGAACCCAAACCCGAGACTAAGTGTTTCTGTAATGAGGGGAATGGTCACTGAAGCAGAACTACCCTAGATACTTGGTAGATGAGAAGGCAGGCAAGGTCGACAGAAGTATATTGGATATACATTATATGAATGTGTACTTTACTAGTACTCCTAGCAGCACCAGGGTATTAGATACCGGTTCGGTTGCTAAGTGTTAGTAACTCGAAATAAAATCTGCGAAATAAATGGAGACTAGCTAAAGGTGAGATGACGATATGTGTTGGAAGTGTTTCCAAGGTTGATGTGATCAAGCATCTCATGCTCCCTCTACCATCGAGATTGGTGTTAAACCTAAATAATTGTTATTTGGTGTTTGTGTTGAGCATAAACATGATTGGATTATGTTTATCGCAATACGGTTATTCATTTAAGGAGAATAATGGTTACTCTGTTTATTTGAATAATACCTTCAATGGTCTTGCACCTAAAATGAATCTCCGCAGTGATACACATGTTCGTGCCAAAAGATATAAAATAGTAATGATAGTACCACATACTTGTGGCACTGCCATTTGAGTCATATTGGTATATATGCATGAAGAAACTCCATGCAGATGGATCGTTTGGACTCACTTGATTTTGAATCACTTGAGACATGCAAATCATACCACATGAGTGCTGAGGCACGCAGTGGATATCGATATGTTCTTACTTCACAGATGAGTTGAGTAGATACTGAGAATATTTACTTGATGAAACACAAGTCTGAATCATTGAAAGGTTCAAGTAATTTCAGAGTGAAGTTGAAGATCGTCGTGACAAGAGGATAAAATGTCTATGATATGATCATAGAGGTATCTGAGTTACGAGTTTGGCACACAATTAAGAAATTGTGGAAATTGTTTCACGACTAATACCGCTTGGAGCACCATAGTGTGATGGTGTATCCGAACATCATAACTGCACCCTATTGGATATGGTGCATACCATGATGTCTCTTATCGAATTACAACTATCGTTTATGGGTTAGGCATTAGAGACAACCGCATTCACATTAAATAGGGCACCACGCAATTCCGTTGAGACGACACCGTATGAACTATGGTTTAGAAACCTAAGCTGTCGTTTCTTAAAAGTTTGGGGCTGCGACGCTTATGTGAAAAAGGTTTCAGGCTGATAAGCACGAACCCAAAGCGGATAAATGCATCTTCATACCCAAAACAGTTGGGTATACCTCCTATTTCAGATCTGGAAGCAAAAGTGATTGTTTCTAGAAACGGGTCCTTTCTCGAGGAAAAGTTTCTCTCGAAAGAATTGAGTGGGAGGATGGTAGAGACTTGATGAGGTTATTGAACCGTCACTTTAACTAGTGTGTAGCAGGGCACAGGAAGTTGTTCCTGTGGCACCTACACCAATTGAAGTGGAAGCTTATGATAGTGATCATGAAACTTCGGATCAAGTCACTACCAAACCTCGTAGGTCGATAAGGATGCGTACTACTTCAGAGTGGTACATAATCCTGTCTTGGAAGTCATGTTGCTAGACAACAATGAACCTACGAGCTATGGAGAAGCGATGGTGGGCCCGGATTCCGACGAATGGCTCGAGGCCATGAAATCCGAGAGAGGATCCATGTATAAAAGCAAAGTATAGACTTTGGAAGAAATACTTGGTGGTCGTAAGGCTGTTGGGTGCAGATGGATTTTAAAAGGAAGACAGACAATGATGGTAAGTGTCACCATTAAGAAAGCTCGGCTTGTCGTTAAGATGTTTTCCGACAAGTTCAAGGAGTTGACTACGATGAGACTTTCTCACTCGTAGCGATGCTAAGAGTCTGTTGAAATTATATTAGCAGTTACTGCATTATTTATGAAATCTTGCAGATAGGATGTCAAAACACTGTTTCCTCGACGATTTTCTAGAGGAAAGGTTGTATGTGATACAACCAGAAGGTTTTGTCAATCCTGAATGATGCTAACAAGTATGCAATGCTCCAGCAATCCTTCTAAGGACTGGAGTAAGCATCTCGAAGTTGGAATATACACTTTGATGAGATGATCAAAGATTTTGGGTTTATACAAAGTTTATGAGAAACTTGTATTTCCAAAGAAGTGAGTGGGAGCACTATAGAATTTCTGATGAGTATATGTTGTTGACATATTGTTGATCAGAGATGATGTAGAATTTTTGGAAAGCATACAGGGTTATTTGAAAAGTGTTTTTCAATGGAAAACCTGGATTAAGCTACTTGAACATTGAGCATAAAGATCTATAAGGATAGATCAAAAACGCTTAATAGTACTTTCAAATGAATACATACCGTGACAAGTTTTTGAAGGAGGTCAAAATAGATCAGCAAAGAAGGAGTTCTTGGCTGTGTTACAAGGTGTGAGTATTGAGTAAGACTCAAGACCTGACCACAGCAGAAGAGAGAGAAAGGACGAAGGTCGTCCCCTATGCTTTAGATGTAGGCTCTACAGTATGCTATGCTGTGTACCGCACATGAAGTGTGCCTTGCCATGAGTTAGTCAAGGGGTACAACAGTGATCCGGGAATGGATCACATGACAGCGGTCGAACTTATCCTTAGTATCTAGTGGACTGAGGAATTTTCTCGATTATGGAGGTGGACAAGGAGTTCGTCGTAAAGGGTTACGTCGATGCAAACTTTGACACTAATCCGGATGACTGAGTAGTAAACCAGATTCGTATAGTAGAGCAGTTATTTGGAATAGCTCCAAGTAGCGCATGGTAGCTGCATCTACAAGATGACATAGATATTCGTAAAGCACACACGGATCTGAAAGGTTCAGACCCGTTGACTAATAACCTCTCTCACAAGCGAGATATGAACAAACCCCATGGGTGTTGGATTCATTACAATCACATGGTGATGTGAACTAGATTATTGACTCTAGTAAACTCTTGGGTATTAATCACATGGCGATGTGAACTAGATTATTGACTCTAGTGCAAGTGGGAGACTGTTACAAATATGCCCTAGATGCAATAATAAATTCTTTATTATTATATTTCCTTGTTCATGATAATCATTTATTATCCATGCTAAAATTGTATTGATAGGAAACTCAGATACATGTGTGGATACATAGACAACACCATGTCCCTAGTAAGCCTCTAGTTGACTAGCTCGTTGATCAATAGATGGTTACGGTTTCCTGACCATGGACATTGGATGTCGTTGATAGCGGGATCACATCATTAGGAGAATGATGTGATGGACAAGACCCAATCCTAAGCCTAGCACAAGATCGTGTAGTTCGTTTGCTAAGAGCTTTTCTAATGTCAAGTATCATTTCCTTAGACCATGAGATTGTGCAACTCCCGGATACCGTAGGAATGCTTTGGGTGTACCAAACGTCACAACGTAACTGGGTGGCTATAAAGGTGCACTACAGGTATCTCCGAAAGTGTCTGTTGGGTTGGCACGAATCGAGACTGGGATTTGTCACTCCATGTAAACGGAGAGGTATCTCTGGGCCCACTCGGTAGGACATCATCATAATGTGCGCAATGTGACCAAGGAGTTGATCACGGGATGATGTGTTACGGAATGAGTAAAGAGACTTGCCGGTAACGAGATTGAACAAGGTATCGGGATACCGACGATAGAATCTCGGGCAAGTACTATACCGGTAGACAAAGGGAATTGTATACGGGATTGATTGAATCCTTGACATCATGGTTCATCCGATGAGATCATCGTGGAACATGTGGGAGCCAACATGGGTATCCAGATCCCGCTGTTGGTTATTGGCCGGAGAACGTCTCGGTCATGTCTACATGGTTCCCGAACCCGTAGGGTCTACACACTTAAGGTTCGATGACGCTAGGGTTATAGGGAATAGATATACGTGGTTACCGAATGTTGTTCGGAGTCTCGGATGAGATCCCGGACATCACGAGGAGTTCCGGAATGGTCCGGAGGTAAAGATTTATATATGGGAAGTCCTGTTTTGCTCACCGGAAAAGTTTCGGGTGCTATCGGTAACGTACCGGGACCACCGGGAGGGTCCCGGGGGTCCACCAGGTGGGGCCACCGGCCCCAGAGGGCTGCGTGGGCCAAGTGTGGGAGGGGACCAGCCCCAGGTGAGCTGGTGCGCCCCCCACCAGGGCCCAAGGCGAAGAGAGAAGGGAAAGGGGAAACCCTAGGCTCAGATGGGCCTAAGGTCCATCTAGTGGTGCGCCCCCCTCTCTCCCCCCTTGGCCGCCCCTCCAAGTCCCATCTAGGGCTGGCCGCCACCCCTAGAGGTGGAAACCTAGGTGGGGGTGCAGCCCCTCCCTTTCCCCTATATATAGTGGGGGTTTGGGGCTGCCATAGACACGAGAACATCTCTCTCTTGGCGCAGCCCTACCCCTCTCCCTCCTCGTCTCTCGCAGTGCTTGGCGAAGCCCTGCTGGAGTGCCACGCTCCTCCATCACCACCATGCCATTGTGCTGCTGCTGGACAGAGTCTTCCCCAACCTCACCCTCTCTCCTTGCTGGATCAAGGCGTGGGAGACGTCACCGGGCTGCACGTGTGTTGAACGCGGAGGCGCCGTGGTTCGGCGCTTAGATCGGAATCAACCGCGATCTGAATCGCTACGAGTACGACTCCTTCATCCGTGTTCTTGCAACGCTTCCGCATAGCGATCTACAATGGTATGTAGATACACTCCCCTTCCCCTCGGTGCTAGATTACTCCATAGATTGATCTTGGTGATGCGTAGAAAATTTTGAATTTCTGCTACGTTCCCCAACAGTGGTATCAGAGCTAGGTCTATGCGTAGTTTCTATGTACGAGTAGAACACAAAGTAGTTGTGGGCGTCGATTTTGCCAATTTACTTGCCGTTACTAGTCTTATCTTGATTCTGCGGCATCGTGGGATGAAGCGGCCCGGACCGACCTTACACGTACTCTTACGTGAGACAGGTTCCACCGACTGACATGCACTAGTTGCATAAGGTGGCTAGCGGGTGTCTGTTACTCCATAGATTGATCTTGGTGATGCGTAGAAAATTTTGAATTTCTGCTACGTTCTCCAACACTGGGTGCCCGCGCCACCCATGGATCCTGGGAAGAGGAGAGAGGCCCTCCGCCACCGCATCGCACGCACGGGCTTTGCCCGACGACGACTACCTGTGACGGCGGGGGGGACGGGACGTGGGGAGGGTCGTTGGCGGCAGCGGAGGCTGGCCACCCATGTCGCCCGCGAGGGGGGCGACGCGAGAGGGATGGGGACCGCCGCCTTCTCTGTCGGAGACTAGATCAAAAGGATCCAGCCGCCGCCGCCGCCAGATCCATGCAGTCAGCACCGGGAGATGACGCCAGTCTCCCTGTACCAGAGCTAGCACGAACTGGAGCAGATCGAGTCGGAGACGATGATACTCCTGGATCTCCGGTAGACCAGCGAGCTGCCGGCACCACCGTGTCCAGATCGCCGGCCACGCCGGGCGGCCGCCACCCCCCGCGCCGTCCGGTGGTCACCAGATCCAGGACGAGTCGGAACCGGTCGGACCAACGGGCGCGCCGCCACCCAGCCATGGGGCCGCCGCCCCCGCCACCGCCGCCCCCTGTGCATCCGGTCGATTCCCACCGGCACCACCACAGCCGCCGCCGCTGCGACGCCGTGCCGCCGTGGGCCGAAGTGGGGGCCGCACCACCGCGGATCTGGGTGCCCGCGCCACCCATGGATCCGGGGAAGAGGGGAGAGGCCCTCCGCCACCGCGTCGCACGCACGGGCTTTGCCCGGCGCCGACTACCTGCGGCGGCGGAGGGGAGGACGGGTCGTGGGGAGGGTCGCTGGCGGCGGCGCAGGCTGGCCCCCCATGTCGCCCGCGAGGGTGGCGACGCGAGTGGGATGGGGACCGCTACCTTCTCTGTCAAAGACTAGATCAAAAGGATCCTGCCGTCGCCGCCGCCAGATCCATGTAGTCAGCACCGGGAGATGACGACAGTCTCCCTGTACCAGAGCTAGCACGAACCAGAGCAGATCGAGTCAGAGATGATGATACTCCTGGATCTCTGGCAGACCAGCGAGCCGCCGGCACCAGCGTGTTTAGATCGCCGGCCACGCCGGGCCGCCGCCACCCCCCGCGCCATCCGGTGGTCACCAGATCCGGGACGAGCCGGAACCGGTCAGACCAACGGGCGCGCCGCCACCCAGCCATGGGGCCGCCGCCCCCTATGCGTCCGGTCGATTCCCACCGGCACCACCACAACCGCCGCCGCTGGGACGTCGCGCTGCCGTGGGCCAAAGTGGGGGCCGCACCTCCGCGGATCTGGGTGCCCGCGCCACCCATGGATCCTGGGAAGAGGAGAGAGGCCCTCCGCCACCGCGTCGCACACACGGGCTTTGCCCGACGCCGACTACTTGCGGCGGCGGAGGGGGGGACGGGACGTGGGGAGGGTCGCTGGCAGCGGCGGAGGCTGGCCACCCGTGTCACCCACGAGGGGGGCGACGCGAGAGGGATGGGGACCGCCGCCTTCTCTGTCGGAGACTAGATCAAAAGGATCCAGCCGCTGCCGCCGCCAGATCCATGCAGTCAGCACCGGGAGATGACGCCAGTCTCCCTGTACCAGAGCTAGCACGAACCGGAGCAGATCGAGTCGTACTCGCCGTGATCCAAATCACCGATGACCGAGTGCCGAACGGACGGCACCTCCTCCTTCTTGATCCAGCAAGGGGGAAGGAGAGGTTGATGGAGATCCAGCAGCACAACGGCGTGGTGGTGGATGTAGCGGGTCTCGGCAGGGCTTCGCCGAGCTTCTGCGAGACGGAGAGGTGTAGAAGGGGAGGAGGGAGGCGCCCAAGGCTGTAGGTTGCTGCCCTCCCTCCCCCCTTTATATAGGCCCCCTGGGGGGCGCCGGCCCTGGAGATGGGATCTCAAGGGGGGGGCGGCGGCCAAAGGGGGGAAGGGGGTGCCTTGCCCCCCAAGGCAAGTGGGAAGCCCCCCACCCTAGGGTTCCCAACCCTAGGCGCATGGGGGGAGGCCCATGGGGGGCGCCCAGCCCACTAGGGGCTGGTTCCCTTCCCACTTAAGCCCACGGGGCCCTCCGGGATAGGTGGCCCCACCCGGTGGACCCCCGGGACCCTTCCGGTGGTCCCGGTACAATACCGATAACCCCCGAAACTTTCCCGGTGGCCGAAACTTGACTTCCTATATATGATTCTTCACCTCCGGACCATTCCGGAACCTCTCGTGACGTCCGGGATCTCATCCGGGACTCCGAAAAACTTTCTGGTTTCCGCATACACATATCTCTACAACCCTAGCGTCACCGAACCTTAAGTGTGTAGACCCTACGGGTTCGGGAGACATGCAGACATGACCGAGACGCCTCTCCGGTCAATAACCAACAGCGGGATCTGGATACCCATGTTGGCTCCCACATGTTCCACGATGATCTCATCGGATGAACCACGGTGTCGAGGATTCAATCAATCCCGTATGCAATTCCCTTTGTCAATTGGTATGTTACTTGCCCGAGATTCGATCGTCGGTATCCCTATACCTTGTTCAATCTCGTTACCGGCAAGTCTCTTTACTCGTACCGCAATGCATGATCCCGTGACTAACGCCTTAGTCACATTGAGCTCATTATGATGATGCATTACCGAGTTGGCCCAGAGATACCTCTCCGTCACACGGAGTGACAAATCCCAGTCTCGATCCGTGCCAACCCAACAGACACTTTCGGAGATACCCGTAGTGCACCTTTATAGTCACCCAGTTACGTTGTGACGTTTGGCACACCCAAAGCACTCCTACGGTATCCGGGAGTTGCACGATCTCATGGTCTAAGGAAAAGATACTTGACATTGGAAAAGCTCTAGCAAACGAAACTACACGATCTTTTATGCTATGCTTAGGATTGGGTCTTGTCCATCACATCATTCTCCTAATGATGTGATCCCGTTATCAACGACATCCAATGTCCATAGTCAGGAAACCATGACTATCTATTGATCAACGAGCTAGTCAACTAGAGGCTTACTAGGGACACGTTGTGGTCTATGTATTCACACATGTATTACGATTTCCGGACAATACAATTATAGCATGAACAATAGACAATTACCATGAACAAAGAAATATAATAATAACCATTTATTATTGCCTCTAGGGCATATTTCCAACAGTCTCCCACTTGCACTAGAGTCAATAATCTAGTTACATTGTGATGAATCGAACACCCATTGCGTCCTGGTGTTGATCATGTTTTGCTCTAGGGAGAGGTTTAGTCAACGGATCTGCTACATTCAGGTCCGTATGTACTTTACAAATATCTATGTCTCCATTTTGAACACTTTCACGAATGGAGTTGAAGCGACGCTTGATATGCCTGGTCTTCCTGTGAAACCTGGGCTCCTTCGCAAGGGCAATAGCTCCAGTGTTGTCACAGAAGAGAGTCATCGGGCCCGACGCATTGGGAATCACCCCTAGGTCGGTAATGAACTCCTTCATCCAGACTGCTTCCTGTGCTGCCTCCGAGGCTGCCATGTACTCCGCTTCACATGTAGGTCCCGCCACGACGCTTTGCTTGCAACTGCACCAGCTTACTGCTCCTCCATTCAAAATATACACGTATCCGGTTTGTGACTTTGAGTCATCCAGATCTGTGTCGAAGCTAGCGTCAACGTAACCCTTTACGACGAGCTCTTCGTCACCTCCATAAACGAGAAACATATCCTTAGTCCTTTTCAGGTACTTTAGGATATTCTTGACCGCTGTCCAGTGTTCCATGCCGGGATTACTTTGGTACCTTCCTACCAAACTTACGGCAAGGTTTACATCAGGTCTGGTACACAGCATGGCATACATAATAGACCCTATGGCCGAGGCATAGGGGATGACACTCATCTTTTCTATATCTTCTGCCGTGGTCGGGCATTGAGCCGTGCTCAATTGCACACCTTGCAATACAGGCAAGAACCCCTTCTTGGACTGATCCATATTGAACTTCTTCAATATCTTGTCAAGGTATGTACTCTGTGAAAGACCAATGAGGCGTCTTGATCTATCTCTATAGATCTTGATGCCTAATATATAAGCAGCTTCTCCAAGGAACTTCATTGAAAAACACATATTCAAATAGGCCTTTATACTTTCCAAGAATTCTATATCATTTCCCATCAATAGTATGTCATCCACATATAATATGAGAAATGCTACAGAGCTCCCACTCACTTTCTTGTAAACACAGGCTTCTCCATAAGTCTGTGTAAACCCAAACGCTTTGATCATCTCATCAAAGCGAATGTTCCAACTCCGAGATGCTTGCACCAGCCCATAGATTGAGCGCTGGAGCTTGCATACTTTGTTAGCATTCTTAGGATCGACAAAACCTTCCGGCTGCATCATATACAACTCTTCCTTAAGGAAGCCATTAAGGAATGCCGTTTTGACGTCCATCTGCCATATCTCATAATCATAGTATGCGGCAATTGCTAACATGATTCGGACGGACTTCAGCTTCGCTACGGGTGAGAAAGTCTCATCGTAGTCAACCCCTTGAACTTGTCGATAACCCTTAGCGACAAGTCGAGCCTTATAGATGGTCACATTACCATCCGCGTCTGTCTTCTTCTTAAAGATCCATTTGTTTTCTATGGCTCGCCGATCATCGGGCAAGTCAGTCAAAGTCCATACTTTGTTTTCATACATGGATCCTATCTCGGATTTCATGGCTTCTAGCCATTTGTCGGAATCCGGGCCCGCCATCGCTTCTTCATAGTTCGAAGGTTCACCGTTGTCTAACAACATGATTTCCAGGACAGGGTTGCCGTACCACTCTGGTGCGGAACATGTCCTTGTGGACCTACGAAGTTCAGTAACTTGATCTGAAGCTTCATGATCATCATCATTAACTTCCTCCCCAGTCGGTGTAGGCACCACAGGAACATTTTCCCGCGCTGCGCTACTTTCCGGTTCGGAAGGGGTGACTGTCACCTCATCAAGTTCCACTTTCCTCCCTCTCAATTCTTTCGAGAGAAACTCCTTCTCTAGAAAGGACCCGTTCTTGGCAACGAAGATCTTGCCTTCGGATCTGAGGTAGAAGGTATACCCAATAGTTTCCTTAGGGTATCCTATGAAGACGCATTTTTCCGATTTGGGTTCGAGCTTTTCAGGTTGAAGTTTCTTGACATAAGCATCGCATCCCCAAACTTTTAGAAACGACAGCTTAGGTTTCTTCCCAAACCATAATTCATACGGTGTCGTCTCAACGGATTTCGACGGAGCCCTATTTAAAGTGAATGCGGCAGTCTCTAAAGCATAGCCCCAAAATGAGAGCGGTAAATCGGTAAGAGACATCATAGATCGCACCATATCCAATAGAGTGCGATTACGACGTTCGGACACACCATTTCTCTGAGGTGTTCCAGGCGGCGTGAGTTGTGAAACTATTCCACATTTCCTTAAGCGTGTACCAAATTCGTGACTTAAATATTCTCCACCACGATCTGATCGGAAGAATTTTATTTTCCTGTCACGTTGATTCTCAACTTCACTCTGAAATTCCTTGAACTTTTCAAAGGTTTCAGACTTGTGTTTCATTAGGTAGATATACCCATATCTACTTAAGTCATTAGTGAGAGTGAGAACATAACGATATCCTCCGCGAGCCTCAACACTCATTGGACCACACACATCGGTATGTATGATTTCCAATAAGTTGGTTGCTCGCTCCATTGTTCCGGAGAACGGAGTCTTGGTCATCTTACCCATGAGGCATGGTTCGCACGTGTCAAATGATTCGTAATCAAGAGACTCCAAAAGTCCATCTGCATGGAGCTTCTTCATGCGCTTGACACCAATGTGACCAAGGCGGCAGTGCCACAAGTATGTGGGACTATTGTTATCAACTTTACATCTTTTGGTATTCACACTATGAACATGTGTAACATCACGTTCGAGATTCATCAAAAATAAACCATTGACCAGCGGAGCATGACCATAAAACATATTTCTCAAATAAATAGAACAAGAATTATTCTCGGATTTAAATGAGTAGCCATCTCGAATTATACGAGATCCAGATACAATGTTCATGCTCAAAGCTGGCACTAAATAACAATTATTGAGGTTTAAAACTAATCCCGTGGGTAGATGCAGAGATAGCGTGCCGACGGCGATCACATCGACCTTGGAACCATTCCCGACGCGCATCGTCACCTCGTCCTTCGCCAGTCTCCGTTTATTCCGTAGTTCCTGTTTTGAGTTACAAATATGAGCAACCGCACCGGTATCAAATACCCAGGAGCTACTACGAGTACTGGTAAGGTACACATCAATTACATGTATATCACATATACCTTTGGTGTTGCGGGCCTTCTTCTTGTCCGCTAAGTATTTGGGGCAGTTCCGCTTCCAGTGACCACTTCCCTTGCAATAAAAACACTCAGTCTCGGGCTTGGGTCCATTCTTTGACTTCTTCCCAGTAACTGGTTTACCGGGCGCGGCAACTCCCTTGTCGTCCTTCTTGAAGTTCTTCTTACCCTTGCCCTTCTTGAACTTAGTGGTTTTATTCACCATCAACACTTGATGTTCTTTTCTGATCTCCCCTTCCGCTGATTTCAGCATTGAATATACCTCAGGAATGGTCTTTTCCATCCCCTGCATATTGTAGTTCATCACAAAGCTCTTGTAGCATGGTGGAAGCGACTTGAGGATTCTGTCAATGACCGCGTCATCCGGGAGATTAACTCCCAGCTGGGATAAGCGGTTGTGTAACCCAGACATTCTGAGTATGTGCTCACTAACAGAACTATTCTCCTCCATTTTACAGCTGAAGAACTTGTCGGAGACATCATATCTCTCGACCCGGGCATGAGCTTGGAAAACCAATTTCAGCTCCTCGAACATCTCATATGCTCCATGTTTCTCAAAACGCTTTTGGAGACCCGGTTCTAAGCTGTAAAGCATGCCGCACTGAACGAGGGAGTAATCATCAGCACGCTGCTGCCAAGCGTTCATAACGTCTTGGTTCTCAGGGATTGGTGCTTCACCTAGCGGTGCTTCTAAGACATAATCTTTCTTGGCTACTATGAGGATGATCCTCAGGTTCCGGACCCAGTCCGTATAGTTGCTGCCATCATCTTTCAGCTTGGTTTTCTCTAGGAATGTGTTGAAATTGAGGACAACGTTGGCCATTTGATCTACAAGACATAGTGTAAAGATTTTAGACTAAGTTCATGATAATTAAGTTCATCTAATCAAATTATTTAATGAACTCCCACTCAGATAGACATCCCTCTAGTCATCTAAGTGATACATGATCCGAATTTAACTAGGCCATGTCCGATCATCACGTGAGACGGACTAGTCAAGATCGGTGAACATCTCCATGTTGATCGTATCTTCTATATGACTCATGCTCGACCTTTCGGTCCTCCGTGTTCCGAGGCCATGTCTGTACATGCCAGGCTCGTCAAGTCAACCTAAGTGTATTGCGTGTGTTCCGAGGCCATGTCTGTACATGGTAGGCTCGTCAACACCCGTTGTATTCGAACGTTAGAATCTATCACACCCGATCATCACGTGGTGCTTCGAAACAACGAACCTTCGCAACGGTGCACAGTTAGGGTGAACACTTTCTTGAAATTATTATAAGGGATCATCTTACTTACTACCGTCGTTCTAAGCAAATAAGATGCAAAAACATGATAAACATCACATGCAATCAAATAGTGACATGATATGGCCAATATCATTATGCTCCTTTGATCTCCGTCTTCGGGGCACCATGATCATCTTCGTCACCAGCATGACACCATGATCTCTATCATCATGATCTCCATCATTATGTCTTCATGAAGTCGTCACGCCAACGATTACTTCTACTTCTATGGCTAACGCGTTTAGCAACAAAGTAAAGTAAATTACATGGCGTTATTCAATGACACGCAGGTCATACAAAATAATAAAGACAACTCCTATGGCTCCTGCCGGTTGTCATACTCATCGACATGCAAGTCGTGATTCCTATTACAAGAATATGATCAATCTCATACATCACATATATCATTCATCACATCTTCTGGCCATATCACATCACATAGCACTTGCTGCAAAAACAAGTTAGACGTCCTCTAATTGTTGTTGAAAGTTTTTACGTGGTTTGTAGGTTTCTAGCAAGAACGTTTTCTTACCTACGTATGACCACAACGTGATTTGCCAATTTCTATTTACCCTTCATAAGGACCCTTTTCATCGAATCCGTTCCGACTAAAGTAGGAGAGACAGACACCCGCTAGCCACCTTATGCAACTAGTGCATGTTAGTCGGTGGAACCTGTCTCACGTAAGCGTACGTGTAAGGTCGGTCCGGGCCGCTTCATCCTACAATGCCACCGAAACAAGAAACGACTAGTAGCGGCAAGAAGAATTGGCAACATCAACGCCCACAACTTCTTTGTGTTCTACTCGTGCATAGTAACTACGCATAGGCCTGGCTCATGATGCCACTGTTGGGAATCGTAGCACAATTTAAAATTTTCCTACGCTCACCAAGATGCATCTATGGAGTATACTAGCAACGAGGGGAAGGGAGTGCATCTACATACCCTTGTAGATCGCGAGCGGAAGCGTTCCAATGAACGTGGATGACGGAGTCGTACTCGCCGTGATCCAAATCACCGATGACCGAGTGCCGAACGGACGGCACCTCCGCGTTCAACACACGTACGGTGCAGCGACGTATCCTCCTTCTTGATCCAGCAAGGGGAAAGTAGAGGTTGATGGAGATCCAGCAGCACGACGGCGTGGTGGTGGATGTAGCGGGTCTCGGCAGGGCTTCGCCGAGCTTCTGCGAGACGGAGAGGTGTAGCAGGGGAGGAGGGAGGCGCCCAAGGCTGTAGCTTGCTGCCCTCCCTCCCCCCCCCCCCTTTATATAGATCCCTGGGGGGCGCCGGCCCTGGAGATGGGATCTCAAGGGGGGGGGCGGCGGCCAAAGGGGGGAAGGGGGTGCCTTGCCCCCCAAGGCAAGTGGGAAGCCCCCCCACCCTAGGGTTCCCAACCCTAGGCGCATGGGGGGAGGCCCATGGGGGGCGCCCAGCCCACTAGGGGCTGGTTCCCTTCCCACTTCAGCCCACGGGGCCCTCCGGGATAGGTGGCCCCACCCGATGGACCCCCGGGACCCTTCCGGTGGTCCCGGTACAATACCGGTAACCCCCGAAACTTTCCCGGTGGCCGAAACTTGACTTCCTATATATAATCCTTCACCTCCGGACCATTCCGGAACCTCTCGTGACGTCCGGGATCTCATCCGGGACTCCCAACAACTTTCGGGTTTCCGCATACACATATCTCTACAACCCTAGCGTCACCGAACCTTAAGTGTGTAGACCCTACGGGTTCGGGAGACATGCAGACATGACCGAGACGCCTCTCCGGTCAATAACCAACAGCGGGATCTGGATACCCATGTTGGCTCCCACATGTTCCACGATGATCTCATCGGATGAACCACGGTGTCGAGGATTCAATCAATCCCGTATGCAATTCCCTTTGTCAATCGGTATGTTACTTGCCCGAGATTCGATCGTCGGTATCCCTATACCTTGTTCAATCTCGTTACCGGCAAGTCTCTTTACTCGTACCGCAATGCATGATCCCGTGACTAACGCCTTAGTCACATTGAGCTCATTATGATGATGCATTACCGAGTGGGCCCAGAGATACCTCTCCGTCACACAGAGTGACAAATCCCAGTCTCGATCCGTGCCAACCCAACAGACACTTTCGGAGGTACCCGTAGTGCACCTTTATAGTCACCCAGTTACGTTGTGACGTTTGGCACACCCAAAGCACTCCTACGGTATCCGGGAGTTGCAAGATCTCATGGTCTAAGGAAAAGATACTTGACATTGGAAAAGCTCTAGCAAACGAAACTACACGATCTTTTATGCTATGCTTAGGATTGGGTCTTGTCCATCACATCATTCTCCTAATGATGTGATCCCGTTATCAACGACATCCAATGTCCATAGTCAGGAAACCATGACTATCTATTGATCAACGAGCTAGTCAACTAGAGGCTTACTAGGGACACGTTGTGGTCTATGTATTCACACATGTATTACGATTTCCGGACAATACAATTATAGCATGAACAATAGACAATTACCATGAACAAAGAAATATAATAATAACCATTTATTATTGCCTCTAGGGCATATTTCCAACACGCGTCGCACGCACGGGCTTTGCCCGGCGCCGACTACCTGCGGCGGCGGAGGGGAGGACGGGGCGTGGGGAGGGTCGCTGGCAGCGGCGGAGGCTGGCCCCCCATGTCGCCCGCGAGGGGGGCGACGCGAGAGGGATGGGGACCGCTACCTTCTTTGTCAAAGACTAGATCAAAAGGATCCTGCCGCCGCCGCCAGATCCATGTAGTCAGCACCGGGAGAAGACGACAGTCTCCCTGTACTAGAGCTAGCACGAACCGGAGCAGATCGAGTCGGAGATGATGATACTCCTGGATCTCTGGCAGCCCAGCGAGCCGCCGGCACCAGCGTGTTTAGATCGCCGGCCACGCCGGGCCGCCGCCACCCCCCGCGCCGTCCGGTGGTCACCCGATCCGGGACGAGTCGGAACCGGTCAGACCAACGGGCGCGCCGCCACCCAGCCATGGGGCCGCCGCCCTGGCCACCGCCGCCCCTTGTGCATCCGGTCGATTCCCACCGGCACCACCACAGCCGCCGCCGCTTGGACATCGCGCTGCCGTGGCCCGAAGTGGGGGCCGCACTCCACGGATCTGGGTGCCCGCGCCACCCATGGATCCTGGGAAGAGGAGAGAGGCCCTCCGCCACCGCGTCGCACGCACGGGCTTTGCCCGACGCCGACTACCTGCGGCGGCGGAGGGGGGGACGGGACGTGGGGAGAGTCGCTGGTGGCAGCGGAGGCTGGCCACCCGTGTCGCCCGCGAGGGGGGCGACGCGAGAGGGATGGGGACCGCCGCCGCCGCCAGATCCATGCAGTCAGCACCGGGAGATGACGACAGTCTCCCTGTACCAGAGCTAGCACGAACCGGAGTAGATCGAGTCGGAGACGATGATACTCCTGGATCTCCGGCAGACCAGCGAGCCGCCGGCACCACCGTGTCCAGATCGCCGGCCACGCCGGGCCGCCGCCACCCCCGCGCCGTCCGGTGGCCACCAGATCCGGGATGAGCCGGAACCGGTCGGACCAACGGGCGTGCCGCCACCCAGCCATGGGGCCCCCGCCCCGGGCACCGCCGCCCCCTGTGCATCCGGGCGATTCCCACCGGCACCACCACAGCCGCCGCCGCTGCGACGCCGCGCCGCCGTGGGCCGAAGTGGGGGCAGCACATCCGCGGATCTGGGTGCCCGCGCCACCCATAGATCCGGGGAAGAGGGGAGAGGCCCTCCGCCACCGCGTCGCACGCACGGGCTTTGCCCGGCGCCGACTTCCTGCGGCGGCGGAGGGGAGGACGGGGCGTGGGGAAGGTCGCTGGCGGCGGCGGAGGCTGGCCCCCCGTGTCGCCCGCGAGGGGGGAGACACGAGAGGGATGGGAGGCGTGTGGACGATGTATATCACAGGCGGTTGAATGGGGACATATTTTAGAAATGGGATACATTGGAAACTTGAGTCGGAGGTCAGTGGTTCAGAAACGTCCTGATTGCTTCTGGCAACAGCCAAAGCTTGGGTGAGACAGTGGATTTCATCTCTGCATGAGCAGGCATAAGCTTGGCTGTTAGAAATAATCTTGAGTTTGTGTTGAACCTAGTTTATTTTGTCCGGATTACCAAGTTTATCAAGGTTGCTGGATTATCATATTAGGAAAAGTAACAGCGTATGTGCTTGTGTCTAGGTTTGCTTGTGTCTATGTCAGGTGCGTAGGTAAGGTACAGTCCGGCTAGGACTAGTAGTCAGGCCGTGTCAAAGTACTTGTAGGATTAGCACGTGTCCTAGTAGGTTTCTTAGGTGTGCGTCCGTGTTGTAGTAGGATGTCTAGGTCAAGTCGACTAGCAAGTCAGCCTGGTCGATGCATATATATAAGGTAAACCTTTGTGAACGGCGCGCCGGCCGAACGCTGGACCGGTCACGCATCCACGCAAGCGCTACTCGGTCACAGGGCCCACACGCAGACGCCCCTCCTATCCTTCTCCTACCTTTTTTTCTTCTTTTCGTCGCTTATCTCTTTCTCCTTCTTTGCTTCGTTCTCAGGCCCCCATCGTTGCCATCGCCGCCTGCAGGCCTCCCAGGAAGTCGCGGCCATGGGAATCAGCCGATCCGGCCGCCTTCGGCCGGATCTGCTCGGATTCACGTCATCGGAGCTTTGCCTGCCTCGTCGGACCCGACCACATCTGAGCTGAACCGACGACACGTGGAGCTGCAACGCAAACCGTTGAACCTTTTTCCTCCCAGAACGGCACCGCGGCGACGATGGCCATGGGCGGGCGTGGGAGCTCAGCGGAGCAGCAGCAAAGTAGCTGTGAAAACGGTTGTAGCAAATTCCAACGCCGGTTGTAGCAAAACCAACTATGGTTGCAGCAAAACGGCGTCATCGTCATCGCGGGGTTCACAGCTAAGACAATAAGTTTGAACCTTTTTTTCAGTGCCGGTTGTAGCTTTTGTAACCGCCTGTTGTAGCTTTTCGTTTGTCATCCATGACTTACGGCTCCACAGTTGAAGCTTTTTTCATCGTCGGATGAAGCTTTTTTCGTCGCCGGATGAAGCTTTTTTGTCACTTGTTTGTAACTTTTCTTTGGTCGTTCATAGTTTTCCGTCGTACGAGTTGAAACTTTTTTCATAGCGGGTTGAAGCTTTTTTTATCAGCGATTGTAGCTTTTTCCCTCGTCGGTTGTAGCACTGGGCATCTCCCCCGGCGCTTGATTTTTTTGTTGCGAGAGGGGGATGAGCGCCAGCGATCACACCGGTGAGCTCCGGTCGTCGCCATCGGAGCTACAACGGTTGCCACGGAAGCTACAACTGCAGGGGTGGGCTGTTGCATGGGCGAAGCCGGTGATGAGGACGGTCGCCAAGGGCTGGGACCGGCGAGCATGGCGGCCGGCGAAGACGGCCGGCGAGGGTGGCGACGAGAGACGAGGAGGGCAGGCGAGGGGGCGGCGACAAGGGAGAACGCGCGCAGCCAGCGAGACGGGGTTCCTTTTTCTCGTACGCGCTCGCGAGAGGAAGAAGACGATCTGGTTGGATAAAGATCCAATGGCTCAGGACGGACCGATATGACGGCTAGGGTAGGACCGACCGAAACGTTTGGCCGGCGCACCGGCGTCAAGCATCGCCCTATATATAATTATATATGCATCAACAGGGCGTATGTTTGTAACCCGAGAAAACAAAAAATAAAAAGAGAAACAAAGGGCACGACAAGGGCCCTTGGCTATCAGTTTTGTGTGTTCGTGTTCTACTTTGATGTGATCGATCCTAAGAACGATTCCCAACAATTGGCTTAGCAGACAAGTGAAGGCACCGTATTTGAGATGACAGGCAGAGCTTCTCCACGACCTGCTGCAGCATGAACGTAGTTGTGCTGTTGTTTCCTCTAATCATTATCCAAGGTTTTTTTAGAAATGGAGGATGACCCGGCCTCTGCATCTGGGCGATGCATACGACTACTTTATTAATTATTCTCACAAGACCTTACAAAGTCATACAACAGTAAGACTAAAGCCGCCGTCTAAGCAACAAACTGTCGCTACACCTATCCAGTTGATGAAGGGGCGCAGATAGCCTGGGCCTAATACCAAACAGACATCATAGCCAATCCTACCATCTAAGACCTGAGACCCCAATCTAGCCACTTGCCGGGTCTGGGGCACACACTGGTCCGGCGTGCTCTCAGAGGCCGCCGTCGCCAACTGCCACCGCTTCATCTTCAGAACTGTACTGATGCATCAACCTTGCTCGGTCCATCTATCGTCGACGCCACCACAGCGCCCAACGGCACCTCCTCCTTGCGCGCAAATAGCTGAACACGTCGCGGTCGCCACTGATACACCTCAGCGCCATGCTGCCAAGTACCACCAGCCGACACAGCTTGAAGCCCTTGGAGGATCTGTCGTGCGTAGCACATGCCGACCAGGCATGACCAAGCGTAGCACCTGTCGGTCAGGCATGACTTGACATCTCCACCGAAGCTCCGTGCAAGACGAAGCCGCTCCACCTCCTGCCGCTGACTTCCAGCACTGCTCCACAAAACGATGCTCCCAAGAGAGGAACAACACCGCAGTGCCGCCATCGTCCGGTCTGGAACACCAGATCCTAGGGTTTCCCCCGGAGCAATACGAGTGGGTCGACGGTAGTCACATGACGATGCCTTCATCAAGGTAACGACGTGGAACGCCGCCATCGCCCGCCGTCGGCTCGGTTTTCACTGGCAACTACGTCTCCCCGACTCGCAGCTGGTGCCAGATGACGGATCCCGAGATCCGAACACCTAGCCTCAAGCCGACCACCTCTGACGGAAGAGATGACCACCACCGCCGGCTGCACCGGTCAGAACAGATCTGATCGGAGGTGCCGCCGACGAGACCACGAGGCCCTCCACGCCGCCGTGGCCAATCTGAAGGCAGCATGCACGCCACCGCAGCCAAGCCGGCCGCCGCCCAAAGGGCCATCCGCAGCGCCCGCAGCCCTGGCCTCCGCCGTGTCAAGCCGTCGCCGTCCGAGGACGGGCCGGCCTCCTGCCGCCAGCAGCCATCCGCCGCGCCGCAGATCCCAGATCGGTCGCGCCACCACACGCCTTGGGGTCCGCCCCACCCCGAAGACACGCCTTGGGGTTAGCCCGGTGGCGGAGGGAGAGGAGGAGGGAGTTTGCGGCGACGGTAACTAGGTTTCTGGCCGCCCGAGTCGCCCTAGGGGGAGGACGACGCGGGGATAGACCCTCCCACTCACCCGCCTCAGGTTCAGTGCACTGAACTGAACTGAGGTCAACCGAACCCCCGCTGTCGAGTAGCTAGCTCTTCCAATTCTGCCAGCCCATTTCTTTTGACAGTTCGATCATTATCCAAGTCGTTGTCGAAATCAAATTAGCAAACGCCTGGCCAGCCTAATCATGATGCCTCGGTTCAGCTCACAGTATGTTAGAAAAGAGATTCAAAGTAGCAGCACAAAGTATATATTGCTGTGTCAGACATGATTTTCACTCAGGTCTTCATTCTTTTGGCTGCAGTTCTGCAGCTTGGAATTCATTTTGTCGAAGCTTCAAGTCTTCTTGGAGCGGATTATTTTCACAAAAAACAAGAGAACTCCACATTGAAGATTCCCCTGAAGATGACAATTACTCCTCCTCCCCCCCCCCCCCCCCCCCCCCAAGAAAAACGAACATAAGGCTAGCCATAGTGGGAATAACTTAGTTAGTAACATAGCACATCCCAAGACATATATGCTTATGTGGCATGGAGTTAATAAGGAAAGAGGTGTTTGTGGTAACATAATATGTTACCATAACATAACGCACCCAAATGCAAAATGAGCCTACAACATAATAAATAAAGGCTTGCATGACACTATACTTATGTTACTACCCACTATGATGGTAGTAACATATGCATGTCATATTACTAGTCTAAATTACTATGCACTATGACTAGCCTAAGAAATCGATCATTTAACGCGTCAAGCTTGTAGAATTCGAGGTGCATTAATTAATTCCACGAACTCTGTTCAGCACATGACTAAAGTTTGTGCACAGTGACAACAGTCTGTGTTGTGGAGTATGTGTGCCTGATGGAACTGAAGAAAGAACGAGAGGGAGCTTACTACTGTGGTTGTCTATAGCATGATGTTTCTTGTATGCTGCAATCATGTACTGTATGTCCATCCTGAGAGGTGCTGGTAATTTGAACATGGCACATCTACCAAAGAAGCGCAAATCACAGCTTAATTGCACATCATTTTATATAGCTCTGAAGCATAGATTTGAGCCCCATTTGACCCATTCACACATCAGCCTCGACAAATAGTCGTTTGTATTTGCGTCAAAATATATATCACAAGACTGGGAAACACACAAACACACACACACACAGCCAGCTGTCCCAATTAACTGTGCACATGCCACAAGCAAAGTTCCAGTGGACATGGTACTCATATACTCCGTATGATTTGTGCGAGGACACGCTTGTTTGTTCTGCACAAAGTGAACAGGTTTCAGCACGAGCTTCCTGCTCCAGTTCTGCAACTTTGGAGTTCATTTTCTCCAAGCTTCTGATCTTCAGGCGCCTTACTTCCATGAGAGCTTACGGAATAGGAAAACAAAAGAGCTCCACTCTGAAGATTCCCTTGAAGATTTTTGTTTTTCGAGTATGATGACCATTCGTATGTGGAGAATGCCATGTCCTAGCTAGTTGAAGAAATAGGCTTTCGCCCGCTATATAGATATAGCAACTACCCGATACAACATTCCAATCAACGCTGGGGCTAACAAGCACGCCCAAAAGAAAATACAAGAGAAAATAAGAGAAAAAAAGCCAACAACGCCAGATCAACGAAAGCTACGGCACCCCGCGAGCGCTGCGCCCACCGAAGATAACCACCACGCTCCAAAGCCACCGAGTTGCCGTGTACCAAGCACCACCTTCACGAAGGGATGCGACGATGACGACGCTGCTGCTTGGACGAATCCTAGGATTTCTCCCGGTACACGGAGGGTAGTGGGGGGAGAGGGTCACCCGACGCCCTTCAAGAAGGATGGCGGCGCCCGCAGGCGTCACCGCGTCGGTGCCGGCAAGACCCGAGATGGATTTCTCCCGAGCCCTCGCGCCCGCCACCCAGGACCAGCCTTCCATGTCGCGGCACAACAACCGCCGTCCATGTCGCGAGGAGCTCGCTAGAACCACCGGAGAACAACCCACCGCAGCCCCCCAGCAGGCCCGCCCCAAACCAGATCAGGCCCGTATGGCCTAGATCTGGGCCAGCCGGGCGCCGCCGGCCGCCGCCGCCAGGGGCAACACCACCGCACTGCCGTTGTCCAGATCTGCGCCGGAACGCCGTCGGCCGAAGGGCTCCACCGCCAGGACCGCACGCCCGATCCGGGGTCAAGCGACGGGGGAAGAAGGGGGGCCGCCACCGCCGGACTGCGGGCGCCGCGCGGGCAACGCCCGGCCGCGCCCGCCTGTGGCAGCGGCGAGGGGGAGGGGGGGCGGCGACTCGCGGGGAGGGGGAGGAGAGGGGAGCCGCCCCGGTCGCCTCGCCCGGGGAGGGCGACGCGGGGGGCCGAGCTCGGGGAATCGTTTTCTCACTTTAATTATCCACCTAGCTAGTCAGAGGACACTGGGAGGAATTCAGAGATTAACAGTAGACTGAATTTAGGACTTAGTAAGGAAATTAACTAGGATTTCTCACTGAAAGAGGAATGCTTTGCCTGATCCACGAAGAGTGGCGGCTAGGGTATAACCCAAATACAAAATAGATGACCTCTTGGGCTCCATATCTGTGGCTTTTTTGTAATTACAAGAAGTAAACAGGAAACACAATAATGTAAAAAGAAGAAGACAACTATGATTGAGAGAGCAACAGTGACCGACGTGGCGCCGGGAGTGGTTGGATGGAAAGATCAACTATTCAGGAGGACTGACTTAAAGCGTAGCAGTAGACGTCGGATGGTGATCCGATGTCTACTCGAAGCTCAGGGTGCAGCGAAAGGCAGAGTGTTCAGATCGACTCTAGCTGTTCTTTAGAGACTGGTGTCTATTCTTCAGTTGAGTTCAGATGTTGATCATGAACAGGGGATCTTCAGGGGTCACAGAATGTTGGTTCCTGACAGAGGAGCAACCCTACAAGGAATTTGCGCTCATTCCGTCCAAGATAGACCAACATAACAACTCAATCTTTTAGCAAATCAAACTTGCACATGCCAGACGCATTGTTCCACTACTTATCACCCAATCACCATGTTCTGTTCTACAGGATATACAAAAAAAATGTCTACAATGTTTTTAAGTATTTCTTGTTCCAAATCCACAGCGGGACATGACAAACATGAACTATACTCAGTGCTTTGAAGATATAATAGTTCGGATTCTTTACAGGTATTCTCACAAACAGGTTGGTGTACACAAGCAGTGGCAGTATTTACTCTCGTATGGAGGCGGCATTTACACTGCTAGTTATGGAGATGGAGGTGGCAGTATTTACTCTGAAATGAAAAATAAAAAGTGAAGTAACACAGTATTACATTGGACTGTACGTACTACAACTACCCTCGTAGCATAACTATCAGTGGCGGACAGTACCGGACAGGAAAGAAAACTAACACCTCGCCGGCCGGCACACACAACTAGAAGTGTAATTACACTCAGACATGATCTGTTCAATGAAATGCTTGCTACCTATGCAGAAAGTAAACAGGTTTCAACCCGACCTTATCTCTCCACTTGTGCAATTGGAATTCATTTTGTCGAAGCTTCAGATCTTTGGGCGGCGTATTTGCATCAGAGCTTACGGAACAGTAAAGCAGGATTACTTCTAACTGAAGATCCCCTTGAATAGGGCAGTTATCGATTATGTTGGTCATTTGTATATGTAGGAGCCACAATCCTGCAAGAATTCATACATTCAGCTCAATAAAAAGAACATGATTAATCAATCTTTCAGGCATCAAACTTGTATGACTCAAGGTGCGAATATTGATTCCGCCCACATACATTGTATGCATATCTCAGTTCAGTGTTCAGCCCTCGAGTTAAGCATCCCGCTGACGTCTTGAAATAGCATATTTCCAAGATTTTGGTTCCCATAGTTTAGGCCCTGTACATGGAAACTGATTTCAGGATCTCTCTATGAAAATTACTGCACCAAATTCAAAACAACACAACTATAAAATACTATAGATGATACTGGAACGGACATGTCAGAATAAATTGTGGGCACACTACACCAGAGAACAAGCCTTTTTTGGAACGAAGGCTCAAGAAGAGCCCGGCTTTGAATTAACAAAGCCATCAACCGGCCAGGAGTACAAGACTGCAACTTACAACTTACAAAAATCTGATTGATCACGAAACCACGTTTCTCGACCCGTTCCCTCGCGTCGCCCTCTCGAGGGCGACTCGGGGGCGACCGATCTCCCCGTCCGCCTCCCCCCTTCTCGATTCCTTCCCTCGCCGCCGCCGGAGACGGGCACCGGGTCCCCTGCGCAGCTGCCGATGAGGGTGGCGGCGAGGCCCTCGGCCGCGACGCCGCTCGGGCTCGGGCCTAGGGTTTGAGGCGGCGGCCTCTGCTGGTGAGGGCGGCGTCGTCCTGGGCGGGCGGTGCTCGCCGGTGTTGAGGGCGGCGTCTACTCAGCCGCCCGGGCGGCGAGTTGGCGGTGGAAGCGGGCGCCGCGTTGGAGGGATCCCCTGCTGCTCTCCTTCGCCAGATCTGAGGACGGCGCCCCCGTGCTGACTGCGCGGATGTGGGGTTGCGAGCTCTGGATCGGAGTAATTTCTTGGCCGGCTGCAGCGGCCACAACACCGGCGGCGCTCCGGGCGCTGTTTCCTTCTTGAAGGCGGCTTCGAGATCCAGCTCCCTCCCCCTCGCCCCCCCTGCACCCGGGTGAAAACCCACAACTTTGGTTGGGCGGCGGCGGTGCCCGGCTCCGTCACCTTCTTGAAGGCGCCGCTTTGGGTCCGCCGGGAGGTGGGACAGCTGCAGCGCGTTCTTGGCATTCCTGATGGCGGCGGTTCTCTCTTTAGTGGTGTCGCTTCGCCATGGCGGTCGGCTGGTCCGGCTCTCGTGGTGATTGTGGTGCTCAACTCTTCGCCGTGTCTTCCTGGGGTGCTCCCGTTTAGAGAGGCTGGAGGTGGAGCGACTTCATCTTGCACGAAGCTTTGGTGGAGATGTCAAGTCATGCCTGACCGACAGGTGCTATGCTTTGTCATGCCTGGTCGACAGGTGCTACGCACGACAGATCTTCCAAAAACTTCAAGCCGTGTCGGTTGGTGGTACTTGGCAGCATGGTGCTGAGGTGTATCAGTGGCGACCGCGACGTGCTCAGCTGATTGCACGCAGGGAGGAGGTGCCGTTGGGTGTCGACAATAGCTGGACCGAGCAAGGTTGATGCATCAATACAGTTCTGAAGATGGAGCGGTGGCAGTTGGCGGCGGCGGCCTCTCAGTGCACGACGGACCGGTGACACCCATGCCCCGCAGGCGTCCTGGATGGGACCCCAGGTCTTAGATGTGAGGTTTGGCTGCGATGTCTGTTTGGTATTAGGCCCAGGCTATCTGCGCCCGTTCATCAACTGGATAGGTGTAGCGACAGCCTGTTACTTAGACGACGGCTTTAGTCTTACTGTTGTATTTCTTTGTAAGGTCTTGTGAGAATAATTAATAAAGTGGCCGTATGCATCGCCCAGATGCAGAGGCCAGGGGTCATCCTCCTTTTCTAAAAAAACAACAAGAAATAGGAAAGCGGAAAGAAAAAGATACAATGTGCTCAGCAGAACAACTCGAAGGCAAAGAGCACACACCACTCTTGCCATCGGACGACGCCAAGCCAAAAACTAGCTAACCTACGGAGGCACCAAGAGGAGGGGACCACCATTCATGATTTGTGTCGCTGGCTGCCACCAAAGGGATCAGACAGGGCAAACATGATCTGACTCCGCCGCCGCAAAGGGCCCCTACCCTACCACCCGGGTTCGACGGGTGCCGCACCGGCGGCCGACGGAGTGATTCACCCTAGAATCCAAATCAGAGTGCCCCGGCTGCCAAAGGAGAGGCACCAGGGACAGACCCACATGAAACGGAGAACCGACCACCAAAACACCGTCGTCGTCGGCAGCAAGGCAAAACACCGCACGAGAGTTATCGGACGCAGACGCTGAAACCTCAGAGAAGGCCAAAAGGATGTGACACCATGCCCCTGGTCAAGGATAGGAATCGCCACGCCGAAGGCCTTCCGCCGACATGGAGGCAGGGACCCCAATCCCCTCGAACCCGCGGCTGGAACCCTCCGCACCTGGACCAGAGAAGGATGCCGTTGATGAAATCAGGCCACCACATGCCGCCCTCGAACCACACCCAACTCCACCACCACTCAAGCCATCCCCGGATGACACCCTCAGGAAGGAACACGCCACCAAAATGTCGTCGTCGCCATGAAAAGGGGACCTGAGGCTTTCACCTGAGCTCTTGGATGGGATGGGAGGAGGAGGAGTCCCACCGAAGCCTCCAACAAGGTAAACGACGCACAAAGACGCCGCCTTCGGTGTGGCCGCCGCGCCGGCCAGGGGTTTCCCCCAGATCCGCCCCCAAGCACCCGATCCGCGCACCCGACGCCGAGATCCAGCGACCAGAGCCGCCAGAGGCCGAGTTCGGCGCGTATTGGAGTAGATCGAGGTTGAAGACGCCACTTCTCCAGGGCGCAAACGACTGGCGAGGAGTCGTCGCAGCAGCCGTCGCCCGCCCCCTCCGCGCCGCCCTCACGGCCAGGGAGGCGGCCCACCTGCACCCGCCGACGCCACCCGCCGCACAGGCCACGTCGCGCGCTGCCGTCCGGGGCCGCCGCCCCGAAAGCCGAGGCCCTCCACACAGGGTCAAGCCGCCGAGATCCCCGCCGCCACCTTCATCAGAGCCGCGCGGGCTCGCTGAGGTGCTACTCTGGCGGCGGCAGAGGTGGGAAGGGAGGGGAGGGGCTAAAGTGTGGCGGCTAGGGGATGCCCCCGAGTCGCCTCGGAGGAGACGACGCGGGGGTGTCACCTCCCAGAGAACAAACCTCAACGGTGTATAACTTTTAGTACCAACAAGCACACAATATATAAATACAGTCAATGGTAGTGTTTAGTTATATGCATTGTTGTAAAGAAATACAATAACAACTGGAAGTGGGACATCGCATACAACCAGTGCAGATGATGATTTAGGCATTATCCTAGTTTATAGGATCAGAGTTCATGGGTACTGTCGTAGAAAAAGGAAAACTCTCCTCTCCTTACTATAAGACATTGAAAAAAAAACAGATCATATGTGTTTCCAAAAGCGAAAATAAAAGGAGAGTTCAATAAAACTTCAGACTGCATTGGCAAATATTTTACTCTGGGATCGTCGAGACATTCTGGCGAGCTATTGCTGGTTGTGGTGTGCCTCTGGGGGTGTGGTAGGTCTTCTATATATTTCTAATGAAAATTGGAGGGCTCAAACTCGTTTTTTCAGTTCATGCATGTATCCTAGAAGCATCAAACCAGTTGGATTATTTCTATCCACAAAATAATATTGTGGATGTCTCCTCGAATTGATGCAAAAAAATTAATTGCTATAGGAATGAAATTGGAGGGCTCGAACTCTTTTTTTTAACAAAAAGATAAGGATAAACCATGACACTAATTAGACAAAAATTGTCCTTATTCACCTCCAACCGGACGTGGCCAGCACCTCTGATAAGGCTTGTATAAAGACACCTGGTGACTAAATTTTTTGATAAAGGGAGAATTTATTGCCTTAAAATGGAGCATCAAGTGGATAGAAATAGAATGACCAGACACTCAAACTTTGCTTAGTTAGGATGTCATAGCCAACACCATTGCACAAACACAAAAAACACACTAGCAAACAGCAAAGTCATGTAGACCAAAGCTGTGTGTAGGCCAGAAAAAAAACCCCGAAAGTGATCAAATCCATGATCGACAAACTACAACATTGACCATATCAGCACCAATCATTTGAGGCCATGACACCACATGAACGACTTAGGCTTTCACCCCGGAGCTTAAGACCGGGTGCTCGAGTAGAGCCACCATCGATGTAACTTACGTGTTGTCACCGTCACTTTTTCATGATCTCAACAGCTACATGCGATGTGCGACTGCCGCCATTGCACAACTAGCCCTCTACATCAAGCCATTGTTTATAAATTGAATCTGCCAACCGAAGTCAACTACCGTATCTCGAGAGAGGAACTCTCATGAAGACCTTTGGGTGCCCACCAGATGGAGCTTCATCAAAGAGAGAGCCTGTCTATTATGTGGATGCCCGAATCTAGGAAATTGGCACTGCTAAAGTGTTGCACCGGCATGCGTCGGACTAGCAGCGCCTCGAGGCATAACGAGCCTTTCAGGAAGGTGCGGCTCCACGCCACTATTGAGTGAGCAGAGTCGTTGCGCAACTAGGGGAGGAGGCATGAGATGTCATCGCTAGGCTAGATCCGAGGCTCTAGATCGGTGTGGTCGGCCATGGCATCAAAACTCTTGATATGGAAAAGACTCGCTCGCGCCATCCAGCCTGGCCCGGGAGCCATAGAAACCATCGGAATGAGCTCGCACGACGGCCGCCGCTAGGGTCGCTCGATGTGGGTAACCCGTTGGCGCAACTCCTAGGTTCCTCCCATCAATGTGCACTCAAGCCACACGTGTCTCTAGGGGCAGGCCTGTCGAGGAGTGGCAGGCGAGTAGAGACAAATAACTATGTTGAGGACGCCCTGGTGCCGCTAACTAACGAGACGGGGGCGAGATCCTGTTTTGTTTTTGGATGCGCATAGTATATCTGATGGCGTCCACCCGGTGACTATATATAATGTCGTGCATAATTAAACAAAATAAGTGACCATTCAAAATCAAATCAAAGGAACCATTTTTGCGTATATGATGATCATTGTCAATGATGAAATGGCATTTCTACGGTTGGTTGGATTAAGATATTTTTTTAATCTATAAACATGCTTGATGTTGTATGCATTTTTATTTGCGACCATTCCAAGGCGAAATCAATAACCCTAAGAAGATTACAGTGTAAGAGCATCAAAATTGTACTGAAATATTTTGATGAGAAAAACCAACATGACAAGGAGAAAGAGGTTTAAGGAGAGGCAACGGAGAGAGAAATGCCTGGGAACATTACAGTTTTGATACTAAATCCCTGAAGTCCATTATTCATAACTAAAATGGAGCTGAAATCGGGGCGTGGTATGGTATGGTACATTAGCATTGTTAATGCTTCTTAGACATGTTAGTTCCTCATCAATTATGGGTAGCCACACTTGAAGGAAGAAAAACAAAGAGGCATGCACATAAAGTTTGGTGAAGCAATTAATTCCGTACTCTCACAGCCTATCTATAGATAGATAATTTCCTCATGTTGCAGAAGTAGGCTCGAAACTAAAACAGAAATGCGTGAGCCAACAGGGCACAATATGGACCATTATATGGCGAGAGCAAAAATGACCGACACGATGAGTGGCACTGACATTTGAATGGGGATATATTTTAGAAATGAGATGCATTGGAAATTTGAATCAGAGAGTCAATTCCTGATTCCTTGCGATAGCGGACAGATCTTCAATGGTACAGTGGACCTCGTCTCTGTGGCAGGCTAGCAAAGTGTTGGCGCGGCAGACAAGCGAGGGGAACGACTTTGTGATGACAACCAGAGCTTATCAGTGATGGGTTGTAGCATCGGCGCATGGTTAAAAAAAATTCTCCTCTGATCTGTATCGCGGCCGCCATCAGTGTTCCAAACACACATTTAGGTGCTCAGAATCAAATGTTTGGGAAAGTTAATCATGATTGCCTGGATGTCGCGGCAATGAAAACTTCCATCTTCTACAGAGTAGCAACAAAAAAGCCTTCCGGCATATCGCAATGATGCTTCGGGCCAAGCATGACAAAGGCTAGGACACCAACGGGACATACATGCATCGTAGTCAATCAAACCGCATTTTCAGTTTTTCCTTATGTTTGGCCGTACATACTATACACTCATGCTTGCATGGTCGCACCAACATTGACTGGATCGTTCATTAGGATTTCTCATGTGTTTTGTGTGATAGACTTCAATAATGAGATTATGCAATTGCTAATGGGATCTTGTCTAATTCACATGAACACGTTTTGATCTCATGCGGAATTTAAGTGCAGCAGAATCATACCTCCGTGTGGGGATGCCATCTTGGTACAGGAAGTATGGTGCAAAGTTGATGAAGAATTTGAGCAGTGTAGTCTATCTCAACTGCGACACCTCGTCGGAGTAAGGGAAGGATCTTCACGGCAATTAGCGACACCTCCAGATTGGTTTGAAGTAATTTTTGAGAGGCAGGTAAAACTTATGGGTGGACTAATCTGTGCATATGTCTGCCCCTTATATATAATGTGTCGCCTTTGACCGTGGGACCTTACCATGTCAACATAATTCAGCCCCCCAATCACGAGCCTAATTTGTTAAATGCCATTTAATTGGTATTAATCCCGAAATTAATTAATGGGTCTAATTTAACTTATGGTAATTAATGGGTCCAATTCAGCCCCCCGTTTTTTTTTTGCGGGGCTTCTTTGTCGTTGCTGGCTGTCCTATACATATGTTGTATTTTCAGTTATATAATCTAGACGAAGATATAAATATGGTGCTACCATGGCTTGGTGTGCCACATGCTCATTCTTGTTTCGACCCAATCGATAGTGGAGTCTCTCTTTTGCAAACGTCAATGTTTCTTACAGCAATCAAGACGAGCAACTAGAGGTAGAGTAGTCAACTGAGCCCGTACATTGGCAATCCATATTATACATCAACTGCAAGAAGCCAGCCACGGTCTTGCACGTAAACAGTCGTCCCCTTAGCACGTGAAAAAGCAAACGCATGGCAGCACGTTAGCAAAGACCTGGCTGGCGCACCAAAGGCCTAGAGCTACGAAGAGCTACAGACCAATCCTGAATTCACTCTGATGTGGGAACAAAGGAGCGTGTTTCCTCTAGTTGTTACTTGTTTGGTAGTCCACGTTATACCACCCAACTGTTTTGCATGTAGGATGCATACCCTCTCGTGGACTTGCAGCAGTACCACCGACTGGATCAATCGTCATGGTCATGCTTCTCACAACGAGTGCCACATCGCCTTAGTGCAGTAAGGAGTCTACTACTAATATCAACAACTTGTCTCTTAATTGTTAGGGATTTGGATCAAAGCTTATTTAACGAACCTCCATTGATGGTTGTGGGTGCGACCACATCATGTGCCTCTGAGGTGACGGAGCAGCTGTGGTACAAGCATCGCGAGGCCCGACCGCCACCCCATCAACTCCCTCTTCTCCATTGGCCTTCATCTCCACGGTAATAGCTCTCTCAGGCCACTGCCAAGGTGTATTGCCAGCAAGGCATGTCACCACCAAGAATGATGACGATGGTGAGTGAGGTGACGCGCGGCAGTATGGTGATTGAGGCCGAGCGACGGAATAGAGGCAACCATGCTATCAAGCCTGCCCATTCACGGCATTGCATACATCAGCATTCCAACGAGTAGCAAGTGCTCTTTGCTCTGCTCATGAATGTCATCGGGCAATGCAATGGCTAATGTATTACTCTGCAATCGATGAGACATTCTGGTGACTAATGGTAGTTGTGATGTGTCCATGGGTGTGGTAGGTGTTGTGCTTCTATATCTGATGCATGAACTTTGATGTAGGAACGAAAATTGGAGAGATCTAACTCTTTTTCTAGTAATACAAAAACACATGGAAGAATACATGATTACAAAGAGCATCCTTATTCACCCCCACCCGATCCTTTTATAGAGACATCTAGTTATTATTGTATATTACCGTGAGCAATTAAACCAAACAGGAGATCATTCAGAATAAAACCAAAGGAATCATTTTCGTGTCTGTGATGATCGGTGTCAATCATGAATTTATATTTCCACTATAATTTGGTTTCAAACATTTTATTGATTTATAAACATGTTAGGTCTGACGTCTATTTGTTTGTGGGCGTCCAAGGTGACAATTAATAAACCCTAAGTAGTTTGCGATTGTTCAACAACAAATATTGTTTCTTTTCCCTTTTAGCCAAAATCATTTAGGCTAGGTAGATGAAATGTAAGCCTATAAGATCACCCACATTGTAGCCGCATATTTTGAAGACAAATCAGGCTTGTCAAGGAGAAAGAGGCTTCACATGCAGGGAATGGGCAGAGAAGCACTTGGAAATATTCATTTTGTTTCCAAGTTTGAGAACCCTATTTTCATAAGCTTGATGGGGCCCAAATTGTGACAAGTCAAGGTTTGCGCATACTGGAGGCACCTTAGAGATGCTATTACCTCAACAACTATGGCTGCACATGAAGGAAGAAAATTAATAGGTAGACGCGTGAAGTTTAGTGAGGCAATGAAGTCTCAACTTACACTATATATCTATGAATAACTAGCTTCCTCATGCAGCAAAAGCAATGCTCGAAACTACAACATATGTGTGCAAGACAACCACATACAATACAGACAAGTTATGGGAAGTGCCAAAACGGACGGGGCGATGTATAGTAGCGGCGGTTGAATGGGACGTCTTTTAGAAATGGGATACATTGGAAACTTGAGTTGTAGGTGATCCATTCAGAAAAGACCGGATTCTTTTTGGAAGCCGACAAAGCTACAAAGCTACAGGAGTATAGTGGATATCCTCTCCGCAGCGAGTGGGCATGTTTTTCGCGTAGCACACAAGTGAAGAGTTAGTATTGGAGATGGCAGGCACAACATCTCCACGACGGGCTGCAGCATGAACTTAGTTGCGCTGTTGTTTCCGCTGATCATCATCCAAGTCATTGTAACCGTTCTGCGCACACGTTCAGGCACTCAAAATCAAACACCTGGTCTCCCTAATCACGATGCCTTGGTGCCCCAGCCATGCAAGATTTCATCCTTGTTAGGATAACAATTAAACAACCTCCCGGCAAGTTCAAATGACGTTCTAGGCCAGGCACGATAGGGACAGAACGGCAACAAAACAAGCCATATGTACATCAAGAGGTAGAGTAGTCATCTAAACCTGGAATGGCTACGATGCTTAATTTATTACATGAGGTCATTACTAGGGAAAACCTTATACACAGAACTTTAGCAGTAGCGCTTGTTAAAAAAACTCGTTAGTGCTAAATAGCAGTAGCGCGTCTAATGAGAAAAGCGCTACTACTAAAATTCCCACTACTAAGCCAATAGGCTACACATAGTAGTAGCGATCTTACAGAAACAGCGCTACTGCTAATATTTTTGTAGCAGCGCATTTAGGTAAAAAGGCGCTACTGCTAAAAAATAAATAAAAAGAAAATAGAAAAGTAAATGAAAATGAAAGAAATAGAAAAGGGAGAAAGGAAAAAATTAAAATGTAAAGAAAAATAAATGAAAAAGGAAAAAAAAGAGAAAGGCATAGCAGTAGCGCGTTTACTGAAACGTGCTATAGCTAACTTAGCTATAGCGTGTTTTTAGTAACGCGCTACCGCTATTTTTGACTTAACCAGCGGTTTCCCTCCCCCGGCCGCCATTTCTCCCCCAAATCCCTCGCCCCACTTCGCCGCCTCTCCCCAATTCGCCGTTGCCCCACTTCGCCGCTGTCTCCTGCCGACGTCGACGCCCGCAACCTCACTTTCTCCCCCCGAGGCCGGCCTCAACCTCACCGCCACCGCCCGAGGCCGCCCTCAACCTCACCGCCGCCGCCCGAGGCCGCCCTCGACCTCATTGTCGCCGCCCTCGACCTCACCGCCTCCGCCCTCGACCTCACCGCCGCTCGAGCCCGCCCAGGACTGCCGCTGCCCGAGCCCGAGCCCGCCCTCCCCGCCCCTGCCTCCGTCGCCGAGCACCTCCCCGCCACTGTCTCTCCCCTCTATGTAAGCCCGCACCCCTCCCCTACCCCTCCTCTCTCTCTCTCTGCATTTTCTTCCTGCCATGTTAATTAGCAGCAGTAGTAGATGTTAATTAGTAGTAGGGTTCATAGATAACGTTTTTTAGTAGTAGTAGTACTAGATGTTAATTAGTAGCAGTGGTGGTACTAGTTAACTAGGGCAGTAGGGCTAATAGTAGATGTTTTTTAGTTAGGGTAATAACAGATGTTAAGTAGTAGATAATGTAGATGTTAATTAGTTTAGTAGGGTTTAGTTTTTGAATTGAGTTTGTTTAACTAGATGTTAGGTTTGTGTAGATTTTCTTGAAGTGTCAAACATTTTCGTTCTGGCAAATGTTTTCTTGAGTTTCCGAGTGGCCTATGTTTTGCCAGAATGTCGATTCATTTCCATTCCGGCAAATTTCAATAACTCAATTTGTCCACTTTTTAGCAAAGGTCATGCCAAAAAAAACGTGAATTTCGGCATGACTTGTGCTACAAACTAGGACATATCGAGTGCCCGGGTTTGCCACACCAGGAAGGAGTCAACGTTCCTGCAAAACATAGGCCTTTTTTTATGTCATTATTCATTTTATTAGGTGTAGAATTAATTGACTAGATTTAATTGTAGGAAACATGGCTAGCAACGATGAAGGACAGGGTTCTGGTGATTGCGACGACATCTACCTAGCGGCAGACGAATTTTTGAGCCTTGCCGACAATCAACGGATGTTGTTGCTGGGCCCACCTGTCGCATCGGGGACTGATACCGACATGCAGACCGACGCTGAGACTGAGACCGGTGCCGAGACTAGCGGAGCTGGTCTAGAACCGAAAGCAAAGAGGCCACTGCGCCCAAAGCAGCTCATGACTACTAGACTGGTGGTCACGGAGATGGACGACGGCATGTTTGAGCCAATAGCGCCCGAGGAAGCGCGATCGTGCTAAGGCAATCAAATAGGCTGCATCGTACGGACAACCGCCACCATCAACGATGAGAAACTAATGAAGATAGATAATATGAGGCCCTCCCTCCTAAAGAAGCTGCACCAAATATTCTTGTTCCCGGGCCGGAATGAAAAGCATTATAAATATCTAGATAAGGACCCGGCAATGAAGAAGATAAACAAACATGCCATGACCAAGTTTAGCGATGTGTTGGCCGCCTGGAAAGCAAGCGTGAAACATCGGATCGTCAACAAAAAGGAACCCTACTCCGAGATTGTAAAGGATAACCCGACAATCACGGAAGAGCACTTTGAAATATTCAAGGCGGCTTGCGAGGCCGAAGCTGCCAAAAAAAGTCGAAGTACATGAAGGGGCTTCAACAGAGGAACATGGGGTGCCACCACCTCGGAAGCCGCGGTTACGGCGGGAAGAGGTCCATATGGGCCAAGGAGGACGCGGAACGCGGGAGTCTGGGCATCCCAGACCCCTTGGCGGACTTCACAGTCCCGCAGGAGCGTGACGTCCTCAGAGCACGACACCATTGGGACTCAGTCAAGAAGGTTTTCGAGATGGAACCGGTCGCGATAGAGTTCATGAGACTGCTGGTAATTTTAGTTTCTGATCAATTCGACTGCATGTTAGTCATAGTTGTAAACGATCCTTGTTCCTTTTGCAGAGGGAGCATCACAGGATTGCGGCCGAAAGCGACTCGCCGTCTGAGGCGTTGGCGAGGCCCAAGTGGGACACTACATTCCACCGGGCGTTGAACATATTGAAAGGACTCCCGGTGGACACTCAGCCCTCGTATGGACACGTGCACGGTGTCGGAGATGGCGCCACGTGGAAGAAGTACTACGGTGAGACCACGGAGGAGAGAAAGAAAAGACGGAGGTTAACTGAAGAAAACATCGACAAGAAGGTTGAGATTGCGGTTGAGAAGAAATCATCTGAGACAGTCGCAACAGCGGTAGCTGCCGCAAAGCAGGTGGTTGCAGGTATGTCTACTGTCTTGGTTCCGGCCGTTTTCAATTGGAGTAGGCAAAATCCAGAAAAAATGTAGCGGACTTTCCCCTTGCTAACTTCTTCGGGAGCAGCTCAACTAGCGTTGCACCAGCACCTCCACCTGCACCTGCTCCTGCTCCTGCACCTGCTCCGGCACCGGCTCCCGCACCTGCTCTGGCACCGGCTCCGGCACCGGACGTGCTCGGCGGTGCTTCTTCTTTGACTGAGCTCGACGCCCTCACTGTATCTGTCACACCGGCCCTCTTCAATAAATGTATAATCTCCTGTTTTCGTTGCCTTTCGGATGTCTCACGTCGCAGACATGTCTTTGCAGGCCGACGTAACCCCATGTACCATATTGTACACCATCGATGACCAGAAGGTGGACGTGGGGAAGGCGACGATAATGAAGCCGATGGAACCATCGTTCCACAACCGGCCGATCCACTCTGACGTCTTCAAGGTTTCCGTGGTCAGTGTCAAACCGGGCCACGAGCATTTGGCTCCTCCGATACTAGGGGGATGACGACGAGACTCCGTGGCAGCTTGGTGGTTGCAATGGGTGGGTCCTGTTGTGGCCAAAGAGTCTGCTTTGTCTAGAGACGGCCGGGAGCACACCCACGGGCACGCAGCCTCAGCAAGGTATGAAAATCAACACCCCACCTACCCAATTAGCGTCGGCTGTCGTGCTGGGTGATAGCGGACGGGGTGAGGAAGAGGTTCCATTAGTCGCTGATGACGTCGCCATAGATGAGGATGAGGATGACGATGACACTCAACAGTATCTCAATACTGGCGCCTATGATTAGTACTCAGGGTTTGAGCGTCATGAGTCGGTGACAGAATTGCCTCCTCCGGAAGCTGAACGTATTATAGACGACCTTCCGGTAGGAAAGAAGCATCGGAAGAGACCGAGGAAAGGCAACAAAGCTGCTTCTATGATCCAGCCGCCTCAGCAGCCTCGGGTTCAAGACCGTATACATATCCCCGGTGCGGCAACATGGCATATCCCCGGTGAACCAATCCTACCTAAAGCAGCGCTAGGGGCCAGATTCGGCGATCTAAGGAGACTTCATGACGATGTGCTGCCGATACAGAAAGGCCTCATCGCCTCGAAAAATCCAGGATACCCACTCTACGTGGTTAACGTGCCGCAGCAATTGTCGTACGTCGACACATTCCCCGCGGAGAAGTTCTTCCTTCGATTCGATTACATCTTTGACATGTTTCACGTGAAGAAGCTGGATTTTACGTTTGTCCGCATTTATGCCTTGCACATGAACTACCTCATCGGGGTTGAGCAGATACCTTATATCTGTGTCACTGACCCATACTTCATGCACGAGGGCTTCTTGGGAGTCTGCACAAAGCACCGTGAATACGCGAGGGACTACATAGCCAGTTTCATGCTCGCCAATAAGGACAAGGAGGCGATTCTCGTGCCTTATCATCCCCTGTAAGTCTTCCGCGCAGATATCCTTCCTTCGATTTTAATCATTCATTTGCACGGTGGCGGCTAATTAATTTGAGGTGTACTTATTTTTCCCAGCGGCGGGCGCGCCATCCTCATCATCCTCTATCCCCGATACTCCCACGCTCTTTACATGGACTCGTCGAAGAACATTAACAAAAAGGATTACACCCACATCAAGTCTGTTCTCGACAGTGCTATGTTTTACTACGGCGTACGGGGTGGAGAGGTCAAGGACAAGAAGAAAAGGGACGGCAGGCCCGCCTTCGGCCATAAGACCGACTTCTGCTGCATCCAGCAACCGAGTGATTCTCTTAATGATGGAGTCTATGTCCTACACCACATGCTCGAGTACAGACGGGATCATCAGAACCTTCGCATGTCACCTACATCCGGCGATGCCCATATGCTGCAATGGGTAAAGAACTAAGGAATAACGAGGATCATCGACTTCGAGCTGAGTTCTATCACATCCATCGTGAACTTGCCCAAATCATCATGAAGGAGGTCATCGAAAAAACAAGGATGTTCTACGAAGAAGGACAAATGTCACGGGAAGACGTCTGACCACGCGTTGCCGCTCAGCGTCTCAACCTGAAGCCTTTCACTAGGCTCGGGGACTATCTCCCTGAATTGGATGGATGGCACGACATGTTGGAGTGATTGTCGATATATGACAATGTGTCCGTTTAGTCCATACTTTATGTATGACGAAACTTTGAGTTATGCACGACGAAACTTTATTTGTGATGTAATTAAACCGTCCTCCTCAACTAGCGAAGATCACTCTAGTTACGCCATTTTGGGTATGATGAACTTTGTTATTTATGCTTATGATATATTGCTTCTATTTTTGCCAAGTCTGTCTCTTTCTATTGCTCAACTATATATGTGGCATATCATCGACTCATGTGATGATGCAGGTGCATAGATCATCGATGGCGAAGAAGTGCTACGCCAGGAGTATACGACGAGTGGCCAGAGTGTCAGTCCCAGGTGTACCGGTTTCCGGTTTCCGAGCGACAGCCAGTAGTTAGTTTGGGTTCACGCTAATGCGAGAGAGGGATACGAACTCATGTACTGCATATTTGCGCTCTCACTCATAGTGATAGCTCTTCTCGCGTATATCATTGCTTAGATGAATGACGATGTAGTTGCAAGTAATCGAGACTTGTATCGCTATTTTTGAGATGATGATGAGACCAATTTGTGTTGGATGATGATTATGATGATGACATGATTTGATGAAACTATTTGTATGTATATGCTATGATTACATTTGTATGTGTATGATATGCTAAAGATTATTGTATAAAGCCTGTTCAAATACAAAACAAATATGCAAAAAAAAAACAGAAACTAATAAAACTAGCAGTAGCGAGGGGAGTAAAGTTAGCAGTAGCGCTCCGTTACCATTAACGCTTTCTGGTAAAAAGCGCTTCAGATATTAGCAGCAGCGCGTTGCACTAAAGCTCCCTACTGCTAGCCATGTATAGTAGTAGCGTTGGATGACACGCGCTACTGCTACATGTTAGCTGTAGCGTCTTATTAATAGTGTGGCAGCCCGCGCTACTTATAAGCAAAATACCCGCACTACTGCTAGGCTTTTCCCTAGTAGTGGGTGTACCGTGCATGAACAAGTCAAACCATGGGAGATGAAGACGTAAAGTTGTTCTGACAATGCGGCAGGTATGCTGGGTAGTAAAGCGCGTGCACCCTTCTCGCCGGTTTGACGGGCGGAGGTTGCGATCAGCTGGTGAGCGGGACCGGCCACAACCAAAATGTTTTATAAGATCAGGTTCATTATCCTTTTCCTACATATACATATTGCTAGCTAGTCATGATGCACTTTAGCTTAGTGGGTGTAAATTTATGGATGGTTTGTTTGTATAGAACTCATTTGTGCTCACAAATCACATCACTGCTTGAGGTTAAGCTTGTACTTTCTTAACCTATGAACGGGGGCAATGTTGTTTCAATGTTTATTTTCTTGACCTTTTCAGCAATCTGATATAAAAAATTCAGTATTTGACGCCATATATGTTTCCACTTGTGACAATTATAGAAGGTGGCCGAGGAGGCATGCTCCTAGGCCTACCAAGGTGTACTGGGAGAGGAACTAGTTGTCTTAAGCTTCTCGCAGAGCATGTTCAATAACTACAAGTAATTATGCTAGGACAAGTCTGAAGATGAACAAAGACTAATTCTGCTAGGATATGTATCTACAGCTTCTTATAGGATGACTCTAATTTATGTACTCCTTCCATTCGGAAATAGATGTCGTGGTTTTAGTTCAAACCACGTCACTTATTTCCGAACGGAGGGAGTACTTAACAGTCAGTGTTGCTAATAGAACTGAACGATCCTCTAGTGGCATGGATTAACTCAATGTCCAAATTGATGCAATGGAGTAGTCCCCGTAGTGTCACCTCTAGTATTCATACCGCAAGACATACATCATGTGTTCTCATCTCTGAATATTCAATCCGACATGAAAAATCTTCAAACGGTAAAGATTCAATTCATCACAACAAGAGTATAGAGGGGAGAAAAATCATATGACCCGACTATATTAACAAAGCCCATGATAAAGATCACGAGAGAGAGAGATTAAACACATACCTACTGGTACAAACCCTCAGCCCCGGGGGTGGACTACTCCCTCCTAATCGTGGTGGCCGTCGGGATGATGAAGATGGCCACCGGAGATGATTCCCCCCTACGGCAGGGTACCGAAACGGGGTCTAGATTAGTTCTCGGCGGCAACAGATCCCTGCGGCGGCGGAACTTCTCGTCTAGGGTAACCCCGAAGGGTTTCGGAATATTTGAGAATTTATAGTGCAAAGAGGGGGTGTGGGAGGCCACCGAGGTGGGCACAACCCACCTGGGCGCGCCAGGGACCCCTGGCGTGCCCTGGTGGGTTGTGCCCCCCTCGGGGCACCCCCAGGTGCTGCTCTAGCCCATCTTGGGTTTTCTGGTCCATAAAAAATCTCCAAAAAGTTTTGTGGTGTTTGGACTCCGTTTGATATTGATTTTCTGCGATGTAAAATACATGCAAAAAACAGCAACTAGCACTTGGCACTATGTCAATAGGTTAGTCCCAAAAAATGATATAAAATGACTATAAAATGATTAGAAAACATCCAAGAATGATAATATAACAGCATGGAACAATCAAAAATTATAGATACGTTGGAGACGTATCAGCATCCCCAAGCTTAATTCCTGCTCGTCCTCGAGTAGGTAAATGATAAAAACAGAATTTTTGATGTGGAATGCTGCCTAACATGTCATCTCATATTTTTTTCTTTATAGCATGGCCATTTGGACTTTTATATTTTTCAAAGCAATAGTCTAGTTTTGACATGATAATTTAGATACTCAAGCATATCAACAAGCAACCATGTCTTTTAAAATATCAACGCTAAAATAAGTTATCCCTTGCCCATCATGCTCAATCATTGGTCCATTCATGAAACACACTCGCATATTAACTACACCCATGCTCAAGTACGATCATAGTGCCCCTAGTTGGTGCTTTCATCACAGGAGATGGAGACTCAAATAAAAGAAAAAATTGCATAAAGTAAAAGAAAGGCCCTTCGCAGAGGGAAGTAGGCATTTGTTGAGGTGCCAGAGCTCAAAGCGAAAATTAGAGATAAAAACATTTTGAGAGGCATACTTTTCCCACCAACGAAAACGACTTAGAGCTCCCAACACTTTCCATGATAGATATATCATAGGCGGTTCCCAAACTGAAAATAAAGTTTATTCCTTTTTCCACCAAATTTTCACTTTCCATGGCTAACTGCATCCACGGGTGCCCTCCATACCAACACTTTCCAAGGAATTTATTATTTGATAACATAAACTAAATTCATTTTTCATTTATGGATTGGGCATCCCTAATACCTTTGCCTTACTCTCGTGCAATGACAACTGAATAAACACTTATCGTGAGAATAACACATCTAGCATGGAAAATATTAGCCACCCCGCACCGCCTCGCGAGCGGTACGAGCACACAAAAGAGAAATTTATTTTGAAAATTAGAGATGGCACATACAAATTTGCTTAGAACGGCAAAAGAATACCGCATATAGGTAGGCATAGTGGACTCATGTGGCAAAACTGGTTTAAAGGATTTTGGATGCACAAGTAGTGATCATACTTAGTGCAAAATGAAGGCTAGCAAAAGATTGAGAAGCGACCAACCAAGAAACGAATAATCTCATAAGCGAGCATTAAGCATAATTAACACCGAATAATGCACCACAAGTAGGATGTAATTTCATTGCATAACTATTGACTTTCGTGCTTGCATAGGGAATCACAAACCTTAACACCAATATTTTAACTAAAGCATAATTACTCATTAACATGACACACATATCACATCATCATATCTCAAAACTACTACAAGGAATCAAGTTTATTTTGTCCAATGATCTTCATGAAAGTTTTTATTATATCCTTCTTGGATATCTATCACTTTGGAACTAATTTTCATGTGTTTATTTTGATAAGTTCAAACAAATTTAATTGAAGATCATGAGCATAATATTTCTTTCTCTCAAATTAATGTAAGTAAAGCAAGAGAGAATTTCTTCAAAAATACTAGAGCACACTGTGCTCAAAAAGATATAAGTGAAGCACTAGAGCAATTCCAAAAAAGAGCTTTGTTGATGGGATGTGCGTGCCGCTTACCTAGCCTCCCTGGCAACTATTTGAGGACTCTATTTTATTTAAAAACATTCAGATCTAAGTATTTTATTAAAACAGCAAGCAAACTGAAAAAATGACATTCTAAGAATAGCACAACTCATGTGAAGAAGCAAAAACTTAGGCTCAACCGATACTAACCGATAATTCTTGAAGAGGAAAGGTGGGATGCCTATCGGGGCATCCCCAAGCTTAGATGGTTGAGACTTCTTGAAATATTATCTTGGGGTGCCTTGGCCATCCCCAAGCTTGAGCTTTTGTGTCTCCTTAATTCTTCTCATATCACGGTTTTCCTAAATCTCAAAAGCTTCATCCACACAAAACTCAACAAGAACTCGTGAGATAAGTTAGTATAAACCAATGCATAAACCTTATCATTCTCTACTGTAGCAAATCACTAAAATTATTATTCAACATTGCATACTAAATGCCTCTGCATATTTAATACTTCTATCCTGAAATAGAATCATTAAACAAGCAAACATATGCAAACATAACAGCAATCTGCCAAATCAGTACAGTCTGTAAACAATGCAGGAGTATCAATACTTATTCAACTCCAAATATTATGAAATTTTACCACACTGTAGAAAATTTATCAGAGCTTATTTTGCAAAAAGTTTCAACATTTTATCACACTCTGACTTTTCTAGGGAATTTTTGCGACAGCGGTAAACTTTCTGTTTTCAAACAGCAACATGTAGACTTGTAAAATAAGCATGGCAAAGGCTGTCAATGCCACTTTTACTGAAATAAAAGATGAAAAATATTATTCTAAATGACAGCAAGCAAATCCTAACAAAATAAATTGACGCTCCAAGCAAAACACATATCATGTGATGAATGAAAACATAGCTCCAAGTGGGGTTACCGGTATTGTTGAAGACGAAAGAGGGGATGCCTTCCGGGGCATCAACAAGCTTAGTGGCTTGGATATTCCTTAGATATTAACTTGGGGTGCCTTGGCCATCCCAAGCTTTGGTCTTGTCACTCCTTATTCTCCTCATATCGATATCTCACCTAAAATATGAAAACTTTAATCACACAAAGCCTTAACGGAACTTCGTGAGATAGGATAGTATGATAAAGAGCAAACCATTTCACTTTGGTACTGTTAAAGACAAGATTCATAATTGTTTCCACACAATGCCTACTGTATCATATCATTTCTACAATTTATATTGAGCAATATACTCCATAGAAACTAGAAAACAAGCAAATAATGCATTGAAAACAGAATCTGTCAAAAACAGAACAGTCTGTAATGATCTGGATAACTACCATACTTATGCTACTCCAAAAATTATGAAAAATTAGGACCACGTGAGCAATTTTTATTTTAATCTTCTGCAAAAATAATCAACTCAAAAGCACTCTTCCGTTAAAAATGAGAATTATTTTCGTGAGTGCAAAAGTTTCTGTTTTTAGCAAGATCAAATCAACCATCACCCAACATTATCCCAAAGGCTTTGCTTGGCACTTTATTGAAACAAAAGCTATAAAACATGATTACTACAGTAGCCTAATCATGTGAACACACAAAAACAGTATGTAAAAGTGTTGGGTTGTCTCCCAACAAGCGCATTTCTTTAATTCCTTTTAAGCTAGGCATGATAATGTCAATGATGCTCACATAAAAGATAAGAATTGAAACATGAAGAGAGCATCATGAAGCATATGACTAGCACATTTAAGTCTAACCCACTTCCTATGCATAGGGATTTTGTGAGCAAAGAAATTATGGGAACGAGAATCAACTAGCATAGGGAGATAAAACAAGCAAAACTTCAAGATTGTCAACACATAGAGAGGAAACTTGATATTATTGCAATATGTAAAAGCATTTGTTCCTCTATAATAATAATTTTCAGTAGCATCACGAATGAATTCCACAATATAACCATCACATAAAGCATTCTTTTCATGATACATAAGCATAAAATTTGTGTTACTCTCCACATAAGCAAATTTATTCTCATGAATAGTGGTGGGAGCAAACTCAACAAAATAACTATCATGTGATTGAAAATTAAAATCATGATGACAAGTTTCATGGTTATCATTATTCAATATAGCATACATGTCATCACCATAATCATCATATATAGGAATTTTGTTGTCATAATAAATTGCAACCTCCTCCAAAATAGTGGATTCATCATTAAATAAAGTCATGACCTCTCCAAATCCACTTTCATCAATATAATCATCATAAATAGGAGGCATGCAATCATTATAACAAATTTCCACATCAAATCTTGGGGGACTAAAAATATCATCTTCATCAAACATAGCATCCCCAAGCTTATGGCTTTGCATATCATTAGCATCATGGATATTCAAAGAATTCATACTTAAAACATTGTAATCTTGCTCATCATTTATACCAAACATTCTATTGAATTCTTCTTCAATCAATTGAGTACAATTTTCCTTTCCATCATTTTCACGAAATGCATTATAAAGATGAATAATATGATGCAACCTTAGTTCCATTTTTTGTAGTTTTCTTTTATAAACCAAACTAGTGATAAACAAGAAACTAAACGATTCGATCGCAAGACCTAAAGATATACCTTCAAGCACTCACCTCCCCGGCAATGGCGCCAGAAAAGAGCTTGATGTCTACTACGCAACTTCATTCTTGTAGACACGTGTTGGCCCTCCAAGCGCAGAGTTTTGTAGGACAGTAGCAATTTTCCCTCAAGTGGATGACCTAAGGTTTATCAATCCGTGAGAGGTGTAGGATGAAGATGGTCTTTCTCAAAAGACCCTGCAACCAAATACAAGAAATCTCTTGTGTCCCCAACACACCCAATACAATGGCAAATTGTATAGGTGCACTAGTTCGGCGAAGAGATGGTGATAAAGGTGTAATATGGATGGTAGAAATATATTTTTATAATCTGAATAAATAAAAACTGCAAGGTAGCAAATAGTAAACGGGCACAAAACGGTATTTCAATGCTTGAAAACAAGGCCTAGGGTCCGTACTTTCACTACTGCAACCTCTCAACAATGCTAACATAGTTGGATCATATGATTATCTCTCAAAGTGCAATAAAGAATCACTCCCGAGTTCCTATTAGCGGAGAACAAAAGATATAAATTGTTTGTAGGGTACGAAACCACCTCAAAGCTATTCTTTCCGTTCAATCTATCCTAGAGTTCGTACTAAAATAACGCAAGCTATTCTTTCTGATTGATCTAATCAAGAGTTCGTACTAAAATAACACCAAAGCAAATTCATATTCATAATAATAAATCCACACAAAGAACTACAAGGGGACCCCAAAGTTTCTATCGGAGAAAAGATAATAAAAACGTGGATCAACCCCTTGGGAAAGATTACCCCAATATCACCGCGGGAATCCGCAAGTTGAATGCCATAACATATATCAAGTGAATCAATAAGATACTCCACTGTCACCTCAAGTATTCATAACGCAAGAAATACATCATGTGTTCTCATCTCCAAATATTCAATCCGACATGACAAAACTTCAAAAGGTAAAGATTCAATTCATCACAACAAGAGTATAGAGGGGAGAAACATCATATGATCCGACTATATTAACAAAGCCCATGATATAGATCACGAGAGAGAGAGAGAGAGAGAGAAAGAGATTAAACACATAGCTACTGGTACAAACCCTCAGCCCCGAGGATGGACTGCTCCCTCCTCATCGCGGTGGCCGCCGGGATGATGAAGATGGCCACCGGAGATGATTCCTCCCTCCGGCAGGGTGCCGGAATAGGGTCTGGATTGGTTTTTGGTGGCTACAGAGCCCTGCGGCGGCGGAACTTCTCCTCTAGGGTAACCCCGAAGGGTTTCGAAATATTTGGAAATTTATAGTGCAAAGAGGGGGTGCGGGAGGCCACCGAGGTGGGCACAACCCACCTGGGCGCGCCAGGGCCCCCTAGCGCGCCCTGGTGGGTTGTGCCCCCCTCGGGGCACCCCCAGGTGCTGCTCTTGCCCATCTTGGGTGTCCTGGTCCATCAAAGATCTCCAAAAAGTTTCGCGGTGTTTGGACACCGTTTGATATTTATTTTCTATGATGTAAAAAACATGCAAAAAACAGCAAGTGGCACTTGGCACTATGTCAATAGGTTAGTCCCAAAAATGATATAAAATGATTATAAAACATCCAAGAATGATAATATAACAGCATGGAACAATCAAAAACTATAGACACATTGGAGACGTATCAAGGCATCAGGTCCAAAATTAGTAGACGGACTCCTGCCTGCATCTACTACTATTACTCCACACATCGACAGCTATCCAGCATGCATCTTAAGTTCATGAAGAAACATAGTAATGCAATAAGAATGATGACATGATGTAGAAAAGATCTATTTATGTAGAAATAGACCCCATCTTGTTATCCTTAATAGCAGCGATACATACGTGTCGGTTCCCTTTCTGTCACTGGGATCAAGCACCGTAAGATCGAACCATCACATAGCACCTCTTCCCATTGCAAGAAAAATAGATCAAGTTGGCCAAACAAAACCCAAATATCGGAAAAGAAATATGAGGCTATAAGCAATCATGCATATAAGAGATCAAGAAGACTCAAATAACTTTCATGGATAAAAAGATGGATCTGATCATAAACTCAAAGTTCATCTGATCCCAACAAACACACCACAAAAATACTTACATCATATGGGTATCCAAGAGACCATTGTATTGGGAATCAAAAGAGAGAGAGAAAGCCATCTAGCTACTAACTACGGACCCGTAGGTCTACAAGAGACTACTCACGCATCATCGGAGAGTCACCAATTGACATGATGAACCCCTCCGTGACGGTGTCTAGATTGGATCCGGTGGTTCTGGAACTTGCGGCGATTGGAACTGATTTTCGTCGACTCCCCTAGGGTTTCTGGAATATTGGGGTATTTATAGAGTAAAGACGCGGTCCGGGGGGCACTAGAGGTGGGCACAACCCACCAGGGGCGCCCGGGCCTCCAGACGCGCCCTGGTGTGTTGTGCTCCCCTCGGAGCAGCCCCCAGGTGCTTCTTCGCCCCACTGGATGTCTTCTGGTCCAAAAAAATCCAGAAAAAGTTTCGCTTCGTTTGGACTCCGTTTCGTATTGATTTCTGTGATGTAAAAAACATGCAAAAAACAGCAACTTGCACTTGACACTATGTCAATAGGTTAGTACCCAAAAAATGATATAAAATGATTATAAAACATCCGAGAACGGTAATATAACAACATGGAAGAATAAAAAATTATAGATACGTTGGAGACGTATCAATGAACTCCTCGACAAACCCTGTCCGATACATGCGACGCCGAGCACTGACTCAACTCATATCCTTCGAGCATGTTGGGTACTCCGGCAGGTAGCTAAAAGTGGGGAGGCCATCCTCACCACCGCCACTCCAGAGAAGCATTCTCCGGATGATGACGATTTTAATGTCCTTACGGTCTTCGAGACTTTCTCTTCAAATAGTCAGCATAAGAGGGCATTTCGCGACCTCGCCAAAGTCCACCAAGTAACCGCAGTGAGCCCATGGAACACCGTGACAATAACCTTCACCACTGACGACGAACCAAGGGCCTGATCAGTCCGAGCACCCGCCGCTTTAGTACTAAACCCCATTGTGGACAGCTTTTGACTTACCAAAGTGAAAGGATCGATACGGTTGACTAGAGGGGGGTGAATCGGAGACTACACATTTTAATCTTTCTTGTCAGTTTTAAGGCTTAGCGAATAAATAGGGTTCACTAGATATGCAACTAGGTGAATGCAACCTATACGACAAGCAAGCTCCATGGTAAATATGCTAGGCAACAATCTAAGTAGCAAGCCAACAAGCATACAAAGCAAAGTAAGGTGCGGGAAAGGATTAACCACAAGTGAGACGAGGACGCATATTTTATCCGAAGTTCACTCTTCCTTGGGGAAGAACTACTCTCCGTTTGGAGCGTTGTCGGAGCCAAAGCTTGCGGAACGCCACCGAAGGCTCACCGTAATCTCCTTCGATTCACCCCCAACGGATAAGCCTCGAATCACTCGGGGTTGGTCTTGAAGGCGACCACCACACCTTTACAAACTTCTCCGGAGCACACCACAAGCAAGGAAGCTTCCGGAGGAACTGATACGTCTCCAACGTATCTATAATTTTTGATTGTTCCATGCTATTATATTGTCTGTTTTGGATGTTTAATGGGCTTTACTAAGCACTTTATTATTATTTTTGGGACTAACCTACTAACCCAAGGCCCAGTGCAAATTGCTGTTTTTTTGCCTATTTCAGTGTTTCGCACAAAAGGAATATCAAACGGAGTCCAAACGGAATGAAACCATCGGGAGAGTTATTTTTGGAACAAACGTGATCCAGGAGACTTGGAGTGGACGTAAAGAAAGAAGCTAGGAGGCCATAAGGCAGGGAGGCGCGCCTGCCCCCCACCCCCCCCCCCCACCCCCCGGGTGCGTCCCCCACCCTCGTGGGCCCCTCGCAGCTCCACCGACCTACTTCTTCCTCCTATATATACACATATACCCCGAAACCAACTAGGAGCACCACGAATCCCTATTTCCACCGCGGCAACCTTCTGTACCCGTGAGATCCCATCTTGGGGCCTTTTCTGGCGCTCCGCCGGAGGCGGAATGGATCACGGAGGGCTTCTACATCAACACCATAGCCTCTCCGACGATGTGTGCGTAGTTTACCACAGACCTTCGGGTCCATAGTTATTAGCTAGATGGCTTCTTCTCTCTCTTTGGATCTCAATACAAAGTTCTTCTCGATCTTCTTGGAGATCTATTCGATGTAACTCTTTCTGCGGTGTGTTTGTCGAGATCCAATGAATTGTGTGTTTATGATCAAGATTATCTATGAACAATATTTGAATCTCCTCTGAATTCTTTTATGTATGATTGGTTATCTTTGCAAGTCTCTTCGAATTATTAGTTTGGTTTGGCCTACTAGATTGATCTTTCTTGCAATGGGAGAAGTGCTTAGCTTTGGGTTCAATCTTGCGTTGCTCGATCCCAGTGACAGTAGGGGAAACGACACGTATTGTATTGTTGCCATCGAGGATAAAAAGATGGGGTTTATATCATATTGCTTGAGTTTATCCCTCTACATCATGTCTTCTTGCCTAATGCGTTACTCTGTTCTTATGAACTTAATACTCTAGATGCATGTTGGATAGCAGTCGATGTGTGGAGTAATAGTAGTAGATGCAGAATCCTTTCGGTCTACTTGTCGCGGACGTGATGCCTATATACATGATCATGCCTAGATATTCTCATAATTATGCATTTTTCTATTAATTGCTCGACAGTAATTCGTTCACCCACCGTAATACTTATGCTATCTTGAGAGAAGCCACTAGTGAAACCTATGGCCCCCGGGTCTATTTTCCGTCATTTAAGTTTCCAATCTGTTTTATTTTGCAATCTTTACTTTTAATCTTTATCAAAAAAATACCAAAAATATTATCTTATCATCTCTATCTGATCTCACTTTTGCAAGTGGTCGTGAGGGGATTGACAACCCCTTTATCGCGTTGGTTGCAAGGTTCTTATTTGGTTGTGTAGGTACGAGGGACTTGCGTGTGGCCTCCTACTGGATTGATACCTTGGTTCTCAAAAACTGAGGGAAATACTTACGCTACTTTGCTGCATCACCCTTTCCTCTTCAAGGGAAAACCAACGCATGCTCAAGAGGTAGCAAGAAGGATTTCTGGCGCTGTTGCCGGGGAGTCTACGCACAAGTCAAGACATACCAAGTACCCATCACAAACTCTTATCCCTTGCATTACATTATTTGCCATTTGCCTCTCGTTTTCCTCTCCCCCACTTCACCCTTGCCGTTTATTCGCCTCTCTTTCTGTTCGCCTCTTTTTCGCTTGCTTCTTGTTTGCTTCTGTGTTGGATTGCTTGCTTGTCACGATGGCTCAAGATAATACTAAATTGTGTGACTTTTCCAATACCAACAACAATGGTTTTCTTAGCACTCCGATTGCTCCTATTATCGATGTTGAATCTTGTGAAATCAATGCTGCCTTGTTGAATCTTGTCATGAAAGATCAATTCGCCGGCCTTCCTAGTGAAGATGTCGCTACCCATCTAAACATCTTTGTTGATTTGTGTGATATGCAAAAGAAGAAAGATGTGGATAACGATATTGTTAAATTGAAGTTATTTCCTTTTTCACTTAGAGATCGTGCTAAAACTTGGTTTTCGTCTTTGCCTAAAAATAGTATTTATTCATGGAATAAGTGCAAAGATGCTTTTTTCTCTAAGTATTTTCCTCCCGCTAAGATCATCTCTCTTAGAAACGATATTATGAATTTTAAGCAACTTGATCATGAACATGTTGCACAAACTTGGGAGAGGATGAAATTAATGATACGTAATTGCCCTACACATGGTTTGAACTTATGGATGATCATACAAAAAATTATGCCAGAATTTTGCTTCTAGAAATGTTTTAGATTCGGCCTCGGGAGGCACTTTTATGGAAATCACTTTAGGAGAAGCTACTAAACTCCTAGATAATATTATGGTTAATTATTCTCAATGGCACACTGAAAGATCTACTAGTAAAAAGGTGCATGCAATTGAAGAGATTAATGTTTTTAGTGGAAAGATGGATGAACTTATGAAATTGTTTGCTAATAAGCGTGTTTATTCTGATCCCAATGATATGCCTTTGTCTACTTCGATTGAGAATAATAATGAATCTATGGATGTGAATTTTGTTGGTAGGAACAATTTTGGTAACAACGCTTATAGAGGAAACTTTAATCCTAAGCCGTATCCCAAAGTTGGGTTCATTTCAAGGATGTACAAAAGTAAACCATATTCAATGAATGGTGTCCGGGTAGGACAGAAGGGTCCGCCTGAGAACACATTGTTTCCCAATATCCTTGAATGGCCCTAATTTTTTTTCAAGACCTTGTATGACTAATTAAATGCACCATGCGTGGTTGCTTGAATTTTCAACAAGTTTTACATTTTCTAGAGTTTTATCGGTAAAGAAAAAACCCAATAAATGGTCAGACGTGTTACAACTTGCATACTGTGTCGTAATTAAATCATTCAAACATGGCATTAATGCCTACCATGGTCATGCCCACCTATTCGGAAAAGTTGGGGTCATTTTAAGAATGTCAAAAAATGGACCAGTTCAATGGAGGTGTCCGAGTAGGCCAAAAGGGTCCATCTGAGAACACGCTGTTTCTCAACATCCTTTTTTTAGAACGAAGGCTCGCGAAGAGCCCGGCTTTGAATTAACAAAGCCATCAACCGGCTAGGAGTTACAACAGACAACCCAACTTACAACGGTCAGAACGATACAACGGGGAACACTGGAAAGCCTACTCACTACAACCTCCACAAGCCGCAAATGAATTGCAGCTAGCAAAGGCCGAGCACTCCACACTAGGATCATATGTAGCAGAAACGGAGCAGCACAGCAGGACATAGCCGACCTTCAAGGATGGACCGTGCTCCAGGAACACCTAAAGAAGAAGGGAACCAACATCTTCCCTCTCAATCACCGAAGAGGGACCCTTCCCCCTCGCCATGGCTCGTAGGCGCCGCACCATCGGGATTTCGAGAAGCTCACTCTAGAGCTAGAAGAATGTCGCCCTCGCATCGCAAGGTGAACATAGGATGACCACATCGATTTGGGATATGCCTCGCCGGCTGCTCCGCCACAGTCCATGCCCAACTTGTTGGAGACAAGCTTCAAGGAATCGGACGACACAGAGGAGGTAGCTCAATCCGTCACCTGCATAATCTCCCGACCGAGCCCCGCACCCTTGACGACGCCTCCAGCAAGGTCACGACGCGCAAGCCGCCGCCGCCGCCAAATCCGCCGAGGATAAAGGTTTTCACCCGGGCAGGGGGATTGGGGTGGAGAGCAGGGGACCTCGGCTACGCCCCCATGGAGGAAAGCAGCGCCCTTGGGCGTTGCCGCCGCCGGGCCGGCCGGACCGGCCAAGGTTTCCCCCGGTTCCCTAGCTGACCACCAACGCGCACCAACGCCGGAGCCAGAAAACGCTAGCCCACACCGGAGGCGAGAGAGAGGCAGCAGGGAATAGGGATTTCGCACCTCCAGATCTAAGGAAGAAAGCTTCACGCCGCGGCCGGATTCCACCAGCCACCCGCCGCCCGCGCGGCCGGGCACGCTGGCCAGCACCCCCTGCGAACGCCGCCCACCGCCCGACGACATCGCCTCTCCGGCAAGGGCCGCCGCCCCAGGAACCACGGGCCTCCAAGAGGGGGAGGAGCACCGAGATCCCCGCCGCCACCTTCACCGGCGTCCACGCGGGCTTCCCGGCGGCCGCCTCTGGTAGCGGCGAGGGGGAGGAAGGGGGTGGAGGGGGTGGAGGGGGTGGAGGCGGCGGCGGAACCCTAGTCGCCCCCGAGTCGCCCAAGGGGACGACGCGAGGGCCGGGCGTGGCTCTGAAGGTTAGTCCGGAGGGAGTAACTTCGTTTCTCAACATCCTTGACACGACAAATTTTTTTCATGGCTTGTATGACAATTCAAGGCACCATGCCAAGTTTCTTAGGTTTTCGACAAGTTTTGCATCGTCCAGAGTCTTCTTGGTCAAAAAAGACAAATAAATGGTTCCACGTGTCACAACTTGTGTACGATGTCGAAAATCGTTCGAACCTAACATGGATGCCTACTTTGGACATACCCACATGCTTGAAAAATTGGGATCATTTCAAGAATGTCCAAAAAACATTTTGTTTCTTTGTATTAAACCGCATAACTGAAAGAAAAAACTGAAATCCAGGCATCCAGTACGAGGCTCCCTCACGCGTGTCACCCAACACCAAAGGCTCAATCGCACGCGTGTGTCCAACCATGCAGGATACGAAGGGCCCAATGCATGCTTTGTTCCCCATGCAAGAACTAAATCCAGCTAAGCTATTGCGAGGTTTCGTTGTCCACCTAATTGTAAGGCCCAAGGGCAACTACTAGTACTTCTGTGGGCAGGCAGAGCATGCAGCGGCAACCGTCTTATTTTTTTAGTACCACGTCACGTAGGTATGCTCAGAGGATAAAGGTGGTCACGGAAATTAGAGAACGGCACAAGGGAAGCACTAGTAGTTGTGTCGTAGCTTGTACGTGTGCTCTACAAAAAGATTTTCATTATAAATCGAAAACCAAACCGAATCAGTTGGTTAACGAAATATCGATTTGTTGTATTGGGTTGACATTTTCGGGTTTTAAGTTTGCTAACCAAAATAAAAAACAAATGGTAAAAACAGAAATTTCAATTTCTACCAGACTACCACCCTGACGGGTGATCTCATCACTCCGGTCAGGCACCTATTGGGCTGGCCCAAGCGTTCGTAGATTTGAAATAAGTTCATCGATGCTGAAAAAATATTCATCTTGAAAATTTTCCAAACAAGTCCACCAAAAAAGTTGAAAAAATAAGCTCAAGAAGTTGAAAAGGATTGAAAAATTTGAGAACTAATTCATGATTTTTTTTAAAGGTTCACACATTTGAAATAACAGGAAAAAATAAAATAAAAGGAAAACAAGCCAGAATAAAACACGGTTTTAAAAAACATGAAAAACGGCCTAAAACTTCACGAAGTTACATTTGCCACATAATAAGCCACAAAGAAAGCAAGTGTTCAAGTTGTGTTCATAAAATTGTTCAGAATGTAACGTCTTAAGTTAGCACGCTCCTCATATCTCTTTAAAATTATTGAAAATGTTGTTCAAAAGAATATTCTTAACATTTTGAAATAACATATCTCTTTTTTTTTGAAATGTTCATGCTTTTAAATAATGTTGTTCAAAATTTTCGAAATATGTCATGCTTCTAAAAAAATGAAATATTTGAAAACTGTTGGATTTAAAACATTATTTGATTTGTAAAAATTTATTCAGAATCTCCAACAAATGTTTGGATTTTTTTGGAAAGGTACCTGAATTCTGCATTTGTGTTAGTTCTTAAGTATGCACGCTCCTCATTTTGCACAAACATTAGTCAGCTTAACTGGTATGCCACTTATGGTTGTTGCAAGAGATCTGTGGTTAGATTCCTAGCTGGTTCATTTTTTTGGCACTTTTTACAGCCCGCGAACAAACGCGCTCTCTGGTGTTAGTTTTTTAGATTTCACGGTCACTGCTTAACACAATCATTAGCCGGGTCAATTGGTGAGCCACTCACGCTTGCTGCAAGGTGTCTGCGGCTCGAATCCTGGTAGCTCCACTTGTTTTGGGTTTCCGGCGCGGGTTGGGTGTTGTATACATGCTGACGGACAAAAAAAAGATCATCATACCCTTTAGATATCCACCGTCGACATGTTTAGGGGGTTGTACTGAAGAAGTGAACCTATTATCCTACACCCTGAACTTGCCACCCTCGGTTCGAGAATCAACCCTCTGCTTAGTTTTGACCATGTAGTCCGATTTTTAACCTTGCTGACTGCTGACTAGCTAGGCCATGCGGCGTCAGTTTTTGACTAGTCAAGTTATTTGACTATAGTTAGCAAAGAGACCTACATAGTCATGATATTTATTGCTAGCTCCCATCTCCAACTAATCTGCAGGACACACATACATGGATGGATCGGACAAAAGCAACATCACACGGGCACGCACACGCAGATGCAAACCAAGAAAAGCAGTCAGAGCTAGCTACGCCGAGGGGAAGCACATGCACAAAAGAAAATTTCTGTTTAAAAAAAAGAGAAGGATTTCATTATGTTGGTTGCTTCTGGGCCATGCGGAATTTGGGCCGAATGCTTAAATGCAAGTAAATGGTTCCTACTACTTACCATGGATCGTATTTTCTCAAAACCAAAAAAAATGTTACCATGGATGGTTGTGTATATCTAGGGGATCAGTTCTTTCCTGAATTTGTTGCAAAGCTTATCTGAAATTCCTGCATCCCAGTCGTACATGTTCTTCCCCACTATAATTTGTGCAAAAGCCACTCGTCGTCTGGTTGGGAAAACGGAACTGAAGAAGAACGAGAGGGAGCTACTAGTACTACGTACCATGGTTGTCCATACCAATTCTTTGCAGAAATCAGATCTAGTTTGTAGTCGAACAGAATGATGGGACCTGTAGCTAGCACATGCATGCCTTTTCTTATCTTTGTGATGTTGTTGTGCTCTGAAATCATGTAGAATAGATCCGTCCTGTAAGCCACCGGGAATTTGAAACCTTTAAAGTTTGGTGGAAGCTTTGCATACGCAACAAATTGGCAAGCAGAGCTCAACCACGCGTGAACCAATTTGCTATAAGAAGATAGGGGGTGACTATAGAGCTCAACCTCGCTGCTGCTGGTGCTCGCCACAGTGCTGACGTCTTGGGCTCAAGGTTGTGCATTCTATTCTTTCCAAATTAACTGATCACAAATAAAAAACTCAGGAACTTAATAATAGCTAGTGCAAAGAAGATATATAAATGAATGGAATTAATCATTTCTTAAAAAATAAAGCCAAGATAAGCATTCCATGGCAACCCACGCGGCCCGGCCAACAGGATCTGCGAAAATAAACAAATAGTGCCTTTGATGAGAAAACCTCTGTGAGTGGTTGGAGTTGTATTGGAAGGAAGAAATGATATTACTAAATGGATTCTTTTTCTCGTTGCTGGTTGTAGTGTATCGTGATGGTCTCAAGCAAGGCCTGCGTCCACTACCCACCAACACCCACTTCCTCCTCCTCCTCCTCCTCCATGCGCCTGCACGCCCATGCAGATCACTGCTAAGGCATGCTGTCGGCAAGGCATGGCCACTCTGGGATCGACGAGACACCTCTTCTTCTTGGGAATGCGGAAGCTTTTCAGGGTGCATGCTGCCTTCAAAGGAAGCTTCTTGCCTAGGAGTGTGGGATAGGAAATTTGAAATGCTCTTTTTTCTTCCTCTTTTTTTTTTTGAAAATGGAACACTCCGGTTCCAATTACTGGACAGGCATAGCTAAATCGCTAGCCCTAGTACGCTTACAACATCTGACACAGCCTCCAGCCACAGGCGGTGGGGTACAAGCCCATGACCATGTTTTGACAGTCTGACTCAATCAAGATCTTCGTTGTTCCCCAGTCTGCAGCAGCACCGATAGCCTGCAATGCAATCACCTTAGTGTGCTCAGCGTTCGCCGCATGCCTGATGAGACCCGCCCCTGCTCCTGGAACATCTCCAGCAGCATCACGTATAACAAGTCCCCAGCCTTCCAGTGTTGGTAGCTGAGCAAAAAGAGACCCGTCGGTGTTAACCTACAGAAGATCTCCCTCATGTTTCGGCCATCTGCATGGCTGCTTCCTTGGCGTCTCCTGCTGCAGTTTCTTATTGGTTTGCACGGAATCCATCGCCCAACACCTGGCCTGTGCGCAGCAGTGGTAGCGATTGGGCCGGGCAGCATCTTCTCCGGTGTTTTTTTGTTAAAGTTTTGATACCGCTGTTTCTGTGGGGCCCAAACCTGTAATGCGTTAGTTTTTTGTTAAATAATAAATACTCTCAGTCGACTGGAATTTCTAAACTCCTAGAAACTTTCCAACAATTTCAAGAGACAACTGATCTTATAAATAAGTTGAAGAAATTTGCCTGCTCTTTCTTGTACTCTGAAATCATGTACTATATCCATCCTGAAAGGCGTCTGAACAGTGAACACATAGATCTGAGCGAAGCAGTTCAAATTAATGTCTTAATCGCATATCATTATATGGACCTGAATGTAGATTTAAGCCTTAGAGATACTCGTTCTTCAACAGCATGTCAGAGCACCCACAGTGTGGCGAAATAATTTGACGAGGTAATGAGCTTGTCTAGGAGAAAAGTTTTTACGGGTAGTGGATTGATTGCGAAGCGTTTGGGTACATTATTGTTTTGTTTTCAATCCCGAGAACCCTGTTTTCATAATCCAGATTGGGCCGAATTTATGGCATTTCAAGGCTGCATATATTGGATGAGCCTTAGAGACGTTAGTTCCTCAACAACTATGGCTACAAGAGAGGAGAATAACAAAAGACCCAGACACGTGAAGTTTGGCGAAGCAACGATGTTTGTGCTTACACCATGTCCATAATAGCTAGCTTCCTCGTATAGTCAAAGCAATGCTCAAAACTACAATCGATGCTTTGTGACAATTGCATACAATATTGACAAGTCTATGGAGAAAGTGAAAATGGCCGACACGTAAGTGGCACCGGCAATTGAATGGAGACATATTTTAGAAATGGGAAACATTGGAAATTTGTGTTAGAGAAAGACGCAAATGGCAAGTCCTGATTCCTTGCAACTGCGGGCAGAGCTCCAACGGGGCGGTGCAGCTTATCTCGAAGGCAGATAGGCACATCAATGTTTACTCTCAGGTCGACAAGAAATTCATTAGGGAAATGCGCAAGCTTTCCAGAGTGCATGTTCTCTCTAGAGGAATCCTCTTCCTAGTTGTCTTCATGTCTGAAACTTAAGGTATGTAAACTAGGGGTATAGGATAGAAAGTAGGAATGCATTTACTACTTTTTCTCTCTGTACGTTTTGTTTTGGACAGGTGGTACATACATAAGAACTCGGACAAATTTTCTTCAATTTATACATAGGAAGATCATCTGTTTCCTGAAATTGTTGTAAGGTTTCAGTGATATTGGTGGTGCATTCCAGTTATACACGATTTTCCCCATTATTTTACTGCATAACTTCACTAGTACTCCCTCTGTAAAGAAATAGAAGAGCATTTAGATCACTAAAGTAGTGATTTGAACGCTCTTATATTTCTTCACGGAGGGAGTACCAAGGATTTTGTTTTATTTTTTTGTGAAAAAGGGAAGGATTTCATTATGTCAGTTACTTGTGTGCTTCGTGGGCTTTATGCCGAATGTATAAAAGCAAGCAAGATGATTCCTAGTTACCATGGACGGCTACCCCTGAAAAAAAAAGTTGCCATGGACGGCTGTATAGAATAAGGGGATCGGTTGCATCCTGAATTTGTTGCAAAGCTTCTCTGAAATTCGTGCAACCCAGCCATGCATGTTCTTCCCCACTATAATCTGTGCAGAAGGTACTCGTCGTTGGGGTGCCAAAAGGGTTCGCTCGTTTCCAGAGATCAGCTCTAGTTTGTAGTCGAAACAGGATGATTGGTGGAGCTATGGCTAGCATGCCCCTTTATTGTCTTTGGGATGCTTTTTTGTGGTCTGCTCTGAAATCATGGGACGTATCACGTATGTCCATCCTGAAACTCAATAGGCACGGTGGCAGCTTTGTGTATAGGGCGAATTGGCAAGCAGAGCTCCTGCCTATTTCAGCAAAAAAATAAAAGTTTTGGTGGGTCGTTGCTAGAGCTCATCGTAGACTATGCAGGGGGCGTTGTGTTTGTCTGGCTGGTCGTTTGCTGCTGCCACGCACCCTTGGATGACTGCTTCTGCAGCTGTTGGGAGGCCACGCCGATCAACCGTTGGGCTCTGATCTAGAGGTATGACTGGTCCGTGGTGCGCTACCTGCAAAACTATTTTTTTTTTCTATTCGAAAAAGCGGGAACACATGCAAATTTAACGTCATACTGAAATTGTCGCCATGGTTTTTTTTTTTTACATCCCAGCTGACGAAGCAGCGCGAATCACGGATTAATTGGATATCATCCACATCCAAACATCAGGTTGATTTGAGCATTATTTGACTGATCCACATCCAAACATCAGGTTCAGGTCACAGTATGTTAGAAAGGAGCTGCAAAATAGCAGCACAAAATATATATTGCAGTGGACTTTGTCCCCTGGTTCATGATGCCACCTCCAAAGCTGTGCCAGCAGCACACCACCATAGCAGTGTCAAACATGATTTTTACTCTGGTCTTCATTCTTCAGGGCTGCAGTTCTGCAGCTTGGATTGATTATTTTTGCAATAACTTACGAAACAGAAAAGAAGAGAACTCCACATTCCCCTGAAGATGACAGTTACTCCCCCCGTCCCAAAACAAAGTTGTACTATGTTGGATAAACAGCAACTTGTATTCACTGAGGGCCAAATGCCATTACATATACATGTATGGCAAAGTGCAGAGAACCCCTTATACAATGGGATATACCGAAAAGGTACTATACACATCTAACACCCCCCTCAAACTTATGGTGGATCAACAACACTGAGTTTGGAGAGGAAGAAGCCATGCTGCGCTCAAGTCTGTGCCTTCGTGAAGAAGTCCGCCAACTGTAACTCAGAGGGCACATAATGAAGAGCGAGAGTCTGATCTTGCACAGCAGCACGCACAAAGTGGGCATCCACACCGATGTGCTTGGTGAGCTCATGCTTCACCGGGTCACGTGCAATACTGATAGCACCAGTACTGTCTGACAGTACGGGAGTCGAAGTAGTAGTAGACACACCAAAGTCCTCAAGTAACCACCGTAACCAGATCACCTCAGCCGTCAACATAGCCATGGCTCGCAACTCAGCCCCTGTACTCGAGCGAGAAACTGCAGTCTGTTTCTTTGTCTTCCAGGCAATAAGAGAGCCACCAAGAAAAACACAATAAGCAGACAGCAAGTGACGATCAGAGGGATCACTAGCCCAGGTAGCATCAGAGTAGGCCTGGAGATCAAGAGAGCTGGAGCGGGGAAAGAAAGGAGCTGAGAGATCGTGCCACGAAGGTATCATAGAACACGGAGGAGATGACTATAGTGGACAGAGGTGGGGGCTGAAACAAACTGACTCAGGATGTGGACAGGATAGGAGATGTCAGGACGCGTAACAGCAAGATAGACAAGACTGCCAACAAGGTGACGATAGCGAGTGGGATTAGGAAGAGGGTCACCATCAGAGGCACGAAGCTGAACGTTGAGCTCCATAGGAGTCACAACTGTGCCCTCATCACCAAGAGCAGCGCGAGCAAGAAGATCCTGAATATATTTTTCTTGGGAGATGTAGAAGCCATCAGAGGTCGAGGAGATCTCAATCCCAAGAAAATAGCGAAGTGGACCAAGATCAGTCATGAGAAACTGGTCGCGAAGGCGAGCCTTAACGAAGGCAATTTAATCAGAGTCGTCACCAGTGATGGTCATGTCATCAACATAGAGAAGGAGAAGAGTCCGACCACGAGGAGACGTGTGAACAAACAACGCGGGATCATGATCACTAGGCAAGAAACCAGCGGCAGTCACCACAGAGGCGAAGCGCTCAAACCAGGCGCGAGGGGCCTGTTTGAGACCATAGAGGGAGCGGCGAAGTCTACAGGCCATACCATCAGGAGCATAGTACCCCGATGGTGGCTGCATATAAACCTCCTCACGCAACTCGCCATTGAGAAAAGCGTTTTGAACATCAAGTTGAGGGATAGACCACTGACGAACAGAAGCCACAGCAAGAAGAGTGCGGACAGTGGTCATGTGGGCCACAGGAGCGAATGTCTCATCATAATCGCGCCCCTGCTCCTGCTGAAAACCACGGGCCACAAGACGAGCTTTGTAGCGCTCAAGAGAACCATCGGAGCGAGTCTTAATCTTGTAGACCCACTTGTAGGTGATGGGACGGACACCGGAAGGAAAGGGGAACCAGATCCCATGTGCTAGAGCGCTCAAGAACAGCAAGCTCTTCGGCCATCGCAAGCTGCCATTCAGGCTGAGTCATGGCAGTCCGATAGAAAGTGGGCTTAGCAATAACAGAGAGACAGTACCGATCAGGGGAGTAGCGATCAGGCGGGGGGCGAGGCCGAGCACGGAGGTTGTGAACCGGGGGAGGCGTGGGAGGAGGTGCACCAGAGGTGGGAGGATCGTCAGAGGAGACATCCTCAGTACGAGATCGACGAGTATAGTGGAGAGGAAACGGTGAGAGAGGGCGACGGACTGGAGATGATGGTGGAGAGGTGGAGGAGGAGGATGGAGAAGACGGGGTCGGTGGTGAATGAGAAGAAATGAGAGGTGCCGAAGGAAGAGGTGACACATGAGGCACATAGCAGGGTGTATCGGGAAGGAGAAGGAAAGAAAGGTCGTCCACAGTCGAGGAAGAAGAACGTGGGTAGTAGGAACGAGACTCGTCAAAATTCACATCACGCGAGATGCGCAAGCGACGACCCACAGGATCCCAACATCGATAGCCCTTGTGCTCATCACTGTAGCCAAGGAAAACACACTCAACCGACTGAGCAGTCAGTTTGGTGCGTTCTCGAGGGGGCAAGAAGAACATAGCACACGCATCCAAACATACGAAGAGCTAAGTAGTCAGGAGAGCGACCAGTGAGACACTCCATAGGAATACCACCCTGCAGAGCAGTCGATGGCTGAATGTTGATGAGGTAGGTGGATGCTGAAACAGCCTCAGCCCAAAAATGGGGTGGAAGGGAAGCAGCAATCATCAGCGCACGAGCCGTCTCAAGCAAATGACGATGCTTTCGTTCAGCAACGCCATTCTGAGCATGAGCACCAGGACACGAGAACTGGGCAAGAGTACCCAGTTCCGCGAGAAAACCACGCAACAGCTGAGAGATATACTCTCCAGCAGAGTCAGCACGAAAAGTACGAATGGGCGTGGCAAACTGGGTGTGAACCATGGCAGAAGAACGTTTGTATATAGGGAGAACATCGCTATGAGATTTCATGAAGTAGAGCCAAGTGTAGCGAGAGAAATCATCAATAAACAAAACATAGTAGCGATGACCACCTTTCGAATCAAAGGGAGCAGGACCCCAGACATCAGAATGAACTAAGTCAAAAGGACGCTGAGATACAGACTCACTAGTAGGATAAGGTAACTGAGTCTGTTTGCCAAGTCTGCAACCATTACAATGTACTAAGAGGCCCTGACGAACTAAAGAAGACAAGCGAGAGCCACAGATGTGACCAAGGCAATGATGCCACTGCTGGAAGGACGCAGACGAAGAGGCAGCAAGAGCATGAGAGCTGGCAGAAGTGGTGGCAGCGGAAGGAACACAAAGCCAGTCAACCTCCCAAAGGCCCTCTGACTCACGGTGCCGGGGGCCAGCACCAACCAAAGCCTTGGTGCGACGATCCTGAATGGAACAAGAGTCGGTATCAAGAATGACACGACAACCAGAATCAGTGAGTTGGGCAGCGGAAAAAAGATTCATGGTAAGGCGAGGAACATGTGAAATACTCGGAACAAAAAAAGATGGAGTGGAAAGAATACCACGACTAGCAACAGGGAGCGATGTCCCGTCGGCAGTAAGAACATTAACAGGCGAATCAAGAGGTCGTAGAGAAGACAACGCGGAAGAATCAGAAGACATATGAAAGGAGGCTCCAGAATCCAGAACCCACGAAGATGTACCTGACTGTGTAGATGCCGGTGGTGGTGAGGAAGGGGATGCAGTCACAACAGCAGCGGAAGCAGTCGACGAGGAGCCTGAGGAAGCAAGGAGACGCTTGAGGCGAACAATATCCTGGTCAGTGAGTGACGGGGTCGAGGAAGACACAGGAGTCCCACTGGAGGAGGAGGAGCGCCTCTGGTCTCGTTTCTTCTGGCGACAATCAGACTCTGGGTGACCTGACCAGGAGCAATAACCACAGACAGTGTCACGGCGTGACGTGCCCTTCTCAGCATAAGGAGGACGGCTCACCCCCTGGAGGAGTAGGCAGGAGCGGCGGAGCAGTGAGGCGAGCAAACGACACAGGAGCTCGGGCGGCCAATACTGACGGAACCAGAAGCAACCCAGCAAAGCGAAGGCGTGTCTCCTCAGCACGAAGCTCAGCAAGTATCTCGAAGATAGGAACACGACCACGAGCAAGCAGGTGAGCACGTCGAGGCTCAAACTCAGACCGGAGACGAGATAAGAACTCATGGACCCTCTGAAACTCGAGATCTGAACGAGTAGTCTGACAGCAACGACAGGTTCCACAAACAACTCTCCGAAGAGAGTCAACCTGGCGCCAGATAGCAGAGCACTGTGAATAGAACTCATCAACAGAAGAATCACCTTGCTGCAGTGCATGCTCCTGGCGCACCACAGATAGGTAGAGAGCATCACCAGAGGGCTGATAGCGCTGACAGAGGTAAGACCACATCGCTGCAACGGTGCCAAGGCCCATGAACTCTGAGGCAAACTGAGGGAGGACACTCGCAGTGAGAACAGCAGCAGCTCGAGCACCATCATTGCACCACTGAGTGTAAGCAGACAGATCATCCCGGTACACAGAGAGAGCATCGAAATAAGCGGATACCTGCTGATCATAAGCATCAACCGCATCATCATCCAGAGCCTTGGCAGCATCCCGGTCAGCCTGAGAAGCATCAACAGCAAGGACCGGCGGCACTGGTGGGATTGGGGCCACTGGCGCAACCGGGCATGGTGGACAGGAGACCTCGCCAGAGAGAACACCCCACAGAAGGAGTCCACGCATATGGATGCGCATGAAACCCACAAACTCAGAATAGTTGGTGCCATCAAAGATCACCGAGCACCGAGGAACCGCGACATAGCCCGAAGATGACATACTAAGATATCACTCTTTTTTTTGAAGTCAACAAAGGCAGAAGACCCGATCTGGATCGAACGGGATCGAGCGAGAGCTCACGCACTCGCGCATACACCCGAGGCGAGGGCCAGCGGCTGTCGGCCGAATGAGAGCGGGCGGCGCAGGAGGGGCAGCTGAGCGAAGCAGCAGCCTCACCAGCAGCACACGCTCGGGGGCCGAGCGGAGCAGCAGCTCGACAGCAGGCCAGGCGGAGCAGCAGCTGAGCGAAGCAGCAGCCTAGCAGCAGCACACGCGCGGGGCTGGGCGGAGCAGCAGCCCAGCAGCAGCACACGCGCGGGACAGGGCGGCGGGCAGGCGGAGTACACGATGGGACCAGGCAGCGGAGCGGACCGGGGCGGGCGGAGTCGCGGCGAGGAGGACCGGGGCGGCCAGATCCGCGGCGAGGACAGCTGGGGCGGCCGGATCCGCGGCGAGAAGAGCCGGATCTGGCAGTGGGTGGATCAGGGGAGGAGCTAGCACGGAGTTGCAGCGTGCGGGAGAGAGGGGAACCTAACATCTGATACCATGTTGGACAAACAGCAACTTGTATTCACTGAGGGCCAAAGATCATTACATATACATATGTGGCAAAGTGGAGAGAACCCCTTATACAATGGGGATATACCGAAAAGGTACTATACACATCTTACATACTAAAGTTGATTGAGACACTCATTTTGGGTCGCAGGGAGTACCAATTAGGGTGATCATTTGCCTGTGGAGGAGCCACTGTCCTGCAAGGAATTCACACATTCAATTCAAGAAAGACGAACATAAGAAAGACGATCATTTGGGGACAATTTTACTTCTCCAATCTCTGCACCAACTAGGGATGCATACGGCTTTTTAAGTATGAGTATTAGGATTTTTTATCTCAGTTACGCACCGAGCCTAGTCCTCAACAAAGAATAGTAGACGGAACTTTCAATTTGTTCCCCTCGACCCCGTGTCGTCCCCGTGGGCGACCCGGGGGTAAACCCTCGCCGCCGCGACTCGACCCCTCCTGCCCCTTCCCCTCCTCGCCGCCGTCCGCAACGCCGCCAGGCAAAGCCGGGCCGGCAGGGTGGCGGCGCGGCTTCTCCACCCTTCGAGCATCACGGGCGGGGCGGGACGGCCAGATCGCAAGGAGGCGCCAGGTGGCAACTCTTGGCGGCGTCGTGCGCAGCGCGGCGTCGTCGTCTAGGATGCGAGCTCGGCGGCCGATCCAATCTTTGCGATGCGGCGGCGATGGCTGTGGCGGCGTGGTGGTCGGCCCTGTCTCGGGCAGCGGCGGCTACAGGCGTGGCGCGACCCTGTATCGGGAAGGGCGGTGGCTGCGGTCGGCGCGCCATCAGGCGTCGGATTGGCGGTGATGGCATGGAGGCCATGGTGGTCTGGTCGGCGGCGCCTCCGGTCAGATCTGATATGGCCGGTACAGCTGGCAATGTTGGCCATCTCCTCCGTCGGAGGTGGTCGGCCTGATGCTGGATGGTCAGATCTCGAGATCAGTCATCTAGCTCCGGCTGCGAGTCGGGAAGACATAGTTGCCGGTGAAAACCGAGATGATCGCAGGCGATGGCAACGTTCTGTGTCGATACCATGATGAAGGCATCGTCGTGTAACTATTGTCGACCTACTCGTGCTGCTCCAGGGGAACCCTAGGATCTGGTCCTCCAGATCGGATGATGGCGGTACTACGGTGTCATTTTCTCTCTTGAGAGCATCGTTTGTGGAGCAGTGCTGGAAGACAGAGGCAGGAGGTGGAGCGGCTTCGTCTTGCACGGAGATTTCGATGGAGATGCCAAGTCATGCCTGGTTGGCAGGTGCTACGCACGACAGATCTTCCAGAATCTTCGCGTCTGGATGGACAAGCACTGGCCGGTGGCGCCGTTGGTCGTTGTGGTGGCGCCGACGAAAGGACAGACTAGCAAGGATGATGCGGATCTCTCTACTGAAGATGGGACAGCGTCCGATGAAAATGGCGATGTCTAGAACGTATGCAGGTGGTGTTCACTTTAGGTCTGCTGCACCGTTTGTTGGTTCCGATATGTCATGTGGATGGATCGGCGACGACACCGGGTTTAGATATAGGGAGTGAGGGCACTCCACATTATCGAGTTTTGTAGGTGTGAGCGGTGGCTTCGGGTGGCTTGATGTATATTCTTATTAGACCTTTGTTGAATAATAAATAAAGATGGCCGTATGCATCGATTGATACAGAGGCGGGTCTTAATTAACCTCCTTTTCCAAAAGAAAAAAGCTTGTGCAATAATTAATTCCACAAACTCTGTTGAGCACTTGATTAAAGTTTGTGCACAGTGACAGCAGTCTCTGTTATGCGGCATGTGTGCCTGATGGAACTGAAGAAAGAACGTGAGGGAGCTTACTACTCTGGTTGTCTATAGCACCTGCATGCTGTTTCTTGTACTCTGCAATCATGTACTATATGTCCATCCTGAAACGTGCTGGTAATTTGAACATGGTACATCTACCGAAGCAGCGCAAATCACAGCTTAAATGCATATATTACTTTATATAGCTCTGAAGCGTAGATTTGAGCCCCATTTGACCCATTCACAGTCTTTTGCATTTGCGTCAAAATCTTTATCATAAGACTGGCAAAAACACACAGACACAAGCCGCTATCTGAAAAGAAAAATTGCGGGGTAAGCTGCTATCTGAATTGACTGTGCACATGCCACAAGCAAAGTTCCAGTGGACATGATACTCATAATATGATTTGTGCGAGGATATGCTTGTTTTTTCTGCACAAAGTGAGCAGGTTTGAGCACGAGCTTCTTGCTCCAGTTCTGCAACTTTGGAGTTCATTTTCTCCAAGCTTCTGATCTTCAGCCACCTTATTTTCATCAGAGCTTACGGAACAGAAAAACGAAACAACTCCAAACTGAGTATGATGACCATTCGTGTGTGGAGGATGCCGTGTCCATGCAACCTCCGCCATCGGATGGTGATCAGATGGACGTAAAAGCTCGGGATGGTGCGAAAAGCATATTGTTCAGATCGACTGTACCTTCTCTTCAGACACTGGTGTCCATTCTTCAGTTAATTTCAGAGGTTGATGATGAACAGGAGAGCTTCAGGGGTGTTTTGTGCACCTGCATTGCTGTTAATTGTGTTTGGGGTGTTTTCTGCTCTGAAATCACGGGATGTATGTCCATTCTGAAAGGCACTAGTAATTTGAATTATTTTTTTCGAAGTTTGGTGGCAGCTTTTTTTTGAGTGAAAATTTGGTGGCAGCTTTGTGTACATGGTGAATCGGCAAGCAGAGCTCCTGCCTACTTAAGTTTCAGTGGTCGTCGCTCGAGCTCACTGGAGACATTATGTGTTTCCGTGGTTACCTGAGCTCCCCAGATGTCTGGATGAGTGCGCTTCTGCAGCTGTTGGGAAGCCGTTGAGCTTCCAGGACCAGTTTTTAATTTGACAAAACACACACAATCAGCGGTCTGAATTAAACATGTACAATATGCCACACGCAATGCTTCAGCCAATTAATAGCACCCGATCGTGCTCTACTCTACGGGAGATGAAAAACCATGTAAAATAGTATAGAAAACAGTATTCCAGATTTTTAAAAGTTCACGCATTTGAAAAAAAAGTTAAGAGATTTTTATAAGAAAGTTTAAGGATTCCAGATTTGATTTTTTCATGAATTTAAGAAAGAATCATGAATTTTAAAAAACAAAAAAGAAAAAAAGATGAAAACCAGGCCAAAAAAAAAGGAAAACCATTGCGTTTTTAACTAAGAGTGGTGTCATACCTATAATTGTCACAACTACTAAGGTGGCCTGTTGGTGTATAGCCTAATGGGAGGTCTATAGTTTGAAGCTTGTCGGGTGCATAATTTTTAAACTTTAATAAAAAGAAAAATTAAACTTTAAGTGAAGAGAAAAAAAGTTCTAAACTTAAAAAAAGAAGTGAAACTTTAAGTGAAGAGAAAAAAAAAGATGAACATACGGGCATTTACGTACAGACAGGCGACCCATCATACATACGAAAGTGGGTCAAAACTCCATATTGTGCTTTATACATTTAGTAGGCGGGTGTACCGAAGCGGGGCTCACTATAGAAACAGTCAATGGTATTTATAATTATACACATATTTGTTGTGCAGATATACATTAACCATCTATTCGGGAGAGTTGTTAGCTTTCGGCAGTTCTTCAAGTGAACTCTCTCAAGAAGAGAAACTGTTAATTCTTCTCCTTCTATTGCCACCCATCTCTTCAAATCTCCAATTTTTCTAACACGAGGTGTTTTAATGTTGGAAATGCTGCAGGTGAATTGTGATTGCATAGGCTCTTATCAAAACAAGAACTTTCAGAGCCTTAAATTGACCGAATTTGGGAAATTCATCACACATTTTACAGCCATCTAGGTGGAGCTTGGTCAAATTCCCCAGAAAAGTAAGATCTGTCACCCATGTTCGGAAATTGGTACCTTTGTAGAGTATGAGTATATTCTTAGAAACCTCAATGCAACCTGGTTTAGGTGCATCAAGGACATCCCAGTGATGGTTCAGTGTCTCTTTATTTCCAAGAATGCACGCTTTAGCATCTGCTTGAGTTACATATTGAAGACTGGATAGTTTGAATTCACCACCAAGGTTTAAGCCATGTATTTATCCAATAGTACTGCAACCAGGGCTAGAACCCACAGCAAATATTTTAATGTCTGCAGAGAAGTGACGTTCCCGAGTTATGGAGGCATGCACTCCAGTGATCTGCAACCATTAGTATAGAGATGACCGAGATTTGTCATATACTTCTTATCCTTAGGAAGTCAACCAGGACTCTCAGAAGTAGAAAGGTTAAGGGTCTGTAGATTATACAGTATGCCCATTTCCTTGTGAAGCTCTTTGATCCACGTGTTATATGAGAGATTGAGATACCTCAGGTGTTGTAAGTGCCTTGGTTCAAGTGGAAGTTTGCACAATGCAAAGAGTTGAAGTGCGTGCATATGAATGTACTTCGACAAGTGTGGTGTTGACCCAGCAGTGTGTTTATCTACAAACAATAGTGTCTAGAGAAATGTAGAGTTTTTTTCTAGATAATCATACAAAAGGGTTCCAATTTGGCGATAGATGAGAACAAGTGCCATGTAGGGCCTCATGAGAACAAGTCATTGATCACGCATATCAATTATAGTAGGACAATATTTTCCCATTACAGATGAGGCAATGTCATGCATAAGATCATGTATCTTGCATACTGTTCTAGAACGGACCCCCCCCCCCCCACCCCACCCCCCACCCCAGAATTTGCTTGACTTTTTGAAAGAATGACCTTCAAGTTAGCTTGTTACAAATTTCTCTGCCTACCTGTCGAGGAATTGTCACGGCAGATGTCCTCGTGCAAGGACTTAGTCGTGGAGCCATCGCCGCTAGGAAGCTTAAAGGGGTTAAACGGGACAAGGAACACGAGGGTTATACTGGTTTGGCCCCTTACGGTGAAGGTAAAAGCCTACGTCCAGTTGAGGTGGTATTGCTTAGGGTTTCGATGACCAGGGAGCTTAATCGCTATGCCCGGCTCTCGATCTGTCGTTTCTCTCTCTCAACCGCCGCCGGGTCGTCCCTTTATATAGAGAGGTTGACGCCCCGCGGCTCTCAGAGTCCCGACCGGCTTATAACAGTATCTGGCTCGGACTCTCAACTACTCTTGCCTTACATTACAAGTCTTGCCATAACGGCGGGTTATCACTACGGGCCTTAAGCCGCCTCCGGGTCTTAAGCCCATTATTGATCCGCCATCCTCAAGCTTGGTACTGGGCTTTACGTGATGATCATTATGACGTAACCCGGCCCCTCCTGAGCGGGTGACTCTAATGGTTATATCCTCAACATTAGGCCCCAGATTGATTTGAACCGGTTCATGTCAATCTTCAATCCCTTTGAAAGAAAATCTTCCTGCTTCTGCTTGTGCGAAAGTTATAACCCGCCGTGACGTCATCTTCTGGATTCTTGGTAACCCGCCGTGACGTCATCTTCCATTAAATTCATTTTTTATTCTGTCATATCCCAACGGATCTTATCTTTAATGACCATCCCGAAAACCGAGGCGTTTCTGTGGCGAGATAATCACGTCTTGGCCTCCTCGTTTCTCGCGCCCATTTATCAGTCACCCTTATAAATAGGCCCAGCACATAAGCCTTCATTCACTCCTTTCTTCCATCGTCTTCCTCCTCTGACACCCGAGAGCTCGAGCTCCGCCGCCGCCGCCGCGCCCCTTGTCTTCCTCAACCTTGGCCGCTGCATCACCCTGAACTGGTCCAGAGGAACGGCGGCGACCTCCGCATCTCATCAGCGCCAGTAAGTCCTTGCACCTCCCTACAGTAGATTCGCATTAGGGTTCTGTCGTTCTTCCCCTGTTCTTCGTAGTTTATCCTGAGTTCTTCACAGTTCTTCCACCGCGACCCCTTTTGATCCGAAAAACAGGGTAGAACTCCTGCGGTAGTGGTTTCGCACTCATTTTTATGCTAGTAGATCCCTTCTGTCCGCAGAAAGACCTCGTTCTGAGCTCATGAACTTCTCTGTATCAGCTTTCTAGGTCTAGAAATTTTTCCTTTCTGGACGATCGTTTGATCCAAAATAATTATTACGATCTGTGAAACTTGTTTGTGCCACACTTAGTCAAAAATTGCATCTGTTAGCTATGGCGGCTCATATCTCCGGCTTAAAAGAGGCCATGTGCTGTGAAATTTCCGGCTCATTTATGATAGAGTTTTAAACAACTTGAATGACTCATGATGCCCACAGCGGCTTAGATAACCCGACATAATTGGCCATATATCATTAGGCCCCTTCATAAGCCGCCATCTGGAATACTGAACTGTAATCTTACTCCGGCTTATATTTGACCCGGACATTTCCTTTTGTCATAGGCTTTCATCTTTCATAATGCCGCTCAAGGCTCCCAAGGCACCCATTACCTGCAACTGGATGAGATCCAATGTTACTGATGATACTTTAGCTGATTTCGTGAAGACGGGTTACCTGCCTAAAAAGGAGGTCATGTCTTATCGTGCCCCTGACCCGTCTGAAGAAAGACCTCAACCAAGAGATGGAGAGGTTGTGATATTTGCTGATCACATGAGCCGGGGCTTTGCTCCTCCCGGCTCAAAATTCTTCAGAGACGTTCTGAACTTTTTCGATCTGTGACCTCAAGACATTGGACCCAATTCCGTGTCGAACATTTGTAACTTTCAAGTGTTTTGTGAGGTATACCTTGGAGAGGAACCCAGTCTGCTACTCTTTAGGGAGTTATTTTATTTGAACCGCCAGAATGAATGCGCCAACGGGCCTAGCTTGGAACTTGGTGGAATCTCCATTCAACGACGGAGAGATTGCCTCTTTCCTTATGCTGAGCCGCCAAGCCACCCAAAGGACTGGAACCAGACATGGTTCTACTGCCAAGATACTTCTCCGGCTGATGAGAACCCTCTGCCCGGCTTTCGTGCCCTGCGTCTGGAGCCAAATGACACCCTGCCAGACAAACTATCTCAAGTTGAGCGTCAACCACTGATCCCCACCATCAACAAGATTAAGGCTCTTCTGGGAAATGGCCTTAACGGCGTTGATCTGGTCCGGGTCTGGATTTCCTGGCGGGTGATTCCCTTGAGCCGCCGCCCCGGCTTAATGTGTGATTACACGGGCCGGAAGGATGATCCTCTGCGGCACAGCCCCAACGACCTACCTGAGGACGTCGTTGACGACATGACCAAGTCCCTCTTGAACGAGAGCTTAGCAGACTGCGGGAGGACCGGCTTAAGCCCCTTCTGCCAAGCTAACCCGGCTCCGGCGGTAAGCTACCGATCTGAGCACTTTACTTTCCATTTTAACAATTTTCGTTTTAACTTCAAGGAAACCTTTGTTGCATTTTTCCAGGCTAATGACAAGTTCTGGAAGGTCAAGTATGACCATGAGGCTGCTAAAAAAGCCAGGAAGGCTAAAAAAGCCGCCAGGAGAGCCGCTCCCCGCAAGAAGGGAAGTAAGCCTAGCGCCTTAGAGCTGCTTCAGTTGGATGATAGCTCCGAGTTAGAGGTAGCCCTTGATTCTTTAGGCTCTTCTTTTGTTTTTCGTCTGCTTTTAACCACCTTATTGACACTGATTATCAGCAGGATGATACCGGAGCAAGTAACCCGGTGACTGAAGAGGTAACTATACTTTCCTCCGACTCGGACCCCTCGCCAAGGCTGAAAGTCCGAAGAGTAACCTGGAAAGTAAGATTTTTGCATCCTTTAGCTTATCAAGATCCTCAATTTCTTTTGAAGCAACAGATTCATGAGAGCCGGAGGCAAACCCGGGCCAGCAAGGATGCAGACCTCTCCTCCGGCTTACCCGAAGCATCAAGAAAGCGCCGGACCGAGGTTATCTCCAACTTATATCCTTTTCATCCTTTGGCGGGCATCACTCGCCAACCACTCAATTCTTCTGATTCAAACTATCAGGAAACTTCACCTTCCTCCGGTGACTCCATGCAATCTAACTTGCCGGCTTTCAAGACCGCACCCAGGTAATGATGATCATCTCATTTTGTGCTTATCTTATTTATGTTTTTTGTACTAACCTTTTGACTTTCAGTGCCCAAGCCAAGCTCAGCAAGAGGGCAAAGAAAAATAAACCGGTCGAAGAGCCGGACTTAACTGAACCCAACGCCTCTGCCTCTGAGCCGCCATCTGCACCAGCTCCGGAAACCGCCGCTTCAACGGAAGAACAAACCATGGCGGGTTCTAACAACCCGGAGATTCCCAGCTCAGCTCAACCGGCCGATGACCCGGATGTGGTGATCACCCGGACCGAATATGTTGAGCCGGGAAGACCCACTGTGCTGGCCAGATGCTCTGCCAAAGAAGAACTGCTGGAGCGCCGCAGGGCCAGACTGGAGATCACTGACTATGCTAACTTGAGCATTGGAGATATTGTTTCTGGTTACATTGGTCAAGTGCACAACAGCCGGGACCTGGAGATTGACATGGTAAAGCAGATACAGCAAAAATCTGAGGTACAACTCTCTTGCTTACTCCATAGTCATCCTTACTATGCTAGCCCCCAAGTCTACTACTTATGATAGAATACGTTGTAGACTTAACTTCCGGCTTACCTTTATGAACCGGCAATTATAAATAGAACCTTTCAGCATACATTAGCCCCCATGTGCCAAGTGTCTTTGCTTGCAAAGTGCTTGGGACTTTAATGTTATATGATAATTACTCAAACTGTAACCCGGAACTTGTACAGGCTGTCTGCAATAAATTTGAATCTGAAATCTCTGAGCTGAAGAACCGCCTGAAGACTCAGGAAACTAAGACCCGGAAGGCCAATGCCAAATTTGAGTTCAGTGTTGCTGCACAAGAAAAGCTGAAGAAGAAATTTGAAACAGAAAGGAAGACTTGGGCCGAGGAAAAAACGGCCTTGCTCAGCCGGGCCGAACAAGCGGAGGCTGCTCTGACTGAGAGAACCGCCGAACTCTCCGGCTTAAAACGCCATGTGCCACAGATGGTCTCCGCAATCTTCGGTAAGTCATTCTGCAAGCTTTTAACAAGCTTACATTCTTTATGTCTTATAAGTCCCACCATTGCCATCAGCTCACCTGACTTTGTTATGCAGGTCCCAGAAGCTCCAACCTTAATCAGAATGTTCTGACCAAGCTGAAGGCTGTTTACACCTTGGTGGAGCAACTCTACACCGGGTCACAGCGTGCTTTAGCCGTTGTGGCTCTGTCCAATGAGGTTCTGACTCACCTGGCGGACGTACTCAGGCGGCTTGCCGTTCTTCCTCAGCGCTTCCAAGAGCTAAGACGGGCCTCTGCAAGAGCCGGAGCTATAGCTACTCTGAGCCGGGCCAAGGCGTTTCTCCCGGAGCTAGACCCGACCGACATCGCTCTTGGATACCCCAGCCTGAAGGAAGATGGGACCCCCTTCGATCAGAAAGACTTCGCCGCCTGTGTGAAAAGCATGCGCCCGGTGACTACCATGATTGGGAATGACACAGATCTTACCAAGTATCAGCCGGGTTATGACGCGGAGAATCAGAGGATCCCAACTCCACGCTATGAAGCAGTCAGCCTGATCCCGCCGACTCGTAAGCACACCTTCGCCCCAGAAGTTGACCCAGCCGGGTTAATTGATGATGAGGCTCAATTTGAAGCTTTGAACGGCATTGACTAGAAATCATCAACCTTCCAGGTCATGGGAACAGCCGGAGGAGCGGAGAGGGATGAGTCGGAAGCTTCGACCCAACAAGCACCTTGATTTTTTTTAGGCGGCTCATGGTTACACCTTAAAACAATGCCTCACCTTTTGGGCTCGGGGAGTCTTGTAATAGAGTAAGACAAACACTTAATTTTGTCGTGCCATCGTGCACGTGTTGAATGCTTAACTCCATTGAAGCTGCTTCTTTATATTCCTCCGGGTTATATTTGATCATTTATTTTCCTTAAGCTTGAAGAACTGTCTTTAATTGCTCTGCATAGAAAAATAAATCACAAGTCTCTAGGCGGCTTACCGCATGGAGAGTCATATATCTTACACTTAACCCGGAACATAACCAAGGTCATAAAAAACCGACTCTCAATCATACCTTCGGGATAACCACAATAGCCTACCTGCAAGCCTTGGAAGTATACTTCCGGTTTATGTAACCCAAATAATGAGGTTGAGAACTCAACTCCAGTTCACCAGCATCGATAATGCTTATTGTGTGCTATCAACATTGTTAATCAAAGTTAAGCCGGCGGAGCAAGAACCGCCCTTGCACACTGTTGATATGATCAAAACAACTTGTTGCAAACCAAAAGATCAAAACTTAAGGGCTTCTGATTCGAATACGACCAGAGAACCGTCCCAAAGAGGTTAAGCTAAGATTCGAATACGATCATATAGCCCCAGTGGCGTTGGCGTTGCCGATCAAGAGGGTACCGACAGCTATGTTCTCTTTGGTTCGAATACGACCTATGTGTGAACAGGAAGACCCCAAATGACCTTGAGAGTTGTTTAACGACGCTGATTCGAATACGATCCACGTCAGTTCCCAAAGGGGGTTGAGCTATGATTCAAATATGATCAAGAAAAACTCCCCAATGAGCTCGGCGATTTGCCAATCAAGTGGGTATCGACAGCTATGTTCTCTTTGGTTCGAATACGACCTATGTTTGAACAGGAAGCCCCCAAATGATCATATTGTTAACGGCCAGATTCGAATACGATCGTAAGCCGGGTCCACCTCCAAGTGACCATGTAATGTTGTAATGGAAATAACACATTTACCTTTGGAGGAGAAAAGGACAGAGGTCCTGCTTTATTATTTATCATAATATATACATGGCTATAGAAATATGTACATTATGAGAGCCGGTGGCTCAAGTGTAATAAGGCCGAAGCTGAGCTATGTTCCACGGCCGACGGGTCTCCTCCTCCGACTTACGTGAATCTTTGTGCTCCCGAACATCGATAAGGTAATATGACCCGTTGTGCAAGTTCTTGCTGACCACAAAGGGCCCTTCCCAAGGCGGGGATAACTTGTGTGCATCTGGTTGATCTTGGATGAGCCGGAGCACTAGATCACCTTCCTGGAAGACCCGGGACTTAACCCGGCGGCTGTGATAAAGGCGCAGGTCTTGTTGGTAAATCGCCGAGCGAGCTGCTGCCACATCACGCTGTTCGTCCAACAAGTCAAGAGCATCTTGGCGCACCCGCTCATTATCCGCCTCAACGTAAGCCGCCACTCGAGGCGAGTCATGACGGATGTCGCTAGGGAGGACTGCTTCCGCTCCATAAACCATGAAGAAAGGCGTGTAACCCGTAGATCTGTTAGGAGTAGTATTGATGCTCCATAACACGGAGGGTAACTCCTCCACCCAACAACCCGGCGTCCGTTGCAAAGGGACCAAAAGCCGGGGCTTGATGCCCTTCAAAATCTCCTGATTAGCTCTCTCAGCTTGACCATTGGATTGAGGGTGAGCCACTGATGAAACATCAAGTCGAATATGCTCTCGTTGACAAAACTCCTCCATGGCGCCCTTAGACAGATTGGTACCATTGTCAATTATAATGTTGTGTGGAAAACCAAAGCGAAATATCACCCTTTCATGAACTGTGGCCGCGTCACACTTGCTAACTGGCTCTACCTCCACCCACTTTGTGAACTTGTCAACTGCCACCAAGAGGTGGGTCTTCTTATCCTTGGACCTTTTAAAAGGCCTAACCATATCAAGCCCCCAGACCGCAAATGGCCAAGTAATTGGAATCATCCTCAACTCCTGAGCTGGCACATGAGCCCGTCGCGAGAACCTCTGACAACCGTCACATTTACTGACCAAGTCCTCCGCATCAGCATGAGCCGTTAGCCAATAAAAACCATGACGAAAAGCCTTGGCCACAAGGGATTTTGAGCCGGCATGATGGCCACAATCCCCCTGGTGAATCTCACGCAAAATTTCTTGACCTTCCTCAGGGGAAACACAACGCTGGAAAGTTCCAGTGACACTGCGATGATGCAGCTCGCCATTGACAATTATCATTGACTTAGACCGCCGGGTTATTTGTCTGGCCAAAGTTTCATCCTCAGGCAATTCTCCCCGGGTCATGTAAGCCAAGTATGGTACTGTCCAGTCTGGGGTAATGTGGAGAGCCGCCACTAACTGCGCCTCCGGGTCAGGGATAGCCAAGTCTTCCGCTGTAGGCAACTTAACAGAAGGGTTATGCAAAATGTCCAAGAAAGTATTAGGCGGCACCGGCTTTCGCTGAGAGCCCAGCCGGCTTAATGCATCAACCGCCTCGTTCTTCCTGCGATCAATGTGCTCTACTTGGTAACCCTGAAAGTGTCCAGCAATGGCATCAACTTCACGGCAATAAGCCGCCATGAGAGGGTCCTTGGAATCCCACTTGCCTGACACTTGTTGAGCCACTAAATCTGAGTCGCCAAAGCACCTTACCCGGCTCAAGCGCATCTCCTTAGCCATCCGAAGACCATGGAGCAAGGCCTCGTACTCAGCTGCATTGTTAGTACAGGGAAACATCAACCGTTGCACATAACGAAACTTGTCACCTCGAGGGGAAGTTAATACAACTCCAGCCCCCGAGCCCTCCAACTGCCTAGACCCGTCGAAGTGAATAGTCCAGTATGTATTATCCGGTTTCTCTTGAGGCACCTGCAGCTCTGTCCAATCGTTGATGAAATCCACCAATGCTTGAGATTTGACAGCAGTGCGTGGCACATATTTCAAACCATGAGGCCCAAGCTCTATAGCCCACTTAGCCACTCTTCCTGTGGCTTCTCTGTTTTGGATGATATCTCCTAGGGGAGCAGAACTAACCACAGTGATGGGGTGACCCTGGAAATAATGCTTAAGCTTCCGACTTGCCATGAACACACCATAAACAAGCTTCTGCCAATGTGGATACCGCTGTTTGGACTCAATGAGTACCTCGCTAACGTAGTAAACCGGCCGCTGAACCGGATACTCCTTGCCCTCTTCCTTGCGCTCCACCACCACAGCCACACTGACGGCTCGTGTGTTAGCGGCTACATACAGTAATAAGGGCTCCTTGTCAACTGGAGCAGCAAGAACTGGGGGCTCAGCCAGCTGTCTCTTCAAATCCTCAAAGGCAGCATTAGCAGCATCATTCCAGACAAAGTCATCTGTTTTCTTCATCAACTGGTACAGTGGCATGGCCTTTTCACCCAAACGGCTTATAAACCGGCTCAAAGCAGCGATGCGGCCCGCCAGACGCTGGACGTCGTTTATGCACGCCGGCTTAGCCAGAGAGGTGATTGCCTTGATCTTTTCCGGGTTAGCTTCAATGCCTCTTTGAGAAACCAGGAAACCCAAGAGCTTGCCTGCGGGAACACCAAAAACACACTTGGCCGGGTTAAGCATCATCTTGTAAACCCGGAGATTATCAAAGGTTTCTCTAAGATCATCTACCAGGGTCTCCTTCTCCCTGGACTTAACCACGATATCATCCACATAGGCATGAACATTGCGCCCAATCTGGTTATGAAGACAATTCTGCACACAACGCTGATAAATCGCCTGTGCACTCTTGAGTCCAAAAGGCATAGACACATAACAGAAGGCTCCAAAGGGAGTGATGAACGCCGTCTTCTCCTGGTCCTAACTGCCATTTTAATCTGATGGTATCCAGAATAAGCATCCAAAAAACTTAAGCGCTCACAACCCGCCGTAGCATCAATGATTTGATCAATATGGGGGAGAGCAAAAGGATCAGCCGGACAAGCCTTGTTTAAGTCCGTGTAGTCCACACACATCCGCCAGGTGCCATTCTTCTTGAGCACGAGTACCGGGTTAGCTAAGCATTCTGGATGAAAGACTTCAACAATAAACCCGGCTGCCAAGAGCCGGGCCAGCTCCTCACCAATGGCTTTCCGCCTCTCCTCATTAAACCGCCGAGGAATTGCCTGACCGGCTTAAATTTCGGATCAATATTGAGAGTGTGCTCAGCGAGTTCTCTAGGTACACTTGGAATGTCAGAAGGTTTCCATGCAAAAATGTCCCTGTTCTCACGGATGAACTCGATGAGCGCGCCTTCCTATTTCGGATCCAGATTGGCACTGATGCTAAACTGCTGAGATGAGTCACCTGGAACGAAGTCAACAAGTTTAGTCTCATCAGCTGACTTAAATTTCATTGCCGGCTCATGCTCCGTGGTCGGCTTTTTCAAGGATGTCATATCTGTCGGGTCAACATTGTCCTTATAAAACTTCAACTCCTCTGCTGCACAAACAGATTCTGCATAAGCCACGTCACCTTCCTCACACTCCAAGGCTATCTTTCGGCTGCCATGAACCGTAATGGTCCCATTGTGACCCGGCATCTTGAGCTGCAAATACATGTAACACGGCCGTGCCATGAACTTGGCGTAAGCCGGCCGCCCAAATAAAGCATGATACGGACTTCTTATCTTAACCACCTCAAAGGTTAATCTTTCCGCCCTGTAGTTGTACTCGTCTCCAAAAGCCACTTCCAGCTCGATCTTACCAATTGGATATGCCGACTTGCCAGGCACCACACCATGGAAAACAGTATTGGACTGGCTGAGGTTCTTATCAATCAACCCCATACGACGAAAGGTCTCATAATAGAGGATGTTGATGCTGCTGCCTCCGTCCATGAGCACTTTAGTGAATTTATATCCCCCCACCTGAGGAGCCACCACCAGAGCCAGGTGACCCGGATTATCAACCCGGGGATGGTGATCTTCCCTACTCCACACAATAGGCTGCTCAGACCATCTTAAATAGCATGGAACCGCCGGCTCAACAGCATTCACAGCCCTTTTATGAAGCTTCTGATCTCGCTTGCACAGACTGGTGGTAAACACATGATACTGTCCACCATTGAGCTTCTCTGGATTGGTCTGGTATCCCCCCCTGCTGCTGCTGCTGATGACCCTGGCCGGACTGCTGATTAAAGCCCCCTTGAACATTCTGAGAATTGGAATTTGAGCCGCCGCCCGGGCCATGAAAGCCGCCGGCGCCTGAGCCGCCGCCCGGGCCATTATTGCCATTGAAGGCATTGGAATTTTTGAAGGCCTTCATGATTGCGTAGTACTTCCACAGATGAGTGGCTGGCTTTTCCCTAGAGCCATGCCTTGGACAAGGCTCATTCAACAACTGCTCAAGCGTCGGGCCTGACCCGCCGGCGCGGGGAGGCGGTCTCCCCTTGCGCCGGTGGTTGTTACCCTGTGAACTGGCGTTGGCCACAAACTCCATACTGCCATCAGCCTTACGCTTGTTACCCCCCTGGTTCGCCGGGTTATGCTGGGGGCCCTTGCCATTCCTATCCTTTCATCATCCGACGCGGGATCCTTGGTACTATCAGAGTCAGCGTACTTAACCAGTGCCGTCATCAGCGTACCCATATCGTTGCAATCGCGCTTGAGCCGCCCGAGCTTCATCTTCAGGGGCGCAAAGCGACAATTCTGCTCTAACATTAAGACTGCAGAGCCGGCATCCATCTTATCAGATGAATGTATTATCTCTTTGACCTGGCGAACCCAATGGGTTGTCGATTCACCCTCCTGCTGCTTACAGTTAGTCAAATCCACAATTGACATAGACTGCCTACAGGTATCTTTGAAGTTTTGGATGAACCGGGCTTTTAGTTCAGCCCAAGACCCGATAGAGTTTGGTGGCAGTCCCTTCAACCAAGTGCGGGCAGTTCCATCCAACATCATGGTGAAGTACTTGGCCATTGCTGCTTCACTAACCTCCAGCAACTCCATGGCCATCTCGTAACTCTCGATCCAGGCTCCGGGTTGTAAATCAGCCGTGTAATTAGGCACCTTCCTAGGCCCTTTGAAATCCTTGGGCAGACGTTCATTGCGGAGAGCCGGTACCAGACAAGGGACACCTCCAGTCCTCGTAGGTATACCCGCATCGATAGAAGCCGTCGGATAAGCCGGGGGTGGCTGGTAAGCCGTCAACTGAGGTGCCTGCTCCGCCTCTTGCCGTGCTCTGTCTTGGTCTACCGCGTGAAAGGCTCCGTTATGAGCCGGGCCGTGGCCAGGAGGCAAGTCATTGCGTCGGACGTTGCTTGACCCGGTCGCTGAGACCATGTGTCTACTGTAACTCGTGCTCCGTCCTGGACGAGGGGTTGAATGAATCCTGTCCCGGCTATAAGAATATGCCTCCTGCTGCGCCAGAGCCGTCTGAAGGAGTTCTCTGACCCGGCGGGTTTCAACCGCCGTTGGAGAGTCGCCATCGATTGCGAGAGCCGCCAGTCGCGCCGCTGCGGCGACCATGTTTTCCAACGGGTTGGCATAATGACCCGGTGATATTGGCACATACTGAGGCGGGGCAGCGTTCACCCGGGGAGGCCCCATCACTTGGGGCTGAATTGGCGTTCCAGCCCCGAGCGTCGTGACCTCTGGCGGGTTACTGGGCCCTGCACCAGGCGTGTTGAAGAGGTTACGAGGATCGTAAACCGGAGGGAGTCGAGATTGGGCCTTTTGATGCCTCCTTCTCATGACCTCATTGGACGCGTTCTGATCCATCGTGAGCCGGAAGGACTGTGCCTGAATCAGCTGAGTCTGGGCGTCGAGAGCCGCCCTCTCCGCAGCCATCCTGATCCCTTCCGCCGCTAGATCCTCCTTGGCTTTTGCTAGATCCAGCTTTAACTGTGCCACCTCCATGTCATGCTGAGCTTGATCCGCTGGGGCGACCGTAGCGGTTAACAGGGCCATCATCTTGTCTGTGAGATCCATCAGCACCTGAGCCAGCGAGGGCACAGGGCTTCCTGCCCCGGCGGTGGGGTTTTGAACAGGTTGTGCGCCAGCCATGAAGATTCCAACCCGGCTCGGCGGCTCAAAGGGGTCCGGAATACTGTCGCCATCGGAACAACCCCTGAGCCTGCCATCTTGAAGTTGGTATAACGAATCGGTCTCCTCTGTGGATGACTCGCCGTCAGAGCGAGCGGCCGTCTCATCACCAGATCCAGATCCTTCAGAGAGCTCTCCATGGACGCATCCCACGAAAGCACGCTTCAAGGCAGGCAAAGTCCGAGCGGGTCGTGCACGTTGAGCCGTCTCGATGAGATCGGTGCAGAGGTCCGGCTCAGGGCCCGGCTCACCAATCTTGCCAATAAAGACATGAATTCCGCCGAAGGGGACCCGGTACCCGTACTCAATTGAGCCGGCGTCGGGGCCCCAGTTTGCATCGTCGATGTAGAGCTTGCCGCGACGACTCTTGGTCATCCGGCCCACAGCGTATCCCTTGAGCCCTTCGAAGCTGCCCTTCAAGAACTCAAATCCACCGTGCGCTGGCCCCACGGTGGGCGCCAACTGTCGAGGAATTGTCACGGCAGATGTCCTCGTGCAAGGACTTAGTCGTGGAGCCATCGCCGCTAGGAAGCTTAAAGGGGTTAAACGGGACAAGGAACACGAGGGTTATACTGGTTCGGCCCCTTACGGTGAAGGTAAAAGCCTACGTCCAGTTGAGGTAGTATTGCTTAGGGTTTCGATGACTAGGGAGCTTAATCGCTATGCCCGGCTCTCGATCTGTTGTTTCTCTCCCTGAACCGCCGCCGGGTCGTCCCTTTATATAGAGAGGTTGACGCCCCGTGGCTCTCAGAGTCTCGGCCGGCTTATAACAGTATCCGGCTCGGACTCTCAACTACTCTGGCCTTACATTACAAGACTTGCCATAACGGCGGGTTATCACTACGGGCCTTAAGCCGCCTCCGGGTCTTAAGCCCATTATTGATCCGCCATCCTTAAGCTTGGTACTGGGCTTTACGTGAAGATCATTATGACGTAACCCGGCCCCTCCTGGGCGGGTGACTCTAATGGTTATATCCTCAACACTACCTTTTCAAGATTGTCGCCTTCCACCAATGGTATGTAATCATGTGCTATCCATAGCTGGATTAAAATCTCCACATCAATCTGGTAATCTTTAGGAAATACTGCAAAAAAATTAAAGCATTGTTTCAAGTGTGATGGCAAGTCATGATAGTTGAGTTTGAGTATTGCTAAAGTTCCCGTCTTCTCATTGCCCGTGTTGCTTCTGGTTAGTATGTTCTTCCATTGTTTCATGCTAATGTTATTACTCAACATAGATCCAAAGTCTTTGGCAGCCAAAGGGGATCCCCTACATCTATCTAGAATCTTTTCAAGCATGTCACTTAGCACATCTTCGTTTGGCTTTTGCAAATTAACTGCTCTTGTCCCAAATGTTTCCTTCAGGAATACATTATCTAGATTTTTGAGATTATGACTATCATTAGTGCACGTCTTCATAATTTGAGCCACTTGTGCATTACGAGTGGTCGTCAGTATTGCAATTTCCTTAGCATTGTGCTTCAGGCAGGTCTTGAGTTTTTCATACATATCAACATCTTCATTCCATACATTATCCAACACAATAAGGTATCGCTTCCCACTTAATTACTACCTTCTGAAGTTGCTGCAATGCCTTTTCATGATTAATCTCTTTGGTCTGACAGATGTTTCTTGCAACCTTAACAATGTCAAAATCATCACACACCCACCACCACCTTTGGAGCTGGAAATCCTCCTTTATTTCTGGGTCATTGTAGACAAGCTGAGCAAAGGTGTTCTCAGCCAGCACACCCATTCCAACAATGGGAAGGGCGATGAGATCCCTGTCGCTAGCTTGACCAATCAATATACTCTAGACATCCTGACAATATGTCATTCTCAGAGTCGAGTATGGTGGAATATGTAATGCGCCACTACTTAGATGCACTGGCGCATCTAGAATTGGACCAACAAGGGGGCAACATTACGAAGGGTTGTAGTTTTTCTTTTTGCAAAACGCATTAAAAATAGTTCATAAAGTATTGAATATACATATGAATGCACTAGTAAAAAAACATCTTGGAAAGTGTGTGGGGGGGAAATGGCCCCCATGACCCCCACATTAGATCCTCCCATGCTTAGATGGGGTTGCGTGTTGCATCTGTTTGAATCCAAAGGTGTTCATCCATGTGACAAGGTCCTCAATGGTTTGCACAATTCTGCATAGTTTCTTGCCCATCCTAAAACGAAATATGATGGGGTTGTGGGCAGGGAAGAGGCTTATTGTATCAAAGCCAAGTTCTTGTAACGCCCGTTCTGGGCATCATGCTGGAGTACCTAGTACTTGAGCTCGTCGAAGAAATCGGTCCCCTCAAAGGCTACCTTCTTGAGGGCGTCGAGCCAGACACCCACTTCGCGCCAGAAAGCTTCTTTCGCCGCATCTTTGATGATGCGCAAGACTGCTGCCACATCACGCTCCAGGATCTCACGGTGCTTCTCCATGCCATACATGACCTTTTACTTGTCCGCCAGGAGGCTGGATGCCTTGTTCATCAACATGGATGCCAACGACTTGACCACAAACTCCATCATTGGTGTTCTCCTTTCACAACTCCTAACTTACAAGGAACACATAAGCCCTATATGGAAGAGAAAAAGGTGTGAGATTGGTGCTGATTTCCCACGCCGAGAGGCCGCGTATAGGGAAGGAAACCTAGCGGCGGCATGGAATAGAGATAAGAGGGAACGAGATGTGCAGCGGAGCCTTGACCTGCGACGGCAACGGCAACGGCCTGCCATCATCAGACCACAAGCCTTGGTTTGAGACATCTAGTTAATTACAACATATTGTATCATGAATAATTAAACTGTATATGAGAATCAACCTGAAGAAGCCATTTTAGGTCTTGTTAATCAAACCATGTGTTTATGATGATCGGTGTCACTGATGAACAGATATTTCCACAATCATTTGGATTTAAATATTTTGTTGATTTATATGCACATGGTCGGTGTGTCGCCTATTTTTATGGTGGTTGTCCCAAGATGGAAATTAACAAGATCTAAGAAGTTTGTGGCTGTATCAAAAATGTTGTTTTTTTCTTTCTTTCAGCCAACACTATTCATGCTAGCTAGCTTAAATGTACTTGTGTAGTGAAATATTTTAACGTGAAGAGAATCTTGTGATGGAGAAAGAAGCGTCATTGTCAGGCAATAGAGAGAGAAGCGCTAGGGGGACATTATAGTTTTCCTTTGAAACTCCAAAACACTATTTTCATAACCAAGATGGAGCCTGACCCATCGGATGTTAATATCCCATATATTGTATGTGCCTTTAGAGATATTATTTCCTTGACGGCTCTGGTACACTTGAAGGAAGAACAATAAAATCCCAAACATGTGAAGTTGGTGAAGCAATGAAGTCTGCACTTGCACCGTATCTATAAATAACTAGCTTCCTCATGAGTAGAAGCAGTGCTTGAAACTATAACAAAGGTGTGTGACAATCGCGTACAACACACACAAGTCTTTGGAGAGAGCAAAAGTAGAGGCTACAATGAGGTAGCACCGAAAGTTGAATGGGACATCTTTTAGAAATGAGATACATTGGAAATTTAAATTATAGAGCACACAGAGTGAGAAGTTCAATATGACTAATCATCCGGGGCTAGCACCCGGTACCATTCTTGGTGATTACATGAGCGATGATGTACAGTTTGAAATGGCTGAAGTAGTAGCTGTCTTTAGATAAGAGCACGGGAAGCCTCTCGTCGAACCTGATCAGCTCCCGCCTCTACCAACGATGATGCGAAGATTGCATAACTGGTACTTGGAAACCTGCAGCAAGGATGAGACTGACAGTATTTTGGTGGCAACTAAAGATGAGCATGACTTCATTGGAGTCGACCTGATGCCTGTTGAATTTATGGAATTATTTCAGTTATTCAATCAAGACGCCCTCGACAAATAACTCATGACTTGCTATTGTCTGTAAGTATTACTTCTGTAATTAAGTCTCTAGCTCAGCTCGTTCATTGCATGTATATATAATTATCCTCACTATATTATGCAGATTGAAGATCGTCGAATGCAAAAGAGGACATATCTATGACATTGGGTTCATTAGCCCAAATACCGTAGATGAATGGATGGAACAAAACTGAGTTGAAGATACTGAGGAAACCTTGTTAAAATCATTACTTCGACATCAAAACAAAAGGGAAATACTCTTTCCTTACATCTTCGAGTGAGTGTTACTGTCTTATGCATATTCGGTTTCGCTTACTCGAGGTTAAGTACTGTAATTGATGAGTTATGCATGTGCAGCTTCCACTTTATTCTGCTATCCATTAAGCTTAACGGGGGAGTAGTAACTGTCTTAGACTCGAGACGTAAAGATCCTAAGGACTATGCGGACATGAGTGCAATGCTTTAGAAGTAAGTTCAATCAATATCGCACCATATCGGCAACTTTCGTTCATTTCCTGATATCAAGTAATCATTTTCTTTGCCGAGCAGGGTTTGGAAAAAGTTCACCACAATGGTTCTGAGTCTGAAGAAGGAGCTGCGATTTGCACACCCCAAAGTAAGTAGTACTAGCTAGTTCCGCGCATCTCTCATTGATTCTAGTTTCATCAATACCGTTATCATGCTTGATTATCAGTTTGATTGAACTCTATTCTCGTAAAGTGCTTGTGCCAGGCACCCGGGGCTAATTTATGTGGATACTACGTTTGCGCGTTCATGCGCCACTCGACCTCTGAGCGGGGCTCCTCTGACCAACAATTTCGAGTACATGAACAATATTCATAATTTTATTTTATTACCATCAATTGTGTTGGGTTTCATTCATATATATGTATTGACCCCCTTCTTTAAATTAGATGCGGCAGATGCGGGAAGAACTCCTACCAAATGATCTCATACGAGCAATTCAAGAGGAATTGGCGGGATTCTTTCTTGACCACGTCATACATGAAAAGGGAGAATACCATACGGAAGTTCAAATGGATTTTCGGTAGATGATGTCAGGGATCGTAAGATATGTTACATTGTATATATGTAGTAGATTCGGATAGATATACGAAAACTTGTTGTTTGACCAAGGACGGAGAAAGAGAGGTCACTTCTCTCTATATATGGTCATGACGATCTTGTGTAAATGGTTCCTTCATTGCTATATGTAGTAGTTAGCATCGAGTTGAATAAATATAAATAAAATCCTAAATATAGAAGAATTGAATGGTAAACACAAAAATAAAAGGGGGAAATGAAGGAAATATGCCCTAGAGGCAATAATAAAGTTGTTATTTATATTTCCTTATATCATGATAAATATTTATTATTCATGCTAGAATTGTATAAACCGGAAACTTATTATATGTGTCAATATATAGACAAAGAAAGTGTCCCTAGTATGCCTCTACTTGAATAACTTGTTAATCAAAGATGGTTAAATTTCCTGACCATAGACATGTGTTGTCATTAGATGAACAGGATCACATCATTAGAGAATGATGTCATGAACAAGACCCATCCGTTAGCTTAGCATTATGATCGTTTAGTTTTATTGCTACTGCTTTCTTCATGACTTATACATATTTCTCTGACTATGAGATTATGTAACTCCCGAATACCGGAGGAACACTTTGTGGGATATCAAACATCACAACGTAACTGAGTGATTATAAAGATGCTCTACAGGTGTCTCCGATGGTGTTTGTTGAGTGTGCATAGACCGAGATTAGGATTTGTCACTCCGAGTATCGGAGAGGCATCTCTGGGCCCTCTCAGTAATGCACATCACTATAAGCCTTGCAAGCAATGTGATTAATGACTTAGTTGCGGGATGATGCATTACGAAACGAGTAAAGAGAGTTGCCGGTAACGAGATTGAACTAGGTATGAGGATACCGACGATCGAATCTCGGGCAAGTAACATACCGATGACAAAGGGAATGACGTATATTGTTATGCGGTTTGACCGATAAAGATCTTCGTAGAATATGTAGGAACCAATATGAGCATCCAGGTTCCTCTATTGGTTATTGACCGGAGATGTGTCTCGGTCATGTCTACATAGTTCTCGAACCTGTAGGGTCCGCACGCTTAACGTTCGATGACAATTTGTATTATGAGTTATGTGATTTGACGACCGAAGTTTGTTCGGAGTCCCAGATGAGATCACGAACATGACGAGGAGTCTCGAAATGGTCGAGAGGTAAAGATCGATATATTGGAAGGTTATATTCGGACACCGGAATGCTTCCGGAGTGTTTCGGGTATTTTTTCAGAGTACCGGGGGGTTACCGGAACCCCCCGGGGAACTAGTGGGCCTTAATGGGCTTTAGTGGAAAGGAGAGAAGGGCCTCAAGGGGTGCACCCCCCCCCCATGGCTGGTCCGAATTGTACTAGGAGGGGGCGGCGCCCCCTGTTGGGGAACGTAGTAATTTCAAAAAAAATCCTACGCACACGCAAGATCATGGTGATGTATAGCAACGAGAGGGGAGAGTGTAGTCCACGTACCCTCATAGACCGTAAGCGGAAGCGTTATGACAACGCGGTTGATGTAGTCGTACGTCTTCATGATCGACCGATCCTAGCACCGAAGGTACGACACCTCCGTGATCTGCACACGTTCGGCTCGGTGACGTCCTACGAACTCACGATCCAGCAGAGTCTCGAGGGAGAGCTTTGTCAGCACGACGGCGTGATGACGGTGATGATGAAGCTACCGGCGCAGGGCTTCGCCTAAGCACTATGACGATATGACCGAGGTGGATTATGGTGGAGGGGGGCACCGCACACGGCTAAGAGATCAAAGATCAACTTGTCTGTCTATGGGGTGCCCCTGGCCACGTATATAAAGGATGGAGGGAGGAGGAGGCCGGCCCTCATAGGGCGCGCCCAAAGTGTGGAGTCCTAGTAGGATTCCACCTCCCACATGGAATAGGAAATAGGGAAGGGAGAAGGAGAAGGAAGGAAGGGGATGCCCCCTTTCCCTAGTCCAATTCGGACCAGTCCATGGGGAAGGGGCGCGGCCACCCTTGAGGCCTTTATCTCCTTTCCCGTATGGCCCATTAAGGCCCAATACGAATTCCCGTAACTCTCCGGTACTCCGAAAAATACCCGAATCACTCGGAACCTTTCTGATGTCCGAATATAGCTTTCCAATATATCGATCTTTACGTCTCGACCATTTCGAGACTCCTCGTCATGTCCCCGATCTCATCCGGGACTCCGAACAAACTTCAGTCATCAAATCACATAACTCATAATACAAATCGTCACAGAACGTTAAGCGTGCGGACCCTACGGGTTCGAGAACTATGTAGACATGACCGAGACTCATCTCCGGTCAATAACCAATAGTGGAACCTGGATGCTCATATTGGTTCCTACATATTCTACGAAGATCTTATTGGTCAAACCGCATAACAATATACGTTGTTCCCTTTGTCATCGGTATGTTATCTGCTCGAGATTCGATCGTCGGTATCTCAATACCTAGTTCAATCTCGTTACCGGCAAGTCTCTTTACTCGTTCCATAATGCATCATCCCGCAACTAACTCATTAGTTACATTGCTTGCAAGGCTTATAGTGATGTGCATTACCGAGAGGGCCCAGAGATACCTCTCCGATACACGGAGTGACAAATCCTAATCTCGATCTATGCCAACTCAACAAACACCATCGGAGACACCTATAGAGCATCTTTATAATCACCCAGTTATGTTGTGACGTTTGTTAGCACACAAGGCTTTCCTCCGGTATTCGGGTGTTGCATAATCTCATAGTCTGAGGAACATGTATAAGTCATGAAGAAAGCAGTAGCAATGAAACTGTAACGATCATAATGCTAAGCTAACGAATGGGTCTTGTCCATCACATCATTCTCCTAATGATGTGATCCCGTTCATCAAATGACAACACATGTCTATGGTTAGGAAACATAACCATCTTTGATAAACGAGCTAGTCAAGTAGAGGCATACTAGGGACACTTTGTTTTGTCTATGTATTCACACATGTACTAAGTTCCCGGTTAATACAATTCTAGCATGAATAATAAACATTTATCATGAAATAAGGAAATAAATAATAACTTTATTATTGCCTCTAGGGCATATTTCCTTCACCCCCCCCCCTCTTTCCATCTCCCCTCTTCCTCCTTCCCTCCTTCTCCTTGTTCGAATAGGAAAGGGGGGGTGAATCCTACTTGGACCGGGAGTCCAAGTAGGACTCCCCCCCTTCGCGCCCCCCCTTGGGCCGGCCTCCTCTCCCCCCCCCCCCCTTTATATATGTGGGAGGGGGCACCCCAAAGGCACACCAAGTCTTCTCTTAGCCGTGTGTGGTGCCCCCCTCCACAGTTACACACCTCGGTCATATCGGTGTAGTGCTTAGGCAAAGCCCTGCGCCGGTAACTTCGTCATCACCGTCGCCACGCCGTCATGCTGACAGAACTCTCCCTCGTCCTCAACTGGATCAAGAGCTCGAGGGACGTCATCGTGCTGAACATGTGCTAAACACGGAGGTGCCGTACGTTCGGTGCTAGGCACTAGTAGAAAAAGGGGCTTTGGTTCGGCCAGCAAAGAGCATTAATACCGGTTGCATTACGAACCGGGACTAATGTGAGCATTAGTCCCGGTTCGAGCAGCGAGGGCACCGTACAGGCATTACTCCCGGTTCAAATGGGACCTTTAGTCCCGGTTGGTGCCACGAACCGGTACTAAAGGGTGCGATGCCCATTAGTACCGGTTCATGGCACGAACTGGTACTAAAGGTCTAACCTTTAGTACCGGTTCGTGCCACGAATCGGTACTAATGGGGTTGAGACCTTTAGTACCGGTTCGTGCCACGAACCGGTACTAATGGTGCAATTTTCAAATCCTACCCCCCCCCCCCCATGTATCGCCTTTTCAGTTTTGTAAAAAGCAAAAGAAAATGATAAAAACTTTAAAAGTTAAAATCCTTCGAGATGTACCTATGTTACCACACCTACTAGTTAGGAAAATTTAAAAACTAAAATTTGGACATGTTTTGCAAAAAGTGTAGGGAAAATGTAAAACGGCTATAACTTTTGCATACGATGTTAGAAAAAACGTATAATATATCAAAACGTTCAGCACGAAAATCCGCATCCGATTTTGACTGCCTACGGCCTGTTTGCAAATTTTTAAAATCCTCAAATTCCAAAAGGAAAAAAAGTTATGCTCAAATTTTAGTTTTTTTTAATTTTCGTTAAATCTGGTCAAACTATGGTCAAACTACTTATTCAAGAAGTATTAGTGTTACTAAATAATTATTCAAGAATATTAGTGTTACTAAATAATTATTTCAGTTTTTTGAATTTTGGTCAAATCTGGTCAAACAATGGTCAAATTACTTATTGAAGAAATATTAGTGTTACTAAATAATTATTGTTTTTTAGAACAATAGTTTCAAACTCAAACAGTGAAATGTGTGACTTCATGCTCAAGCTAAACTCCTGAGTGCAGACTTGGAAACGAGGGAGAATAGAACCCGGAAGTTAAGCGTGCTCAGGCTGGGGGAGTGGGAGGATGGGTGACCGTTCAGAAAGTTAGATGATTTGAAATGATGAGGGGTGATTAGAGATTAAATTGAGCAGTGATGAGGGGTGATTAGAGATTAGAGGTTAAAATAATTCAGAAATTGAAAAATCGGGAAAATATTTCAAAAAAAATTCAAAAAAAATCCTTTAGTACCGGTTGGTGTTACCAACCGGGACTAAAGGTGGACCTCCAGGCAGCAGCCTCGTGGAGGGCCTTTAGTCCCGGTTCGTATAAGAACCGGGACTAAAGGCCCTCTAGAACCGGGACAAAAGGCCCTTTTTCTACTAGTGAGGATAGGTTGAATCGCGAAGACGTTCGACTACATCAACCGCGTTACTAAACGCTTCCGCTTTCGGTCTATGAGAGTACGTGGACACACTCTCCCGTCTCATTGATATGCTTCTCCTAGATAGATCTTGCGTGATCGTAGGAATTTTTTTTTGAAATACTGCGTTCCCAACAGAAACACAATATGAAAACTCCTAAACCCCTCCTTTAAAAAAAACCCCAGCGCCCGGGAGCTGCTGACACGTGGCTGCCTTTTAGTCCCGGTTGATGTTATCAACCGGGACTAAAGGTCCTCCTGCCTGGGCGTCCCACAGCGGCCACGTAGAGCTCGTGTAGTCCCGGTTCGTAAGCCAACCGGGACTAAAAGTAATGGGCATTAGTCCCGATCGTTTTGTCCCGGCTGCAGGATCGAGACTAAAGGCCCTCTGAAACCGGGACAGATATGCCCTGTTTTCTACTAGTGTTCCGATTTCTTGCAGTGGTAAGAAGAACTCTAACGGAACTGTGGAGCTCGTCTCTTGTGGCAAACAAGCAGAGGTTTGACGCAACACACGAGCGAGCATGTCGACTCTAAGATGACAGCGGATCTTCCCCTCGAAGGGCTGAGTCACCAACTAGATTGACATTCGGACGCCTCTACCAAGTAGATTGATTATTAATCCAATAAGTGTTATGTGTGATAGGCAATTAATGTTGGGTGTTCTTGATGTATTAAACGTTATGTAGCTCATAGAGTAACTTTTCAAGCTTGTAGGAGTCCACATGCTAAGAAACGATTTCTCGTCCTATACTTAAGATGTTAAATGTGCAACATTACCTTCACTGTATCTAGGAGTTCTTTCTCTTATAGCAGTGATGCATACATTTCTTCTAAAAATAATCCAGAATGAACAAGATAAACATGCTAGATTCATTCTTTGTTACATGCACATCGGGTGGATTCTCACCCGTTGATGCTCATTTTTAGCTGGTTCATGCATTCGTAGCTTGCTGGCTTCATATTTTTTTTCTTTTGCAGGTGAGATCTAACAAGGAAAGAACTAGGGAGCAGAAAGTCTATTAGGAGCAGCGCCTACCCTGTTCGGCCCTTCCGTTCTTCCTATTTTATTTCTCGTCAATTAGAACATTGATGATATGTGTGTGTCCTCCATCCTATGCAAATTTGTATATCAATGATGATGAATGTATATTTGTATACTATGTTACGTGTATGTACATATAATAATATTATGTATTACAGAAATTGTACTCTGTACATCATAGTACAAGTACAATATGTTTTACAATCCTAAAATAACTAGCAGCGGCGGGCTGGACTAGGTGCACGCTACTGGAATAAAGTAAAACCGATAGTGGTACTCGAGTTACTAGTGGCGGGCAAGCTTTTGCGCCCGCCACTGCTAAACGCCCGCCACTCGTGGCCTTTTAGCAGTGGCTGTCTGGCCTAGCCCCTAGCCCGCCACTGACGGTCATTTTGCGCCCGCCACTGCTAGACCTTTTCCCAGTAGTGACATGAAGTTTGGTGAACTTGAGTAAATAAAAAGGAATGCACATGAAGTTTGGTGAAGCAATAAAGTCAACACTTACATCCAGTCTACAAATAACTAGTTTATCATGTAGCAAAAGCAATACTTGAAACTACAACACATGTGTGCGTGTCAACAACGTACAACATGGGCAATGTTGTTGAAGTGAGCGGAAACTGGTGACACAATGAGTGTCGCACGCATTGGATGTTTGGCATCTATTAGAAATGAGATACATTGGAAATTTGTGTTGGAGAAAAACACGATGATCAAGTCTACGGTGTTCAATCGCTGCTCTGCCCGCGGCGACGTCACCTGCGGGTGTCGTGTTTCCTTTTTGAACGCGTCACCAAAATCCCGCTCACTTATCTCGGAGTAGCGGGGAGTAGGCGGTGTAGCTCAAGTTGTCTGACTGTACCTTTGTTTCTTTCCTTTTTCTTTATTCTTTTTTGTACTTCTAGTCAGGGTTTTTGTTTGATTGTCCCTTTAATAAATCAAGCAGTGGTGTCATTTTTAGATCAGTTTTCCTTATAAAAACCGAAAAAGGCTTTCGCCCCGCTTTATGTATAAAGCAATGATCATCAACAGCCCGGTACAAACACACGCCACCACAACACACGCACACACCCAAGGCAGGATACATAGGCGCTGAGCGCAGCAACACCATCCCTAGCATTAATGCCACCGCGAGGAGATGAAGCCACATACGACGGACCGTGGGCTCCAAGGTGGTGCCTTCAGGAAGTATACGACACCGGAGCGCCGCCACCGCCCGATCCGAAGATCAGAGTTTCCTCCGGAGCATCACGACGGGCAATGAGAGCCGCGACGACGCCTTCAAGAAGGGAACGAGTTTCGCCGCCGCCGGTCCGTCCGAAGATAGAACGGGTTTTCACCCTGGCCAACACTCACGCCACCGAACGCCACACCCCGGTAGCCACACCGCCCACACGGCCATGGCCACCGGGCAGCACCGAGCCACGGGCTCTGCCCATGAGCACCGCGCTACCACCACCAGGGCCGCCGCCCCGGCAACCAAGACCTTGACACCCCCTCACCCGAAACCCGCTGCTACCCCAACCAAAGAGACAAGCGGAAAGGCCCCGTCTTTCGCACCTTTGGCCGGCCCCAAGCGCCGAGAACCAATAGGTTGGCCAAAACTGGCCTCCATCGACTGTCCTGCCGCACCAATCGCGAGACGAGCTCAGTCCTGCTGCACGGGCGCGAGACGAGTTCGGTCCTGCTGCACCGGGCGCGAGACGAGCTCGGTCCTGCTGCACCGGGCGCGAGACAACGATGGACTGCAACTGGGAGAGGTCAACTCTTCGACGGAAATAGCACCAAGACGACGAGGAGAGGGATCGAAGGCAACTCGGATCGACGCCACCGCCGGAAGACCGCCGGGAGCCCCATCCACCACCGCCACACCCGCCACGAGCGGCGGGTGCTGCACCACCCGCGACGAGGATGAACACGACAACAGCCCGCAGGCTCGCGGCGCCCAGATCTGGCCCGCCAGCCCCGGCCGACACCGCCTCATCCCCACCAACGCCTGGGCCTCCACGCCGCCGCAGAGCCCTGCCCGCCGCCCGCCGTGGACCGCCGCCGCTCCCAGCCACTGGGCCTCGCGGATCTGGCACGCGCCGCCGCGCCCCAATGAGGAGAGGAGGAGAGGGGTGGAGGTTGCCCAGGAAGCCGCCCCGCCGCCGCCCTCACTGGAGCCCGCCCGGGCTTCGCCTGCGGTGCCTCCGGCGGCGGCGAGACGAGAAGGGGGGAGGGAGAGTACCTGGCGGCGGTGCTAGAGGAGTCGCCCCCGGGTCGCCAGTGGAGGGCTACGCTGGGGTGTTTCTATTTCCTCCAGTTTTCCTGATAAAGCGGGCCAACTCTATTCTTCTTTATGAAATCGTAGGAGCACCATGCCCTATTGACAAAGTTTCTTAAAAACAAATGTGCATGTAGGAACACTACTAAAACCCTCGACGTGGCATCAATAGTAATGTTGTATACTTTTGAGTGGGCTAAAGGGGTTGAGGACATCATGAAGTCTCTCTTGAACTTAAAGGTTGTCATTGAAATCTAGTCAGATGACCTTTGTGCGACATGATCGTCAAATACACATAAGTACTTTCTCCATTTAATTCAGAAGGATTATCATAGATATTAGTCTATAGGGCTATAATATAGATGAAGGAGGTGAAGTGAAATCTAATCAAGTGTTTGACAAAAGCTATTCGAAAGGGTCGCAAGGGAGGAACACTCCTCACAAATGGGGGCAAAGCCTTTCAATTGAGAATAATAATGCAGACACGTGGGCTTTCTATTGAAATTATGTTGAGAGAAGATCATGTTATTTATGTCAATGTGAGAAGAGTTGTTATTTGGAAGTTGTATGTCTTTTATTCTGTTGCATTGGCTTTTACTATTACCTATTTTCTCCTTATTGGCACTATGTGTGAAGTGTGGTAGGTGGTTGTTTCTATAATGATGCAAGAACCTCGATTATTATAGTATTAAAATTTGGAGAGCTCAAACTCTTTTTTATCTTTAATACAGATAAAGATTAACCACATAACAAAGCAAGAATGCCCTTATTCACCCCACTTGGTCATCTTGGCGGGGAGATCTCGGAAGCCTTGTATAGAGATACCTAGTGGCTACCTATAATGTTGTCAAATATTAAAATTTAATAAGTGATCATTCAGAATAAAGCCTAAGGAACCAATTTTGTGGCTATGATAATTTGTGTCGATGATGAATCAACATTTCTATAATTGTTTGGATTATGATATTTGTTGATTTATACACATGTCTGGTGTGACCTCTATTTTTGTTTGTCGTTGCCCCAAGGTGAAAATTATTAAAGCCTAAGAAGTTTGTGGTTGTTAGTTGAATGCTCCCTCTGTACAGGTTTATTAGGCCTCACAACATCACAAGTATTTCCGTTTTTATAAGGGCTTTCTTTGGAAAGGTGCATGAATGCAAGCATTTCATTGGTTACATTGAGAGCCATTGTTGTTAGTGCCATGGCAAGAAATTAATACGCTGCATACGTGCTTTTTTACTGTCTGCATGCATGTGAGAGAGTGCATTGGGGGTGGAATGAAAGAATTAATTTGAGCAAATTACTATCTGTTTTGGTCCAAGAGAAGTGGACTTTAGACCCAATAAACCCGGACGAAGGGAGTAAAAGAAGATGTTTCTTTGCGAACTGAGCATGGCTCAAATGGCTAGGTTCCTTGTGGTCAAAGCTATTAACCTGGGTTAAATTCATAGACTTGGTACGGATAGTCGCATTTTATTTTAGCCAAGACAATCTTGGTTGAACCATTGAAATATAAGCATATAAGAGTACCCGCGGTGTAGCAAAACATTTTGATGGGAAAATGAGCTTGTAGAGGAGAAAGAGGTCCTACGGGCAGGCAATGACAGAGGAGCGCTTTGGGACATCACAATTTTGTTTATAAGCTTGTGGACCATATCTTCATAATTAAAATGGACCCCAACTTGTGGCATGTCAAGGCCATGCACCAATTAGTTTATCAACAACTATGGGTATAGTTGATTGAATAAAAATAATTAAAAAGACAGACGCATGAAGTTTGATGAAGCAATACAGTCTACACTTATGCCTTGTCCATAGATAACTAGTTTCTATGTAGCTCAAAACTATAACACAGATGTTAGATTCTTGACAGCTATGACTACACTTGAAGGAGTGAAATAAAAAGGCATGCCCGGGAAGTTTGGTGAGAAAATAGAAGGCATGCACATGAAGTTTGGTGAAGTAATGAACTCTACACTTACATCCAGTCCATAAATAACTAGTTTTAACATGTAGCAGAAGGTATGCTTGAAACTAAAACACATTTGTGCGAGTCAACAACCTACAACATGGACAATGTCGATGGAGTGAGCGAATATTGGCGATCCAATGAGTGTCAGAGGCAGTCTGATGGGGGCATCTGTTAGAAATGGGATACATTGGAGATTTGAGTTGGAGAACACTACAGTGTTCAGTTAGCTGCTTGCCTGTCCTTTGTTGCTAGCAACAGCAAAGCAGATGCCGATGTGCAGAACATGGGACGCGGCGGAGACTCTGTGTTACGAGCACGGTTACTGTTGCCGTCTCTTCCAGACAGAAATTGTAGTTGAAGTTCAGTTAACTGAAGATGAGACGCAGTCCAGGTCCAACCAAGACTTTGCCGCGACCAACTCCAGCCCGGTTCGAGCCAGGCAGGCGAACCATTCGTGTGGCCCGTCTTTCCAGGACCACACGAGGCATTCTTCTGCGATAGATGAGGCGTTCTTCTCCGGAAACTTTTCAGGGGCTCGTATGCAACATGGCCAGATTTTTTCTTCAGTTTTATATACAGAGGTGGGCTGGGTGGAGGTAGATTGCGCTGATTTTTGAAACGGTTGCAAATTTCTTGTGAAGTCCCGAGCATCAATACATATTCGAGCGTTAATTGCATCTTATCTCATCAGAGTTATTTACATATACCAGCTCCAAGAATCAAACTGCAATTTGCATTACAAAATTAACATGAGAACAGCAAATACACACACACACACACAACCGGCAGCCTGAATAATATGCCGCATGCAATGTTCCAGTAGAAGTTATAACCCAATCGTACGTACTCTACTCTCCATGATATGGAAGAACATGTGAAATGGTAACACAAGGTATTACAGTGGACTGTACGTGCTGCCACCACACCATGGCATAGCTATCAGTGGCGACCAGTACCACACAAGAACAGAAAAGAAAAAACGGCTTGCCAGTAGCACACTACTACAAGTCTACTCATACCCAGACAAGATTTGTTCAACCAAACGACTGCAAACACGACCTCATCCTCTGCACTTCTGCAACTGTACTTATACTCAGACTTGATTTGTTCAAGGACACTACTCCTCTCTCCAGTTCTGCAACTTGGAGATCATTTCTCCAAGCTTCGGCCTACGAGCGGATTAATTTCACAATAACTTACGGAACAAAGGAACTTGCCACTGAAGATTCCCCTTGCAGATGGTAGTTACCAGTTAAGTTGATCATTCACATGTGCAGGAGCAAATCCTGCAAGGAATTCGCACAATCAGCCCAAGTAAGACCAGCATGCAAAAACTAAACCTTTTACCCTAACCAGACTCGTAGAATTAATGGTGCAAAAATTAATTCCACAGACATAAATGGTACCTGTATCTATATTCAGTACACTGACTCAAGCTGCCTGGTCACCGACATCCAGGAATAGCATACTTCCAAGATTTTGGTTCACATAGTTTAGGCCCTGTGCATGGAAAACATTAACAATGTCAGAATATCTGTATGAAAATTAACAGCATCCAAGTCAAAATTACAGAGCTATATATACAAATAAATGATATTGGGATAGCCATATCAGAAATTCAGAATAGAATTGTACGCAGTCACTACACAAGAGAATGTGCTTCCATGGAGTATTAACTTCTATACCAAATTAAAGAAAATACAAATGCAGCCACATATGAGGTCAGCAGTACTTTATAATTAATTATTTGTTATTCACACATTTGTTGTGCCGAAATACAATAACCACTGGAATCGGTACATAGCATACAACCAGTGTAAATTATGATTAAGGCGTGATCTAGGTTTACTGAATCAAGGCTAATGGCTACCATCGTAATCAAGGCAAACCTATTCACTACATGACTAACACAGCAGAAAACTCTATTCACATGCTTCCTGACATGGAAATAAACTAGGACGTGACTGGCTGGCGCACGGGCGCCCGATCGCAGGAGCTAGCGCTCTTTCAGAAAAGGAAAGAGCAACCCCGCACGAGACCAGGACAACCCAAAAAGAAAACCCACCCACCCATGCGCGATCACGCTCACACTACCTATCCACCTGCATTTATTAGGGGATCAAATTTTTTAAAAAGTTGTAACTTTTGATTAGAATGTCAAAATTCAAATCCGTTTTCACCGTTGGGTTTCTCGCGACGAGTTCTTCAAAACTAGATCCCATGTGAATAGGTTTCGATGAACTTTTTTTTCCGAGCAACTTTGTGTGCCACACAGGCAACTTTAGTGCTATAGAAAAGCAACTCATTTTTCCCTAGTACGACTACCTATCAATGGAGGAACCTTCTAAGTTGGTCACCATGACTACCAATTGACTAGCTTCACCTCTAAATCGCCTACCATAAAGACAACTCCAACGTGGATCACCAAATCGCCCTAAAAAATGTTAGAATCGGCCTCTCTAGACACTTTTAACCATCCAATGATGGTCATCTAATTTGTTTCAACAAGTTCGTACGTCTGAAAATCCTCCAAACTAAACGACGACGGGGCGTTCTCAGGGCCCCTCAGCCTCCATTGCTCCCTATGACATCAAACCGGATCCCATCTTCTCAGACAACAAAAGGAGCAGAATCCGCACCTCCTAGGCGAGGCCCCCGAGATGGACAAAGAGCCCGCACTACAAATGGCAATGTTAACCCAACGACCAACCTCCCACCGATGTCTGACAAAGCCCTTTCCGCCGCTCCCGAGGAAACACGACGTCCAAAACTAGATGCCTCATAAAGGAGGAGACGTGAGACGTCGCCCCACTGCACCAACCATTTCTATTGTAACAAGGAGGTGGCAACAACAACTTCGAGTATTGACAAACACAACCACATATAGAAAAGACTAAGTTCACCTAACAGAGCCCGTTGGGGGTAGAAAAGAAAAACAACTATGTGACTTATATGCACTGGAGTTGTACTTAAAAAAGCCAGCAACTTTTGGGGTATTTTTACGCAACTCCAATGCATTCATCAGACAACTTGTGTGTAGTCCCATCACGAATTGATATCTAGATAAAGCAGCCACATTTAGAAAAGACTAAGTTCATCAGGCAACTCGTGTGTACTCCAAGCCTGAACAACTCCACGGTTTTCCTTGGGCACCTAAGTAGTAGAAGAGGAGAAAACACGCGCGCGCGCGCACGCACACACATAGTCATGTGCCTCATAATTTCAGCGAGGAAACCTGACCAGTTCCACCCGCTCCCCTCTACGATCGCACCAAGGAATTCCACCCCGAGGAGAGGAAAATCTTGACTCCACCTCTATGAGACAAACTTAATCAAAGTTATCTAAAAACCTTTAGATATTTACCAAATAATGGTCTTGGTAAATATTTCTATTCATGAGGATTGGGCAACTGGATACAAGGTTTTAGACAAACTATTTATTGATTTTGGGCAACTGGATACTTGGTTTTAGGCAACTATATGGTTGATTGTCGGCAACTATGACACCTGAACAAGGGATAAAGAACATACACATGTTCATTAGGGTTCACGGGTAAATTTAATCCCCTAAAAACACTTCATGGTTTATTTCATAGTTTTAGTTACATCCCCCATGGCCAACGCCACCCTGCTCTCTATGATTATTCACCAAGTATTTATGATAATACCATGGATCCCACCTTTATGACACAAATTTGAAAGGTATCTAACACCTTTACATATTAGTCAAATTACGGTCTTGGTAATATTTCTGTTCATGAGAATTGGGCAACTGGATGCATGGTTTTAGACAACTGTATGGTTGATTGTGGGCAACTAGATACATGATTTCAGGAAATTGTACAGTTGACTGTGGGCAATCAGATACATGGTTTTAGGCAACATAATGGTTGATTGTAGTCAACTATGACACCTAAAAAAGATAGAGAACATACATACATGTTCATTTTTGGAGTGGGGCACAAATAAACTTAATCCCCTAAAACACTTAGTGGTTTTAGTTATGACACCATGACCAGCTGCACACCGCTCCCCCTCTATGATCATTCACCTAGTATTTACGATCATACCAAGGGATCCAACCCTGAAGAGATGAAATTCTTGATACGTCTCTATTACACAATCTTAATTGAAAGGTATATAAAACCTTTACATATTAGTCGAATTATGGTCTTGATAAGTTTTTTGTTCATGAGGATTGGGTAATTGGATACATGGTTTTAGACAACTATATGGTTGATTGTGGGCAACTGGATATATGGTTTTAGACAACTGTATTATTGTGGGCAACTAGATACATAGTTTTAGGCAACATTATGGTTGATTGTAGGCTACCATGACACCTAAAAAAGGGATAAATAATATACACATGTTCATTTTTGGAGGGGATCGCAAATAAACTTAATCCCCTAAAAACACTTTGTGGTTTTAGTTACGTCCCCATGACCAGCTCCACATCGCTCCCCCTCTATGACAATTCGCCTACTATTTATGATCATACCAAGGGATCCAACCCCGAGGAGATGAAATTCTTGATGCATCTCTATGACACAATCTTAATTGAAAGGTATCTAAAACTTGTACATATAAGCCAAATTATGGTCTTAGTAATGTTTTTGTTCATGAGGATTGGGCAACTGGATACATGGTTCTAGGCAATTGTATAGTTGCTTGTGCGCAACTATGACACCTGAAAAAGGGATAAAGAACATACACATGTTTGTTTTTTAGGGGTTCACAGATAAACTTAATCTCATAAAAAACTTCATGGTTTTAGTTATGTCCGCATGACCAACTCCACCCCGTCACCCTCTGTGATCATTTGCCAAGTGTTTATGATCATACCAAGGGATCCCACCCGAAGATAAGAAATTATTGACACACCACTATGACACAAACTTAATTGAAAGGTATCTAAAACCTTTAGATATTGGCCAAATCATGGTCTTGGTAATGTTTCTGTTCATGAGATTGGGCAATGTGATATGCGGTTTTAGGCAACTATATGGTTAATTGTGGGCAACTATGTTATCTTTTATTTATTGTACATAAAAAAAGGGATGCAAACTATGTAGGGCAACCATGTATCTTTCACCAGCCACATCTCTATTTTAAATAAAATGACTAATGGTGACTACCTGCTAACCAGCTAAAAAGTATTCTTCCACTGCTCACCGGGACCTCGACTCCTTTGCTCCATCTGCACTCTAGCTACAGCCAACAGAGTTCAGAAGCTCTGTTGGGAATAAAATTACCCAATCAATCTGCAGTGGTAATAAGTTAGGCCCATAAATCATCATTTCCCGCATCACTAAAAAAATGAAGCTACTCTAATTGTAATTGTAGGCGCATCACTAAAAAAATGAAGCTACTCTAATTGTAATTGTAGGCAACTTGTGATAAAAACAGGAGCAACTAGTTGCAAACAGTTCCCTAACAGTAAGAATCAGTTCGGGAATGACACAAAATAAAGATGGTAGACTGAAGATAATTGGAAGAAGCCCCTATCAATTCCCTAAAAGTTAAAGCAACTTTCCTTCTAAACAATAATATCTAGAAAATAATCTTCTCTGAAAAACCTAGATAGTTTGTTATAAAATCAAACTGGACCTAATCACCAGCGTAGTTGCATGTTTCAATTGATTCACCTGACTGATTCTTTTGTTAAGGAACACAAATATGTGATCCGTGCCATTCAACATACAAAGCTGACTGAATAAGAACCTTGTGTGTATGCAACATGCAGAGTGAGATCAACAAAACAAAAGAGATGCTGGATAATTATAAATGATTATCAATTGGATCCGATCTGCACACGTAGGAAACATACATCCTGTAAGTGTCATCTGATTTTTTAAGCAACTCTAGCGCCGGTGAAAAGCAACTGCTTGGCCTGCCTCCACTCCCTAACCTCTCCTCCCTCGTCACCTGTGACTTTTTTGAGCAACTCTTACAGCCGTATTGATATACTACTAGTCGGCTGAACTACTGCATAAATTTACCTCTTCAGAAGCAATCCAGCCGTGCTCATCTACTCAAAGAATGCAGCAGGCCCAAAGCTCCGGGTGCACCCAAGTGGACACGCACAGGGACTCGTTCGACCCAACCAGCAGCTTAGCGTCACAGATGTCGCTCCTTCCATTGCGCTCCATCCAGGACCCTCACCTTGAAGGACCACGCCCGCGGGCGCTGGCACCCATCCGTGGTCTCCATGGACTCCTTGAGCGCCAACATCAGGCGCCCGCCTAGCGGAGCTACGGAGGGAGGTAGAACGGACTGGTGACCATGGCGCAGGAGACGATGGGAGCAAGCGCTGCCGGGCGTGGCGTGCATCCCCAGGAGGAGGGGGTGGTCGGGTGCATGCCGGGTGTTGCGCTCGTCGCCGGGAGTAGGTAAGAGGAAGGGGCGACCGGGGGTTTGCTTGGCGCGACGCGCGTAGAAGGGAGGAGAACCAGGCGGCAGCCTCATAGCCGGGAGGAGGAGCGCGGCGGAGGGGCATGGCCCGGAGGAGGAGCGGGGCGGCCGTCGCATCTCACGGAGGAGGAGGCGTGGAGCGGCAGGAGGTGGGATGGAGTGTGGGTGGAGGATGAGTGGATAAGGAGTAGGAGGCGGATGACTTTTGTCGGTAACGCGTGCGCTCGAGACAGCCATCCGGCGCAGCTGCGCGATTCAGAATTTAGGAATAAACAAAACATAGACATACAAAATGTGTTTCCAGAATCGGAAATGCAAAGACAGTTGAATAAAACATTAAACTACAGGGCCGCAAGGTGTACACTTGTAACTTCTAACACAAAGCCTCTCCCACTTTTGGGACGCGCCGCAATCCAGTTCTAGGGTTCGTCGAGATTTTTCCTGGTGGGAGGGAAAAATTCGTGGTGATACTAGATCGTTTGCACAAGTTGTTGCCTCCCCTTCTTCCCATTCTCCTCCACCAGATCCGTCAAATCTTGTGAGCAGAGGTGTTGAGATGAGAGGAGATGGCTTTGGGGCCGGCAGGGCCAGGGCGCGGGTCGTTTCGACTGCGGTGGCGGCCGCCGCGAATCCAATGTGTGGAAGTGCAAGACGGCAACGGGGGATTCCTCCTCAAGCAGGGCTCCTGGATCTGGAGACTCCGGATTCGACAAGTGGGATGAGGCGGTGGAGGGTAGGCAGGCCATTCCTCCTCGCTGGGAACGGTGGGGAGGGGAGGATGACGGCGCGAACTCTTCCCATGGAGTGACGGAGGCCGGGGGTGCTCGTGATGCGCCAACTCGTCAGGGTGATGATAGGTCATCCCGCGCGGCTGGCAAGAACACTTCACCTCCGCGAGTCGGCGACCCCCCTGCGCGTGCTGGTAACATTGCTCCATCTTCTGGTCCCTGTCAGATCTGTAATCTGGCAGGGCACTTTACTGCTCACTGCCCCCATGCTGTCTTTGATTGATGCAAGAAAAAAGGGCATCTATCTGCTGTCTGCACCGAGTTTCTCCCTTGGGAATGCTTGCCTGTGATGTGTGCTTTTCAAAGTAAAGGGCAGGGGTTCCACTCTATTCCTGATTTCAGCGTTGAGAGACAGGCCAGAGAGCGAATTTACAATGTGGTTGTAACTATTCTTGAGGGCTCTGCACCTACTAAAGATATCGAACATGAGCTTAGTGTGCACGTAGGTCAGGGGTGGCGCTGTTCTGCCAGGTTCTTTGCCCCCCAAAAATTTGTCATGACAATGCCTAATCCAAGAGAGGTAGACCGAGCTCTGTTTGTTGAGTTTAGCAAGCTTAAGAAGTGTGGGGTGAGTGTCAAATTTTCACCCTGGTCTGATGATATCGATTCTGATGGTTTACTGGAAGTAGCTTGGGTTAGAATTGGGAGGATCCCTCCCAACAAGCGTTGTGACAGAACGGTTGCTTATGTTGGGGGGCTGGTGGGTGTCACTCTGGAGATAGATATGTCCACTATCAACCGCCCTTCTTCAGTTAGAGCTAAGATTGGATGCCGCTTCGTGGACCAACCTCCTGCCTCAGCTGAAGGAATGTTGGGAGGTCGCTTTTATAGATTTACCTATGAGGTGGAAGAGGTACTGGTGAAAAATCCAGTAGATGAGGGCATGACTTTCTGCTGTGTCTAAGGGTGATACAAGCAAGCCTGACCAAACTCCAAAACGCAAGCGTGTTGAACAGGAAAAAAATGATGATAAATATGAGGCTCCTGAACATGGGAAAAATGGACCCTCCTCCCATGGTGGCAAAACCTGTCGTTTGCAACCACAGGAGAGTGAGGTGTCTTTTTCTTCTGATAGTGAGGTCGATAGCACCTTACTCATTGAGTCTATGGCTAGAGACCAGGAAGAAGCTGGGCAAGGGGAGTTTCATGGCACATCAGACTGGCTGGTACCTGTGCAGCCTGCTCTTTCTCATGCGTTTGCTGATCAGGGGACTCCTGCACATGTGGTACAGGTGAAAAAAAACTATTAATCTCACTAAGTTGTCATATGCTGAGGTAGTAACCAACTCTTCTCAGCTTATGGAGGTGGATGGAGATGTGGATCCAAAAATGAAGATTTCCAATGATTACGTGGTACAGCTTCCCTCTCCTAATTGCAATGACGAGTTGATCCTCACTCCCCCTCTTGCTCCCGAGGAGTTGCATAGATTCAGCAAACGTAACTTGCAAGGTATGCAAGAACATGTGGAAGCTAAAGCTATGAAGCTCGCAAGTAAGAAAAATTTGGAAGGTAACAACCGGAATGCTTGCACAAATTCTTTTGCTGCTTTATCCAATACTGATTTGATTAGTAGAGCGACTAATATGGGGGTTTGCATTCCTGATAATGATTTTACTTGTATTGATGTGCTTAGAGAGCTTGAGTGCGTTAGAAGAAACTTAGAGGAGAAAAACGATCCTGTGATTAATAATCAGAACTGTGAGGATGACATCTTTGTCACAAATGAATTGGGTAAGATGGCCCCTGTTAATCTAACTTGGCTGGACCAAGATGAGATTGTACATGAAAAAGAGACATCTAGGAAACCTAGGAGAAAACCCAAACGAAAATCTGTTGTCAAGCTTTCTAGACCTGTGACTAGAAGCCAAAAGAAAGAGTTGAATTCTGATATGTCGATAGGTAGCCCTACAAAGCCTCCTGGTAGGGCTACTAGGTCCCATTTTCACAAAAATTGTTCCAGATGAGAGGGCTCATCTGGAACTGCAGAGGGGTGGGCAAGAAAGGGATGGCCACCTACCTCTCTGATATGATTAGTGACCATTCCCTAGATTTCCTGGGTCTTCAAGAAACCATGAAAAAAGAGTTCACTCCTAAATGTTTAAGGAGAATAGACCCCTATGACCAATTCAAATGGAACTGGATTCCATCTGAAGGAAAATCAGGAGGCATCTTGTGTGGGGTTCGTCATGATACTCTGGAAATTGTGTCTTGCAACAAAGGCAAGTACATTCTCCAAGTTATCCTTAGTGACAAGAATAGAAAATGTAAATGGGGTCTGTTGGTGGTCTATGGGTCGGCCCACGAGGAATTTAAGGAGGAATGCTTGCTTGAATTGGCTGCCATGTGCAGTAGTATGCAAATTCCTTATATAGTGGGCGGGGACTTCAATATTCTTAGACAATCAGGAGAGAAGAACAAAAAGATGGCGAACCATAAATCCACAGACCTCTTTAATTCCATCATCAATACCCTAGCCCTCAGAGAAATTCATGTTAGCGGAGGCAAGTACACTTGGACTAATAATCAGGCTCATCAAACCCTGGAAAAACTTGACCGCATTCTGATGTCAGAGAGCTGGGAGGACTTATTTCCCCTAGTCTCGGTCAGAAAATTGGTGCGGGAAATATCAGACCACAACCCCTTATTGCTTTCATTGAGGGAGGAAGGGCATGACGCCCCCAAACCACATGAATTCCGCTTCGACCTCTCCTGGATCAAGGATGAGTGTTTTATACCCTGGTGAGTAAAATTTGGGGGAGGAGGGTTTTTTCCTCAGACCCCATCGATATCCTAAACATGAAAATTAAGAGGTTTAAGACCTATTTTAAGGGCTGGGGTTCGGACAAATTTGGGCATAATAAAAAGATCAAAGAAGAGCTTAGGTTGGAGCTGGCTGAACTGGAGGAGCTAGAAGAGCTAGGACCCCTGTTGCCAGAGATGTATAGCAGAAAGATAGATGTTTGCTTTGAGCTCCATGAGTTGTTGGTCAATGAGGAGATTTACTGGCTCCAACAGTCTCGTGAGTGTTGGCTTTTGAAAGGAGATTTAAATACTGGTTACTTTCACAAGATAGCTAATGGTCGCAAACGCAAAAACACCATTCATTCTCTGAAAGCTGGGGAGGTGGAGATAATAGGTACGGATAACTTGATTGCCCATGCCACGGATTACTATAAGAATCTGTTCGGTCCAGCACCAGGTAATCAGTTTCACTTGGATCCTGATACCTGGTCAGTTGATGAAAAGCTGGATGAGGAGGATAATAAGGACTTATGTCGTGAATTCACAGAGGAAGAGGTGAGAGAAACCCTGTTTTCCATGGCCCCCCAACAGAGCTCCGGGACCAGACAATATTCTTGTGGAGTTTTATCAAGCCTGTTGGGATATAGTGAAAGGGGATATTATGTCTCTTTTTAAGCATTTCCATGATGGGACGCTGGATGTACAACGTCTCAATTATGGGGTGATCACTCTTCTACCTAAGGTTTCTGGGGCTGATAAAATTCAACAGTTTAGACCTATATGCCTCCTTAGATGCCCATATAAACTTATCACCAAAGCCATGGATCGTAGGGTTGAGAAACATGCTTACAAACTAATCAGCCCCACCCAGAATGCTTTTGTGAATGGTAGGAATATCATGGATAGGGTTCTGTCTCTTCATGAAATCCTTAACTACACCCATGTTAAAAAAAGGGTGGGCATTGTGTTGAAGCTCGACTTTGAAAAAGCCTATGACAAAGTCAATTGGGACTTCCTGTTGGAATGGCATAGATTACGAGGCTTTAATGAAACCTGGTGCGGTTGGGTTAAACAAATCCTGCACATTGGCACGGTTAGTATTAAGCTCAACAACTGTGTCGGGCCATACTTCCAGAGTGCTAAAGGGGTGCGCCAGGGGGACCCCCACTCCCCTTTCCTTTTTAATCTTGCTGCGGAGTGTTCGTCTAAGATGATTAGAAATGCTCAGAAAAATAAGTTGATCGTTGGACTAGCCCCGGATTTGATCCCTGATGGGGTTGCAGTGTTACAGTATGCGGATGATACCATTATCTGTATGGATCATGATGTAGATAAGGCAGTTAACCTAAAGTTGTTGCTATACATGTTTGAAATGATGTCTGGTCTCAAAGTGAATTTCCAGAGGAGTGAGATTCTAACTGTTGGTGGAGATGAGAATATCATTAGAGAATATGCTGAGCTCTTTAACTGTGACATTGGCAGTTTCCCAATTAAATATTTGGGGATGACAGTCAGTTACACCAACCTTAGAAATTCAAACTGGGAGTTCATCATTGTTAAATATCTCAAGAGGTTCGAGGCTTGGATAGGCAATGCTGCCTCAATGGGGGGCAGGCTCACTTTACTTGATTATGTCCTCACCCAACTCTCTATCTTCCATATGTCTATGTGGCTCATGAATAAAACGTTCATTGAAAAGCTGGATAAACATAGAAGGAGATTTTTCTGGCAGGGGTGTAATAAAAAAAGGGAGATACCACCTAGTCTGGTGGAACAGGATCTGTAGATCCAAAGAAAAAGGTGGCCTGGGGGTCAAGGACCTCCGAAAACAAAATGTTAGTTTAATGATGAAATGGTGGTGGAAGCTAGAGACCCAAAATGGGGTCTGGCAAGATATAGTTCGTGCTTGTTATCTTAGAAACAAGACTGTTGCTGAGGTAGGTCCTGAATTTTCAGACTCGCCGTGTTGGAAATCTCTTCTGAAGGTTAAAGAGGTGTACATGGTGGGGAGAAAAAACAATGTTGAATCTGGTAACCTGGCTCGAGTTTGGATGGATCCTATTAATGGAATGCCTCCATTCCAAGAGCGATAGCCGCAACTGTTCTCCATTTGCAACAATCCTGAGTGCACTGTGGAGAAATTTCGCCATACTGTGGAGAATACTTTCTTCTGGTGCAGGCTGACACGTGACTTATCTGAGCAATGGGGTGTGATGCGCGACATTGTTAACACGCTTCCACTGACCAGTAATAATGACATGGTGACTTGGGGGCTTAATTGTAATGGCAAATATTCTACCAAGTCTGTGTATAAATGGCTGGAGAGCTCCATCAGCGGGTGCCACTATAGGTGGATCTGGAGAGCTAAACTGCCTCTCAAAATTAAGATCTTTCTTTGGCAAATGTCATAGGATGCAATTCTTACTAGGCAAGTGATGCGGAGGAAAAAATGGCCAGGAAATCCTAGTTGCTCTTTCTGCAAGGATGTTGAGAGCTCTCAACACCTTTTCTTTACTTGCCCTGTGGCTAAGTGTGTTTGGCGCTCCATTGGGGTGTCGCTGGGGACTGATAAGTGCCCCAACAATTACTGACAGTTTTTTGCTTGGTGCTACACTTTTTGCCCTCGTGAAGAGAAGTTCTATACGGTGGGGCTTGCGGCTGCTTGCTGGGCAATTTGGCTTGCCCGTAACCATGCGACCTTTGAGAAGAAGCTGATCAAAACACCTTTTGAGATAGTTTTTTTATGTGTTCGTTCATGCTTTACTGGACAGGGTTGCAGCAGGGGGGAGACGCTGAAGAGCTGCGGGCAGGAGCTGATGCTGTCAGGGCAAACACGATGCAGCTGATGAACATGTGCGACGCCGCCAGACAGTCGATCACTGGCGAATGATTGTTGCGGGAGAGTAATGCAGAAGTGTGCTGCACCTAGTCGCATTTTGCTTAATTTCTGCGCTGCTAGTCGTTTGGTCTCCAGACTTCTGTTGTTTTGGTACTTGCTCCTGGTCGGGGTTGTAATAGTTTGACTTAGTCTGGTCTGAATTTGTAGTGCTACTCAGGTTTTCACCCCATAGCGTTCGTCACGATGTCGGGCAAATGCGGTGGGTTTTCTGGTAGTGCTTGAACTCGCTTTCCCTCTTTCCTTTCTCCCTAGATGGTTTCGGAACTGTTGTATTTCCGTTCATTTGCAATGGAAAGGGGTAAAGCCCGGTTCAAAAAAAACTTCTAACACAATAGACAAGAAAAAAAATAGAGAAACTAAATGAAGTATAAGAAACTGAAAGGTACCTTCATCAGGATCGCATGAAACAGCGTGAGCTAGATCCTTGTACTCAAGGCTCTCGAGCCGTTTTTGTAGGCGTGCATAAAGTGGCATCATATTTATAGCTGGGTAGTATTCAATGCGGAGCCTCCGAAGGGCTGAGTAATTCCCGTCACTACCTGGTACAGATGCTAGGTGTTTGCATTTCTCGGTGTTTTCAGAAATGGCAGTTGTCCCAAACAATCTAGCGACTTCAGTAAACATATTTTGATCTTTTCTTATTCTGTTAACCTGCAAAAAAGTGTGCAAGGCATGATTCAAACCTGCAATTTCCACATTAAGTTTATGCCGCGCTATCCAACCAAGCAACTCACCTAATGTGAACACTTACATTTTTTTTTCTTTGTTCTGTTTGTGTCCCACAAAGCGAGAAACTCGCGGGTTAACCTTTTTTTTCTGGTTTCATTTGGCCGACAACGTGGCTTACTTCTTTCTTTTCCTCTTCCTGGTTTTGTTTGGCTAGTTTTACTTCTTTTTGTCTCCTTCTCTTTACATTTACATTTTCTTTTCCTTTTATTAATATTCATGATTTTTTTCTAAAATTATTGAACATTTTCAATTCCATGAAAGAAAATCGAATCCGTGAACTCTTTTTCAAATCTACGAACTCCTTCCAATTTTCATCAACTTTTTTTACCAAAATATTTGGAAAAAAATCAAAATTGATGATACTGACCGGTTTAATGTAGCGAACAGGTCTTTTTGCGCTATTTCCTTTTTCTTATTATTTCCTGTTTATTTTCAATTTTAATTTTTTCAGAAAATATTCGCCATTGTAAAAATTTATTTATAAATTCAGAACATTTCATATTTAAAAATTTCGTACAAAACATACAAATATTCACATTTTACAAAATTGTACAAAAATTTAAAAAATAATGTTCCTGTCTTTCAAATTTGCACATTTTATTTTTGGAAACACTAATATATTTCGAATTTAAGAAAAAAACAGGAAAATATCATAAAAATTTGAAACCATTTTTTGTATTTGAATGTACTACTGGTGCCAGGCCTACATGCGCTCAACAGGAGCGATGTCGTCGCCTAGTTGGACCAAGGCATGAGTGATTATTCCATTTATTGTCTGTTTTATTCATCAATTCATGTTTATCCTTTTTGAACTTTATTATTTTTTCGAAACATGTTCAAAATTTTGAAGAAAAAAATGAACACCAAAAAGCAAATCCTGTTTTGAAATATTGTTTACAATTTTTAAAAATAGTTTTGTTTCAAATTTTTTGTTCACAAATTTAAGAAATGTTTTCGCTGAAAAAAGGTTGATGAATTTTAAGACAGTACGTGATTTACAATTTGTGTTCAATTTTTTAAAAAAAATTGTTCGGAAATTGTTAGCAATTTTGGAAAAAAATGTTCATGTTTGTAAAATATTCATACACTGTTTGAAATTTAAAATTGTTGACAAATTTCAAGAAATGTTTAGGACACAAGAAAATGTTCATGTTCATTGATAATGATGGAAATTGCAAATAACGGAAGCATTCAAATTTAAAAAATCTACATGCTCACGGATGCACCCTCCTGGCCTACCCGTACACCCATCGTTGAACTTGGTCTATTTTTGGACATTCTTCAAATGATTCAAACTTTTACAAGAAGGTGGGCATGCACATGGTAGGCATACATGCCAGGTTTGTACCAATCCGGACACCGTTTGCATGTTGCGACACGCCCGACAATTTATTGGTCTTTTTAGACTGAGAAAATTCAATAAAATGCAAAACTTGTCAAAAACCAAATAACTTGCCATGATGCCTTGGATTGGTCATACAAGGCCATGGAAAAAATGAAGGCCATTTCAAGGATGTCAAGAAACAACGTGGTCCCACACAGAGCTTTCTGGCGTTCCCGAACACCCTTCTTTCAACATGGTCTACCTTTGTACATCATTAAAATGACCCCAACTTTTGCAAACAGGTGGTCATGCCTACGTTGGACATCCATGTCAGATTTGAACGATTTCTGACATCGTGTGCAAGCTACGATACGTCCGGCCATTTATCGGCTTTCCTTGACCAAGAAAACTCCATAAAATGTAAATTTTGTCGAAAACCAAATCAATTTGGCATGGTACCAATCATACAAGGCCATTAAAAATTGATGTCATTTCAAGGATGTCGAAAAACAACTTGCTCTCAGACAAACACTTCTCACCTACCTGGACATCCACGTTGAACAAGGTATTTTTATGGACATCCTTAAAATGACCTTAACTTTTTGGACAAGGTGGGAATGCCTATGATAAGCGCCCATGTCAGTTTTGAACGATTTCCGACATGATGTGCAAGTTGCGACACATCGGGCCATTTATCGGTATTTTTTGAGCGAGAAAACTCTAGGAAATGCTATACTTGTCGAAAAACACAAGCAACTTGGCATGGTGCCTTGAATTGGTCATACAAGGCCATGAATAAAATTGAAGCCATCCAACGGATGTCAGAAAAGATAAGCATGCTCTCGGAAAAAAATGTTCATCATGTATTATATAAATGTTCGTTGTTTTCAAAAAATTTATCAGGTATTCAATAATTCTTCACGTTTCAAGCAAAGCTCACCATATTTAAGTAAAATGTTCACAGTACATTGATGAAATGTTCACTGTACATAAAGAAATGTTCATCGTGTATAGAAAAATTGTGCAGCGTACATTTGAAAAATAAAGTTCACAGTATAGTTTAAAAAATGTTTAGTATGTATTTTAAATTCCTTTATAAAAAAATGACAATTCAAAAAATGGTTCAGAATTCGTAATTTGTTCACAATTTAAAAAATATTCCCGTGTTCAATTTTTTTTCCTTTTCTAAAAATGTGCTCACATTTTAAAATTTATAAGAATTTCGAATTATTTTCCCCATTTCCAAATACTGTTCGCGTTTTGTAAGAAATTTTGTCAACGCTTTTTTCCAAGAAATGTTGTTTTTTAATGGATCTGCCACCATAGTTGGTACTTTATCATTAAAGATGCATTTTTTTTAAATATCCCCAAGTCGGGAGTTCCACTCACACTAGCGTCTTTTTATTCTACGTCAAATTCCCATATTTTGTAAGAAAGTGCTCAAAGTCGAAAGCTCCAGAAGGCTAATCAGGACGCATAGGTGTCCCGGACAAACAAGCGTTCAAGATCCCATCAGAGAATACGATATTCTCTCTAAAAAAACCTTAGTAACGATATGCTGATTTCAATCAAGCTTATTTTACGAATCAAGCTTAAACAATGAGATATTCTTCTCTCTGAACGTTAGTTTAGGACAGGTGGTACATAGAAGAGAAACTGTAAACCCGAAAGGGCTCCATATGGAATGCCGATAAATGTTCTTTAATTTATATATAAGGAAAGGAGACCGGCTATTTCATAAAGATGTTGGAAAAATTCACTGAAATTCCTGCTGCATTGCAGTTATACATGTTCATCTCATTATGCTGAATAAATTCATTACTAAGGGTTGTTTTTTTGGTAGAAGAAATTATGTTGGTTATTGGGGAATGGATAAAATCATAATACCAGGTAAAAGAAGGGGATTGGTTGTTTATGGACGGCTTTGTAAAATAAAATCCCCGTACTACCATGTTTTATTAAAAAAAGGTTTATGGGCGGCTTTGTAAAATAAAGGGATTGGTTGTTTCCTGAATTTGGCTTCTCTGGAATTCCTGCATCCTAGTCATACATTTTCTTCCCCACTATAATCCGTGCAGAAGCTACTCCTCGTTAGAGATGGCAGACTAAGGCATAGCCTAGTGGTGGGGAGGGGTTGATGCCTTCCCACCCACCCAGGTTCAAGGTATGGTACTTGCAATTTGGATTTGTTGCACTAATTATACTGTAGGGGGTTCCATTACAGTCTTTATATCAAAAAAAAAAGGAAGCTAGAGATGGCAAGCAACGGACCGTCGTAAAATGGACGGAAGCAGGTTTGTGCACGGTGAGTCGGTGACAACAGCCTGCGGTGTGGGGCTGTTCCCTTCTGCTCTGTTCAGGGGACATGTGTGCCTGCTGGAACTGAAGAACTAGAGCATAGTCAAAAAAAACTGAAGAACTAGAGTGAGCTTACTATACTACCATGGCTGTCTATATAATTTCTTTGCTGCGATCAGCTCTGGTTTGCGGCAGAACAAAATGGTGGAAGCTGGCACCTGCACTCTACTCTTCTAAAATCATGTACTGTATGTTCATCCTGAAAGGCACTGGTAATTTGAGATCTTCCAACTTTGGTTGCAGACTTTTGTGTACATGGCGAATTGGCAAGCAGAGACTAGCACGTCGTGCACGCACACAATCAGCTCTCTGAAGCAGCCATAAACACACGGACAACTAAGCAGCTGTCTCTAACTCTGAACTAACCAGATGTCTGCCTGCATTAATCAGCGGTCTGAATTAACCAGGATCGTGCTCTGCTCTAAAGATTATGTAAAAGATGTGAAATAGCACACCGTATTACTACGGTGAACTGTAAGTACACATGGAAAACAAAAGGCTCGATCGCCAGCACACGACTGCAAGTGCACTTATAGTCACGCACGATTTGCCCAAGGACATGCTTGTTTGTTCTGCACAAAGTAAACACGATTCAGCACGACCTTCTCTCTCCAGTTCTGCAAGTTGAAGTTCATTTTCCCCCATGCTTCAGGCCTTCGGGCGCCTTATTTTCATCAGAGCTCACGGAGCAGGCAAATAAAAGAACTTGACTCCCTTGAAGAGGGCAGTTACCAATTGTGTTCATCACTTGTATGCGCACGAGCGACCCTGCAAGGAAATTAAACACATTCAGGTCAAGAATGGTGAACATACCGAAACCGATCTTTTAGCCTACAAACTTTTAGAATCAAAGATGCAAAGAAAAAAACCAGGAACGTACATGGTATCTGTACCTCTATGCAGACTCGCGCTTGCACAGTGAAGGAACAATGTCAGAATTTCCAGCATTTTGGTTCCCGTAGTTTAGGCCCTGTACATGGAAAACAATGTCAGAATATCTCTGTGAACATTAATAGCAAGTCAAACTTTACAAATAAATGATAGTGGGATAGACATAAAAGAATGATCTGTGTACGGTCACTACACAAGGGAGCATACTTCCATGGTGTATTAACTTTTACCAAAATGATAGAAAATACAGATCGGCCACACATGACGACGTCAATCCAAGTCAAACTTACGGTATACAAATAAATGATATTGGAATAGCCATATCAGAGAAACTGTGTACGCGGTCACTACATACCAAATGTGAAAATACAAGGAGTTGGATAAACTTGAAACTACAGGCTGCAATATGTACATCTGTAAACTATACAGATGGGAAAAGAGATACAAAATGGGGTAAATGAAATTGAAAGGTACCTTCATTAGGATAGCTTGAACCAGCCTTAGATAGATCCTTCAATTCAAGGCTATCAAGCCGTTGTTGGAGATGTCCATAAAGTGGCTTCATATTTAAAGCTGGGCAGTATTCAATGCGGAGCTTCTGAAGGGCCGAGTAACTCCCAAGACTTCCTGGTACAGATGCCAGATGTTTGCATCTATTAAGGTATAGATATTCCAGTAACGGTAGGTCTCCCAAACAATCCAGCGACTCGAGCCCATCGCAATTATGAATATCCAAAAAAATGAGTGCATCTAACTGCGCTGGCATGAAACGAAGCTTCTTACAGCTAATTATACGCAAATAATCAAGACATGGCAAAGGATTAATTCTGGGTGAAAGTGACTGCTCTAGCAAACATGTGGACGTGAGGTCATTGAAGTGTTCCGATGATGATGCTGTATCAGAGTGTAGTATACTCTCCAACTCTGTATCATCCTGCCCCAGTATGGACTCAAGACTGTTGCAATCCATCATAACAATACTTGTGAGAGATGGCGGCAGAACGAAAAGCTCTGTCAAACTTCCACAATGATATATTGTTAGTTCTTTTAGATTTGGCAGGAGTTGATCCCTTACTTGAGTACGGCATCCTTTCCCCTGGGTGTGTCCTACTAGCTTGCTGCAGGAATTAATGGATAAACTATTCAATGATACCAAGCAACGGAACTCTTCTTCAGGCCAGTAGATGAGCATATCACAAGATTCGATAGTCAAATGCACAAGCTGACCAAACCATTTCCAGACCCCAACAGTTGGCTGCAACGGAGTTGAGCAGAACAAAAAGTTGCAACCATCCAACCGCAGGTTCAAAAGAGATACTTCACAATCCTGATCAAGTTCTGTTACTGGTGCTGCTTCTGTATCATCACTGACGGACAGGCCAACCCCAGACAAGCAAGCCATATACCTGGACTTAAATATTGATAAGGATAGCTGTGCCTTTTCTTCTTTTAGAGCTATAAACTTGAGTTTTGGTGCTTCAGGCAGAATTGCTAGCTTTGGGCAGTCCTTAATTTTAACATTCTCAAGCTGAGGAAATGCTAACTCTTCTCCTTCTGTTGCCACACATCTCTCAAAAATCTCCAATTTTTTTAATCTGAGATCTTTTAATGCTGGAAACATTGCAGATGAATTGTGATTGCATAGGCTTTGAAGTTTGTTCAACCTTTTCAAAACAAGAACTTCAAGGGACTTAAATTCACCGAATTGGGGAAATTCCTCACACATTGTACAACCATCTAGCTGGAGCTCGGTCAAATGCTGCAGAAAATTAAGACTTAGCACCCATGCCGAGAAGCCAGTACCTCTGTAGGAGTGTATTCCTAGAAACTCCAGTGCAGCATGAGGTTTAAGAGCATCAAGCACATTCCTGTGCTGGCCCAATTCATCAGTGCTGTCATCACCCCATTTAAGAGATAAATGTGTAAGTTTATCTTTATTTCCAAGGCTGCATGCTTTAGCATCTACTTCAGTTGCATACTGAAGACGAGATAGCTCTAAATCACCACCAAGATTCAAGTCCTGTAGTTCTCTAATAGTACTGCAACCAGGACTAGAGCTCACCACAAAATATGTTAGAGTCTGTAGAGAAGTGAGTTGCCCGAGGCCTGGAGGCATGCACTTCAATGATGAGCATCCATTTGTATAGAGGTGACGGAGATTTTCCATACACTTCATATCCTCTGGAAGTCGACCAAGACGTATGCATTTACAAAGGTTAAGAGTCTGTAGATTATACAGTATGCTTATTTCCTCGGGAAGCTCTTCGATCAATATGTTATTTGAGAGATCAAGATACCTCAGGTGCTGTAAGTGCCTTGGTTGGAGTGGAAGTTTTCTCAATCTGAAGAGTTGCAGTGCTCGCAGATGATTGTACTTCGACAAGTGTGGTGCTGAGTCACTGGTGTAGGCATATGGATACAGCAGTGTCTGGAGAGCGGGAGAGTGTTTCATCAGATAATCATCCAACAGAGTTCCGGTATACCAATATGATGAGAACAAGTAGCGTGTAGGACCAGTGGACAGTAACTCCTTTTCATTAGGCCTATCAACTATAGTAAGACAATCTTTTCCCATAACAGACAAGGCAATGTCATGCATAAGATCATGTATCTTGCATATTGTTCTAGGACGGAGCTCCCCCTGCCATTTTCTTCGAGGGTTTTGTTTGACATCTTGAAAGAATGACCTCCAAGTTAACTCATCAAAAATTTCTCTACCTACCTTCTCAAGATTGTCACCTTCTCTCAGTGGTATGAAATCATGTGCCATCCATAGCTGAATTAATGTTTCAACATCAATCTCATAGTCTTTGGGAAATATAGCACAAAAAGCAAAGCATTGTTTCAAGTGTGATGGCAAGTCATCATAGCTGAGCTTGAGTACAAGAAAAGTTTCTGTGCCATCGTTGCAAGTGTTGCTTCTGGCTAGTATGTCTGTCCATTCTTTCATGCTAGTCTTGTTACTCAACATAGACCCAAAGGCTTTGGCAGCTAAAGGAGAGCCTCCACATCTCTCCATAATCTTATCAACCACATCGCTTAGCTCAGCAGCCTTTGGCTTTTGCAAACAGAATGCTCTATTCTCAAATATTTCCTTCAGAAATACTTTATCTAGATTTCTGAGATTATGGCTATCAGCAATACACATCTTCATAATTCGTGCTACTTGCACATTGCGAGTGGTCGTCAATATTGCACTCCCCTTCCCACCGTGCTTCAGGCAGGTTTTCAGTTTTTCCCACTTATCAGCATCTTCATTCCATACATCATCCAACACAATGAGGTATCTCTTCCCACTTACTTCTTTCTGAAGGTTCTGCAATGCCTTTTCACGATGGATCTCGTTGGTCTCACAGATGATGTTTGCAATCTTCACAACATCAAAATCATCTGACACACAACACCACCTCTGGAGCTTGAAATGCTCCTTGATTATAGGGTCATTGTAGACAAGCTGAGCAAAGGTGGTCTTGCCCAGCCCGCCCATTCCAACAATGGGAAGGACGATGAGATCCCTGTCGCCAGCTTGATCAATCAATATATCCACGATCTTCTTCTTCTCTTCGTTTCTGGACCTGCTGACAATATCCTTCTCAGAGTCAATTATTATGGAATCTGTGTTGCGCCACTGCTTGGATGGTGGTGCTTGCTGAGTTTTGTTGAATCCGAAGTCATTCATCTCTCTGACAAGGCCCTCAATTTTGCGCACAATCCTGCACAACTTCTTGCCCATCCTGTAACGAAATACAATGGGGTTGTGAGCAGGGAAGAGGCTTACGATGTCAAAGCCAAGCTTCTTGTAGTGTCCCTTCTTCTTGGCGTCACGCCGGAGGGCCTCGTACTTGAACTCGTCGAAGACATCCTTCGCCTCATACGATGCCTTCTTGAGCGCTTCAAGCCAAGCACTCACTCCAGGCCGGGAAGCTCCTTTCTCCTCCGCATCTTGGATGACATCCAAGATCGCCAGAAGCTTGCGCTTGAGGGTCTCACGCTGCTCCTCCATGCCATTCATCACCTTGTACTGGTCCAGCAGGTAGCTGGACGCCTTGTTTGTCAACATGGATACCAGCGGCCTGACTACAAACTCTGCCATTGTTGCTCTCGTTTCAGTCCTTCACAACTCCCAAATGAAAGAGCTCACGCGCCGACACAGGGAAACACAACCACTACACAGAGGAGAAAATGGTCTGGGGTTAGGGATGATTCAGGGCAACTGGCGCTGATTTTCCGGAGGAGGTGGCTGTGGAGTGGAGGAAGGATACCCGAGAGGTGGAGGAGCCTGTTGGGGAAGCACGCCGGAGACCCAGCCGGCGGCATCGACGGCAACCGAGCAGCCGCACTGTGAGGCCGCGTGCGGAGGCCCGAACCGAGACGGCGGAGAGACGCGGTGAGAGGGGAACGTGGAACGGAGCGGCGCCCTCACAGCTCCCAGCTCACAAGAAAACACACACACAGCCACAGGAAACACAGGTGCTATGCAGAGCAGAGGAGAAATGGTGTGGGGTTGTACAGATTCAGATCAAAGTCAAGTTGACGAGAGCGTGTTCACTTTCCGCCCACCTCGATGCTGTTGGTCGGCCACTTTGGCATTCATACAAAATATTCCTTCACCATGTGAGAAACTTTGCCGAGGCCACCATGTGAAAGCATGTGTTTGCTCATAAAAATGCACCCACCACCGAATCCACTTGACGTTAAGTATTCTTAGGATATCATTACTATTCTTAGGATATCATTACTATTTAGTCACTCTAGCAGCTCATAGTTGATTTCTGCAAGAGTTACTACCTGGAGACCAGCGTCCAGGATTTCTATCTCGTGAGCAGCAGGATTAGTCTGGAAAAATGCAGCCACTAACTCCACTTGAAATTAAGTATTCTTAGGATATCATTACTACTACTAGTCACTCTAGCAGCAGAAGATAGTCATTACCTGGACACCAGCGTCCTGGATTTATCTCTCTAGCCAACGTGGCAGCATGTGCGTGCTCTGCTCACAGAAAAATGCGTCCACTTTGAAATTCAGAGCATCTCCGACCCCCTCCCTGTCCGGCTTGGCGAAGAAATGTGGGTCCGAGCCACAAATGGACAGCGACGCGAGCAAAAGGGAGGAGCCAGGAGAGGTGGTCGCTCGGGGTAGAGCGCGGGAGGCCGAGCCGGCGACGTCGACGGCCACCCAGCAGCCACACGGTGGGGCCGCCTGCGGGGAGGGGGAGGCAACCCATGCGGCCTCGAGGAATAAAGAGAAGGTACTGGAAGTTGGGGTTGCAACGGGGCGTTGCCCTCGCCGGCGGCAGTGGCGGCGGCGGCCGGAGTAGGGAAGAGCGAGGCGGCGGCGATTTGGTTTGGTGGACGGCGGATGAGGAGGTGGACTGGACGGAGACCACACTTTTTGTTTTATATAAACGCACTCAAGCACGAACGTTCGCGTGATAGCGTGGATGCGCGACCCACCATTCAACGTGCACATCCTGCCGCTGCATCCAGACGGCCCAGAGGGTTTCTGTTTTGATTTTACCCGTGCGTGGCAATGATCCATGTGCGTGCATACCTTTTTTTCCTCCTTTGAAGCGCTTCTTACTGGAATTTCTGAGTGTTACATGTCCAAATTTGCGGTAATTATTCATGGTTGAAAAGGCTCATATTTCACCCCAAATGTGGGTTTGTCATAGAGATCGGTCATAAGAGGCATTCAGTTTTCATCTTGTGTTTTTGAACTTTTTAGAACCGTCTGCATTTCACTGTTTAAGAATATATATGGAGAACATTCATGGGCTGTGACTACAAAATCCTGGTAGTCTCAAGGTGTTTGCATGGCTATTGTTTAGAGGCCTTTGCTCATTGGGTTTTATAGTCGACGAGATATTCAGAAGGTTGAACGGTGACCGCCAAATATGTGTGTAGGAACACTAGCTACTACATCTTAGTGTCGCATCAATATTAGTTTGATATGTGTTCACGTGGGCAAAAAAGGGAGGGCCTTATAGACTTGTTCTTATCTTCAAGGTTGTTGTCGAAATACGATAGCTCGGCCTGTAAGAAAGACCATTGTCTAATGCATGTTGATGATGCCTTCTTTTACTAAATCAAGGCACGCCATCACTACTAGTCTATGAGCCATTATGTCGACGAGCTATGATATTATAGATGAAGGAAGCAAAGTGAAATATAATAAAGTATGAGAAAAAGATATTCGAGCGGGTAGTAAATGATGAATTCTCAGCATCTCCAGCATGGAGGTTCTTTTACTTGAGCATAACAATGCAGGCAAGTGGTCTTTCTTTGTGGATTTTATGGAGAGAAGATCCTAATAGTTATGTGATTGTGAGAAGAATGGTTATTTGGTAGTTTTGGTTCTCGTATTTTGTGTTATTTATGGGTACCTAAGTTCTTCCATAGGGCCTAGCTAGTTATGCTCTGTCCGAGTATATGGTACAATCCGTGGTTCGATATTGATGAAATAACTTTGATTGCTATTGTAATGAAAATTGGAGAGTTTGAACTCTTTCTTCTTAAATAGTACAAAGAATATGGGATGCAAATTCATTAGAAAGAAAAACATCCTTATTCACATGATCGTCTTGATGGGGGCATCATGTAAGCTTTGTACAAAGACATATGGTGACTACATATAATGCCATAAATAATTAAATTGTGTAACTGATCATTCGTAATCAAACCAAGGGAACCATTGTACGTACATAATAATAAGTGTCAATGATGAATGACATTTTAACAATCGTTCGGGATCGAGATTTTTGTTGATTTATGCACATGTCTGTTGTGATGTGTATTTCTATTTGTGGTTGTCTCAAGTAAAAATTAATAAACACTAAGAAATTTTGGGGAGTTCGATCACAAATGTTGTTTCTTCTTCCTTTAGCCATCACTAGTCATGCTAGGTTGCTAAACCACAAGTTTGTGAGAGCACCCACACTATAGCAAACAAAAATATGATGGGAATACAATCTTGTAGTGGTGAATGGGGTTTTATGGGTTAACGATGGAGAGAGAGATGCCTGGGGACTTCAAAGTTTTTTTCTAAGCCTGTGGACCTTATTTTCATAATTCGAGATGGAGTCCAACTTCTGGAGTGTTAGTGTTACATATACTGAATGTGCTAATGCACCATATAGATGTTACTTTATCGATAACTATGTGTAAAGTTGAATGAAGAATAATAAATAAAAGGCCAATATGTGAAGTTTGGTGAAGCAACGAAGTTTGCACTTACACCCTTTCTATAGATAACTAATTCCTTTATGAAGTAAAAGCAATGCTCGAAACTACAACAGAGATGTGTCAGGAACCGCATAAGGAGAAGTCTATGGAGTGGCACTGGTAGTTGCATGGAGACATTTTTAACCCCGTGGACCCTATTTTCATTACCAAGGAGGAGCCCAGCTTGTGGCATGTCAACGTTGGATACATTGGATGCAATAATACATCCTGGAGATATTAGTTACTTGACAACTATGACTACACTTGAATGACCGAAAGTGAAGAGGTAGGCACGTGACATTTTATGAAGCAATGAAGTTTGTACTTAGACGGGATATTCAATTTGGCTCATGTATATAAATAAATATTGGTCCCAACTATAATAGAGGTATGTGACAATTGCGTACAATATGGAGAAGTCTATGGAGACACCGAAAATGGCCGACACGATGAGTGGCACCAGCGATTGAATGTGGACATGTTTTAGAAATGGGATACATTGGAAATTTGAGTCATATATCACTCGTGAGGACACACCATGATTCCTTGCAGCGGCGGGTAGAGCTCCGGCGGGGCACTGGAGCTCATCTCCGTGGCGGGCAGTCGGAGCTGTCACATAGTACACGAGTGACGGAGTCGTCTCAAAGGGCGGAACTTTTCCTCCACCTACTGCAGCATCGTTGTGGTCACGCCGTTGTTTCCTCCAATCACTGTCTGAGCATTCACACATATGTGAGCTCCAAATAGAACACTTCCAAGATTATCAAGATGTGTGGATGCCTGGGCAAGAAAGTTTTCATTTTATGGCAACAACCAAAGAAAAGAGTCTTTTTACAGTTCAACTCTGATAGGCACACCACACCAGACACCACGTGTAGCGGCACTTGCACCACTCTGATAGGCACCTCTTCGCAGCCCACCAAGAGGTGTGTCACCGGCAGGTACACAAGTGACACACGACCACACACGCATCCATCAGCCCGTCCCTTGCCGTTCTCTGGTTCAATCTCTTGTCGGCGCGAGAAACCAGCTCACTCCATTTGTACAGCATGTTGCTCTCGGGCATCAGCAGTTCTCATTGTATAGGGAGAAGGTGAATGATGGCAATCTTGGAGCCCAACTGCACGAGCATACTGGGTTTCATGGTCACGAGGTTCCGGTATTCCCTACTATTTTTACGGGGGCAAGGTTCTTGTATTAAATAAATGCCAGTCTAGCAGATGTTGCCGTCGGTCTGATCTTAGTCGCCTCTGTTTGGCCAACCGATCAGCGTCTGCTTCGCCACCTTGTCTCTATAGGGTCAACCTAGCGGCCTGGATAAGCGCTTAGCTCAATGGGGCATACTCTTCAGTATGATGTGTATCTTTTCTCATCTACCTAATTTACCCTTGGTTGAAAAAAATACTACTACTACTACTTTAATCATTCATTATTGATTAATTTGGACCAATGGATCGGCTGATTGCACTAGTAAAAAACAGGGCTTTGGTCACAGGGCAGTTTTCACATTAGTCCCGGTTCAGTCACGAACCGGGACTAATGTGAGCATTTATCCCGGTTCGTGCGGCTAAGGCATTAGTCCCGGTTCACCTGGGCCCTTTAGTCCCGGTTGGTGCCACGAACCGGGACTAAAGGGTGCGATGCCCATTAGTCCCGGTTGGTGACACCAACCGGGACTAAAGGTTAGACCTTTAGTCCCGGTTGGTGCCACCAACCGGTACTAATGGGCTTTGAGTCCCGGTTGGAACCCCGTTAAACATTTTCAAAATCCTCAAAAACCTAACAGAAAAAATATACGGGGCTTTTAAGATCTGGAGAGGCAAAAAAATTCAAACAATTTCAAATTATGGTCAAACTGTGGTCAAACAATGGTCAAACTAATTATTCTAGAATATTAGTGTTACTAAATAATTATTTCAGTTTTTTTGAATTTTGGTCAAATCTGGTCAAATTGTGGTCAAACTATGGTCAAACAATGGTCAAACTAATTATTCCAGAAATATTAGTGTTACTAAATAATTATTGTTTTTTAAAACAATAGTTTCAAACTCAAACAGTGAAATGTGTCACTTCATGCTCAAGCTAAATTCCTGAGGGTTAATAGGATTAACATCTTACTATTGTCAGGAAAACAACATGTGCAGACTTGGAAACGAGGGAGAATAGAACCCCGGAAGTTAAGCGTGCTCAGGCTGGAGTAGTGAGAGGATGGATGACCGTCCGGGAAGTTAGATGATTTGGAATGATGAGGGGTGATTAGAGATTAGAGGATAAATTGAGCAGTGATGAGGGGTGGTGATTAGAGATTAGAGGTTAAAATAATTCAGAAATTTGAAAATTAAAAAAAAAATCGCAAAAAAAATTTCAAAAAAAAATATCATAAAATTTCCTTTAGTCCCTACCAACCGGGACTAAAGGTGGAGCTCCAGTCTGCGTCCACGTGGACGGCCTTTAGTGCCGGTTCGTGTAAGAACCAGGACTAAAGGGGGGAGGCATTAGTAACGACCCTTTAGTCCCGGTTTAAAAACCGGGGACCCTTTAGTCCCGGTGCCCTTACCAACCGGGACAAAAGCCCCCTTTTCTACTAGTGTTGGATGGCCTATAATTAACCCTCCCTGCCCTAAAAAGCCTCCCAAAAACATCTCCTGGCAAATCCCCGCGGTGCTCCAGGCAAGGCGCAGCATGACAAGGATGACAACCATAAGCCCTACATGTTTGAGAGATAGAGTAGTCATCCGAATGAGAGATACTATGGTGCTTAATTTGTTTCATGAGGTTTGCTACCAATAAGAACAAAGCAGGCGCCAATGCATTGTGCATGTACGAGTTAAAACATGGGATATGAACGCATAACCTAAAATTGTCGACCTATATCATATTTTTTTCAGTTTTCCTAAATTATTTGGTATTGTACACATGTCGCATAATACATAGGTAGTATGCTATTGGATCATTGACGGTGTAAAATACCATCAGATCCCTTGGTAGGGTTCCAAGCGCAACTAGAAGTCACAGATCGGATGTCACATGAGGGTGTTACTCAGGTTCGGGCGTCCGGAGAGTAATACCCTACATCAGGCTTGCTTTCGTTATTCATAATGGAGGGATACCTCATGCGAGGGGTTTACAATGGTGTATGAGATTTATATTGGGAGTTTCTGTTTAGGAGTAGATGCCTATGAGATACCCCTTGTTTGGATGTAGAGTTTGTAGAGAACCAGCTCTCTAAAAACGTGATTTCTGTTACAACCACCTAAAAACTTGTTTGGGATATCTAACTAATCCGTGGATAAGTAATACTGAGTTTTATAAAAACTCAAAAAGCCAGTTTATAGAAAAACGACTATTAGTCGTTTTTCTACAAACGCGTTCTCTACCGTCGCGTTGGCTAGTACCCCGCACGGTCTATTTGGCTATTTGGATGCATCGGCGGGTTCAGCTTCATCGTCTACGTATTCATTAATTCTTTGCGGTCTACTTTTGCGTCCAAATGTCATCCTTGCTGGTAGCTCCCGTGATCGTCGCCGGCGCCGTAACAGCGGCAACGTCGAACTCCGCGATGTTCGTCCTCTGCCGAGACAACGTCGGCCGGCAACGGCTTGTCCAGCTCGCCATGTTATCTCTGCCATTCTCAGCTTGGGCGCGGCCGGCAGCACCGTTGACAGCGTCCTGCTTCATACCGACGTGTACCCGCCCATGTACGGGCGTCGCTGCCACTGCTACGTCGACCTGCCGCGTGCACATCATAAGCTAGCTAGCAGGAGAGCCATACATGTGTGCATGCAGCATGCAAGGAAGAGGACGAGAGAAACATGCATAGGAAGGCTACAAGCGAAGAGCCATGGCCTCTGGGATGAGCGGAAGGCAAGTGCGTAATCGTGTTTTGCCCTTTTTCCACCCAAACAAGGAATTGTATAGACTCGTCGTAACAGAAAAACTAACAAAAACTGGTTTTCCTAAAAATCCTCTAAAAACCAGTTTTCCAAAATCCCACGTCTAATTCTCCGTATCCAAACAACCACTTTAGTCTCCCTTATAGACACGGTGCAGGCTAGAGCTTACATGCGGGAAGATGTGATCTTGTCACTGCCGCCCTTGCTTTGGAGGGTAAGATGGTATCCGACGTCCTGTTTAGGGCTTCCAAGGACTTCCTTTCGGTCCCCGGGCATTGCGGGCCTTTGGGCAGGCCTGATGCCGGGCCCCATGGTGAGCCACCCCCGGTGTATGACACCGTCAATCATTCTCGTTTTGACCCAATTGATAGCAGAACCTATTTTGTGAAGAGAGGAGCGATTGGGGACATCATAATTTTGTTTGTAGACACATGGACCATATTTTGATGACCAAGATGGACCCACTTGTGCCATGTGAAAGCTCCATATACTGGATGAGGATTAGAGATATTAATTTATACAACTATGGCTACACTTGAAGGAAAAAAAATATAAGGCAAGCATGTCAAGTTTGGTGAAGCAGTGAAGTCTCACTTACACCGTGTCTATAAATCACTAGCTCCCTCGTGTAGCATAAGCAATGCTCGAAACTACAGTAGTGACAATTGCATACAATATGGACTAGTCTATACAATAAGAAAATGACCGATACTAGGAGTGGCTCCAGCAACTCAACAACGACATCTTTTAGAAATGGGATACATTGGAAATTTAAGTTGTAGTAAGATAGGAGAATCAAGTCCTGATTCCTTCCTGCGACAGGCAAAAGCCTGACAGAATGGTAGAGTTCATCTCTGTGTCAACCAAGTAGAGCTTTAGCAAATTAAACAAGCAAGGGGGTTAACAACATCGATGTGTTGGCGATGTAGTTTTCTCTAATCCGTACCCAAGCTCTTGTCAGCGTCCCAGCCGCACATTCAGGTGCTTCAAAATCGGAGCGCGTGAGGAGACTAATCGATACACTGGTGCCCCGGCCAAGAAAGCTTTCATCTTCTCCAGGGCAGCAACTGAACAACCTCCCTACAGACCCTCGAAGATGCTCAAGGCGAGGCGGTGTATGGCAAGGATGCTGACCAAACAACCTTAGCTACATTCGTCTAGAGGTAGAATAAGTCATCCGAACCGGCTACTATTCTAGGATGCTGAATTTGATGTGTGAGGTTTCCAGCCGGCACCAACAAAGAAGACACTGATGCACTGTGTGCGGACGAGCTAAACGATGAGTGCATCTTACAAACCCATATAACCACGATGAAACATGGTTCTTGCAAGTAGAGATGATTTTCTTTTGTTGGGATGGCCTGCAAGCCAGAAGGTGACCACAAAATGACTTGCATCTAATCTCCACGTAGAGTAGATCGAACCCCAATCTCACCAAATGTGTTAGACCATCACCACCAACAGAGTGAGAAGACCTTGCAGGCAGTAAACTAAACAAATCTCTATACCAAAGCAGCAGCTCTATCCCAGGATATGTCCATGAAAACAACTAGCGGGTAGTTGGATGAGGGCGATCTCTACCCGAGCGGTGACGTTTGCCAGCATCCATGCGTTTTCCGAGCTAGCATACCCAAACAATAGTTCAGCGGGTTAGAGGGGAATGCAGAATCTGATCCGACTCTGGTTGAACTAGAGATAGAGACGAGGAGCCAAAAAGCAACACAGAAGGATGCAAGACCAAACCATGCCGTCGGTCCAGGACACAGAAGGGTTGTGATGAGGGGAACAACAGGACTTGGTTAGCACCATGGCCCAACCATGTTGCAACCTTCCAGACTTGGGAGCATCCTTATTTGGTTCAGAAAGGAAAATTCTTGCCTGAATTTTAGACTCGAGGGCCCTCAGACAGACTCGCACCGAGGGTGGTTGTCATAACCAGACCGGTAAGCTGCATTCTAGACCGTTGATGATCAGACGACCAAGACTCTGAAGGAAAGCTGCGCTCTAGACCGTCGACGATCAGACAACCAAGACTCTGCAGTAAAGCTGCACTCTTCCTCTAATAGTACAGCATCGATTTAAATTCAAATACAAGTACGTGCAAAGCATAATGCAGAACGGCAATAGTTGACATGTGCAAAGCAAACATCAGGAAAAGCAGCAGTTCCTAAAGATTGAGCATCCATCATCAACAGGCGACAACAATGCGAGGGGTTACTCGCGCCACTCACACCCGATGCCCATGCCATATTCCCAAAATGGATCAAACGCGAGAGCGGCACAACCTACCTTAAGCTGCGGAATAGTTCACCGATGCCATTGCATATGCAACAGTGCAGACTAGCTACTGAGTACTGACACCAAAGAAGATTCTTCAACTAACAGTCCAACTCTACTCTCCTATGTTCCCAATCAACGCTTGTGACGGAATCTGACCTTCAACAAGAACTGCATCTTCACCTGCCAAAGGAGAAGAAGGTTTCATGCAAGATGAGCAGCAAATTCCTCTAACTGCGGTAGCATAAGAGCAAGTAGGCTCAACAAACCTGGGCTGTGTTGTAGACTATATACTCGTTGTACAGAAGCTCAGATGCCCTGATAGATGCTGGCACTGGCTTGCCACAAGGCACGACAACATCATCCCTCCATTTCACAAACTCCGACTCTAGGGGCACAGTTTTTCCTAAGCCCTTGGTCGAATGCTTTCCTCTTGGAGGTTTGTCCATTGGCTGCACAATAAGTACCAAGTACAGATGCTAAATCAGAATAAACATGCAAAAAACTGAAAGCTTTTATGTTGAGCAGTAAGGACAATAGTGCAATGCATTGGGGAACAAGGACGGCCTAGTTACTATCTCATTGAGTTTCTTTTTTTTTGCTGAAATTTTGATAAACAATGAACGTCGTAACAAAAACATATTCAGAAAGTTTGATTACAAGAATCTAGAAAAAATAGCTGACACAGCATCAAATCACACATGGTTACTTCTGGTGCAAGGACAAAAGTTAGCATGAGCAATTAAATTTTCCCTTTGAATACCAAGATATTTTGTAACTCACCGTGGCTTTTTTCAGTTCATGCATGTCTCCTAGAGCAACCTCAGAAAGAAGCATCAAGCCGGTCGGATTTTTTCTATCCACATAACAATACTGTGCACTCTTGCTTACTAAATCTGCGAAGTAGAGGCCTTTGCCAAACTTTCAACAAGTGAAAGAAACAACATGTTATTAAATTCCACATATAGTTTAGCAGAGTTCCAGCATATAAAATGTATAAAGTGAATAAAGAGCAAACCATATAGCCTGTCACAGGAGCCTCAGGAGGTGCTATCCTTAGTCCTTGACTAAGAATTCCAATAAAATTTGTCAGCCTTGAGCCTACAAAAATTGAGTTTTACGGCCATGAGATGGCAGGAAAGAAAAAATAATTCTGGAAAGACAAGCAAAGAAATTAAACACCTGTAACCTAACATATGCAATATACAAGTGCTCAAAATAATAAGGGAAAGCATTTAGAATCATTGATTGCCTGGAAACTATTTGTTAATCAATTTAGTAACACGGATCTCAACTTCCACTCCAACCCAGATTTAGCCATCCAACTCCAAGAGCAGAAAAGCAGCATGGGCAGAAGCTACCTTCGAAATATTGCCGCAAACTATATGCTCTGTGTAGTTCAAAATAATTACTTACCATGCCATAATAGCATCTTGTTATGGAGATTATTTTTATATCTTGAGTACTTGTTGCCTTCCCCATCTCGATCAAGCACATAAACTTCCTCTAATTCCAATGACCAGTCCTTCAAAGAAAAATAAAGCACATGTCAGCATGTATGTATACAGAAGAGAAGAGACAGTAGTCTTCTGTATTCTACCTACACACAAACAAAGTATTATTTTATACACAAGAAATTGCATACCTTGTGAGTAGGAGCATGTGTGTTGAGAAGATATTTCTCGACCAGCTTGTAATCTTCACTATCATGAGCTAGCGGGGTGATGTCACAATGAAGTTTCTTGTACTTGTCATCAAGAGATTCATCATTGTCACCATCAAAACCAACTAGTTTAGAAGCAATTTCAATATCCTGAAGAGCTTCAAGCATTTTCGCCTGTGCAAAAGCTATAGATCAGCTAGGTATAACATAACTCAGGTCATATAATCAAGAAAAACGGGTACATGAGAAGAAACTCAAGAATCAAGATAATCAAATGACAAGAAACATGTGAAGAATAAAAATAATTGTCTGTATTGCATTATAACATCTCATAAATCCTTGCAAAATGTGAGAGGCGTTGAGAATTTGCACCATGACTAGCAGCACCATGATCAGTTTTGTTTTCACCTATAGGAGTTTGTTTCATTTGTGGCTCTGTTAGAATAGAATTTAACAAGAACATGTTTTTCTTCTTCTGATTTCATCTTAGTGTTAAGGCAAATGTCTCATTCTCCAGCTACATAGCAATGAACCCTAGTTGCACGTCACTATAATAGGATAATTCTTTGCAAATTTGAACATTCGTACATCCACCACATATGAATAAGTTGGCATGAATTAGGAAGTGCGAATAGGGATAGGATACTTTTGCCAACTGACAGGAATAAAATGCAAGGCAACAGGCACATACTTTCATTGTCAAGTGATCCTTATCACGTATAATATGTGGATGAACAGAAGGAATAAGAGTGAAGAAACGATTGCTTGCAGCAACAATCAAGCTCTCTCTAAGAGCCAGTTCTTGATTGCCAGTGTCATCCAGTAGATTCTGTATCTCAGTTAATGCTTCAAATCCTGCACGCAATGCAGCTAAGAATCTTCGAACCATAATAACATTATATGATAACAAAAATAAATGGCTTCCTCATGATCAAGATAGACCTTTCTGGATATTTTCCTTGCTTAATTTCCCAAGGGGCATTTCTGCCATATTGATTTCAAATTCCATCATAGCAGCCCTGGAACAGAATAACGTGAATAATGACTTCAATAATAAGAAGACATGGATGGAAGCAATTCCCTGAACAAGAAAGTTGAGGCACACCTATATGTTTCAACATTGAAAAGCATCATCATGAGTTCCAGCACCTGAGGTGCAAGTGAACTTTTCATTTTGCTCATGTCCTTCCGTTTTGGTGCTTCCCTTACTCCGTAATCCTACAATAATGTATATCACATCATCAGTTCAAATCCACAAAAAGGAGAAATAAAACTATGTGAACAAACTTTTTTTTCCAACAACATACAATGTCAAGTGGATAAAATCTCCCAGGCTGCTTCTGAAAATTTGTTTTTTGTTCCCATGCTTCCCAGGGGTTTCCAGTCTTTTCCAGAAATAATCTTTTAAATTCACGTATTGCGTCAGTTTTTGACATCTCCTCCAATTTCTTTCCACCAATCTTTTCACTGCCAACTCGTCCCCACTTTCGAAATACATAGCATTCACTCCCATCATCCTCTTCGATGATCTGAAGTATATAGTAGCTTCAGAAACAAAAAAGCAATTTGTAAGAGATAAAGTAAGGCAAGCAATAACCTATGTAACGAAGCAACAGCAGAATTAGTTATTTTCCCAATGTAATAGTGTTTATGTTCCTGGAGATCAATCTCCGACAGGAACAGGAACCATAATCAAGGTAAACTTGCGCATATGTTTTTTGATTCTGGAAACTATTAATATACATAATTACAATCATGTACTTAATTTAGGAGACTCGAATGGGGAATTTCTACATGGATAGAGCAGCCAAATGTCCCCTTTTTTTTACAGTTGTATTAGAAAAATAAAAACAAAGATGGGGCAAGTTGATCAAGTAACCCCTCCACTGAAAGACCATGTAAGGCCCAATCTTTTGTGTGTGTGTGTGTGTGTGGGGGGGGGGGGGGGGGGGGGGGCAGCCCGGATCTTGTTTTTCATTGGCGGTCGGCACGCCACATCCAACATCCCCTCAGACCGGTCTTTCTGCACGCCGCTGGGAGACAAGAGCCATCCACCTCCCACATTCATCCTAGCATATGATGTATTTGATGTTGCAAAGATCATCGTGTGAGGACTGAGGAGTTAACTTGAGGAGATCAACATCATTCGTCAATGAGAAGGACTGAAGGAGGAAACATGCAGTACTCTCATCTTCTCTCCTCTAAAACATATATACAATTATACATGGCATGTTCTTTTCACTATATACCTAAATAAGTATCCCGATAAGCCTATGTTTGATAAATACTATTTTCCGGTGTCCCTGTATCCATATGTGTACTGTGCTACATAGTCTGTATATTTCCCTTTGAGCCTAATACAAATCACACCGGCAGCCACCATCCCTCAGCATGATCAACTGGAGACGTGACGCTGACATCAACGCCAACTGTGATGGCAAAAGCAATGCGACGACATTTATGATGGTGATCAATAAAAGTTCCATGGTGACAATGTTAACAAGAACTGAGCTCATACGAGGAAGATGACCGAGGTGGTAGCACCCAACCCTCCTGCCATTCTGTTATGGTTTCTTTGTTTAGCTGGTTATTACCCTACTCTTTGGCGATGGTAAGCCAGCTTACCATATCCCAGTGCCGTGCAAACTGTACAAGCGGGCCGTACGGGCTTTGGTGTGTATGGGACTTGGAAGCCGATGTGAAGGACCACTAATCTAGAGGGTGCATATTACAGGTGGAAGATAAGGAAACCTTGCGTAGGAGGTGGTCACAAGTTCTAATTGTATCCGATCCAAACTCCCTACGCGTCTACGACGGAGGCTATATAAAGGAGAAGGAAGATTACCGCCATCCAGGAGCTATATAAAGGTGCCGAGGACCCCAGAAAGGGACCAAGCAATCTATATCCATACCACTGTTCAAGAATTTATCCGATTAATCAGTTAACGGGCCAGTTAATCGCTACTCATAGGGTGGACGAATCGAATAACACCTATTCGCCGCGTTAACTTGTCAGGCCGATTAATTGACCTGTCAGACCGATTAATCAGTTGTTAGGCCGATTAATCACTGCTAGCCCATTAACTTGTGGGCAATCAAAGCCCAAAATTTTGACCTGTAACCCCTCTAATCCCCCTCTCGCTCCTGAATAGCTAGGGTTCAACCAAACTGTAGCCTATTTTGCTATGTTACATAGCTGAGAACATGAGAGTATGTTATAATACGTTAAAAACTAGATATATGTTGGCAAGTTCCTATTTAATCTATCGATTAATGGCCGACCGATTAATCCAGTTAATAGGCCCATTCACCGATTAATCTCTACTCCCAAGAAGACCGAGCAGCTACCAGTTACCGATTTCCTGAACAATGATCCATACAAACCCTAGTGATTATGGCGCCTATTGCCCAGATTGATTATCGTAGCTCGGCGAGTTGCCTACCAACTCGGGAGATCTCCCTTTTGTAACCAATATTGTGCACTTTTTCCTTATAATACTACTAACTGAGGCAGGAGTAGGGATATAACCCACACAAGGGGCCCTGGGGTAAATCATGTCAAAATCGACCTGGTGACCTGAGGTGATGTTCCCTTGACTACAAATCACATGCAATTGTCGTACCATTGTGAGGCATTGACGAAATTATCCTCAACCCTTTGGCCTGATTTTGAGCCTGTTCAGGCTAGTTAGTCGGTCATTCTAAAATGCCCCTGTATGATAAACCTTGTGTGGATGAGAAGAAAGTCTGGAGTACAAAGTATTAAACCATCATCTAAGTTTTAGATAAACTCAAATTGAATTCGAGGAACCACAACAAAAACAAAATGTGAATAGTAACTCAGATTTATTACCCATTATAGATTAACTACCTCCAATTCCTATAGCCTGGATACATACACAAATAAGATAGTTGCTTCACGGTTATTGTATATTTCTCCTAACCACTAAAGTTCAGGTGGAATTCATTAAAATTGAAGGATACTGCAGTCGAAAGAGGATATTTGGAATGGAAAGCTTGTAGGGGGTAAATGAGAGAAAAAACTTGTTGCGGGATTTATTAGAAGTCTAAAAGTGCCCTAACCAGTAGGCACTATTCGCAATCACCCTAACTCAAAATGTATGTCACAAATTTGCAACAAAACCCTCAAAAAAAATATTATGAGCAAAAACCTTGCCTGTTAACACCTTGTGTCATGTCAGAAATGTTTAAGGTTGTATTGTAAATGCTTTTGCCATTTTCCAGAATATGGCCCGTATCTTGCAGACCGGAAGCCTCATGAACAGCACTTCGGCCCTTAACTTTAACAGTGACCGTGCTGCCTTTTGATGACTCCTCCAAGGTAGTCGCTACTTTGTATAAATCAAATGGAAGCACCCTGTTTTTTCTAATGCATTCTCCAAGGTAATCTTCTCTGACGATTGGTATCTTCTGCCTCCTGCAAACAAATTCATATATATAACATGATATTCCAACCTCAGCATTAGAGCAAAAAGAACATGCCAAATTATGATTGAAAAACAATGGATAGGGTAAAATGTGAGACCTAGCTTTCCTGACTTCAGCACTCTCGTTATCAAGCCCACCACATGAAACTACACAATTAATATCTGCAATGCAGGTAAACATAAGCATAGTGCAATAACATCGTGCTTTGAGGTTCATGTATTTTATGTCTATACAAAATACAGCATTGTACCCTCCGTGATGAACCAATCTGTACTCAGCTCGTATTATGCACTACCAGATATTGAAAATAAACTGAAGATTAAATGGTAGTCGAACCCAGACCATGGGCTCATGCTGAGGGTCGCATATTTTATTTCTCTGCACAATGCAGCATTGCACTCTGTGATAAACTATTCTGTGCATGCTAGGGACTGAATATGAACTATCAATTAAGTGGTAGTCAAACCGAGGCCTCACTACAGAAGTGTCTTCATTATGGTATGACATGAGGGTGTGCTACAGTGAAGATGGTGAAAATATAAGAATCTCAAAACATGAGATAGTTGGATCTAAGGGTGGTATAAGCCAACGGGGCACCAATCCATATTGACATAAGAATAGCCATAAGATAGCCTCTTCCCTTTATCCCTACTCCATAAAACAATTACCTCAGTTATCCATATATGTTGCACAAGGAAATCTAGGTTCCAATGCTATACAAATCCAATTGTAAAAGTTCATATATGCAAAGAAAAACCTTTGGTAACCCTGGGACTGAAGTGGGCACCAGCAAGTTTAAGCTTCTGCTTCAACTCATCCTACAAGAGTTCAGCTCGTTAATTAAATATAGAACTTGTAAAGAGCATTTGAAACAAGCAATAAATTAACTAACTACAACAAATAAAAAAAAGAGAAAAAAAACTGGGTGTCACATGCAACTAGATATACGACCTATAGTATCCATCTGATGTGAAATAAAGGAGCCAGATCACATGAGGCAATTCGACCCTAGAATCTGACAAGAAATGATTTTACATGAATTCAACACCTTGCTCCTTTTGCTCATGTTACATTCTAAGACCAGTGTTGCAGAAAAGTGATTTGGAGGAAGTATAGAGCTGGATCGATACACTGCAGAAAGCGATTCAAAGGGACTGATGCTTGAAGTTGCAGCAAATCCAAGGAAGAACAAAGCAGGCATCAATTTATTCCTTCTCTTTATTATACATTGGAGGAAAAGGCTCATAGATTCAAAGCCTTGCCTTTTTTTCTCTTGCAGCAAATCCAAGGAAGAACAAAGCAGGCATCAATTTATTCCTTCTCTTTATTATACATTGGAGGAAAAGGCTCATAGATTCAAAGCCTTGCCTTTTTTCTCTTTGACTCGATGCAGGATTAGAGATGGTCTAACAAGCTAACTGTCCATATTCCGACGAATATCAAATATAATGTAAATTGGAGAAATTGTTGAGAAACATAAAGAAACAATTGACACACAGCTATCTGTGTCTTTCAAGACATTAGTCCATTCAAGAGAACTAACAGCTCAAAAACTATCAGAAAACTACTTCAAAATACCAGAGGTCAGTTGGGTACTGAGTACTCCCTCCAATCCAAAATGTAAGCCTTTTAGGACACTGACACGTTCTTCAATGATACATTGAAGATCAATTTCTTGCAGATTTGTACCTCAAATAAAAAATAGTCATGGACTATAAAAGTATATTTCATGATAAATCTAGTAAAACTGATCTGATGTTTTGGATGCTAGTAGTTCTTCTCCTCTAGATAGTAAAATCTAGAAATGTTTGATTGGTAAAAATGCTTAAAGGACTTACATTTTGGATCAGAGGTAGTACTTTCCACGTTTTCAGTTTTTTCATAGACAAACCATGCAGTGTGTGCATAAACTGATTCTCTGGTACAATATAGTAAGGCTCTGTTACTTATGCCCATTTAATCTTTTGGCTAACCAGCCTCTGCCTATTTTGGAGGCTACTTTTCCACAAAAGATTATAAATTAGGCACAGCATACATAGCATATTCAGTGACAACAAAATGAGCCTAAGTATCCCTTGACACAAATTTACTGAAGCAATCATGATGCATACCACTTCAGCAAGGATGCATACTTGCATATAGATGCAACTCAACAAAGACTAGAGATTCACGCAATTAATTTTGCACCCACTTTAAACTAATAGACATTTTACATAGGATGTAACCAAACAGCAAGCAAAACAGAAAAATAACCTAAAAATATAGCGTACAAAAAAATTAATGAAGATTACTTACAGTATCTTTAGATTGTCCTACTATACAAACTCTCAAGTTATCCAATGCTTCACCGACGAGAGACTGCTGAGGTGATTGACCTACAGACTTCTGAGGTGACATTGGGGGAAGAACTCGCTCTGGTTTCTTAACCTTTTGAGACTTGAACCACTGCAAGACAAACATGTTTATTAACCTTCAACTGCAGAAAATGAAGATGCAGTTATTTTCTGTTAGTGAGTGGTGCCTACTGTTAATTTGATCACAGGAGTTTCTAGTTTGTTTTTTTCTGAGAAAACAGAAGGCGGGCTTGGGAACTAAATGAGCCTGGGACATGGTTGGGCGGGAGGGTCCAACCATTGGGTGCCCTTAGAAGTTCTAACCATGGAGCACAATGTTCCCAATAATGCATAATTTCCCCTCCAAAAATAATATCTAGCTCTGGGAAGCACTTAATTATTTACCTAAATATATGGTTCTTTTGGTCCTTGGATGAATCCCACATTAGCTACAAGACGCTCCTCTCTAACACGAAAAGTAAATACTTGAGCTTGAGAAGCTCCAAGATGCCCTACCTTTGTAAGATAATCATTCTTTATTTCATCAGGAATTTTCCATTTTTTCTTCATGCGTACAGGTTCTGTTGTCATGTAGGTACATTTGGACCACTCTGAAACATGGCCATTGCACTGATAGTGACCACCATAATAGTATAGGCAGCTATTACAGACTGGGCAAGTGCCCAGCGCTCCAAACAGCATCCCATCAGCACTGCAAGAGAACAAAAATGTTACAAAAAATAGAACCATGAGACATTATAAAGAGTGAAGCATCTGAATACTGTGAAGTACGACAGAAAGAGCAATGCCACAGGCTGGCAAGTCGGTGTAGTCAAAATTCAACAATACTTCAGCAGGATACCAGGCCTAGTTTCAGAGCTCTTCAGCTCCACTAAAAGCTACTTCCTCCATTCCAAATTAATTGAAGTTCTAGCTTTGTCCCAAGTCTAACTTCTTTAAGTTTGACCAGGTCTACAGAGAAATATATCAACATCTACAACATCAAATTAGCTTTATTAAATTCGTCATAAAATATATTTTCATACTACATATATTTGATGTTGTAGGTATACGCACATTTTCTATAAACTTGGTCAAATATGGAGAAGTCTGACTTAAAACTTAATGTGGCTTTTGAGGTCAATTAAACCCCATAATTATTGAACTTAATTTTGTTGATCAATTAGAATTGCTTTATACAACGTATAATATTGGTTCAATAGTTGTAATACTTAGCATTAGACAAGTAATGGATGTCCACATCTATAACACATAATCAACAGTTAGCCACATGATTGTGCTGGTTTGGCTATATAATCATGTTGGGTGTAGGTGGGTGACCATCTGACCTCATGTTGCATTTCACTCAAAAATAGTTGTTATAGTTAAATGTATCCAATTCCCCCTCAAGTTTGACCATCAATTTGACCAATGTAACATGGGTTGTGTGCCACAAAAATTACAGCATTCAATTTGTATTCGGAAAAGTTTCCAACTGTATAAGTTTTATGACACATGACTCATATTTTACTGGGAACGGAGTACAAATTTGAGTGGAAACTAAAATCATTAGTACTCCAGGCAGGGAATCTAAAGAGATGGTTTGTCAAGCATTAAGATAGCCATGATCCAAAATATTAAGGTAGCCAGCCAGGAGCAGACAGAGCTTATTAGCACATAAAAAACAACTAAAGCAAGTGAGGTTCGACTCTTCTGCTTTGGTAAATAGCCTATGACCCAACCAGTAGAATAATAACCAATAGAACGCCATCTTGCTTCCTACCAAATTTGGTTTAAGTGTTTTTCTTCCCTATTCTAAAGCAGAAATGTTATTCCCCTTTACCTCTAAATAGTATTTGACCATAAGTTCCTTCAAAATAGCACCTAATATCTTGAAAACAAGCCCCATCAGATTCCTGGTACCAGCAGGTCAGCACCAGGATTTGGGATCCAGAAAACAAGCACAAAAATCATCACTAGCAAAAAGATCCGCTTGTACAAGTTTCCACTTCCTCTACAAGCACTAAGTGTCATATATATAGTTATAATTCTAACTTATTCTAACAACACAAAGAACTGCTTGTATGGCATAGGCATGAACCTAACCCCTTGCCCAAGTTATGGCCAGAGGCAAGTGCCCTATCCCAGTCTCTGAACCTTACTGAGTTTAGCACATGACAACAAGTAAAATAATTTGCGATTAGATGAAAATCCATCAAGAAAAGAAAAATAGCAAAAAAACATTACCATCGTTCCAATAGATCCCGCTCTGGTCCAGATGGATCTTGCTCATTAACTTCAAGCATATCCCTCAGCTCAGCAGTTGAAACATGCTTTTTGAGTTCATCCTTTAACTTCCAAAGTGTGTCACTCTGCTCTTTAAGCTTTTGGTGCAGATCAGCAGAACTAGAATTTGGCTCACATGGTACAACAAGTTTTCCTTTGCTTCGTGCAGCACCTTCAGATGTACTTCCATCTAAGTTCGGAGCTTTGGAGTTACGCATATCAATGTCACCAATCTTGCGCTTGGAGCCCTTCGAAGTTGTTTCTTCTTGATGACCATTACAAATACAACAAGTCAGATTATCAAGTTATGTTAAAAAAAGGGACGAAAAACTATGATCTCCATGCTTACGTTTGCTGGCAGCACCTTTCTTAACAACATCAATAATAGCTCCTCTATCATCGTGCGACAAGGTCTCCCAGCCTGGGAATTTCTCAACACTTGCAGTTGGGGACATTTCCAAGAAACAACTAACATGATACCAACCTTGACCGTCAAGTTTAGATGAAACACGAACCTAATCAACATAGCAAACTGTTACAGACACAATTTAAGAGTCAAGACAAATAACATAATTTCACAGCATAATTTACCCTACCACTGGTATTAAATGTTAGTATCTCTTTATACTTGGTGAGCTAAATGAAAGATTACAAATCAAACATGTACTTCTTGACCATAGAATCTTTTGATTTGGACTCTAGAAATCAAAGAAATGCATATCATTCATCAATCAATCTAGCACAAAATCAGGAATCCCATGTACGAAAAAGAATATAAATCAACACAACCATTTGCTTTACCAATTCCTGCTTTTCGGAACTTATTTTGCAGGTGACCTAGCATGCTAGTAGCAGAGAATTTTTACATAACTGGATACCATGTTGCTGCCTTTACAGGATATTACAGTTATTCCAGATTCCAACACAGCAGAATAATAAAAGCTTGGGCATTATCTGCAACCTGATCTGCAGTCTGACTTGGTCATAGATATGGTGCAGAAAACAATGTGCCATGTTCTTTTTCGACAGAGAAACAATGTGCCATGTTCATGTGTTTCAAAGCCATATATAGAACAGTTCTAATCTCTGAGTTCAAAAAATCAAGAACAAGTTTAGGTTTGGGAGACTACGACATATCCCCCAATAGGTGTCAGGTGATTAGAACTAGAACTAGAACTAGAAATATGGTAGTACTATAATTATGTGACAGTTGTGTGCAATTGCATTAAGATTTATTCAAGAATGTGAAACTCATGTCTCTATATACAGTAACTAGTAAGTGAGAAATAAGAACAACACATTAAGATTATTGACCATAAGGAGGACTCTGTTTAGGACCATAAACATTTTATACACAAGAACTAGTAAGTATAAATTCCTGGATTCACGCGAGACTAATAAAGTTATATTCACAACAAAAAGAAATGTGCGAAAACAATTGGTCAACAAATACGTACAGTGCCTTTTGCAATCTTTTCACTGCACCGTCTACAGGAAGCACGGGCAGATTGAGCAACCTCAATAGCACATTTGTCAGAAATAGCAGCTGTGGAACTTGCAGTTGCAGTTGCAGTTGAAGTAGTCGAGGAATTTGCAGCATAGTTTCTTATCTTCTCTTGGTCATCCCACCTAAGTGCATCTATTCCTTCAACATCATCAACACTGGTCAGAAGTTAAGAGTAGAGTTAAATTTTCCATGGTTTATACTCAGATACAAGAGTCGGATAAACTAACAGGCTGAATACTTTAGCCTAAAATCCAGTTGATGAGTAAGAGACATAGTTACATACGATTTTATCTGGTTTTTCTTGTTGAGGATGCATTTGGCATGGTTCCACATCTGGAAAAGAGAAAACATGGAAATATAAATTATAAATAGATGTGTAAATTAGCAAAACTGCATTGGTGATATAAGTTGGCACAAGGCATCGTATTTTCCTCTGCCTCTTGAAAAACCGACCAATCACCAACCAAATGCTAGACATAAAATTCCAGAAAAACACAGAGTCTATCAGAACATCATTGAGACATAGATACTGTACCCATCCATAACCCTCTGAATAATAAGGAAAACATAATGCTAAGCAAGCTATCCATGTTAGAAAAAATGATCAGATAATGTGACTTTTAGAACCAGGAAATAACCAAGAGTCGCCTTAATTTCCCTACATAATATAGCGTTCTCCCAGTGAAACAGTTAAGAGTGTCCACATGAGCCAAACCAAAGCAAACAGATATAGAATCACAACAGTTAAGAACCCACTAGTACTACGAAGAGCAGTAATGAATAGATGAGAACTGCAGTTGCCTGACAGTTAAAAATGCTAATGGGAACCGTATAAAAGTGAAATGGCTTATAAGCTATGTTTATCGCACTTGTATCATAAAATGGTTCAAAGTCCAAACAAGCACGGTATCATGTCCAGACATATCTTACAAAATATGATGTCCAAACTATTATCTAACCTGTCACTGGATTTTACTACTTTAGACACATTGCAAAGGGCACCATGCTGATGTTGTACCAAATTATTATGCAGTTTAGATGGACTTCTTCGCTTTAAATTAACAATTAAACAGTTAATGGTTACCTCACGACATATGAAACTAGAGCAGCCTACGGCTGGTGATGCAGAAAGGCATATAACATAAACAGAAACATATATCAAATTAATCACAGGCGTAAGATTCAAAGCCTGCATTTTACATGTCAGACCAATAGTTGTTTCAGGAGTTCTTTTCAGCAATGATACGAGCAAAAAAAGATAATGCAAATCGACAGATAACGGGGGCGGCGGGCACCCAGTGCTGAAATCGAAGCATACAGAATTGCATTTCGAGCCCCGCATTGCGAAGGGTGTATTGTGTTCCAATCATCACAGGCTCCGCATTACAAAGGGGTTGGTCAGTCAGTCAGACAGACAGAGCACGCCAAATCCCCATCAAGAACAAGCCGAGGTCAGAAATCAAGACGAACACCGCCCGTCAGATCGACTCAGTGCATGCCGCACACGAAGCCGCCGTCGGATTGGATTCATCCGAATCCAATCGGGAGCCCCTGACACCAGTAAAATAAGAAGAACGCTAAACCGCCCCAAAACCCTACCCCCGCGGGGCCTTGAGAGGTCGGTCAAAGATAGATCCGCCCGCGGAGCGAATAGGGATTCACGGCGGGGAGGGCGGGAACGGCGGGGAGGAAGGGGGTGGGGAGGAGGGAGGCGGTGTTACGCACGGGCATGAAGCCGTCGAACTGGGTGGCCTGGACCATCTTGCCGAGGCGGAGCGCGTCCTTGGCAATGGGGGACTTGCAGGACTTGCAGGAGGACCGCCCGGACTTGGCGTACTCCGCCTTCCAGGCCTTGGGCGGCGGCGCCGCCATTTCCGCCGCTAGCGCTCCCCTCTCCTCTCCTCTCCCCTCTCCGCCCGCCGCTTCTTGGTGTTGGTGTTGGCTCCCCCGGCACCAGCAGAGGTGTGGCCGTCTGGGTGGAGGAAAAAAGGGTGTTCGCTGTTTAAGAATGCTCTCTCTCCTGGCGATTACGTTACGTATTTTAGCAAAAAGGGTGTACGCTGTTTAAGAGCTTGATGAAACATCTTTTCCTCTGCGTTTTGATCATTTCTTTGCCTCGGATAAAATAGCACATGTTTGAGTGACAATTATATTCCCTCCATTTCAATGAATAACATGTGCACACATCTCAAAATTCAACTTTGACCGTAAATTAGAACGATAACTTTTTGTGACTTCAAACATTGTACTCCCTCCGTCCGGAAATACTTGTCATCAAAATGGATAAAAGGGGATGTATATAGATGTATTTTAGTTCTAGATACATGTTTTTTAATCTATTTTGATGACAAGTATTTTTGGACGAAGGGAGTACGTACCATTGAAACTTTTTTGGAATACGAGTTATAATTTTTGTCTCATATAGCCAACATTTGTTTGGTGCTCCCTCCGTTCCCAAATATAATTTTTTTCTAGACATTTGTTTGGTGCTCCCTCCGTTCCTAAATATAAATTTTTCTAGAGATTTCAACAAGTGACTACATACAAATCAAAATGAGTGAATCTACACTTTAAAATATGTCTACATACATCCGTATATTGTAGTCCATTTGAAATGTCTAAAAAGACTTATATTTAGGAAGGGAGGGAGTATAAATTATGGTCAAGATTTAATTTTGGAATATGTGTGCACATTATTCATTTGAATGGATGGAGTGTATAGAATATAGCACATATTGGTTTCCCCCCTCCATTCTCATATCTGGGCCCACCTTCAGATTTCTTTGGATTTTGCACTCTCCTAGTATGCTCCAAATCGAACCCTTTGCCCCTCATCGTTACAAACCTCGGTTCGTCGCCGCTCTTGACAACAGTCCACCCATTGTCGCCGCAACATGATGCGGAGGGCTAACTCCTCATCTTCGTCCACCTTCGCCTCATGGACGAGGGCGTCCCAGTCGATGGGGGCATCCTCGCTATCGGACTCACCACTGCCGCTGCCGGCGCACGACATTGGGAGAGGAGGGGGGTGGGAGGGGAGTGGAATCGACGGGGAGCGGAGAGTGAGAGAGGTAAGGTTTGGTCCGGGTGGAAGTTTTTAGTATGGATTGGGTGGGGTTCGTGTGGGCCGGTGTGGGTTGGGCTGATTGCGGTCTTGTCCAATCCACCATATATGAGCTACATATGAAGGGTACCGGTCAGCCCAGATGTATAGGGGTCGTTTGAGGAGGTCGGTTGGGTCGGAAAAAGCTAACTAGATACTGACCGAGTTGTCCGCCTGGTCAAAATAGGAAGTTCGGCTGCAGATGCGCTTAAGAGGTTTGCTCTTAACAGTAGCACGTCTCGCCAACCCATCCGCCAGAATAGGAGGCCGAACCAGCACGGACCGGCAATCTTCAACGCTCTTTTTTCATCCTTTTACACTTTTTTTACCTCTTTAATTCCTCTATATTTCGAAATATTCTGAATATATCTATTACAAAATAAATTTACGTACAAATTTGAAAAATAATAATCACACATTCAAAAAAATTAAAACATGTATAGATAATATGTTTCTAATGTATACAAAATTGTACAATGTGTATTAAAAAGTAGACATCAAAACATATATATGAAAATATGTTAATCATGTACTCCCTCCGTAAACTAATATAAGAGCGTTTAGATTGCTACTTTAGTGATCTAAACACTCTTATATTAGTTTACAGAGGGAGTACTTGAAAAACGGTTAATTGTGTATATAAAAAATGTTCCACGTAAACACAAAAAATGTATGGAAAAAAGCAGACATAAAAACTATATGTTTAAAAAATATTAAACATGTCATGAAAAATGTTAAATGAATATACAAAAAGTGTTCCTAATGTAGGGAAAGAATGTATAATGTGTATGAAAAAAAAAGATATAAAAAATATGATTTTCAAAAATGCAGTCATGTATTTGGAAGGTTAAACGTGTATATAAAAAATATTCCTGGTGTATACATAAAATGTAGAATGTGTATGAAACATGACATCAAAATATATGTTTGAAAAAATATTAATCATGTATTAAAAAATTATACACAAAAAACATTTATACAATGTAAAAAAATGATTGTGTAGGTTTAAAAAATGATGTGGCATTATAAAGAAATATTCACATGTTTTAGAAAAATGCCCATGATTTTTCTTGCATGTTTGTAGAAGGTTTAAATAATGCATAGTTAAAAGAAATGTTTATTGATTTATAAAATGTTCATTTCGTATTTTTAGAAAGATTGATCATGTAATCATAAAAGTGTTCAAAACCATATTAAAAAAAGTACATCGTCTATTTGGAAAAAACATGTATCAAAATTATATTTCGTTTGTACACTGGGAATGTATATTGTGCACTAGAAAACATAGACATGTGTTAAAATAAGCCTACACAAGAAACAAGTAAGAAAAATGAAGTAAAAAAGTACTGGTGAAAACCAAGAAATTAACATAAAAACTGATGAAGAAACAAAGCAAATTAGAAACCAAGGAAAATCATGAAATAAAGAAGAAACCCGGTGAAAAAACAAAGAAAACAGAATACCAGAGAAATGGGTGAAGAAACAATGTAAACCAAAGAGAACAAAAAAGATATTTCAAAACTAATCAGACGATAATCAGGCCGTCCCGCCCGTCAAAATATGGAGTCCGGTTGTAGATCCTCATAGGAGTTTTGCCCTTTTTTTAGAACAGGAGGTTTGCTCTTGATAGTAGCATGTCTCGCCTCAGGCAGCCGCCAGAATGGGTCGGCCCAGCGTGGACCACAAGTCTTCAACACTCCTTTTTTTCATCCTTTTTCACATTTTTGCTTCATATTTTTACTTTTACTAATATTTGGAAATATATATATATATATATATATATATAATAAAATCTCCTTACATGCATACTTGAAAATATTAAACGTGTATTGAAAATTGTATACTGTGTATGAATAACAAAACATCAAAACATATATATGAAATTAGGTTAGTTATGCATATGTAAAAATGTTAAACGTGTATATAAAAATATTCCTCGTATACACAAAAAATATATGGAAGAAATTCAACTTGTATCAAAATAATGATTCATGTGTACACCCAAAATGTATACTGTGTACTGGAAAGGAGTTACATGTGTTAAAGAAAAACCTATACAAGAAACTAGAAAGAAAACAAAGGTAAACAATACTGGTGAAAACCAAGAAAGAAACGAAGAATACGGATGAAAAACAAAAAAAACAAAAAATGATGAAGAAACAAGAAAACAGAAAAACTAGAGAAATTGAGTGAAGAAACAAAGAAAACCAAAGAGAACAGAAAAAAAAAGACATTTGAAAACTACTACCGTGTCGTCCGGCCAGTCAAAATGGGAAGTCCGGTTGTAGATGCTCTTAGGAGGTTTGCTCTTGACAGCACCACGCCTCGCCTCAGGCATGCGCCAGAATGGGCCGGCCTAGTGCGGACAACGGGTCTTCTACGTTCCCTTTTTCATATTTGTAATTAGTGTTTTTAATTATATTTCAAAGTATTCTAAACATATCTACTACAAAAATCACTTTGTGAACAAATTTGAAAAAATACTAATTGTGTATGTGAAAAGTAAAACAAATGAAACCTAGTGAAACCCGAGAAATAAATGAAAACCCGGCGCAAAAACAAAGAAAACAGAAAACCCGAGAGAACGAGTGAAGAAACAAAGAAAACCAAAAAGAACAAAGAAGACAAAACCAGGAAAAAGACTACAAAAATGAGCCAAAAGGAGTGCAACGACCAAACAAAACCACAAGTGTCTCGGTCGAAACCCAGGAACAAAAACAAATTTGCGTTGGACCATTGATCACACAAGAAAATCCTACAGGCGAGATCGGACACTATACTCGATATAAGCAAGATGTATCTTTGCACTCTTGTTGGGTATGGAGCAAGTCTCCTCCGACCTGTGTCGTGCTTAGTCTTGAAAAAAACCTAGCATCGACGGTGTAGAGCTATTAAAAAGGACTCAACTACAAATCTTACATCAGTTTTTTTACCATGGCAAATCGGATGTTTTTATTGGCATTTTATGTTTGCCGAGAATGACAAGTTGATTTGATAATCATGTCAAATCAACCTCACATTATCTTTTTGCCATGAAATTAGCATGGTTCCTAACTAAATTTGTCATCATCGTGCCAACATAAATTGCCCTAAAAAATGTTTTAGTTGACATGCTTAGCCTTAGGGCATCTCTAGCGGACCCCAGAAAAATTGAAACTGGAAAATACATTGTCATTACCCCGAAAACGATTTTCTGGTATCGCGAAGGTCCGCGCGAACAGATCCCGTAAAACCATACTGTGAATCTTCTTTCTCTTTTCTTCATCTTTCCCAACAAGCCGACCGCCGCTGGACGAAGCGCTCTGGCTCCCATCGCCGCCCCCGCCCGGCCCTCCTAACACTAGGCTCACCGCCTCGACTTGCCTCCTCCCGTGTAGGTGCTCCCATGTAGGTGCTTGGCCATGAATGTGCTTTAATTTCATGGGGCTGCGAGCACGGCCACCCCCGCCCGGCTTGGGCCCTCGCATGTACACAAAAAAAGTATGGAAAAAAGCAGACATAAAAACTACTCCCTCCGTCCTATAATATAAGAGCGTTTTTTACACTATCGTAGTGTCAAAGACGCGCCTAAATTATGTGACGGAGGGAGTATATCTTTAAAAAACATTAAATATGCATGTGAAAAAATGTTAAACAAATATACAAAAAAATGTTCCTGATGTATGGAAAGAATGTTTAATGTGTATGAAAAAAGACATAAAAATATGATTTTTCAAATACGTTAATCATGTATTTGGAAGGTTAAACGTGTATATCAAAAATATTCCTGGTGTATACGTAAACTGTAGAATGTGTATGAAACATGACATCATAATATATGTTTGAAAAAATGTTAATCATGTATAAAAAAACTGTACAAAAAACTGTCTATACAACGTAAAAAAAAATGTTTGCGCAGGTTACAAAAGTGACGTGGCATTATAAAGAAATATTCACGTGTTTTAAAGAAATGCCCATGACTTTTCTTGCATGTCTATAGAATGTTTAAAATGATGCATAGTTAAAAGAAATGTTTATTGATTTATAAAATGTTCATTTTGTATTTTTAGAAACGTTGATCATGTATTCAGAAAAATGTTCAAAACCATATTAAAAGAAAAACGTACATCGTCTATTTGAACAAAAAAACCATGTATCAAAACTTTGTTTCATTTGTACACCGGGAAAGTGTATTGTGTACTGAGAAACATAGACATGTGCTAAAAAAGCGTACAAAAGAAACACGTAAGAAAACTGAAATAAAAAAAGTAGTGGTGAAAACCAAGAAATTTAGATACATTATAACCGTGCACTCTTCTAGCCCTTGAGGGAGTCCTGGATTAGGGGGTCCCCGGGCGTCCGGGCTATGAAGATACAAGATAGAAGGTCTTTTTCCGTGTCCGGATGGGACTCTCCTTTGCGTGGATGGCAAGCTTGGCGTTCGGACGTGAAGATTCCTTTCTCTGTAATCCGACTCTGTACAACCCAAGGGCCCTCCGGTGTCTATATAAATCGGAGGGTTTAGTCCGTAGAGAGAAAAAACACAATCATACAGGCTAGACATCTAGGGTTTAGCCATTACGATCTCGAGGTAGATCAACTCGTGTAACCTCTATACTCATCAAAGTCAATCAAGCAGGAAGTAGGGTATTACCTCCATTAAGAGGGCCCGAACCTGGGTAAACATCGTGTCCCCTGCCTCCTATTACCTTCGATACTCAGACGCACAGTTCGGGGCCCCCTACCCGAGATCGGCCGGTTTTGACACCGACATTGGTGCTTTCATTGAGAGTTCCTCTGTGCTGTCGACAGAAGGTTCGATGGCTCATTCGATCATCTACAATGATGCTGTTTTGGGGAAGACTTTCCTCCTCGGTCAAATTTTCGTATTCGGCGGCTTCGCACTGCGTGCCAACTCGATTGGCCACCTTGAGCAGATCGACAACTACGCCCATGGTCATCAGATCAGTTTCGGGAACCTAAATTATGTCGCGAATATCCGAGGAGACTTGGTTTTCGGAGGGTTCGCGGCCCCGACCGCCGCTCTGGCCTTAGATCTAGAGCAGACTACCAGGTTCGAAGACGGGAGTTTAGAGCCCGTCGGACTCCCTGCAATTATGGAACTTGCTACAACAGATCTGGAGGGGATTGCGTCATCGGCAAACCCGAAGACGAACCGAGCTCCCCTTGTTGCTAAAGTGCCGGACTCTCCCTCGGACTCTAAATCCGAACTCTCGAGGTCCGCGTCAAGCGGGCACGGCCAGGAGGCTCTCATCCCGGTCAGCCCTGCGGACTCTCGCTTCGTTGTCCAAGCCTTGCTCCTAAACGAGGCTCTGGACTTAATGCGATCCCTCGCCATTACAGAGGAATCGCTTCCAAATTACGCCCATCCCAGACTAGGGGCTGAGAGCGGGGAATTTTACGTCCCACCCACCACCCACTTCATAGCCACTATTGAAGATCTAACCGACATGCTGGATTACGCCTCCGAAGACATCGACGGCATTGACGACGATGCCGGAGACGAACAAGGCCAAGACCCTCCGTTTACCGGACATTGGACGGCCACCTCCGCATACGACGTGTACATGATGGACACACCCAAAGAGGATGACAACGACGGCAAGAAGGATCCGGTTGAGGACAAGCCTGCCGAAGCACCTCCGACGCATCAACGTCAGCGGCGCCGCTCAAAATCGCGTTGTAAAAAAGAAAGCAATATCGGCACCGGAGACAATAACACTCCGGAGAATGCCGAAGACCCCGGAGCCGGAGACAATAACACTCCGAAGAATGCCGAAGACCCCGGAGCCCCTGTCGAGCCAACATCCGAACAGGATGATTGGGAGGATGGGCAAGTTAACCCCGACGATCCGGTCAGAAACAAGGACTCGGAGGATAGTAACTACCTACCGATCTCCGAAGAGGATGTGAGCCTCGGCGACGAAGACTTCATCGTGCCGGAGGAACGCCTCAAACAAGAGCGTTTTAAGCACCGGCTAATCGCCACTGCGAGAAGCCTAAAAAAGAAGCAGCAGCAGCTTCAAGCTGAACATGATTTACTCAATGACAGATGGACTAATGTCCTGGCAGCCGAGGAATACGGCCTTGAACGCCCCACTAAGAGTTACCCAAAGCGCAAGCTACTACCACAATTTGACGACGAGGCCCTTGAGCCAATACCGCCAAAGCATAAAACTGCTGACGAACCCGACCGACCACCACGTGGACGGGACAGACAGGCTACTTACGCCGAACACCAGCCCGCACCACCCCGCCATCGAGGCAAGGAGGCAACGGCCCCGGGCTATACCTACGACCTAAGAAAGGACCTGGACAATAGAGCCGGTCAGACAAGATCAATCTATGGATCGAGGGGGCGTGCTCCAACGCGAGAGGACGGCCATCAAGCCTGGCGTGACAGGCACAACCTCACCCGGGCCGAAAATCGCATACGGACTTCATTCGAACTGCACCGCGACATCGCCCGATACAGAGGCGCCGCACACCCCTTATGCTTCACCGACGAAGTGATGGAACATCAGTTCCCAGAAGGGTTTAAACCCTTGAACATTGAATCATACGATGGTACGATAGATCCCGCAGTATGGATCAAAGATTTTCTTCTCCATATTCACATGGCCTGCGGTGATGATCTTCATGCCATCAAATACCTCCCGCTCAAATTAAAGGGACAAGCACGGCACTGGTTAAACAGCCTCCCAGAAAATTCTATTGGCAGTTGGGAAGACTTGGAAGATGCCTTTAGAGACAACTTCCAAGGTACCTATGTTCGGCCTCCAGACGTCGATGATCTTAGTCACATAGTCCAGCAACCCGGAGAATCAGTCCGGAAACTCTGGACCAGGTTCTTAATTAAAAAGAACCAAATTGTGGATTGTCCGGACGCCGAAGCCCTTGCTGCCTTTAAACACAGCATTCTAGACGAGTGGCTCGCCCGACACCTCGGCCAGGAAAAGCTGAAGTCCATGGCAGCCCTTACGGCACTTATGACCCGCTTTTGCGCGGGAGAAGATAGTTGGCTAGCTCGTAGAAGCAATAGCACCAGCGACCCTGGCACCTCCGAAGCCAGGGATGGCAATGGCAAGCCACGACGCAACAAGCACAAGCGTCGAAGCAATAACGAAGATACTGAAGACACGGCGGTCAACGCCGGATTCAGTGGCTCTCAAAACCGGTCAGCGGAAGAAGCCGTTCAAAGGAAACAAGGATGGTCCATGTAGTTTGGACAGAATACTCGACCGGCCTTGCCAGATTCATGGCACCCCTGATAAGCCTACCAATCATACCAACAGAAATTGTTGGGTCTTTAAACAGGCCGGCAAGCTCAACGCCGAACACAAGCGGAAAGGGCCGCCCAGCGAGGACGACGATGAAGAGTCTCGCCCACCGAACACAGGGGGACAGAAGAAATTTCCCCCCGAGGTCAAAACGGTGAACATGATCTACGTTACTCACATCCCTAAGCGGGAGCGTAAGCGCGCGTTAAGGGACGTCTACGCCATAGAGCCAGTCGCCCCAAAGTTTAATCCATGGTCAGCCACCTTTGATCGCAGAGACCATCCGACTAGTATCTGTCATGGAAGTTCGGCTGCATTGGTCCTCGATCCAATTATTGACGGGTTCCACCTCACGCGAGTCCTTATGGACGGCGGCAGCAGTCTTAATCTGCTTTATTAGGACACTGTCTGTAAAATGGGCATGGATCCATCAAGAATCAAGCCCACTAAAACCACCTTTAAAGGAGTAATACCCGGTGTAGAAGCCCGCTGCACGGGCTCAATAACACTGGAAGTGGTCTTTGGTTCGCCGGACAACTTCCGAAGCGAAGACTTGATCTTCGACGTCGTCCCTTTCCACAGTGGTTATCACGCACTGCTTGGGAGAACCGCCTTCGCCCGCTTCAATGCGGTCCCGCATTATCCTTACTTAAAGCTCAAAATGCCTGGACCCCGCGGCGTTATTACAGTTAATGGAAACACGGAGCGCTCCCTCCGTACTGAGGAGCATACCGCGGCCCTTGTAGCCGAAGTACCGGGTGGCCTTATTGAGCCGAAAACTAAATCGGCAACCAAGCCCCCGGACACTGTCAAACGGGTCCGGTCTACCCTGCAGACTGACAGTCCGGCTCGTCCAGAGCTAGATTAGCAATTCGGCCTCCGACAAAGCCCCAACTTGATAGCGGCATATGTACCGCGCGTACATAACTACGCACTAAAGATACCATGGGCAAGGACGGAGGCATGCTAAATATAAGGTCAGCGGTACGGCTCGACCCTATCCGGACCTTCATATTTTCCACCTTTTTCTTCTTGTTTTTATTTTGCAGGTTCTTCACAACCCACATCAATTCATGGTGGTAACAAGGGCCCCTTTCTAGGCCCCTTATGCATACTCGATTGTTGATCATCTCAAAGGATCATCCACCAAGGCGAAAAGCAGCGCAGACGTGCGGCAGAGTGTCCAAAGGATCTTCAAGATCATCTTTTCAAATTTAGGACCTGTATACAGCTTCCCCTTGTTCTCGGCATGTAAAATAGCCGTGATGCTTATCGCATCTTCTGTAAAAATATGTTTTGACGTACCAATCATACTATAATGCAAACAGTTTCGCCCAACCTTGTTTGGTATCGGCTTATTTCTTAATCTGTTCCCCCCTTTTACGTCAGATTGGCATATACACCTCGGCACGACTTAAATCGCCAGGGGCTCTATTCAGCCATATATATTTGCGAAAACAGAAAAGTTCGAACACTCTCAGAGTAGACTTCGGCGTCCTGAATACTGCAGTATATGCATCGGCTCCGAATCATGTCTTTGGTCAATAGTTGGGTTGCCCTGCTCCTGTGTTTGCTACCTTATGTTCCGCTAGTTCGGCTAAGATAGTAAAGGGAGAACTACTGCGATTGTGTTTCTGGTTCGTCCGGTCAAGCACCTCAGTAGAGAAAGCCGAAAACTGATTGTCATGCATGATGCAGCGAGAGCTGGTCAGCAATTCGGTGACTTACTAAATCTCTAGCGATTTCTTACGTATTACACGAAGGACTGGCTCTTTCCAGTCACGCGCTTAAGGCATCCAAGTCCGGATAGCCGCATGCGCACCAGGGGCGACCTTACAGTCCCCTTGTCAAACTCCTATGGCTAAGAGAAAGTGCTAAAGTCACATAGTCTGATTGCCTGGTTCACTACGTAAATCACCTCCTTTACGCACCAAGACGTTGGGTCAAGAGTGATTACACGTTATTCCGAACACCCCTGTAGTATCTACGTGGGGGCTGAAGCCGACGACTGGCAAACTTTCAGAATAATAATATACGGTTGCACAGGAGGAAAGTAGTTCAGATAAATGCATAAAATGTATTACATAGCCTTGGTTTATAATACATTGTCCGGGTAGTCCGGATACATTTACTCGAACATGATATCCTTCGAGCATTGACCCTCTATCAAACGGGCACCCTCAAGGACATCTTCAAAATAGCGCTCTGGCTTGCGGTGGTTGATACGTCCATTTTGCATCATGCTTTTATATCAATATTTATTGCATTATGGGCTGTTATTACACATTATATCTCAATACTTATGGCTATTCTCTCTTATTTTACAAGGTTTACCATGAAGAGGGGGAATGCCGGCAGCTGGAATTCTGGCTGGAAAAGGAGCAAATATTGGAAACCTATTCTGCACAGCTCCAAAAGTCCTGAAACTCCACGAAACTTATTTTTGGAATTTATAAGAATTATTGAGCGGAATAAATACCTCAGGGGGCCCACACCCTGGCCAGGAGGGTGGGGGGCGCGTCCTCCCCTACTAGGCGCGCCCCCTGTCTCCTGGGCCCCCTGGTGCCCCCCCGGTGTCCATCTTCTGCTATATGAAGGCTTTTACCCTGGAAAAAATCGTGGGCAAACTTACGGGATGAAACTCCGCCGCCACGAGGCGGAACCTTGGCGGAACCAATCTAGAGCTCCGGCAGAGCTGTTCTGCCGGGGAAACTTCCCTCCGGGAGGGGGAAATCATCACCAACGATCCTCTCATTGGGAGGGGGTCAATCTCCATCAACATCTTCACCAGCACCATCTCCTCTCAAAACCCTAGTTCATCTCTTGTATCCAATCTTGTATCAAAACCACAAATTGGTACCTGTGGGTTGCTAGTAGTGTTGATTACTCCTTGTAGTTGATGCTAGTTGGTTTATTTGGTGGAAGATCATATGTTCAGATCCTTAATGCATATTAATACTCCTCTGATCATGAACATGAATATGCTTTGTGAGTAGTTACGTTTGTTCCTGAGGACATGGGTGAAGTCTTGCTATTAGTAGTCATGTGAATTTGGTATTCGTTCGATATTTTGATGAGATGTATGTTATCTTTTCCTCTAGTGTGTTGTGTGAACGTCGACTACATGACACTTCACCATTACTTGGGCCTAGAGGAAGGCATTGGGAAGTAATAAGTAGATGATGGGTTGCTAGAGTGACAGAAGCTTAAACCCTAGTTTATGCGTTGCTTCGTTAGGGGCTGATTTGGATCCATACGTTTAATGTTGTGGTTAGGTTTACCTTAATACTTCTTTTGTAGTTGCGGACGCTTGCAATAGGGGTTAATCATAAGTGGGATGCTTGTCCAAGTAAGGGCAGCACCCAAGCACCGGTCCACCCACATATCAAATTATCAAAGTACCGAACGCGAATCATATGAACGTGATGAAAACTAGCTTGACGATAATTCCCATGTGTCCTCGGGAGCTCCTTTCTCATTATTAGAAATTGTCCAGGCTTATCCTTTGCTACATAAAGGATTGGGCCACCTTGTTGCACTTTATTTACTTTCATTGCTTGTTGCTCGTTACAATTTATCTTATCACAAAACTATCTATTACTACAATTTCAGTGCTTGCAGAGAAAACCTTACTGAAAACCGCTTATCATTTCCTTCTGCTCCTCGTTGGGTTCGACACTCTTACTTATTGAAAGGACTACGATAGATCCCCTACACTTGTGGGTCATCAAGACTCTTTTCTGGCGCCGTTGCCGGGGAGTGTAGCGCTTTTGGTGAGTGGAACTTGGTAAGGAAACATTTATATAGTGTGCTGAAATTTTCTGTTACTTGTCACTATGGAAACTAATCCTTTGAGGGGCTTGTTCGGGGTATCTTCACCCCGACCAGAAGAGCAAAGAGTTGCTCCTCAACCTACTGAACTTTATGAAAATATTTACTTTGAGATTCCTTCGGGTATGATAGAGAAACTGCTAGCTAATCCATTTGCAGGAGATGGAACATTGCATCCCGATTTACACCTTATCTTTGTGGATGAAGTTTGTGGATTATTTAAGCTTGCAGGTATTCCCGATGATGTTGTCAAAAGGAAGGTCTTCCCTTTATCTTTGAAGGGAGATGCATTGACATGGTATAGGCTATGTGATGATACGAGATCTTGGAATTATAAGCGATTGAAGTTGGAATTTCACCAGAAGTTCTATCCTATGCATCTTGTTCATCATGATCGTAATTACATATATAATTTCTGGCCTCGCGAAGGAGAAAGCATCGCTCAAGCTTGGGGGAGGCTTAAATCAATGTTATATTCATGCCCCAATCATGAGCTCTCCAGAGAAATGATTATTCAAAAAATTTATGCTCGGCTTTCTCTTAATAATCGCAACCTGCTCGATACTTCCTGTGCTGGATCTTATATGCTGAAGACTATTGATTTCAAATGGAACTTATTGGAAAGAATTAAACGCAACTCTAAAGATTGGGGTTCCGACGATGGTAAGGAGTCAGGTATGACACCTAAGTTTGATTGTGTTAAATCTTTTATGGATACCGATGCTTTTCGTGGATTTAGCGCTAAATATGGACTTGACTATGAGATAGTAGCTTCTTTCTGTGAATCTTTTGCTACTCACATTGATCTCCCTAAGGAGAAGTGGTTTAAATATAATCCTCCCGTTGAAGTAAAAGTAGTTGCACCTATTACAGTTGAAGAAAAGACTGTTACTTATAGTGATCCTATTGTTCCTACTACTTATGTTGAGAAACCCCCTTTTCCTATTAGGATAAAGGATCATGCTAAAACTTCGACTGTTGTTCGTAAGAGTAATACTAGGACTTATACACCTCCTGAGCAAATTAAAGTTGAACCTAGTATTGCTATGGTTAAAGATCTCTTGGATGATGATATAGATGGGCATGTTATTTATTTCCGTGATGAAGCTGCTAATATTGCTAAACCCGATACTAAGATACATAGACCTGTGGTAGGCATGCCTGTTATTTCTATTAAAATAGGAGATCATTGTTATCATGGCTTATGTGATATGGGTGCTAGTGCCAGTGCAATACCCTATGACTTATATAAAGAAATTATGCATGACATTGCACCCGCTGAATTGGAAGATATTGATGTTACTATCAAGCTTGCCAATAGAGATACTATTTCACCAATTGGGATTGTTAGAGATGTTGAAGTCTTGTGTGGGAAGGTTAAGTATCCCGCTGATTTTCTTGTTCTTAGTTCCCCACAAGATGACTTTTGTCCCATTATTTTTGGTAGACCTTTCTTGAATACTGTTAACGCTAAGATTGATTGTGAAAAGGATACTGTCACGATTGGCTTAGATGGTATGTCTCATGAGTTTAATTTTGCTAAGTTTCGTAGACAACCTCGTAATAGAGAATCATCTAGTAAAGATGAAATTATTGGTCTTGCTTCTATTGCCGTACCTCCTACTGATCCGTTAGAACAATATTTGCTAGACCATGAAAATGATATGTTTATGAAGGAAAGAAGGGAAATAGATGATGTGTTCCTTAAACAGGAACCTTTGCTGAAACATAACCTTCCCGTTGAAATTCTTGGGGATCCCCCTCCACCCAAGGGTGATCCCGTGTTTGAACTCAAACCATTACCTGATAATCTTAAGTATGCTTATCTCGATGAAAAGAAAATATATCCTGTTATTATTTAGTGCTAACCTTTCAGAGCAAGAAGAAGAAAAATTATTGAAAACTCTGAAGAAGCACCGTGCTGCTATTGGATATACTCTGGATGATCTCAAGGGCATTAGTCCCACGTTATGTCAACACAAAATTAATTTGGAGGCCGATGCTACACCAGTTAGAGATCCTCAACGATGACTGAATCCCAAGATGAAAGAAGTGGTAAGAAAGGAGATACTAAAGCTCCTTGAGGCAAGTATAATCTACCCCGTTGCTGATAGCGATTGGGTAAGCCCTGTCCATTGTGTTCCTAAAAAGGGAGGTATTACTATCGTTCCTAACGATAAAGATGAATTGATCCTGCAAAGAATTATTACAGGTTATAGGATGGTAATTGATTTCCGTAAACTAAATAAGGCTACTAAGAAAGATCATTACCCTTTACCTTTTATTGATCAAATGCTAGAAAGACTATCCAAACACACACATTTTTGCTTTCTAGATGGCTATTCTGGTTTCTCTCAGATACCTGTGTCAGCAGGGGATCAATCAAAAACTACTTTTACTTGCCCTTTCGGTACTTTTGCTTATAGACGTATGCCTTTTGGTTTATGTAATGCACCTGCTACCTTTCAAAGATGTATGATGGCTATATTCGCTGACTTTTGTGAAAAGATTTGTGAGGTATTCATGGATGATTTCTCCGTTTATGGATCCTCTTTTGATGATTGCTTGAGCAACCTTGATCGAGTTTTGCAGAGATGCGAAGACACTAGTCTTGTCCTGAATTGGGAGAAGTGCCACTTTATGGTTAATGAAGGCATTTTCTTGGGGCACAAGATCTCCGAGAGAGGTATTGAAGTTGACAAAGCCAAAGTTGATGCGATTGAAAAGATGCCATGTCCCAAGGACATAAAAGGTATAAGAAGTTTCCTTGGTCATGCCGGTTTTTATAGGAGGTTCATTAAGGACTTTTCTAAAATCTCTAGGCCTCTGACTAATTTATTGCAAAAAGATATTCCTTTTGTCTTTGATGACGATTGTGTAGAAGCATTTGAAATACTTAAGAAAGCTTTGATCACTGCACCTATTGTTCAGCCACCTGATTGGAATTTACCTTTTGAAATTATGTGTGACGCTAGTGATTATGCTGTAGGTGCTGTTCTAGGGCAAAGAGTTGATAAGAAATTGAATGTTATCCAGTATGCTAGTAAGACTCTTGATACTGCCCAGAGAAATTATGCTACTACTGAAAAAGAATTCTTAGCAGTCGTGTTTGCATGTGATAAGTTTAGACCTTATATAGTTGATTCCAAAGTCACTATCCACACTGATCATGCTGCTATTAAATATCTTATGGAAAAGAAAGATGCTAAGCCTAGACTCATTAGATGGGTTCTCTTGCTCCAAGAATTTGATTTACTTATTATTGATAGAAAGGGAGCTAAGAACCCCGTTGCAGACAACTTGTCTAGGTTAGACAATGTTCTTGATGACCCACTACCTATTGATGATAGCTTTCCTGATGAACAATTAGCGGTCATTAATGCTTCTCGTACTGCTCCTTGGTATGCTGATTATGCTAATTACATTGTTGCTAAATTTATACCGCCTAGTTTCACATACCAGCAAAAGAAAAAGTTCTTTTATGATTTAAGACATTACTTTTGGGATGACCCACACCTTTATAAAGAAGGAGTAGATGGTGTTATTAGACGTTGTGTACCTGAGCATGAACAGGAACAGATCCTATGCAAGTGTCACTCTGAATCCTATGGAGGACACCACGCTGGAGATAGAACTGCACACAAGGTACTGCAATCTGGCTTTTATTGGCCTACTCTCTTCAAAGATGCTCGTAAGTTTGTCTTATCTTGTGATGAATGTCAAAGAATAGGTAACATTAGTAGACGTCAAGAAATGCCTATGAATTATTCTCTTGTTATTGAACTGTTTGATGTTTGGGGCTTTGATTATATGGGACCTTTTCCTGCCTCTAATGGTTATACACATATCTTAGTTGCTGTTGATTACGTTACTAAGTGGGTAGAAGCTATTCCAACTAGTAGTGTTGATCATAACACTTCTATTAAAATGCTTAAAGAAGTTATTTTTCTGAGGTTTGGAGTCCCTAGATATCTTATGACTGATGGTGGTTCACATTTTATTCATGGTGCTTTTCGCAAAATGCTTGCTAAGTATGATGTTAATCATAGAATCGCATCTCCTTATCATCCGCAGTCTAGTGGTCAAGTAGAGTTGAGCAATAGAGAACTCAAATTAATTTTGCAAAAGACTGTCAATAGATCTAGAAAGAATTGGTCTAAGAAACTTGATGATGCATTATGGGCCTATAGAACTGCATACAAAATCCTATGGGTATGTCTCCCTATAAGATGGTTTATGGAAAAGCTTGTCATTTACCTCTAGAACTTGAACATAAAGCATATTGGGCTATTAAAGAGCTCAACTATGACTTCAAACTTGCCGGTGAAAAGAGGTTGTTTGATATTAGCTCACTTGATGAATGGAGAACCCAAGCCTATGAGAATGCCAAGCTATTCAAAGAAAAAGTCAAACGCTGGCATGACAAAAGGATACAAAAGCGTGAGTTTAACGTAGGTGATTATGTGTTGCTATTCAACTCTCGTTTAAGATTTTTTGCAGGAAAACTTCTCTCTAAATGGGAAGGTCCTTATGTTATCGAGGAGGTCTATCGTTCTGGTGCGATAAAAATCAACAACTTCGAAGGCACAAGTCCGAGGGTGGTGAACGGTCAAAGAATTAAACATTATATTTCAGGTAATCCTATCAATGTTAAAACTAATATTATTGAAACCGTAACCCCGGAGGAATACATAAGGGACACTTTCCAGAATGTTCCAGACCCCGAAAAGGAATAGGTATGTGGTATGGTAAGTAAATCGACTCCAAAACAACTCCAATGGCAATCTTTATCTGTTTTGGAATATTTAAGAATTTTAGGAAGAAAGAAGTAGTCCGAAAGGGGCACGAGGTCCCCACGAGAGTGGAGGGCGCGCCCTCCCTTACTGGGCGCGCCCCCCTGTCTCATGGACACCTCGTGTGCCTCCCGGACTCTGTTTTCTTGCACGTTACGTATTTTGGTCGGTAAAAATTTATTATATATACTCCCGAAGGTTTTGACCACCGTATCACGCAAATATCCTCTGTTTTCGTTTCGAGCTGTTTCTGTTACAGGCCCGGAGCAATATGTCATCCCAGGACTCGGAGGGAGAAAGCTATGTGGCTGATTTCCTTGCAGACCCTAAGGTCTACGGGGACTTGGAACATGGCGGTTGGACCACTGAAGAAGAGGAGGCCTATGAGCCTAAGGGAAAGGAGGAAACTAGTTCAGACGAAGACGAAGCCCCATTACCTCAACCTGGGGACATGCATGTGGAGTTTAAAAAGTCAAGCCTACCTGATAGAGCAAAGAAGCCTACAACACCAACCCTGAAGAAGGAGACATAATCACATGGGTATGGGCACTCCCCTTGGCAACTGCCAAGCTTGGGGAAGGTGCCCCGGTATCGTATCACCATCACACTCCTATCTTTGCCGTTTTATTTAGTTCGATCCTTTTAGTAGTATCTTGATCTAGTAGATTGAAGTTTTTAATATCAATTAGTTTTGAGTTTTGCTTTGTGATCTCTTTATGTAATTGAGTCCGTGAGCTATCTATAATAAAGATTAGTGTTGAGTCAAGGGATTTGCTATCTTGCTATGATCTTGGGGAAGTAGAAAGAATAAAAGAGTTCATATTGATCTTGTGGATAGTAATGACTTCACACATAGAAAGTATGAGGCATAAAAATTGTTGAGAGTTGATAAATGTAGTTTTGGTCATCGTTGCAATTAATAGGAAGTGATAAGGAAAGAGAGGTTCACATATAAATATATTATCTTGGACACCTTTCATGATTGGGAGCACTCATTAAGTATGACATGCTAAAAGAGTTGACGTTGGACAAGGAAGACAACGTAATGGTTTATGTTTTCTCACATCTCAGTTAAAGTATATTGTCATTGACCTTCCAAACATGTTGAGCTTGCCTTTCCCCCTCATGCTAGCCAAATTCCTTGCACCAAGTAGAGATACTACTTGTGCTTCCAAATATCCTTAAACCCAGTTTTTGCCATGAGAGTCCACCATACCTACCTATGGATTGAGTAAGATCCTTCAAGTAAGTTGTCATGTTGCAGGCAATAAAAATTGCTATCTAATTATGTATGACTTATTAGTGCAGAGAAAATAAGCTTTGTACGAACTTGTTGTGGAAGTAATAAAAGCGACAGACTACATAATAAAGGTCCACATACAAGGGGCAATATAAAGTGACGTTCTTTTGCATTAAGATTTTGTGCATCCAACCCTATATGCACATGACAACCTCTGCTTCCCTCTGCGAAGGGCCTATCTTTTACTTTATGATTTTACTTTATGCTTAAGTCAAGGTGATCTTCACCTTTCCCTTTTTCATTTTATCCTTTGGCAAGCTCCTTGTGTTTGAAAGATCATGATATATATATCCAATTGAATGTAAGTTAGCACGGGCTATTATTGTTGACATCACCTAAAGGTGAATACGTTGGGAGGCAACACAATAAGCCCCTATCTTTCTCAGTGTCCGGCTGAAACTCCATAACCACAAGTATTGCGTGAGTGTTAGCAATTGTAGAAGACTACAAGATAGTTGAGTATGTGAACTTGCTGAAAAGCTCTATTGATGACTCTTTCTGATGTTATGATAAATTGCAATTGCTTCAATGACTGAGATTATAGTTTGTTAGTTCTCAATGAAGTTTTTAAACCATACTTGACATTGTGAATTGATTGTTACTTGAGCATAAGAAATCATATGATAAAATCTATATATGTTGCTGTTATAAGAATGATCATGATGCCCTCATGTCTGTATTTTATTTTTATCGACACCTCTATCTCTGAACATGTGGACATATTTTTCGATTTCGGCTTCCGCTTGAGGACAAGCGAGGTCTATGCTTGGGGGAGTTGACACGTCCATTTTGCATCATGCTTTTATATCAATATTTATTGCATTATGGGCTGTTATTACACATTATATCTCAATACTTATGGCTATTCTCTCTTATTTTACAAGGTTTACCATGAACAGGGGGAATGCCGACAGCTGGAATTCTGGTTGGAAAAGGTGCAAATATTGGAAACCTATTCTGCACAGCTCCAAAAGTCCTGAAACTCCACGAAACTTATTTTTGGAATTTATAAGAATTATTGAGCGGAAGAAATACCTCAGGGGGCCCACACCCTGGCCAGGAGGGTGGGGCGCGCCCTCCCCTACTGGGCTCGCCCCTGTCTCCTGGGCCCCCTGGTGGCCCCCCGGTGTCCATCTTCTGCTATATGAAGGCTTTTACCCTGGAAAAAATCGTGGGCAAGCTTACGGGACGAAACTCCGCCGCCACGAGGCGGAACCTTGGCGGAACCAATCTAGAGCTTCGGCAAAGCTGTTTTGTCGGGGAAACTTCCCTCCGGGAGGGGGAAATCATCACCATCGTCATCACCAACAATCCTCTCATCGGGAGGGGGTCAATCTCCATCAACATCTTCACCAGCACCATCTCCTCTCAAAACCCTAGTTCATCTCTTGTATCCAATCTTGTATCAAAACCACAAATTGGTACCTGTGTGTTGCTAGTAGTGTTGATTACTCCTTGTAGTTGATGCTAGTTGGTTTATTTGGTGGAAGATCATATGTTCAGATCCTTAATGCATATTAATACTCCTCTGATCATGAACATGAATATGCTTTGTGAGTAGTTACGTTTGTTCCTGAGGACATGGGTGAAGTCTTGCTATTAGTAGTCATGTGAATTTGGTATTCGTTCGATATTTTGATGAGATGTATGTTGTCTTTTCCTCTAGTGGTGTTATGTGAACGTCGACTACATGACACTTCACCATTACTTGGGCCTAGAGGAAGGCATTGGGAAGTAATAAGTAGATGATGGGTTGCTAGAGTGACAGAAGCTTAAACCCTAGTTTATGCGTTGCTTCGTTAGGGGCTGATTTGGATCCATACGTTTAATGTTGTGGTTAGGTTTACCTTAATACTTCTTTTGTAGTTGCGGACGCTTGCAATAGGGGTTAATCATAAGTGGGATGCTTGCCCAAGTAAGGGCAGTACCCAAGCACCGGTCCACCCACATACCAAATTATCAAAGTACCGAACGTGAATCATATGAACGTGATGAAAACTAGCTTGACGATAATTCCCATGTGTCCTCGGGAGCTCCTTTCTCATTATTAGAAATTGTCCAGGCTTATCCTTTGCTACATAAAGGATTGGGCCACCTTGCTGCACTTTATTTACTTTCATTGCTTGTTGCTCGTTACAATTTATCTTATCTCAAAACTATCTATTACTACAATTTCAGTGCTTGCAGAGAAAACCTTACTGAAAACCGCTTATCATTTCCTTCTGCTCCTCGTTGGGTTCGACACTCTTACTTATCGAAAGGACTACGATAGATCCCCTACACTTGTGGGTCATCAGTGGTCCTTGCCTCCGGGCGGACCCTCAACCGCCATGGTGGCGGCCTTCATCTTCGCCCAGTGCATCTTGATGTTGGGAAACGTAGTAATTTCAAAAAAATTCCTACGCACACGCAAGATCATGGTGATGCATAGCAACGAGAGGGGAGAGTGTTGTCCACGTACCCTCGTAGACCGAAAGCGGAAGCGTTAGCACAACGCGGTTGATGTAGTCGTACGTCTTCACGATCCGACCGATCAAGTACCGAACACATGGCACCTCCGAGTTCAGCACACGTTCAGCCCGATGATATCCCTCGAACTCCGATCCAGCCGAGTGTTGAGGGAGAGTTTCGTCAGCATGATGGCGTGGTGACGATGATGATGTTCTACCGATGCAGGGCTTCGCCTAAGCACCGCTACAGTATTATCGAGGTGGACTATGGTGGAGGGGGGCACCGCACACGGCTAAAAGATCAAACGATCAATTGTTGTGTCTCTAGGGTGCCCCCTGCCCCCGTATATAAAGGAGCAAGGGGGGAGGTGCGCCAGGAGGAGTCCTACTCCCACCGGGAGTAGGACTCCCTCCCTTCCTTGTTGGAGTAGGAGAGGAGAGGGAAGGAGAGAGAGGGGGAAAGGAAAGGGGGGGCGCCGCCCCCCCTTGTCCAATTCGGACTTGGGGGGGGCGCGGCTGCCCCTTGGCCTCCTCTCCTCTTCCACCACTTGGGCCCATGAGGCCCATTAACCTCCGGGGGGTTCCGGTAACCCCCTGGTACTCCGGTATATATCCGATAACCCCCGGAACCATTCCGGTGTCCGAATATAGTCGTCCAGTATATCAATCTTCATGTCTCGACCATTTCGAGACTCCTCGTCATGTCCGTGATCACATCCGGGACTCCTAACAACCTTCGCTACATCAAAACATGTAAACTCATAATATAACTGTCATCGTAACGTTAAGCGTGCGGACCCTACGGGTTCGAGAACTATGTAGACATGACTGAGACACGTCTCCGGTCAATAACCAATAGCGGAACCTGGATGCTCATATTGGCTCCCACATATTCTACTAAGATCTTTATCGGTCAGACCGCATAACAACATACGTTTGTTCCCTTTGTCATCGGTATGTTACTTGCCCGAGATTCGATCGTCGGTATCTCAATACCTAGTTCAATCTCGTTACCGGCAAGTCTCTTTACTCGTTCTGTAATACATCATCTCACAACTAACTCATTAGTTGCAATGCTTGCAAGGCTTAAGTGATGTGCATTACCGAGTGGGCCCAGAGATACCTCTCCGACAATCGGAGTGACAAATCCTAATCTCGAAATACGCCAACCCAACAAGTACCTTAGGAGACACCTGTAGAGCACCTTTATAATCACCCAGTTACGTTGTGACGTTTGGTAGCACACAAAGTGTTCCTCCGGTAAACGGGAGTTGCATAATCTCATAGTCATAGGAACATGTATAAGTCATGAAGAAAGCAATAGCAACATACTAAATGATCGAGTGCTAAGCTAACGGAATGGGTCAAGTCAATCACATCATTCTCCTAATGATGTGATCCCGTTAATCAAATGACAACCCATGTCTATGGCTAGGAAACATAACCATCTTTGATCAACGAGCTAGTCAAGTAGAGGCATACTAGTGACACTCTGTTTGTCTATGTATTCACACAAGTATTATGTTTCTAGTTAATACAATTCTAGCATGAATAATAAACATTTATCATGATATAAGGAAATAAATAATAACTTTATTATTGCCTCTAGGGCATATTTCCTTCAGTCTCCCACTTGCACTAGAGTCAATAATCTAGATTACACAGTAATGATTCTAACACCCATGGAGTCTTGGTGCTGATCATGTTTTGCTCGTGGAATAGGCTTAGTCAACGGGTCTGCAACATTCAGATCCGTATGTATCTTGCAAATTTCTATGTCTCCCACCTGGACTAGATCCCGGATGGAATTGAAGCGTCTCTTGATGTGCTTGGTTCTCTTGTGAAATCTGGATTCCTTCGCCAAGGCAATTGCTCCAGTATTTTCACAAAAGATTTTCATTGGACCCGATGCACTAGGTATGACACCTAGATCGGATATGAACTCCTTCATCCAGACTCCTTCATTTGCTGCTTCCGAAGCAGCTATGTACTCCGCTTCACACGTAGATCCCGCCATGACGCTTTGTTTAGAACTGCACCAACTGACAGCTCCACCGTTCAATGTAAACATGTATCCGGTTTGCGATTTAGAATCGTCCGGATCAGTGTCAAAGCTTGCATCAACGTAACCATTTACAATGAGCTCTTTGTCACCTCCATAAATGAGAAACATATCCTTCATCCTTTTCAGGTATTTCAGGATGTTCTTGACCGCTGTCCAGTGATCCACTCCTGGATTACTTTGGTACCTCCCTGCTAGACTTATAGCAAGGCACACATCAGGTCTGGTACACAGCATTGCATACATGATAGAGCCTATGGCTGAAGCATAGGGAACTTCTTTCATCTTCTCTCTATCTTCTGCACTGGTCGGGCATTGAGTCTTACTCAACTTCACACCTTGTAACACAGGCAAGAACCCTTTCTTTGCTTGATCCATTTTGAACTTCTTCAAAACTTTGTCAAGGTATGTGCTTTGTGAAAGTCCAATTAAGCGTCTTGATCTATCTCTATAGATCTTGATGCCCAATATATAAGCAACTTCACCGAGGTCCTTCATTGAAAAACTCTTATTCAAGTATCCCTTTATGCTATCCAGAAATTCTATATCATTTCCAATCAATAATATGTCATCCACATATAATATCAGAAATGCTACAGAGCTCCCACTCACTTTCTTGTAAATACAGGCTTCTCCAAAAGTCTGTATAAAACCAAATGCTTTGATCACACTATCAAAGCGTTTATTCCAACTCCGAGATGCTTGCACCAGTCCATAAATGGATCGCTGGAGCTTGCACACTTTGTTAGCTCCCTTTGGATCGACAAAACCTTCTGGCTGCATCATATACAACTCTTCTTCCAGAAATCCATTCAGGAATGCAGTTTTGACATCCATTTGCCAAATTTCATAATCATAAAATGCGGCAATTGCTAACATGATTCAGACAGACTTAAGCATCGCTATGGGTGAGAAAGTCTCATCGTAGTCAATCCCATGAACTTGTCGAAAACCTTTTGCAACAAGTCGAGCTTTATAGACAGTAACATTACCGTCAGCTTCAGTCTTCTTCTTGAAGATCCATTTATTCTCAATGGCTTGCCGATCATCGGGCAAGTCAACCAAAGTCCACACTTTGTTCTCATACATGGATCCCATCTCAGATTTCATGGCCTCAAGCCATTTTGCGGAATCTGGGCTCACCATCGCTTCTTCATAGTTCGTAGGTTCGTCATGGTCTAGTAACATAACTTCCAGAACAGGATTACCGTACCACTCTGGTGCGGATCTTACTCTGGTTGACCTACGAGGTTCAGTAACAACTTGATCTGAAGTTTCATGATCATCATCATTAACTTCCTCACTAGTTGGTGTAGACGTCACAGGAACCGGTTTCTATGATGAACTACTTTCCAATAAGGGAGCAGGTACAGTTACCTCATCAAGTTCTACTTTCCTCCCACTCACTTCTTTCGAGAGAAACTCCTTCTCTAGAAAGGATCCAAATTTAGCAACAAAAGTCTTGCCTTCGGATCTGTGATAGAAGGTGTACCCAACAGTCTCTTTTGGGTATCCTATGAAGACACATTTCTCCGATTTGGGTTCGAGCTTATCAGGTTGAAGCTTTTTCACATAAGCATCGCAGCCCCAAACTTTAAGAAATGACAACTTTGGTTTCTTGCCAAACCATAGTTCATAAGGCGTCGTCTCAACGGATTTCGATGGTGCCCTATTTAACGTGAATGCAGCCGTCTCTAAAGCATAACCCCAAAACGATAGCGGTAAATCAGTAAGAGACATCATAGATCGCACCATATATAGTAAAGTACGATTACGACGTTCGGACACACCATTACGCTGTGGTGTTCCGGGTGACGTGAGTTGCGAAACTATTCCGCATTGTTTTAAATATAGACCAAACTCGTAACTCAAATATTCTCGTCCACGATCAGATCGCAGAAACTTTATTTTCTTGTTACGATGATTTTCAACTTCACTCTGAAATTCTTTGAACTTTTCAAATGTTTCAGACTTATGTTTCATTAAGTAGATATACCCATATCTGCTCAAATCATCTGTGAAGGTGAGAAAATAACGATATCCGCCACGAGCCTCAACATTCATCGGACCACATACATCTGTATGTATGATTTCCAACAAATCTGTTGCTCTCTCCATAGTACCGGAGAACGGCGTTTTAGTCATCTTGCCCATGAGGCACGGTTCGCAAGTACCAAGTGATTCATAATCAAGTGGTTCCAAAAGTCCATCAGTATGGAGTTTCTTCATGCGCTTTACACCGATATGACTTAAACGGCAGTGCCACAAATAAGTTGCACTATCATTATCAACTCTACATCTTTTGGCTTCAATATTATGAATATGTGTATCACTACTATCGAGATTCAACAAAAATAGACCACTCTTCAAGGGTGCATGACCATAAAAGATATTACTCATATAAATAGAACAACCATTATTCTCTGATTTAAATGAATAACCGTCTCGCATCAAACAAGATCCAGATAAAATGTTCATGCTCAACGCTGGCACCAAATAACAATTATTTAGGTCTAAAACTAATCCCGAAGGTAGATGTAGAGGTAGCGTGCCGACCGCGATCACATCGACTTTGGAACCATTTCCCACGCGCATCGTCACCTCGTCCTTAGCCAATCTTCGCTTAATCCGTAGCCCCTGTTTCGAGTTGCAAATATTAGCAACAGAACCAGTATCAAATACCCAGGTGCTACTGCGAGCATTAGTAAGGTACACATCAATAACATGTATATCACATATACCTTTGTTCACCTTGCCATCCTTCTTATCCGCCAAATACTTGGGGCAGTTCCGCTTCCAGTGACCAGTTTGCTTGCAGTAGAAGCACTCAGTCTCAGGCTTAGGTCCAGACTTGGGTTTCTTCTCCTGAGAAGCAACTTGCTTGCTGTTCTTCTTGAAGTTCCCCTTCTTCTTCCCTTTGCCTTTTTTCTTGAAACTGGTGGTCTTATTGACCATCAACACTTGATGCTCCTTCTTGATTTCTACCTCCGCAGCCTTTAGCATTGCGAAGAGCTCGGGAATCGTCTTATCCATCCCTTGCATATTATAGTTCATTACGAAGCTCTTGTAGCTTGGTGGCAGTGATTGAAGAATTCTGTCAATGACGCTATCACCCGGAAGATTAAATCCCAGTTGAATCAAGTGATTATTATACCCAGACATTTTGAGTATATGCTCACTGACAGAACTATTCTCCTCCATCTTGCAGCTGTAGAACTTATTGGAGACTTCATATCTCTCAATCCGGGCATTTGCTTGAAATATTAACTTCAACTCCTGGAACATCTCATATGCTCCATGACGTTCAAAACGTCATTGAAGTCCCGGTTCTAAGCCGTAAAGCATGGCACACTGAACTATCGAGTAGTCATCAGCTTTGCTCTGCCAGACGTTCATAACATCTGCTGTTGCTCCTGCAGCAGGTTTGGCACCTAGCGGTGCTTCCAGGACGTAATTCTTCTGTGCAGCAATGAGGATAATCCTCAAGTTACGGACCTAGTCCGTGTAATTGCTACCATCATCTTTCAACTTTGCTTTCTCAAGGAACGCATTAAAATTCAACAGAACAACAGCACAGGCCATCTATCTACAAACAACATAGACAAGCAAGATACTATCAGGTACTAAGTTCATGATAAATTTAAGTTCAATTAATCATATTACTTAAGAACTCCCACTTAGATAGACATCTCTCTAATCCTCTAAGTGATCACGTGACCCAAATCAACTAAACCATGTCCGATCATCACGTGAGATGGAGTAGTTTCAATGGTGAACATCACTATGTTGATCATATCTACTATATGATTCACGCTCGACCTTTCGGTCTCCGTGTTCCGAGGCCATATCTGTTATATGCTAGGCTCGTCAAGTTTAACCCGAGTATTCCGCGTGTGCAACTGTTTTGCACCCGTTGTATTTGAACGTAGAGCCTATCACACCCGATCATCACGTGGTGTCTCAGCACGAAGAACTTTCACAACGGTGCATACTCAGGGAGAACACTTATACTTTGATAATTTAGTGAGAGATCATCTTATAATGCTACCGTCAATCAAAGCAAGGCAAGATGCATAAAAGATAAACATCACATGCAATCAATATAAGTGATATGATATGGCCATCATCATCTTGTGCTTGTGATCTCCATCTCCGAAGCACCGTCATGATCACCATCATCACCGACGCGACACCTTGATCTCCATCGTAGCATCGTTGTCGTCTCGCCAATCTTATGCTTCTATGACTATCGCTACCGCTTAGTGATAAAGTAAATCATTACAGGGCGATTGCATTGCATACAATAAAGCGACAACCATATGGCTCCTGCCCGTTGCCGATAACTCGGTTACAAAACATGATCATCTCATACAATAAAATTCAGCATCATGTCTTGACCATATCACATCACAACATGCCCTGCAAAACCAAGTTAGACGTCCTCTACTTTGTTGTTGCAAGTTTTACGTGGCTGCTACTAGGCTTAGCAAGAACCGTTCTTACCTACGCATCAAAACCACAACGATAGTTTGTCAAGTTGGTGCTGTTTTAACCTCCGCAAGGACCGGGCGTAGCCACACTCGGTTCAACTAAAGTTGGAGAAACTGACACCCGCCAGCCACCTGTGTGCAAAGCACGTCGGTAGAACCAGTCTCGCGTAAGCGTATGCGTAATGTCGGTCCGGGCCGCTTCATCCAACAATACCGCCGAACCAAAGTATGACATGCTGGCAAGCAGTATGACTTATATCGCCCACAACTCACTTGTGTTCTACTCGTGCATATGACATCTACGCATAAAAACCAGGCTCTGATACCACTTTTTGGAAATGTAGTAATTTCAAAAAAATTCCTACGCACACGCAAGATCATGGTGATGCATAGCAACGAGAGGGGAGAGTGTTGTCCACGTACCCTCGTAGACCGAAAGCGGAAGCGTTAGCACAACGCGGTTGATGTAGTCGTACGTCTTCACGATCCGACCGATCAAGTACCGAACGCACGGCACCTCCGAGTTCAGCACACGTTCAGCCCGATGACGTCCCTCGAACTCCGATCCAGCCGAGTGTTGAGGGAGAGTTTCGTCAGCACGACGGCGTGGTGACGATGATGATGTTCTACCAACGTAGGGCTTCGCCTAAGCACCGCTACAGTATTATCGAGGTGGACTATGGTGGAGGGGGGCACCGCACACGGCTAAAAGATCAAACGATCAATTGTTGTGTCTCTAGGGTGCCCCCTGCCCCCGTATATAAAGGAGCAAGGGGGGAGGTGCGGCCGGCCAGGAGGAGGCGCGCCAGGAGGAGTCCTACTCCTACCAGGAGTAGGACTCCCTCCCTTCCTTGTTGGAGTAGGAGAGGAGAGGGAAGGAGAGAGAGGGGGAAAGGAAAGGGGGGGCGCCGCCCCCCTCCTTGTCCAATTCGGACTTGGGGGGAGGGGCGCGCGGCTGCCCCTTGGCCTCCTCTCCTCTTCCACCACTTGGGCCCATGAGGCCCATTAACCTCCGGGGGGTTCCGGTAACCCCCTGGTACTCTGGTATATATCCGATAACCCCCGGAACCACTCCGGTGTCCGAATATAGTCGTCCAATATATCAATCTTCATGTCTCGACCATTTCGAGACTCCTCGTCATGTCCATGATCACATCCGGGACTCCAAACAACCTTCGGTACATGAAAACATGTAAACTCATAATATAACTGTCATCGTAACGTTAAGCGTGCGGACCCTACGGGTTCGAGAACTATGTAGACATGACCGAGACACGTCTCCGGTCAATAACCAATAGCGGAACCTGGATGCTCATATTGGCTCCCACATATTCTACGAAGATCTTTATCGGTCAGACCGCATAACAACATACGTTTGTTCCTTTTGTCATCGGTATGTTACTTGCCCGAGATTCGGTCGTCGGTATCTCAATACCTAGTTCAATCTCGTTACCGGCAAGTCTCTTTACTCGTTCTGTAATACATCATCTCACAACTAACTCATTAGTTGCAATGCTTGCAAGGCTTAAGTGATGTGCATTACCGAGTGGGCCCAGAGATACCTCTCCGACAATCGGAGTGACAATTCCTAATCTCAAAATACGCCAACCCAACAAGTACCTTCGGAGACACCTGTAGAGCACCTTTATAATCACCCAGTTACGTTGTGACGTTTGGTAGCACACAAAGTGTTCCTCCGGTAAACGGGAGTTGCATAATCTCATAGTCATAGGAACATGTATAAGTCATGAAGAAAGCAATAGCAACATACTAAACGATCGAGTGCTAAGCTAACGGAATGGGTCAAGTCAATCACATCATTCTCCTAATGATGTGATCCCGTTAATCAAATGACAACCCATGTCTATGGCTAGGAAACATAACCATCTTTGATCAACGAGCTAGTCAAGTAGAGGCATACTAGTGACACTCTGTTTGTCTATGTATTCACACAAGTATTATGTTTCCGGTTAATACAATTCTAGCATGAATAATAAACATTTATCATGATATAAGGAAATAAATAATAACTTTATTATTGCCTCTAGGGCATATTTCCTTCACTTGACACAGGCAAAGGCCATCCGCGCACCTTCTATGCATGCCGAGCGCTTCACTACCTCTACTCGGGGCAAGGCATCGCCAAGCCGCTTGACCAGGCTGAAGTAGCTGCTCGGAATGGGTCCGGCTGGCCATAGCCGGACTATGATGTCCTTCATGGCCAAACCGGACATCCTATGCAGCTCCGACAGCTGCATCATCTGATTGTTCAGCAGCGCTAGTCGCTCCGGCGCCAAGTACTGCAACCAGAAGAGCTTCTCCGTCACGTTACCTTCTTGGGCCCGGAAATACTGGGCGGCGTCGGCAGCACTCCTCGGGAGATCCGCAAAAGCGTCTGGAGCACTCCACAATCGATTTAGCAAAGCATATCTTTGACCGCCGAATATACTTTGTAAAAGAAAAGGCTTACGAGCCGCTATCTGTTTGGCTTGCTTGATCTCCTCGCGAGCAACCCGGGACTCGGACCGCGCCTCCTTCACAGCTTGAAGAGCCTTGGTGAGTTCGGCCGCTTGGGCCTTGTTCCTCTCCTCCAAGGACTCACACTTGTTGGCGGCCTCCTGGAGCGCTTGCTCTACTTCGGTCACCCTCGCCTCATACTGAAGGTGGGCGGCCTTTTCGGCCTCCACATCCGCAGCCGCTTTCTCTGCGGATGCTTTGCTTACCCTCGCCTAATCCTTGGCTTTGGTAAGGGCACTCTTGAGGGCCTCGACCTCGGTCGCGTTGCCTACAATCATTTACATAGCAGCGCACGAGCTTAAACTCTGAGTTTGCATTATACTTTAGGCTGGTTAGGGGTCTTTTTAAAAAGCATACCTTGGGCATCATCGAACTGCTTGTTAATGCGGTCGATCTCATCGTCAGCCAGCTTCAGTTTCTGCTGGAGCTCAGACACTTCAGCATCCTTGGCTGAAGTTGCTAGCAGTAAAGCCTGTTTTTCAAAATAGACAAGTATGTTATCTCCGAAATATTTGATCCTCTGTCCGCCCCCTTTTTCAAAAAGCCGAACGGAGTCTCAGGGGCTACTATCTATACACAGGCATATTTTTTACACACGCAAAAGCGACTAAGAATATTACATCACATACCTCAAAGCCTGTTAGCAGGCTAGTAAAAGCTTCGTTCAGCCCGCTTTTTGTGGACTGAACCTTCTCAACCACCGTACCCATTAGGGTACGGTGCTCTTCCACGATGGAAGCATGTCGAAGTGCTTCCCTCAATATATCCGGCGCCTCCTGTCAGGACCCCGATCCTAAGTCACACCGATCTAGCATGTAACACATCATATCACTTTGCGGCCTCACGCACGGTATTCCCACGGGTGCCACCTTACCTGGCCCAGGACCGTTTGCGCCTTTTGGCTCACGTATATGATAGTGTCGCTAGCATCCATATGACAGAGAACCCGGGCCGACATGACTAGTCGTGAACCCAAAGTGGCGCTAACTTACAGGGACATGCATACATGAACCAGCATCGAACGTGTCGGTCATCAGCGTGTGAATCCGGGCTGTAGCAACTGGGCTAACAGGACTCTAGTAAACCGGGCTGTAACAGGCTAGCAGGACTCTGGATGTCACCGCGTGACATTTCCTCGATGGGGCAGACACAGGAACGAAGTGTATCACATGCCGGCCAGTCTAGGTGTTTCGGAGCAGTAGTGCTGGGCTAGCAGGACTCCGGTAAACCGGGCTGTAGCGGACTACCAAGGCTCAGTGGAAGCACCAGACTACATTTCCCCATAAGAGAGGCTACCAAGGATAAACAACTAGATTGTCGGATCCCACACATACCAAGCATTTCAATCATACACACAATATGCTCGATATGTGCAAATACAACATGGCATCACAACAAGACTCTACGACTAAGAGTATTTATTCATTAGGCTCTGAGGAGCCAAGTATTACAAACATGGGTCTCATGACCCCAACATACAGAGCATACAAGCAACAAGCACATGCGGAAGCTTAACTTGTCTAAGTACAGACAACTACAAATGAAGAAGGCCGAGAAGCCTGACTATCTACAAGACCCTGCCGAGGGCACAAGATCGTAGCTGAGGTAACAAGCTAAACGTCGAAGTCCACGCGGAACTACTAACGAGACTGAAGTCTCTCTGCAAAACATAAGATAGGCAAACGTGAGTACAAATGTACCCAGCAAGACTTACATCAGAACTATCTACATATGCATCGGTATCAACAAAGGGGGTGGTGGAGTTTAACTTCAGCAAGCCAGCTTTGACTCAGTGGCTATCCTGAACTACGACTGCAAGTAACTCTTTTGAGGTGGCGCACACGAGTCCACATATTCACCAATCAATACACCACTATGGATCCGCTCCCGTCTCCTAACGAGAACGCCATCCATAGCACTCACACTTATCTTGCGAGTTTTAGAGTATCCACTTCAAGTTATCTATGAACTGTACAGGCAATCTAGAAGTCCTTTAACGCGAACACGGCTATTCGAATAGATCATTTATAACCCTGCAGGGGTGTACTTCTTCACACATGTTTCCACCACTTAGCGTCTGCACACGACATGTGCTCGGCAGACTTCAAGAGAAAGCCGACGTGGGTGTAGACCACGACCTACTAACCACACAAGTCTCTAGTTCAGGTTTATCGCCTATTTGGGTTCCATCCGCGAGGAGATCCGGCCATGGTTTCGCCCACAGCCCCAAACGATGTGTGCAGGGTTCCCGAGACACCAAACGGGCGCTCGGTACACCGTGCCACGATGTATTTACCGCATCATAGCCCACCCCTAGGGTCAGCGCTACACACGGCCTCCAACACATATCCTACAAACACCGGAAACTAGTTGCAACTCCTGGACAGAGGACAGGGGCGGTTAATAAGTCGAGCAGGGTCATATTTCAGGGCCCAATGTGTGGTAGTAGCTGTTCATGGATCACAAACACAGAACTCAGTTCCTAAGGAGGGTTTCAATGAGACAACCCACCATGTACTCCTACATGGCCTCTCACCGCTACCTTTACCAAATCGTGTTCACACACTTAGCTCACACACAGTAGGACATGTTCATCACCATTCCAATTCATCCCCGATGAATCAGACCTGACTCAACTCTAAGCAGTAGCAGGCATGACAAACAAGCATGAATGAGTAGGCACATCAGGGCTCAAACAACTCCTACTCATGCTAGTGGGTTTCATCTATTTACTGTGGCAATGACAGGTCATGCAGAGGAAAGGGGTTCAACTACCGCAGCATGTAACAGTTGAATCGTTGTTGTCCTAATGCAGTAAAAGAGAGCAGAAGCGGGAGAGTGGGATTGTATCGGAATGAACAAGGGGGTTTTGCTTGCCTGGCACTTCTGAAGATAGCATTGAGTCTTCATCAGTGTCAACGATAACAACGTCAGAACATCGTCTACCGAGAGGGGACAAATACCGGCAATAGAGAAGAAATACAATCAATGCGATGCACAATATGATGCATGATCATGACATGGCAAAATGAGTGTGTTGGGCTAATGCAACTACAACCAGCTGGGTTTGAGTCATTTTGAACCAAAGGTTCAATCCCAAACTCAACTTATGAATTTAAATAGTGCATTATCATGTTTGCACTAAACAGCAAGGTTAAGTTGCTTTAACATGCATGAAACTAGTACAGATGGAAAGATTGGATTTTTCTGATCATTTTTTCATATATAAATCTTTGCATTTGGAGTTACAGATTAATATCTATGATTTTTAGAAGTTTTGGGCATTTGCTGGAATTTCCTGAATAAGAATAAATCCAGTAAATGATTTATTGCGTCAGCATTGCGTCAGGGTGACGTCAGCAGTCAAAGGCGACGGTACAGGTCAAACCTGACCAGTGGGGTCCACTAATCAGTGGCCCAGTGACAATTAGTGACACAGACAGGTGGGTCCGGTCAACGACCACGTCAGCGAGGTCAACGCCGACGCGTGGGGCCACTGTGATTAGATTAACCTTAATCTATTTTTGTTAGCTGGTTAGTTAGGCAGTGGGGCCCGCCTTTCAATGTCACGGGAGGGGGGGTTAATTAGCGCGGTTTGACTGGCGGTTAGTCGCCGGCGAGGCCGAACGTGGCGGAGCGCGTCGGGTTCGTCGCTCTGGCGACCATTTGGGCGGCGGAGGCCATGTGCGAGGAGCCAGGGCTCATCCGCGTCGTTTGGAGCAAGCGGGAGAGGCGGGGGTGGCCTGAGCTCGCCGGGAACAAGCTCGGGGCGGCGGCCGGAGCACGACCAGGTGTGCGCGGGGTGCTGCAGGGCACGGCGGGAGCTGCAGGCGGCGGCTTTGGTCTTCTGGGAGGCTCCTGAGCACGATGGCATGCGCGGGCGCGAGCTGCGGTGGCTCTGGCTACGACGGTGGGGATCCACGGCGGCGCGACCACTCGGGTCCGGTGGTTAGCACGGCTACGGCGCGCGAGTGAAAAAACGAAGAGGGGGAACCGGCGGCGGGGCTCACAGCGGATCCGACGGAGGCGTCAGCAAGCTCGGTGGAGGTCCAACGCGGGCAGAAGGGCGACGGCGATCTCGGGCGGCCGGAGGTGAAGACGACGGCGATGGCAGCTCCACAGGGCATCCGGAGACGCACGGCTTGACGGAGAAGACGAGGACGACGGCGCGGAGCTCGTGGACACGACGGAGGGGCGAGGACGTGGCGGTGGCCGCAGGAGCAGCAAGCGGCGGCGACGGCGTGTTCGGTGGTGCTGCGGGGAGGGAGCTAGAGGAGAGGAAGAGAGCTCCAGAGTGAGGGGAGAAGCAGAGGGGGTCGAGGTCGTTCCTGTGGCGCGGAGACAGCGCGAGGGGGAAGCAGGAGGTGGAAGCGAAAGGTGGAGCTTGAGCGCGCGCCGACACGCCTCTGCCTACTGGCAGAGGTTGAAGACGGTGGGGCTTCTGGCAGAGGTTGAAGACGGTGGGGCTTCTGGTGGGCTGGGCCAGTTGGCTGGGCTGCCAAGTGGGCTGCACAGGCAGTAGGTCCAGGTAAGTTACAGGTAAGCTCTCTTTTCCTTTTGTTTCAGTTTTCTATTTCTTTTATTCTGTTTTGAATTAGTAAAAATACTAATCCATTTTGTAAAATCCTGAAAATAATTGTGGGCAGTGTTTGGATTATTTCCAACAACCCAAAACTAGTTTCAGAATTATTAGAGCATTTAAAAATATTTATAGGATTTAAATGCTCCAATTCAAATACGATATGAGTTAATTCAAAGATCCAGAATGTCCTAGAAATATATTCATCATTTTTGGCAGAGGTTTTCACCTTTATCAGAAATCATGAACATTTTCAAAGGGCATCTTGGGTTCTTTGAAAAAGATTTTGGATTGAACCTAGTTGAGTTCCATTTGGTGCTAGGGTTTGAACATCCCCATTTCAAGTTTAACTGAAATTTAAACATGATGCAAACACTCTAATGCATGCACTGACTAGGGTTGTGACAACTCACCCCCACTAAACAAGAATCTCGTCCCGAGATTCAAGCGTAGGGTAAGATGAGGGGGGACGCAAACTAACACAATCTTCATGATCCAACTGTCCTCATCGAAGATATTGATTCATTGCATCATCTTGAACTTGACATCCTTGCTTTCAAGATCTTCACCCAACACGGGGACAGAAGAGCGAGATAACTCCACAGGGATGGATCATCTTAATGAGCACAGGATCAATTCATGGAACGAGACGTAGAAACATCTCTTGAGCTGAGGGACAAAAACACATATGAGGAGCGATGGAAAGAAGCAGGTGATGAAGGTTCAGATTAGTAGGCAACAATTCCATGCTTAGAAGATGGTCATGGTTTCAAGATAGCGAGGAAATAATCGCCATGACTCCATAACAGGGCACATTAGGGAAGGTGACTCATAGAATTATTCCCTTAAGTGGCAAAAAGAATTACTTTGATACATAGATCATTGAGACTCTTTATACCAACCTAAGGCAATCACAATCGATCAGTTGAAGGAGTTCAAAAGAATGACATACTCGGACTAGAATGGATGATGTGGACTACCTTGTTGGAGACAACGCAATGGATGATTTTGCTTATCATCGGAAATGGATGGGACCCATGGTAAGTCCACTTTTGAAGATGATCTTGGACAACAACTGCTGAGAAGGGCAGCCCATGGGAATTTGGCACAATGGCGGTGCAAGCTGGGAACAAAATGCAACTGTTGGGAATGTTCCAACCATCATATCTGCCTGAGATTCAGATCCGATTGGTGATAGGATACTTCAGACTCAGCATGTCTGAAAAGAAAGTTTGCAACACAAATCGACGAGATGACGTTGCGAGATTCTCGGGAAATGAACTACGATGGTAAGCTCCAAAACATGAGCTGGTTCTGCTACACACATGTGAACACACTGTCCCAGACAAGCATGACCACGTGGTAGTCTTATAATAAAACACTACCGAGTTCTGATTGGGAACCATCATTGGAATAACGAAGTCTTGTGCAAGTCCGTCTGGGCCCTTCGGGAATAGCATTTGAACTTCCTATCCTTGAACAAATCAATCAGTGGTTTGGTGTGCTAGGGAATACGTATGGAGTGGAGGTAATTAATCTACCAAACCATAGGATACTTCGCACGTATGCATGACTGATTTGGGATGGTTCCAGGGGAAACAAAACAAACCTTTCTCCAATTCATGGTGGCAACTTACACCTAATGCACGTGAACTTGGAGAAAGTCACTTCTTTCACCAAAACATATACCTCATGAGCGGGACACGAAGACAATGCTTACAAAGTTTCCAACACTAGCTCAATGTCCAACATGACTCATGGAGGAGACAAGATGTTGTTGATGGGCTCAACAATAACTCATCGGAATTTCCATATCACTGGAATTCCACCATTATGTGAACAATGTGATAGTATTGGTCAGACCAAAAGATGTAATGGTGTATGCTCGAGGGATCAACCACGAGTAAGACAACATTACGATTATCGTTGGTTCTGATTTGATTTGACGATAGCCCATGCGACAATCAAAGATTGGATAAGACAATAGCGCCGACAATTGATCACGAGGATCAATCGATGAAGATATCATCTTTCTTCAACAAACACACAAACACAAGGATATCCCTTAGTGATGAACTAGGTCGGACAAGCTTTCATCTTCCAACTCTCCAAGTTGTTGTTCAGCTTAACCAACCAGTTCAGGGTATCCAACACAGATTCTTGGAGAAGGGGTGGTTACAAGAAACCAACTTGGCCGCGAGCTCAACATAACAGTCAGGGACAACCTGGTGATACTTCCGAGAAGATGATCGGAAAATCACGAACCACCGATACGTTATTAAGCTCGAGAACAATCTTGCTTTCCAGGGCAAGATGATATGATCAAAAGAGCGAGGGTTTGACATAATCCTAACTCATTGATCGAAGAGTGCACCTTGGAAAATGGACTAGGTAGCACGATCAATCCTAGAGTGATGATTAAATAATCAATACGCTAAGAATGAAATTTATCGTCCATTAACTACCAAGCAACAGAGTTGCTAGGAGTATTGATTTCACACATCATGGTTCACTTGTCGGCATTCCGGTTGCGACAACACGGGACGGAGGAATGAAAAATGATGGAAAGAAGTATCACTGCATCAAGAATTCATGGGAGATGCTGCAATTCTCATGACAATCCTGGCATAAAGGGGGTAATACTCCGAGGTAGAACAGAACAAAAGCTGGATTGGCATTTTGATCTGCGGAATACAACTACTTTGACCAGTCCAAGAAATGGATGAGGTGCTGGAGTTTGTTTCTCCTAGTCATTCCGGAATAGAATGGCTTGATGGAACGCAAGAGTAAAGGCAACGATGAACGAATGCACGCATACTCTTGACTATCAATTGATAGATGAAGGTCAGAAAACAACTAAAGAGGGACAACTCAAAGAACATATGATTTTCTGAGTTATGGATGCATAGACTAGCATGTCAACAAGTTCAACATATTTCTTCCAGATAATCCATGCAGAAAGGTAGGACTGGCAGATTCACAATGCAGAATGGAGAACTCATCAAGAGCACTCTTATTGTGATGTTTTGGTTCAATAAGGAACTTCTGCCATAAGTAGTTCATGGTATTGGAGGAAGGATTTACCATGGACCTTGAGGACTATCACGAAGGTTACTAATATCCTAAAGGAACTAGCAAACACTATCAACATGAAGTAAGTAGGGTGAATTTTGGGCTCAAAAACCTATGAGTAGAATACCTACTACTAAGTAGCATCACGGGATGCTTTCGAGAGTAATGGCCAGAATCATCACACTGGGGATACAAAGCATTGCTAGATTACTGAGTGGTTCTCTAAGACGACTGGGGTCATAATAATGGCTTCAACATATACACCGAGGCAACGGAGTACCTCAACAGACCGTTTGGTGTGCTTAATCTGGCCCAAAAGGACATTAGAAACGGGAAGAAGGGATTTGCAAATGCATCAGACTATTTAGAGAGCTAGGATGACTCGGACAGCATAACGGCTGTAAATGCTCAAAAAGATTTGAGACATCCTGCAAAATGGTGGCATAACCACTCCACAACATCATATCAAGGTTCCGAGACCAACTATGAACATACAGAAATAGTAGAAACTGAATTGGGGCTTGAAACCAACAATCCTACGAGTCTACGGATTAGTAACACGTGATCCTGATAGATAGATGAGAAGGTCTAATTCTTAATCCCCGTAGAAAAGAAGAGGGCGACTCAGATCAGAAAGGCATAAGGTAAAGGAGTAAAAAGAGCCTTACGTTCCCTTCCACAATCAATTCCCTTATATAACTAGAGCATTTCTAGACTCAACTTCGACCAGTTTGGCTTGGACCCTACAGGCAGTCAGACTCTGATACCAAAGCTGTCAGGACCCCGATCCTAAGTCACACCAATCTAGCATGTAACACATCATATCACTTTGCGGCCTGACGCACGGTATTCCCACGGGTGCCACCTTACCTGGTCCGGGACCGTTTGCGCCTTTTGGCTCACGTATATGATAGTGTCGCTAGCATCCATATGACACAGAACCCGAGCCAACATGACTAGTCGTGAACCCAAAGTGGCGCTAACTTACGGGGACAGGCATACATGAACCAGCATCGAACGTGTCAGTCATCAGCGTGTGAATTCGGGCTGTAGCAACTGGGCTAACCGGACTCCGGTAAACCGGGCTGTAGCAGGCTAGCAGGACTCCGGATGTCACCGCGTGACATTTCCCCGAAGGGACAGACACAGGAACGAACTGTATCACATGCCGGCCAGTCTAGGTGTTTTGGAGCAGTAGTGCTGGGCTACCAGGACTCCGGTAAACCGGGCTGTAGCGGACTACCAAGGCTTAGTGGAAGCACCAGACTACATTTCCCCATAAGAGAGGCTACCAAGGATAAACAACTAGATTGTCGGATCCCACACATACCAAGCATTTCAATCATACACACAATATGCTCGATATGTGCAAATACAACATGGCATCACAACAAGACTCTACTGTTGGGAATCGTAGCATAATTTTAAAATTTTCCTACGTTCACCAAGATGCATATATGGAGTCTACTAGCAACGAGGGGAAGGGAGTGCATCTACATACCCTTGTAGATCGCGAGCGGAAGCGTTCCAATGAACGTGGATGACGGAGTCGTACTCGCCGTGATCCAAATCACCGATGACCGAGTGCCGAACGGACGGCACCTCCGCGTTCAACACACGTACAGTGCAGCGACGTCTCCTCCTTCTTGATCCAGCAAGGGGGAAGGAGAGGTTGATGGAGATCCAGCAGCACGACGGCGTGGTGGTGGATGTAGCGGGTCTCGTGCAGGGCTTCGCCGAGCTTCTACGAGAGAGAGAGAGGTGTTGCAGGGGAGGAGGGAGGCGCCCAAGGCTGTTGTGTGCTGCCCTCCCTCCCCCCCTTTATATAGGCCCCTGGGGGGGTGCGCCAGCCCCAAGAGATGGGATCTCAAGGGGGGCGGCGGCCACAAGGGGGGGGAAGGGGTTGCCTTGCCCCCCAAGGCAAGGGGGAACTCCCCCCCTTAGGGTTCCCAACCCTAGGCGCAGGGGGAGGCCCAAGGGGGGCGCCCCAGCCCACTAGGTGCTGGTTCCCTTCCACTTTCAGCCCACGGGGCCCTCCGGGATAGGTGGCCCCACCCGGTGGTCCCGGTACAATACCGATAACCCCCGAAACTTTCCCGGTGGCCGAAACTGGACTTCCTATATATAATTCTTCACCTCCGGACCATTCCGGAACCTCTCGTGACGTCCGGGATCTCATCCGGGACTCCGAACAACTTTCGGGTTTCCGCATACATATATCTCTACAACCCTAGCGTCACCGGACCTTAAGTGTGTAGACCCTACGGGTTCGGGAGGCATGCAGACATGACCGAGACGCCTCTCCGGTCAATAACCAACAGCGGGATCTGGATACCCATGTTGGCTCCCACATGTTCCACGATGATCTCATCGGATGAACCACGGTGTCGAGGATTCAATCAATCCCGTATACAATTCCCTTTGCCAATCGGTATGTTACTTGCCCGAGATTCGATCGTCGGTATCCCAATACCTTGTTCAATCTCGTTACCGGCAAGTCTCTTTACTCGTACCGCAATGCATGATCCCGTGACTAACGCCTTAGTCACATTGAGCTCATTATGATGATGCATTACCGAGTGGGCCTAGAGATACCTCTCCGTCACACGGAGCGACAAATCCCAGTCTCGATCCGTGCCAACCCAACAGACACTTTCGGAGATACCCGTAATGCACCTTTATAGTCACCCAGTTACGTTGTGACGTTTGGCACACCCAAAGCACTCCTACGGTATCCGGGAGTTGCACGATCTCATGGTCTAAGGAAAAGATACTTGACATTGGAAAAGCTCTAGCAAACGAAACTACACGATCTTTTATGCTATGCTTAAGTTGGGTCTTGTCCATCACATCATTCTCCTAATGATGTGATCCCGTTATCAATGACATCCAATGTCCATAGTCAGGAAACCGTGACTATCTGTTTATTAACGAGCTAGTCAACTAGAGGCTTACTAGGGACAGGTTGTGGTCTATGTATTCACACATGTATCACGATTTCCGGACAACACAATTATAGCATGAATAATAGACAATTACCATGAACAAAGAAATATAATAATAACCATTTATTATTGCCTCTAGGGCATATTTCCAACAGTCTCCCACTTGCACTAGAGTCAATAATCTAGTTACATTGTGATGAATCGAACACCCATTGCGTCCTGGTGTTGATCATGTTTTGCTCTAGGGAGAGGTTTAGTCAACGGATCTGCTACATTTAGGTCCGTATGTACTTTACAAATATCTATGTCTCCATTTTGAACACTTTCACGAATGGAGTTGAAGCGACGCTTGATATGCCTGGTCTTCCTGTGAAACCTGGGCTCCTTCGCAAGGGCAATAGCTCCAGTGTTGTCACAGAAGAGAGTCATTGGGCCCGACGCATTGGGAATCACCCCTAGGTCGGTAATGAACTCCTTCATCCAGACTGCTTCCTGTGCTGCCTCTGAGGCTGCCATGTACTCCGCTTCACATGTAGATCCCGCCACGACGCTTTGCTTGCAACTGCACCAGCTTACTGCTCCTCTATTCAAAATATACACGTATCCGGTCTGTGACTTCGAGTCATCCAGATCTGTGTCGAAGCTAGCATCGACGTAACCCTTTACGACGAGCTCTTCGTCACCTCCATAAACGAGAAACATATCCTTAGTCCTCTTCAGGTACTTCAGGATATTCTTGACCGCTGTCCAGTGTTCCTTGCCGGGATTACTTTGGTACCTTCCTACCAAACTTACGGCAAGGTTTACATCAGGTCTGGTACACAGCATGGCATACATAATAGACCCTATGGCCGAGGCATAGGGGATGACACTCATCTGTTCTATATCTTCTGCCGTGGTCGGGCATTGAGCCGTGCTCAATTGCACACCTTGCAATACAGGCAAGAACCCCTTCTTGGACTGATCCATACTGAACTTCTTCAATATCTTGTCAAGGTATGTACTCTGTGAAAGACCAATGAGGCGTCTTGATCTATCTCTATAGATCTTGATGCCTAATATATAAGCAGCTTCTCCAAGGTCCTTCATTGAAAAACACTTATTCAAATAGGCCTTTATACTTTCCAAGAATTCTATATCATTTCCCATCAATAATATGTCATCCACATATAATATGAGAAATGCTACAGAGCTCCCACTCACTTTCTTGTAAACACAGGCTTCTCCATAAGTCTGTGTAAACCCAAACGCTTTGATCATCTCATCAAAGCGAATGTTCCAACTCCGAGATGCTTGCACCAACCCATAGATTGAGCGTTGGAGCTTGCATACTTTGTTAGCATTCTTAGGATCGACAAAACCTTCCGGCTGCATCATATACAACTCTTCCTTAATGAAGCCGTTAAGGAATGCCGTTTTGACGTCCATCTGCCATATCTCATAATCATAGTATGCGGCAATTGCTAACATGATTCAGACGGACTTCAGCTTCGCTACGGGTGAGAAAGTCTCATCGTAGTCAACCCCTTGAACTTGTCGATAACCCTTAGCGACCAGTCGAGCTTTGTAGATGGTCACATTACCATCTGCGTCCGTCTTCTTCTTAAAGATCCATTTGTTTTCTATGGCTCACCGCTCATCGGGCAAGTCAGTCAAAGTCCATACTTTGTTTTCATACATGGATTCTATCTCGGATTTCATGGCTTCTAGCCATTTGTCGGAATCCGGGCCCGCCATCGCTTCTTCATAGTTCGAAGGTTCACCGTTGTCTAACAACATGATTTCCAGGACAGGGTTGCCGTACCACTCTGGTGCGGAACGTGTCCTTGTGGACCTACGAAGTTCAGTAACTTGATCCGAAGCTTCATGATCATCATCATTAACTTCCTCCCCAGTCGGTGTAGGCACCACAGGAACATTTTCCCGCGCTGCGCTACTTTCCGGTTCGGAAGGGGTGACTATCACCTCATCAAGTTCCACTTTCCTCCCACTCAATTCTTTCGAGAGAAACTCCTTCTCTAGAAAGGACCCGTTCTTGGCAACGAAGATCTTGCCTTCGGATCTGAGGTAGAAGGTATACCCAATAGTTTCCTTAGGGTATCCTATGAAGACGCATTTTTCCGATTTGGGTTCGAGCTTTTCAGGTTGAAGTTTCTTGACATAAGCATCGCATCCCCAAACTTTTAGAAACGACAGCTTAGGTTTCTTCCCAAACCATAATTCATACGGTGTCGTCTCAACGGATTTAGACGGTGCCCTATTTAAAGTGAATGCGGCAGTCTCTAAAGCATAACCCCAAAATGAGAGCGGTAAATCGGTAAGAGACATCATAGATCGCACCATATCCAATAGAGTGCGATTACGACGTTCGGACACACCATTTCTCTGAGGTGTTCCAGGCGGCGTGAGTTGTGAAACTATTCCACATTTCCTTAAGTGTGTACCAAATTCGTGACTTAAATATTCTCCACCACGATCTGATCGTAAGAATTTTATTTTCCTGTCACGTTGATTCTCAACCTCACTCTGAAATTCCTTGAACTTTTCAAAGGTTTCAGACTTGTGTTTCATTAGGTAGACATACCCATATCTACTTAAATCATCAGTGAGAGTGAGAACATAACGATATCCTCCGCGAGCCTCAACACTCATTGGACCACACACATCGGTATGTATGATTTCCAATAAGTTGGTTGCTCGCTCCATTGTTTCGGAGAACGGAATCTTGGTCATCTTACCCATGAGGCATGGTTCGCACGTGTCAAATGATTCGTAATCAAGAGACTCCAAAAGTCCATCTGCATGGAGCTTCTTCATGCGCTTGACACCAATGTGACCAAGGCGGCAGTGCCACAAGTATGTGGGACTATCGTTATCAACTTTACATCTTTTGGTATTCACACTATGAACATGTGTAACATCACGTTCGAGATTCATCAAAAATAAACCATTGACTAGCGGGGCATGACCATAAAACATATCTCTCAAATAAATAGAACAACCATTATTCTCGGATTTAAATGAGTAGCCATCTCGAATTAAACGAGATCCAGATACAATGTTCATGCTTAAAGCTGGCACTAAATAACAATTATTGAGGTTTAAAACTAATCCTGTGGGTAGATGCAGAGGTAGCGTGCCGACGGCGATCACATCGACCTTGGAACCATTCCCGACGCGCATCGTCACCTCGTCCTTTGCCAGTCTCCGTTTATTCCGTAGTTCCTGCTTTGAGTTACAAATATGAGCAACCGCACCGGTATCAAATACCCAGGAGCTACTACGAGTACTGGTAAGGTACACATCAATTACATGTATATCACATATACCTTTGGCGTTGCCGGCCTTCTTGTCTGCTAAGTATTTGGGGCAGTTCCGCTTCCAGTGACCACTTCCCTTGCAATAAAAGCACTCAGTCTCAGGCTTGGGTCCATGCTTTGACTTCTTCCCAGTAACTGGTTTACCGGGCGCGGCAACTCCCTTGCCGTCCATCTTGAAGTTCTTCTTACCCTTGCCCTTCTTGAACTTAGTGGTTTTATTCACCATCAACACTTGATGTTATTTTCTGATCTCTACCTCAGCTGATTTCAGCATTGAATATACCTCGGGAATGGTCTTTTCCATCCCCTGCATATTGTAGTTCATCACAAAGCTCTTGTAGCTTGGTGGAAGCGACTGGAGGATTCTGTCAATGACCGCATCATCCGGGAGATTAACTCCCAGCTGAGACAAGCGGTTGTGCAACCCAGACATTCTGAGTATGTGCTCACTAACAGAACTGTTCTCCTCCATTTTACAGCTGAAGAACTTGTCGGAGACATCATATCTCTCGACCCGGGCATGAGCTTGAAAAACCAGTTTCAGCTCCTCGAACATCTCATATGCTCCATGTTTCTCAAAACGCTTTTGGAGACCCGGTTCTAAGCTGTCAAGCATGCCGCACTGAACGAGGGAGTAATCATCAGCACGCTGCTGCCAAGCGTTCATAACGTCTTGGTTCTCAGGGATTGGTGCTTCACCTAGCGGTGCTTCTAAGACATAATCTTTCTTGGCTGCTATGAGGATGATCCTCAAGTTCCGGACCCAGTCCGTATAGTTGCTGCCATCATCTTTCAGCTTGGTTTTCTCTAGGAACGCGTTGAAATTGAGGACAACGTGGGCCATTTGATCTACAATACATAGTGTAAAGATTTAGACTAAGTTCATGATAATTAAGTTCATATAATCAAATTATTTAATGAAATCCCACTCAGATAGACATCCCTCTAGTCATCTAAGTGAAACATGATCCGAATTCGACTAGGCCGTGTCCGGTCATCACGTGAGACGGACTAGTCAAGATCGGTAAACATCTCCATGTTGATCGTATCTTCTATACGACTCATGCTCGACCTTTCGGTCCTCCGTGTTCCGAGGCCATGTCTGTACATGCTAGGCTCGTCAAGTGAACCTAAGCGTATTGCGTGTGTTCCGAGGCCATGTCTGTACATGCTAGGCTCGTCAACACCCGTTGTATTCGAACGTTAGAATCTATCACACCCGATCATCACGTGGTGCTTCGAAACAACGAACCTTCGCAACGGTGCACAGTTAGGGTGAACACTTTCTTGAAATTATTATAAGGGATCATCCTACTTGCTACCGTCGTTCTAAGCAAATAAGATGCAAAAACATGATAAACATCACATGCAATCAAATAGTGACATGATATGGCCAATATCATCATGCTCCTTTGATCTCCATCTTCGGGGCACCATGATCATCTTTGTCACCGGCATGACACCATGATCTCCATCATCATGATCTCCATCATTGTGTCTTCATGAAGTCGTCACGCCAACGATTACTTCTACTTCTATGGCTAACGCGTTTAGCAATAAAGTAAAGTAATTTACATGGCGTTTATTTAATGACACGCAGGTCATACAAAATAATAAAGACAACTCCTATGGCTCCTGCTGGTTGTCATACTCATCGACATGCAAGTCGTGATTCCTATTACAAGAATATGATCAATCTCATACATCACATATCATTCATCACATCTTCTGGCCATATCACATCACATAGCACTTGCTGCAAAAACAAGTTAGACGTCCTCTAATTGTTGTTGCAAGTTTTTTTACGTGGTTTGTAGGTTTCTAGCAAGAACGATTTCTTACCTACGTATGACCACAACGTGATTTGCCAATTTCTATTTACCCTTCATAAGGACCCTTTTCATCGAATCTGTTCCGACTAAAGTAGGAGAGACAGACACCCGCTAGCCACCTTATGCAACTAGTGCATGTCAGTCGGTGGAACCTGTCTCACGTAAGCGTACGTGTAAGGTCGGTCTGGGCCGCTTCATCCTACAATGCCGCCGAAACAAGAAACGACTAGTAGCGGCAAGAAGAATTGGCAAACTCAACGCCCACAACTGCTTTGTGTTCTACTCGTGCATAGTAACTACGCATAAACCTGGCTCATGATGCCACTGTTGGGAATCGTAGCATAATTTTAAAATTTTCCTACGTTCACCAAGATGCATCTATGGAGTCTACTAGCAACGAGGGGAAGGGAGTGCATCTACATACCCTTGTAGATCGCGAGCGGAAGCGTTCCAATGAACGTGGATGACGGAGTCGTACTCGCCATGATCCAAATCACCGATGACCGAGTGCCGAACGGACGGCACCTCCACGTTCAACACACGTACGGTGCAGCGACGTCTCCTCCTTCTTGATCCAGCAAGGGGGAAGGAGAGGTTGATGGAGATCCAGCAGCACGACGGCGTGGTGGTGGATGTAGCGGGTCTCGTGCAGGGCTTCGCCGAGCTTCTACGAGAGAGAGAGAGGTGTTGCAGGGGAGGAGGGAGGCGCCCAAGGCTGTTGTGTGCTGCCCTCCCTCCCCCCCCTTTATATAGGCCCCTGGGGGGGTGCGCCAGCCCCAAGAGATGGGATCTCAAGGGGGGCGGCGGCCACAAGGGGGGGAAGAGGTTGCCTTGCCCCCCAAGGCAAGGGGGAACTTCCCCCCTTAGGGTTCCCAACCCTAGGCGCAGGGGGGAGGCCCAAGGGGGGCGCCCCAGCCCACTAGGGGCTGGTTCCCTTCCACTTTCAGCCCACGGGGCCCTCCGGGACAGGTGGCCCCACCCGGTGGTCCCGGTACAATACCGATAACCCCCGAAACTTTCCCGGTGGCCGAAACTGGACTTCCTATATATAATTCTTCACCTCCGGACCATTCCGGAACCTCTCGTGACGTCCGGGATCTCATCCGGGACTCCGAACAACTTTCAGGTTTCCGCATACATATATCTCTACAACCCTAGCGTCACCGGACCTTAAGTGTGTAGACCCTACGGGTTCGGGAGGCATGCAGACATGACCGAGACGCCTCTCCGGTCAATAACCAACAGCGGGATCTGGATACCCATGTTGGCTCCCACATGTTCCACGATGATCTCATCGGATGAACCACGGTGTCGAGGATTCAATCAATCCCGTATACAATTCCCTTTGTCAATCGGTATGTTACTTGCCCGAGATTCGATCGTCGGTATCCCAATACCTTGTTCAATCTCGTTACCGGCAAGTCTCTTTACTCGTACCGCAATGCATGATCCCGTGACTAACGCCTTAGTCACATTGAGATCATTATGATGATGCATTACCGAGTGGGCCCAGAGATACCTCTCCGTCACACGGAGCGACAAATCGCAGTCTCGATCCGTGCCAACCCAACAGACACTTTCGGAGATACCCGTAATGCACCTTTATAGTCACCCAGTTACGTTGTGACGATTGGCACACCCAAAGCACTCCTACGGTATCCGGGAGTTGCACGATCTCATGGTCTAAGGAAAAGATACTTGACATTGGAAAAGCTCTAGCAAACGAAACTACACGATCTTTTATGCTATGCTTAAGTTGGGTCTTGTCCATCACATCATTCTCCTAATGATGTGATCCCGTTATCAATGACATCCAATGTCCATAGTCAGGAAACCGTGACTATCTGTTGATCAACGAGCTAGTCAACTAGAGGCTTACTAGGGACAGGTTGTGGTCTATGTATTCACACATGTATCACGATTTCCGGACAATACAATTATAGCATGAATAATAGACAATTACCATGAACAAAGAAATATAATAATAACCATTTATTATTGCCTCTAGGGCATATTTCCAACATCTACGACTAAGAGTATTTATTCATTAGGCTCCGAGGAGCCAAGTATTACAAACATGGGTCTCATGACCCCAACATACAGAGCATACAAGCAACAAGCACATGCGGAAGCTTAACTTGTCTAAGTACAGACAACTACAAATGAAGAAGGCCGAGAAGCCTGACTATCTACAAGACCCTGCCGAGGGCACAAGATCGTAGCTGAGGTAACAAGCTAAACGTCGAAGTCCACGCGGAACTACTAACGAGACTGAAGTCTCTCTGCAAAACATAAGATAGGCAAACGTGAGTACAAATGTACCCAGCAAGACTTACATCAGAACTATCTACATATGCATCGGTATCAACAAAGGGGGTGGTGGAGTTTAACTTCAGCAAGCCAGCTTTGACTCAGTGGCTATCCTGAACTACGACTGCAAGTAACTCTTTTGAGGTGGCGCACACGAGTCCACATATTCACCAATCAATACACCACTATGGATCTGCTCCCGTCTCCTGACGAGAACGCCATCCATAGCACTCACACTTATCTTGCGAGTTTTAGAGTATCCACTTCAAGTTATCTATGAACTGTACAGGCAATCCAGAAGTCCTTTACCGCGGACACGGCTATTCGAATAGATCATTTATAACCCTGCAGGGGTGTACTTCTTCACACATGTTTCCACCACTTAGCGTCTGCACACGACATGTGCTCGGCAGACTTCAAGCGAAAGCCGACGTGGGTGTAGACCACGACCTAACTAACCACACAAGTCTCTAGTCCAGGTTTATCACCTATTCGGGTTCCATCCGCGAGGAGATCCGGCCGGGGTTTCGCTCACAGCCCCAAACGATGTGTGTAGGGTTCCCGAGACACCAAACGGGCACTCGGTACACCGTGCCACGGTGTATCTACCGCATCATAGCCCACCCCTAGGGTCAGCGCTACGCACGACCTCCAACACATATCCTACAAACACCAGAAACTAGTTGCAACTCCTGGACAGAGGACAGGGGCGGTTAATAAGTCGAGCACGGTCATATTTCAGGGCCCAACGTGTGGTAGTAGCTGTTCATGGATCACAAACACAGAGCTCAGTTCCTGAGGACGGTTTCAATGAGACAACCCACCATGTACTCCTACATGGCCTCTCACCACTACCTTTACCAAATCGTGTTCACACACTTAGCTCACACACAGTAGGACATGTTCATCACCATTCCAATTCATCCCCGATGAATCAGACCCGACTCAACTCTAAGCAGTAGCAGGATAGACAAACAAGCATGAATGAGTAGGCACATCAGGGCTCAAACAACTCCTACTCATGCTAGTGGGTTTCATCTATTTACTGTGGCAATGATAGGTCATGTAGAGTAAAGGGGTTCAACTACCGTAGCATGTAACAGTTGAATCGTTGTTGTCCTAATGCAGTAAAAGAGAGCAAAAGCGGGAGAGTGGGATTGCATCGGAATGAACAAGGGGGGTTTTGCTTGCCTGGCTCTTCTGAAGATAGCATTGAGTCTTCATCAGTGTCAACGATCACAACGTCGGAACATCGTCTACCGAGAGGGGACAAATACCGGCAATAGAGAAGAAATACAATCAATGCGATGCACAATATGATGCATGATCATGACATGGCAAAATGAGTGTGTTGGGCTAATGCAACTACAACCAGCTGGGTTTGAGTCATTTTGAACCAAAGGTTCAATCCCAAACTCAACTTATGAATTTAAATAGTGCATTATCATGTTTGCACTAAACAGCAAGGTTAAGTTGCTTTAACATGCATGAAACTAGTACAGATGGAAAGATTGGATTTTTTTGATCATTTTTCATATATAAATCTTTGCATTTGGAGTTACAGATTAATTTCTATGATTTTTAGAAGTTTTGGGCATTTTCTGGAATTTCCTGAATAAGAATAAATCCAGTAAATGATTTGTTGCGTCAGCATTACGTTAGGGTGACGTCAGCAGTCAAAGGCGATGGTACAGGTCAAACTTGACCAGTGGGGTCTACTAGTAAGTGGCCCAGTGACAATTAGTGACACAGACAGGTGGGTCCGGTCAACGGCCACGTCAGCAAGGTCAACGCCGACGCGTGGGGCCACTGTGATTAGATTAACCTTAATCTATTTTTGTTAGCTAGTTAGTTAGGTCGTGGGGCCCGCGTGTCAGTGTCACGGAGGGCGGGGTTAATTAGCGCGGGTTGACCGGTTTGACCGGCGGTTAGTCGCCGGCGAGGCCGAACGCGGCAGAGCGCGTCGGGTTCGTCGCTCCGGCGACCATTTGGGCGGCGGAGGCCACGGGCGAGGAGCCAGGGCTCGTCCGTGTCGTCTGGAGCAAGCGGGAGAGGCGGGGGTGGCCTGAGCTCGCTGGGAACGAGCTCGAGGCGGCGGCCGGAGCACGACCAGGTGTGCGCGGGGTGCTGCAGGGCACTGCGGGAGCTGCGGGCGGCGGCTTTGGTCTTCTGGGAGGCTCCTGAGCATGATGGCATGCGCGGGCGCGAGCTGCGGTGGCTCTGGCCATGATGGTGAGGATCCACGGCGGCGCGACCGCTCGGGTCCGGTGGTTAGCACGGCTACGGCGCGCGAGTGACAAAACGTAGAGGGGGAAACGGCAGCGGGGCTCACAGCGGATCCGACGAAGGCGTCAGCAAGCTCGGTGGAGGTCCAACGCGGGCAAAACAGCGACGGCGATCTCGGACGGCCGGAGGTGAAGACGACGGCGATGGCGGCTCCACAGGGCATCCAGAGACGCACGGCTTGACGAAGAAGACGAGGACGACGGCGCGGAGCTCGTGGACACGACGGAGGGGCGAGGACGTGGCGGTGGCCGCAACAGCAGCAAGCGGCGGCGACGGCGTGTTCGGTGGTGCTGCGGGGAGGGAGCTAGAGGAGAGGGAGAGAGCTCTAGAGTGAGGGGAGAGGCAGAGGGGGTCGAGGCCGTTCCTGTGGCGCGGAGACAGCGCGAGGGGGAAGCAGGAGGTGGAAGCAGGAGGTGGAGCTCGGGCGCGCGCGCGTCGACACGCCTCTGCCTACTGGCAGAGGTTGAAGATGGTGGGGCTTCTGGTGGGCTGGGCCAGTTGGATGGGCTGCCAAGTGGGCTGCACAGGCAGTAGGTCCAGGTAAGTTACAGGTAAGCTCTCTTTTCCTTTTGTTTCAGTTTTCTATTTCTTTTATTCTGTTTTGAATTAGTAAAAATACTAATCCATTTTGTAAAATCCTGAAAATAATTGTGGGCAGTGTTTGGATTATTTCCAACAACCCAAAACTAGTTTCAGAATTATTAGAGCATTTAAAAATATTTATAGGATTTAAATGCTCCAATTCAAATACGATATGAGTTAATTCAAAGATCCAGAATGTCCTAGAAATATATTCATCATTTTTGGCAGAGGTTTTCTCCTTTATGACAAATCATGAACATTTTCAAAGGGCATCTTGGGTTCTTTGAAAAAGATTTTGGATTGAACCTAGTTGAGTTCCATTTGGTGCTAGGGTTTGAACATCCCCATTTCAAGTTTAACTGAAATTTAAACATGCTGCAAACACTCTAATGCATGCACTGACTAGGGTTGTGACACCTCTGGATTGATGGAGGTCGTCGGTGGAGTCGGAGCTCCCCCCTCCTTCAAAGGGGGCTGCTCACTCGATTCCGGAGCCACGTGGGTCTCCGGAGTCGTATTCGGCTGGGGGCCGGACTGGTCCGGGCCCCCGTCATCAGTTTCCATGGGGGTTGTGCCCCCCATGTTTTCGGCAACCGAGGCATTACCCTCTGGCGCCGTTTCTGCGGCCTTCCGCACCTCTCCCTGGCCCAGAGAGGTCCTCTGGGACAACACCTCGGTGTCGTCCGCGGCATGAGGTCGAGAGGCTCGCGGAGGCGTTTCACTCTCCATCATCTCCGGCGCCAGAGAATTCCCCGAGGACGATGATTGTTGGGGGAGATCACGGGCCGGACTGAAACACATAGATGATATGTCATCCTACAATTTATAAAAAATGGATATATACAGTATCTTTGAATACTTACGATTCGGCCAGGGGCTTCAGCCTGGGGTGCCACTCAGGGACGGCTTCGGCGTCCGATTCCGAATTGTCCGAAAGGGAGATCTTCCCCTTCTTGGACGCCTCCGCCTCTAGGTCCACGGAAGCCCCCCTTTTCTTCTTACCCCCCTTAAGGGGAGAATTGCTCTCCTCCTCTTCCTCTTCGTCTTCATTTCCCTCGTGGGAGGAGAGAGCTTCGGTATGTTCGAACGCTATGTCTGAAGTACCTTTACAGCAAAGGCCACTTCTGGCCTCCTTGCCCTTCTTCTTGGCCTTCTTCTCCGGCGCCGGATCCGCCCCGCCTTCTTCGTTCAGCCCTGAAGGATGAGGGGAAGGCTTAGCATACTCCTTGGATCTACAAGTTGAGGATACGTTTGGAAACCTGAAAAACTTACTGGAGTAGCCGGATGAGCGCAGTCGAGGCCGAGGTCTTCGGTCGTTTTCGGCCACAACTTTTGGGCCTTGAAAAGCAGCTTCCATATATCTTCGTGCGTTGTGCCGAAGAACCGCTGCAAGGTCCGGGGACTGACCGGATCAAACTGCCACATATGGAGAGTCCGACGTTGGCAGGGGAGAATCCGACGAAAAAGCATCACCTGGATCACGTTGGCAAGACTAGTGTTCTTCTCCATCATGCTCTTGACGCGCTTCTGCAGCGTCATCACCTCGTCGGACGACGTCTGATACGTCTCCAACGTATCTATAATTTTTTAGTGTTCCATGCTATTATATATATTATCCATCTAGGATGTTTTATATGCATTTATATGCTATTTTATATGATTTTTGGGACTAACCTATTAACCTAGAGCCCAGTGCCAGTTTCTGTTTTTTCCTTGTTTTTGAGTTTTACAAAAAAGGAATACCAAACGGAGTCCAATTGACGTGCCAATTTTTTGATGATTTTTATGGACCAAAAGAAGCCCCAGGAGTAAAAGAGTTGGGCCAGAAGAGCCCCGGGCCGTCCACGAGGGTGGGGGGCACGTCCCCCTATCTCGTGGACGACTCGGAGACCCCCCCCTGACGTGAGACCTACGCCAAAAATTCCTATAAATACAGAAACCTCCAGAAAATAACCTAGATCGGGAGTTCCGCCGCCGCAAGCCTCTGTAGCCACCAAAAATCAATCGGGGCCCTGTTCCGGCACCCTGCCGGAGGGGGGATCCCTCATCGGTGGCCATCTTCATCATCCCGGCGCTCTCCATGACGAGGAGGGAGTAGGTCACCCTCGGGGCTGAGGGTATGTACTAGTAGCTATGTGTTTGATCTCTCTCTCTCTCTCTCTCGTGTTCTTGATTTCGCATGATCTTGATGTATCGCGAGCTTTCCTATTATAGTTGGATCTTATGATGTTTCTCCCCCTCTACTCTCTTGGAATGGATTGAGTTTTCCCTTTGAAGTTATCTTATCGGATTGAGTCTTTAAGGATTTGAGAACACTTGATGTATGTCTTGCATGTGCTTATCTGTGGTGACAATGGGATATTCACATGATCTACTTGATGTATGTTTTGGTGATCAACTTGCGGGTTTAGTGACCTTGTGAAATTATGCATAGGGGTTGGCACACGTTTTCGTCTTGACTCTCCGGTAGAAACTTTGGGGCACTCTTTGAAGTACTTTGTGTTGGTTTGAATAGATGAATCTGAGATTGTGTGATGCATATCGTATAATCATACCCACGGATACTTGTGGTGACATTGGAGTATCTAGGTGACATTAGGGTTTTGGTTGATGTGTGTCTTAAGGTGTTATTCTAGTACGAACTCAAGGATTGATCGAACGGAAAGAATAGCTTCGTGTTATTTTACTACGGACTCTTGAATAGATCGATCAGAAAGGATAACTTTGAGGTGGTTTCGTACCCTACAATAATCTCTTCGTTTGTTCTCCGCTATTAGTGACTTCGGAGTGACTCTTTGTTGCATGTTGAGGGATTGTTATATGATCTAATTATGTTATTATTGTCGAGAGAACTTGCACTAGTGAAAGTATGAACCTTAGGCCTTGTTTCAACGCATTGCAATACCGTTTGTGCTCACTTTTATCATTAGTTACCTTGCTGTTTTTATATTTTCAGATTACAAAAACCTATATCTACCATCCATATTGCACTTGTATCACCATCTCTTCGCCGAACTAGTGCACCTATACAATTTACCATTGTATTGGGTGTGTTGGGGACACAAGAGACTCATTGTTATTTGGTTGCAGGGTTGTTTGAGAGAGACCATCTTCATCCTATGCCTCCCACGGATTGATAAATCTTAGGTCATCCACTTGAGGGATATTTGCTACTGTCCTAGAAACCTCTGCACTTGGAGGCCCAACAACGTCTACAAGAAGAAGGTTGTGTAGTAGACATCAAGCAATTTCTGGCGCCGTTGCCGGGGAGGTGAGTGCTTGAAGGTATATCTTTAGATCTTGCAATCGAATCTTTTAGTTTCTTGTTTTATCACTAGTTTAGTCTATAAAAGAAAACTACAAAAAAATGGAATTGAGGGTGCCTCATATGCTTCATCTTTTTAATGTCTTCCATGAAAATAAGGATTCCGATAATTGTGCTCAATTGCTAGAGGAAGAATGCATTAGAATGTTTGGCACTAAATCTTTGAATGATGAGCATGATTGCAATGATGTGAGTACGAATTCTTTGAATATCCATGATGCTAAAGATATGCAAAGCCACAAGCTTGGGGATGCTATGTTTGACGAAGATGATATTTTTTGTCCCCCAAGTTTTGATGAGCAAATTTATTATGATGATAGCATGCCTCCTATTTATGATGATTATATTGATGAAAGTGGGTTTGGAAGAGTGTCAACTTTAGGAAGTAATGATCCCACTATTTTGAAGGGTGTTGAATCTTATTGTGATAATTATGAAAGTGGATTTGGAGAGGTCATGACTTTATTTAGTGATGAATCCACTATTTCGGAAGAGGTTCCAATTGATTATGAGAATAAAGTTGCTATCTATGATGATTATTGTGATGACATGTATGCTATGAAGAATAATGATAACCATGAAACTTGTCATCATGATTTTAGTTTTCAATTGGATTATGCCTCACATGATAGTTATTTTGTTGAGTTTGCTCCCACTATTATTCATGAGAAGAAATTTGCTTATGTGGAGAGTAATAAAAATTCTATGCTCGTAGATCATGAAAAGAATGCTTTATGTGATGGTTATATTGTTGAATTCATTCATGATGATACTGAAAATTATTATGAGGGAGGAACATATGCTTGTAGGAATTGCAATAATATCAAGTTTCCTCTCTATGTGCTTAAAGTTTTGAAGTTATGCTTGTTTTGCCTTCCTATGCTAGTTGATTATTGTTCCCATAAGTTGTTTGATCACAAAATCCCTATGCATAGGAAGTGGGTTAGACTTAAATGTGCTAGTCATATTCTTCATTATGCTCTCTTTATGTTTCAATCCTTATCTTTTATGTGAGCATCATTGAAATCATCATGCCTAGCTAGGGGCGTTAAACGATAGCGCTTGTTGGGAGGCAACCCAATTTTATTTTTGTTCTTTGCATTTTGCTCCTGTTTAGTAATAAATAATTCATATAGCCTCTGTTTAGATGTGGTTTTATGTTTTAATTAGTCTTTGTGCCAAGTAGAACCTTTGGGAAGACTTGGGTGAAGTCTATGCAATCTTGCTGTAAAAAAACAGAAACTTTTGCGCTCACGAGATTAGCTGCCATTTTTTACTGGAGAGTGCTATTAGGTTGATTATTTTTGCAGAATATTAATAGACAAATTCTTCACGTCCACCAATTTATTTCAGAATTTTTGGAGTTACACAAGTATTTGAATGATACAGATTGCTACAGACTGTTCTGTTTTTGACAGATTCTGTTTTCTATGTGTTGTTTGCTTATTTTGATGAATCTATGAGTAGTATCGGAGGGTATGAACCATAGAGAAGTTGGAATACAGTAGATATTACACCAATATGAATTTAGAATGAGTTCACAACAGTACCTAAGTGGTGATTTATTTTCTTATACTAACAGAGCTTACGAGTTTTCTGTTGAGTTTTGTGTTGTGAAGTTTTCAAATTTTGGGTAAAGATTCGATGGACTATGGAATAAGGAATGGCAAGAGCCTAAGCTTGGGGATGCCCAAGGCACCCCAAGGTAATATTCAAGGACAACCAAGAGCCTAAGCTTGGGGATGCCCCGGATGGCATCCCCTCTTTCGTCTTCGTTCATCGGTAACTTTACTTGGAGCTATATTTTTATTCACCACATGATATGTGTTTTGCTTGGAGCATCATTTTATTTTATTTTGCTTGCTGTTTGAATAAAATACCAAGATCTGAAATTCTTAAATGTTAGAGAGTCTTCACATAGTTACATAATTATTCAACTACTCATTGATCTCCACTTATATTTTTCGGAGTAGTTTGTCGTTTGCTCTAGTGCTTCACTTATATCTTTTTAGATCACGGTGGTGGTTTTATTTTATAGAAATTATTGATCTCTCATGCTTCACTTATATTATTTTGAGAGTCTTTTAGAATAGCATGGTAATTTGCTTTGGTTATAAAATTAGTCCTAATATGATGGGCATCCAAGATGGGTATAATAAAAACTTTCATATAGAGTGCATTAAAAACTATGAGAAGTTTGATACTTGATAATTGTTTTGAGATATAAAGATGGTGATATTAGAGTTGTGCTAGTTGAGTAATTGTGAAATTGAGAAATACTTGTGTTGAGGTTTGCAAGTCCCGTAGCATGCACGTATGGTAACCGTTGTGTGACAAATTTGAAGCATGAGGTGTTTCTTTGATTGCCTTCCTTATGAGTGGCGGTCGGGGACGAGCGATGGTCTTTTACTACCAATCTATCCCCCTAGGAGCATGCGCGTAGTGCTTGGTTTTGATGACTTGTAGATTTTTGCAATAAGTATGTGAGTTCTTTATGACTAATGTTGAGTCCATGGATTATACGCACTCTCACCCTTCCATCATTGCTAGCCTCTTCGGTACCATGCATTGCCCTTTCTCACCTCGAGAGTTGGTGCAAACTTCGCCGGTGCATCCAAACCCCGTGATACGATACGCTCTATCACACATAAACCTCCTTATATCTTCCTCGAAACAGCCACCATACCTACCTATTATGGCATTTCCATAGCCATTCCGAGATACATTGCCATGCAACTTTCCACCGTTCCGTTTATTATGACACACTTCATCATTGTCATATTGCCTTGCATGATCATGTAGTTGACATCATATTTGTGGCAAAGCCACCGTTCATAATTTTTTATACATGTCACTCTTGATTCATTGCACATCCCGGTACACCGCCGGAGGCACTCATATAGAGTCATATTTTGTTCTAGTATCGAGTTGTAATCCTTGAGTTGTAAATAAATAGAAGTGTGATGATCATCATTATTAGAGCATTGTCCTATGTGAGGAAAAAAAAGAGAAAGGCCAAATAAAAAAAGAGAAGGCCCAAAAAAATGCCAAATAAAAAAAGAAGGCCCAAACAAAAAAAGAGAGAAAAAGAGAGAAGGGACAATATTACTATCCTTTTTCCACACTTGTGCTTCAAAGTAGCACCATGATCTTCATGATAGAGAGTCTCTTATTTTGTCACTTTCATATACTAGTGGGAATTTTTCATTATAGAACTTGGCTTGTATATTCCAACGATGGGCTTCCTCAAAATGCACTAGGTCTTCGTGAGCAAGCAAGTTGGATGCACGCCCACTTAGTTTCTTTTGTTGAGCTTTCATACATTTATAGCTCTAGTGCATCCGTTGCATGGCAATCCCCACTCCTCGCATTGACATCAATTGATGGGCATCTCCATAGCCCGTTGATTAGCCGCATCAATGTGAGACTTTCTCCCTTTTTGTCTTCTCCACACAACCTCCATCATCATATTCTATTCCACCCATAGTGCTATGTCCATGGCTCGCGCTCATGTATTGCGTGAAAGTTGAAAAAGTTTGAGAATACTAAAGTATGAAACAATTGTTTGGCTTGTCATCGGGGTTGTGCATGATGAGAGCATTTTGTGTGACGAAGATGGAGCATGGCCAAACTATATGATTTTGTAGGGATGAGCTTTCTTTGGCTATGTTATTTTGAGAAGACATAATTGCTTGGTTAGTATGCTTGAAGTATTATTATTTTTATGTCAATATTAAACTTTTGTCTTGGATCTTTCGGATCTGAACATTCATGCCACAATAAGGAAAATTACATTGAAAATTATGTTAGGTAGCATTCCACATCAAAAATTCTGTTTTTATCATTTACCTACTCGAGGACGAGTAGGAATTAAGCTTGGGGATGCTTGATACGTCTCCAACGTATATATAATTTTTGATTGTTCCATGCTATTATATTATCCATCTAGGATGTTTTATATGCTATTTTATATGATTTTTGGGACTAACCTATTAACCTAGAGCCCAGTGCCAGTTTCTGTTTTTTCCTTGTTTTTGAGTTTTACAGAAAAGGAATACCAAACGGAGTCCAATTGACGTGCCAATTTTTTGATGATTTTTTATGGACCAAAAGAAGCCCCCGAAGTAAAAGAGTTGGGCCAGAAGAGCCCCGGGCCGTCCACGAGGGTGGGGGCGCGTCCCCCTATCTCGTGGATGACTCGGAGACCCCCCCTGACGTGAGACCTACGCCAAAAATTCCTATAAATACAGAAACCTCCAGAAAATAACCTAGATCGGGAGTTCCGCCGCCGCAAGCCTCTGTAGCCACCAAAAATCAATCGGGGCCCTGTTCCGGCACCCTGCCGGAGGGGGGATCCCTCATCGGTGGCCATCTTCATCATCCCGGCGCTCTCCATGACGAGGAGGGAGTAGGTCACCCTCGGGGCTGAGGGTATGTACTAGTAGCTATGTGTTTGATCTCTCTCTCTCTCGTGTTCTTGATTTCGCATGATCTTGATGTATCGCGAGCTTTGCTATTATAGTTGGATCTTATGATGTTTCTCCCCCTCTACTCTCTTGTAATGGATTGAGTTTTCCCTTTGAAGTTATCTTATCGGATTGAGTCTTTAAGGATTTGAGAACACTTGATGTATGTCTTGCATGTGCTTATCTGTGGTGACAATGGGATATTCACATGATCTACTTGATGTATGTTTTGGTGATCAACTTGCGAGTTTAGTGACCTTGTGAAATTATGCATAGGGGTTGGCACACGTTTTCGTCTTGACTCTCCGGTAGAAACTTTGGGGCACTGTGAAGTACTTTGTGTTGGTTTGAATAGATGAATCTGAGATTGTGAGATGCATATCGTATAATCATACCCACGGATACTTGTGGTGACATTGGAGTATCTAGGTGACATTAGGGTTTTGGTTGATGTGTGTCTTAAGGTGTTATTCTAGTACGAACTCTAGGATAGATCGAACGAAAGAATAGCTTCGTGTTATTTTACTACAGACTCTTGAATAGATCGATCAGAAAGGATAACTTTGAGGTGGTTTCGTACCCTACAATAATCTCTTCGTTTGTTCTCCGCCATTAGTGACTTTGGAGTGACTCTTTGTTGCATGTTGAGGGGTTGTTATATGATCTAATTATGTTATTATTGTCGAGAGAACTTGCACTAGTGAAAGTATGAACCTTAGGCCTTGTTTCAACGCATTGCAATACCGTTTGTGCTCACTTTTATCATTAGTTACCTTGCTGTTTTTATATTTTCAGATTACAAAAACCTATATCTACCATCCATATTGCACTTGTATCACCATCTCTTCGCCGAACTAGTGCACCTATACAATTTACCATTGTATTGGGTGTGTTGGGGACACAAGAGACTCTTTGTTATTTGGTTGCAGGGTTGTTTGAGAGAGACCATCTTCATCCTATGCCTCCCACGGATTGATAAACCTTAGGTCATCCACTTGAGGGAAATTTGCTACTGTCCTACAAACCTCTGCACTTGGAGGCCCAACAACGTCTATAAGAAGAAGGTTGTGTAGTAGACATCAACGCCCAGTCCAGGCCCTTGTTAATCCATGATGCAAGCTACATTGGAGGACCGGATTTGAACTCGGGAGTGGCGGCCCATATGGTGTCACGGGGTTCCGTGATGTAGAACCACTCCTGTTGCCATCCCTTCACGGTCTCTACGAAGGTCCCCTTGGGCCAAGTGACGTTGGGGAGCTTGCTCACCATGGCGCTGCCACACTCCGCGTGTTGACCCTCGACCACTTTCGGGTTCACGTTTAAGACCTTGAGCCACAGGCCAAAGTGGGGGGGGGGGGAATGCGGAGGAACGCCTCACACACGATGATGAACGCCGAGATGTTGAGGAAGGAATTCGGGGCTAGATCATGGAAATCTAGCCCGTAATAGAACATGAGCCCGCGGACGAAAGGGTGGAGAGGAAACCCTAGTCCGTGAAGGAAGTGGGGGATGAACACTACCCTCTCATTAGGCTCTGGGGTGGGAATGATCTGCTTTTTGGCAGGGAGACGGTGGGCGATTTCCGCGGCTAAGTACCCCGCTTCCCGGAGTTCCTTGATGTTCCCCTACGTGACGGAGGAGGCCATCCACTTGCCCTGCACTCCAGATCCGGACATGGCTGGAGTGTTTGCTGGGGACGGAAAGGATTGAAACTTGGGCGCTGGAGCTCGAGGGCGGATGGGCTGAGGAGGAAGAAGGCGGGGGGTAAAAAGATGGATCCTTATCTTCTTATAAAGGCAGTGAATATCGAGCGTCCCCCCACGAGCCTTAAAACTCACCTATTCCCAAGGGGTCGTGCAAATGGCACGGTTGGATTACCCAAACCCGTATCGATAAGAATCCCGCAATAAGGGGACACGATCTCTTCTTTGACAAGACGTGTCAATGAAGACCGCGCCTCGAAAAGCGAAGCGGGAGGCTGAAAAAGGGTTCGAAATAATAATAAGGCCAGGACGTAACGTCTCGCCGGAAAAGCTGTCAGTAGACATGGCTTGTTTTGTTTAAGTATTTTGCCCTTGTGGTTCAGGGTTGTAACTATTGTACAGAGCCGGATATAGTTCTTTTGGTCAACTAGTTTGAAGTATTCGGAGGAGGAACCCGCCTTACAATGCCGAAGACAATCTGCGCGCCGGACACATCGTCATTGAATCCTGGTTCAGGGGCTACTGAGGGAGTCCTGGATTAGGGGGTCCCCGGGCGTCCGAGGTATATGATATGGGCCGGACTGATGGGCTGTGAAGATACAAGATAGAAGGCCTTCTTCTCCCCTGTCCGGATGGACTCTCCTTTGCGTGGATGGCAGCTTGGCGTTCGGATGTGAAGATTCATTTCTCTGTAAACCGACTCTGTACAACCCTAGGGCCCTCCGGTGTCTATATAAACCGGAGGGTTTAGTCCGTAGAGAGAAAAAAACACAATCATACAGGCTAGACATCTAGGGTTTAGCCATTACGATCTCGAGGTAGATCAACTCTTGTAACCTTTATACTCATTAAAGTCAATCAAGCAGGAAGTAGGGTATTACCTCCATTAAGAGGGCCCGAACCTGGGTAAACATCGTGTCCCCTGCCTCCTGTTACCTTCGATCCTCAGACGTACAGTTCGGGACCCCGTACCCGAGATCGGCCGGTTTTGACACCGGCAGCCCTCTCAGGCCATTACCCTTTTTAGCCGTCGGATCTCAATTAGTGGGTGTTTCTGGCCATTGGATCCTCCTCTAATCCTGCCTGGGCTTCCTTGGCTGTGCTGGTCGCGCACATGGATTTGGCCGCTGCTCCCGAAACAAAATCCACCATCTGCTGTTAATTGGGCCTATTGGGCCTTGGGCCTGTAGTAATCGCTTTTGTGTCCATCATCAAACGAGAAAAAAAAACATGGACCACACACATGGGAAGGAAGAGGCGCGGGTCGGTCGACGCAATCTGTGCGAGGTGCTTGATGTTGTTGACCATGCCAGCGGACAGACGTTTGCGGTCAAGATGAATCGTTCCTGCGAACCAAGAGACAGAGTGGGCAGGAGAGGACTCGTCGGGTGACGCCAAGGGGCGGTGACAAGGTAACGAATCGCCCCTGTCAATTGTACTCCACTCGCCGGCGACGATAACTGCAGCTCAGTTACTCCTACTACGGTCCTCCTCTCATGGCGACGGGGCCTCACACGGCGATGGGTGAGGAGGTCGGAACGCGAGATTGACAGACTTCGTCGCGTCAGTTTGGAGCCACTCCCCTCGTCGGCTTGCGCCACCGGCTCTCTCGCAACACCGTTCCAGCCTGTCCAGGCCGAAGTAGATGAGAAGGGATGTAGCATTGTGCTACAGCGCCTCCGGTCAGTCCTCGGTGACGCTACCACCGCCGCCTCCACTTCTTCCAGCATTCGACATGGTGTCCCTTCGGAGTGGAACCCGGTGATAAGAGGGATTTCGTCCGTGCAGTGTCGGACTGGTTGCCGGCTGCCGCCGCTGTCAATACAGGCGATCTGGACGTCGTGTTTGTATCGTCGGCTAAACTGGTTCTTGGGCTCCCCAACTTTTTAACACCAAGGTGCATCTCCCGTCTCTACTGTAAATACATAGCACCACTGGTTGCGAACTGCTCTGTGTTATGACTTATATGAACCCAAAGGATTGTTGCCTTTTCCCCTAGCTGAGAGGTGTTGGATGTTCAAGTGTTAGTACGTGATTTGAGTGCTATTCAGTATGATTGTGATAATCTGGATTCTGGAATGAGATGTCTGTCCTATACAAAATCAGAAGCTATGAAAGAAAAAGAAGCTACATCTTTGTTTTTTTTCTAATGTAGTTTGCGAATAATCACCCTGATCTGTTGGTTCACGCCAAGGTGTAAAAAACAGAGACTACACAGTCGGATTTGTGTTATTTTATATAGCAGCTGTGCTATATAAGATCTTTGGTTATGTGAAATTTCTGATGCTTCAAGTACAGGTAAGTTCAGTATTATTAGTACTATGTACGAGGTATGAACCATGCAACTTTATATTTTTAATTTCTTGATGGAACTTCGATGCTGTGATGTTAGCAGACTAGTGGTGCCGGTGATGTTGCATGCCTGGTTGTTCATATTTAATTTTCAGTTTAAGGTAGCCGTGGTACAAATTGACTATGACCTTTTTTTTTGCGGGGACAAATTGACTACTATGACTAATATAGTATTATGCACTATTGCATTTCTATTTGGGTAGGCTTGTTTGTTATCTTTCATGTGTTTCTATTCTGCTCTATCAAAGTTGGAAAATAATATTTCATCTTATTACAACTACAATTCGGCTCATGTTTGTTTGTTTATCTTTCATGTGTTTCTATTCTGCTCTATCAAAGTTGGAAACCAAGATGTCATCGTATTACAACTACAATTTGGCTCATGTTTGATAATGGGTATATCTTTAAGGTGCAATTCACACACCAAGATATCGATAGTTTATAGGATAGATCAAGTAGTAAGCTTACATTTGAGTTCGGTGTGGTTTTATTTTTCAAAAAAAAGTCCTATCATATTTTGGCATAAAATAGTTTGGTTTGGTTAACTACACGATAGAATTTTTAGATTATAATGATTTTTATAACCTGATTTGTCATGACCTTTCATATTTTGGCAAAAAAAAACTATTATTGAAAAACTTTATGGGTGCAGGAACGCGTGTGCTCTAGAGGTAGGCTTGTGGAGATATTTAGTAAGTATATCATCATGTATATAAGCTGACACAAAAGAGTTCAGATGTTGGGCAATTTCAATTCTTCTTATTATTGTGAACAAAACATATTTTTCTCTTTCAATTTCTACTTTACTACTGATTGGAATACCTCACATATCAAAACAAAAGGGAAACATGCTTGGAACAACTTATTTCAACATATTTTACTTTCATGTAATTCACAATTTGGTTTTGTTTAGCTTTTGCCTCCATATATTTACGAAAATTTCTATCATTCTACCATCAAAATGGACGGGCGCAGCAATGCGCGCCATCAATGATCTAGTTAACATAAAAACTGATAAAAAAAACAAGGCAAATAAGAAACCAAAGAAAATCGTGAAATAAAGAAGAAACCTGGTGAAAAAACAAAGAAAACAAAAAACCAGTTAAATGAATGAAGAAACAACATAAACCAAAGAGGACCAAACAAAGACATTTAAAAACTAATCGGATAATAATCAGGCCGGCCCGACAGTCAAAATAGGGAGTTCGGTTGTAGATGCTCATAGGAGGTTTGCTCTCGATAGTAGCATGTCTAGTCTCAGGCAGCCACCAGAATGGGTTGGCCAGCGCGGACCGCAGGTCTTCAGCGCTATATTTTTATCCTTTTTCACATTTTTGCTTTATATTTTTACTTTTACTAATATATTGAAATATTATATACATATATATATAAATCTCTTTACATACAGACTTGAAAATATTAATTGCGTATTCGTAAAATATTAAATGTGTATTCAAAATTGTATAATGTATATGAAAACTAAACATCAAAACGTATATATATGAAATGATGTTAATTATGCATCTGTAAAAATGTTAAACGTGTGTATAAAAAATATTCCTCGTGTACTCAAAAAATATATGGAAAAAGTTCAACTTGTATGAAAATAATGATTCATTTGTACACCAGAAATGTATATTGTGTACTGGAAAAAAGTAGACATGTGTTAAAGAAAAACCTACAAAAGAAACAAGAAAGAAACCAAAGGTAAAAAATACTAGTGAAAACCAAGAAAGAAATGAAGAATACCAATGAAAAACAAAACAAACCAAAAAAACCGAGAAATAAACTAAAAACCGATGAAAACCAGAGAAATTGAGTGAAGAAACAAAGAAAACCAAAAAGAACAAGCATGGCATAAATAAAAGACAATTGAAACTACTATTGTGTCGTCCGCCCAGTCAAAATAGGAAGTCCGGTTGTAGATGCTCTTAGGAGGTTTGCTCTTGATAGTACCACGCCTCGCCTCTTGCATGGGCCAGAATGGGCTGGCCCAGTGCGGACAGCGGGTCTTCTACGTTCCTTTTTCATCCTTTTTCATATTTTGTAATTATTACTGTTTTTATTATATTTCAAAGTATTCTAAATATATCTATTACAGAAATCACTTTGCAAACAAATTTGAAAAATATTAATTGTGCATGTGAAAAGTTAAGAAAATGAAAGCTAGTGAAACCCGAGAAAAAAAAGCCGGTGCAAAAACAAAGAAAATAGAAAACTCAAGAAAACGAGTGAAGAAACAAAGAAAACCAAAAAGAACAAAAATGAGCCAAAACGAGTGCAACGATCGGACAAAACCACAAGTGGCTCAGTCGAAACCCAGCGAACAAAAAAAATGGGTTGGGCCATTAATTAGACGAGAAAGTCCTTTCAGGCGAGACGGACACTATACTCGCTATAAGTAAGATATAGTCTTTGCGCTCTTGTTGGATATGGAGCAAGTCTTCTCGGCCCCGTGTCGTGCTTAGTCTTAAAAAAGAAACAAGCATGTGCAGTTCAGAGCTATTAAAACAGACTCAACTACAAATCTTACGTTAGAGTTTTTATCATGACAAATTGAAACGTTTTTATAGGCAATTTATGTTTGCCGAGAATGACAAGTTTATTTGATAATCATGGAAAATCCACCTTACTTTTTTTTCCAAGAAATTAGCATGCTTGCTAACTAAATTTGCCATCCTTGTGCTAACATAAATTGCCCTAAAAAATGTTTGAGCTGACGTGCTTAACCTTAGGGTATCTCTAGCAGATCTTGGAAAAATTGTAACTGGAAAATGCATCGCCATTACTTCGAAAACGATTTTACGGCGCCGCGAAGGTCCATGCGAAACAGATCTCGTAAAACCATACCTTGAAGCTTTTTTCTTTTTTCCTCATCTTTTCCAACAAGCCAAGCGTCATTGGACGAAGCGCTCTGGCTCCCATCGCCGCCCTCGCCCGGCTCGGGCCCTCGCCTGGCCCTCCTAACGCTGGGCTCCCCCGACTCTACTTGCCCCTCCCGTGTAGGTGCTCTCATGTAGGAGCTTGTCCATGGAGGTGCTTTCATGGGGTTGCCAGCACGGTCACTCATGTTCCGCTTGGGCCCTCGCCTGGCCCTCCTAATGCTGGCCTCCCCCGCTTGTACTCGCCTCCTCAGTGTAGGTGCTCTCGTGTGGGAGCTTGGCCATGGAGGTGCTTTCACGGGGTTGCTAGCACGGCCACTCCCACCTTGCTTGGGCCCTCGCCTGGCCCTCCTAACACTGACCTCCTTGCTACCACCTGTCATGTTGATGGGGTAGACCCGCCCTCCCGCTCCCGCCCCCGCTAGGGTTTCCCCCGCCGCCGCCCGCCCGCCCTGCGCGGCGCCTCGCTCCCGCCGCCGTCGCCCGCCCTGCGCGGGCACTCCGCCCCGTCCCCTCTCCCCTCCTCCCCGTCCCGTCGCCTCCGCCGTCTCCCCGGGAGGTGGCCGGGGCGGCGCGCGACCCCCTTCCGCCTCGTCCGCCCCCCTCCGTCCTCCCCCCTCCCCCCCCGCCCCGCCGCCGCCGGCGGTCGCCCCCGGATCTAGCCGGGTGGTGTCGACGGCGGCCGGCCGTTCCTTACCCGCGCGCGCTCCTCCTTCCCGGGGTGGGGGAGGCGACGGTGATGCTCGGCCGGTGGTGGTCCGGCGTCCTGGTGCGGAGGCCGGCGGCGCTCGCCGTGGTGGTGCCGCCTCTTGGCGGCAGGGCGGTCCGGTGGTGCTGGGCGGCCGGTGGCGTGTCCCCGGCCCAGATCTGGGCCCGTAGGGTCCCTTCTGGGTCCTTGCGGGTTGGCTCCAACGCGACCGCGACGCCCTCTGTATGGGGAGGCAGGGGAGCGGCTTGGACTGGACCAGCGACGCCGATGGCGTGCCAGCTGCTGCGCGGAGGCGGGAGCTGTCCGGGCCTTTGAGGGCCTGGCCGAGCCTGTGGGGCCACGGGCCCGGTAGGCTCCTACTATGGCGTCCGGTCGGCTACCGTCGTGGACGGTGGAGGTGGGGCCCCCCCGTATGCCGACGGTGTTGCTGCACTAGTCCCGGCTCCTCTTCTTCGTTGTGCAGACCATCTTCGCGGTGCCGTGGTGAGACAGCATGGGAAGCTTCGTGTCCGTGTTGGCGCAGGGTGGTGGTCGGTTTGGTGGCGAGCTCCGAAGTGCCTGAGGTAGAGGCTGGGATCGGGAGAAATCCCTGTTAGCTTGGCCGACACCGACGCGGTGGCGCCTGAGGGTGCCGCCGGACCTTCCTGGAGGGCGTCGGGGCTACCTTTCCTCTCTCCTCGCCGCGTACCGGGGGAAACCCTTGACAGCAGCGTCGTCATCGTCGCGTTCCTTCTTGGAGGAGTTGATTGGTACCGGCGCTTCAGAGTCTCGGAGCTTGGTGGGCGATCTTCGATGGACGCAGCGGTCACGAGGCTTCGTTGTTTTTGTCGATCCGCCGTTGTCGGTATTTGTTTCTTTTCTTTTTTCTCTTTCATTTCTTTTGGGCGTGATTGTGCTGCTTCCACCCAGCTCCTATCGTTGGTTGTATCGGACGGTTGCTTTGTAATACAAAGCGGGGAAAAACCCTTTTTCTTAACACTGGCCTCCTCCACCTCGACTCGCCTCCTCCCGTGTAGGTGCTCCCATGTGGGAGCTTGGCCATGGAGCTGCAAACACAGCCACCCCTCGCCTAGCTTGGGCCCTCGCATGACTCTCCTAGTGTTGGCCTCCCCCGCCTCGGCCCACCTCCTCTGGTGGAGGTGCTTCCATGGAAATACATGAACATGCCACGATTTCACAGGAAAACGGTCAGTATCAAACCTCCTTCCCCGAGAATCGAGTCTCCTCGTCATGAAATAGAGCTCAGGAGTCGCCGGCACCAGGCGTTGACTCATTCCGCAGAAAACAGGCTCCAAAACTGTAGTACGGGGTATGTAGGTGATAAGAGCAACTCCAACGGGCCGACCCAAACGGACGGCGCATTTGTCCGCTTTTTGTCCGTTTGCGTCGGCCGCCCGCCCGGCGTCCGCCTAGTTGTGCATTTGGGTCGGCAGTGCGCCCAACGCGCCGACCCATTTCATGCCCGCATTCAACTTTTAAATAAAAATGGCCGGTGACCGGCGGGTTATCTCGTTTTACAGGATCTATTTGACCGGTGCGTCTTTTTGATCAAAACTGTAAATTTATGGGTTTGATCGTTTTTTCAGGATCTGCTAGAGATGCTTTTAAACCGGAGGAGAAAAAACATAGCCGGTTCCGTTGGAGAAGCCGGAACGGGAAGCGCGGCACGGCGACGGAGGAGTTGAGGGATTCGCCGGCGCCAACGGAGGAGCGTGGCGCCAGAGAATATGCCTTGGCATCTACCGCTACCCGTAGCACTGTGGTGACGGGCGGTGTGTTTCACCGGAGAGGGCGTACGACGAGGAACGTACGGTCGCACCGTGGTGTGTGAAGTCAATTCTCGTCGCGTGCATCGAGATGTAAAACAGCTGGAGGCAGAGTAGCAAGCAGTCAAACCCGTGTACCTGACTGATCCGGGATCTGCCCTGCCCCGGAGACTTTGGGCGCGAGCACGCACGCGCTTGCTTATCGATGCACGCGAGTCGTAGTACGAGTCATGCAAAGCCAAAGGCCACGTATCACGTATGGGATGTGAACACGACACGTAAAGGGCGAGAACATGGCGGCACGAGCGCCCAAGACGTACGTATTGGAAAGACGCGCACAACGTTCAGTAGATTACGTACCATTATACCTCGCGATGTACGTACGTATACGTGCGTGGCTACGTGCCATCCACCGTCGCCGTTGCTTTCCAGTTGGCACGCATAATGTACCCACGCACGCGTACGCGCCGGCGGTCGGTTGGCAATGGCACCGACTGGATGGATGGACGGACGGAGGATCGTTTCAGCGCGGCGTCTGGGTCACGCGATTCGCTGCTGCACCATGAAGCAACCCGGCCATGCCTCTCTACCTAGCCGCGCACGCCCGCCGGCCGGCCGCAAGCCGAGCCAACCAGCTGACGAGCGGGACCTGCCACCCTCCCGGCGCACCGACGTCGCAACCGACTGACGAGCGGGACCGGCCACCGGCCCGCTCGCCGCACGCGACGCCCCGGTCGCACCGCACCGACACCGCCGAGCAGCGAGCGAGCGCGCGACGCGCCAACCACGCACACCTTTTCCGTAACCCACAAATAAACAAACAATTAAAAAAAAGTCGAGCGCTTGACGCGCGAGCGGCGAGCCGGCCGGGACGTCGCTTCCACGCCAGCTTTGGTTCGGGATCCCCTGGCCGCGGCCCGACCGACAGCCCCCCGTCGCTCCCGGCGCGTCCGATCCGCCCACCGACGGCCGCGATATCCTTTCAAAACATATGCAAACACCCCTCGGAGGCTCACGAATTCGCGCACCCGTACTAGCCGGTAGACCGGGCGAGGGACCCTCCCGCGATCACGTCGACATCTTGAGGTTCTGTTTGTAAAAGTCGTCGTCTCTGAGCACGCGCGGCTTTAAATGAGCAGCAAAAGGAGCGCAGCACGGCAACAGCAACAGCGAGCAAAGCAGCAGTGCAGTGCAGAAGCGGCGGGAAGTACGATACGATACGAACGACTCTCTCCTCCTCCTCTGCTTCCTCTCCGTGGAAACTAGCTAGGGTTTCCTCGTCCGCCGGCAGATCCACCCCAGGTGCGTCTCTCGTTCTCCTCCTCTTCTTCCTCGCCACGTCGCCGCCGGCCGTGCGCTCTCCGGCCGCGCAGGCCGTTTGTTTGTTTGCTGCTACTGCCCGCGCTGTGGCTCCGCGTCGCCTCCCGTTTGCCGCTGCTGGATGTTTGGATCGAGCGGACGCGGCGGTGCCTGCGCATTTCGTCTTCCCCGTTGGTCGCCTGTGTCGATTCCGGCGGGCCGTTTTGGGTGCCGCGCGCGCCCCTGTCCGGCGGTTTCGGCTAGCGAAATGGCCGGATGAATCTGGCCGGGGAACCGAAATGTGCGGGTTTTTTGGGTACGTACTGTATTAGGCACTGGTTTCACATGGATGCTGGCGACATGAAGCCTGCACCATACGGATTGTATTGTTGCATCCTCATGACTCATGTGGGTGATAGGCGAATTTCATGCGAAATGATTCATTCTTAGTGTGGCGTTTTCTGTACACAGATTCGGTACGCAGTCTTATTTATTAACGGTTTCTGCCAAGGAAACAGCTTCCTAGTCTCACTTATTTAATGGTTGCTAAAAAATTATCAGTCTTGTCCTCCAAAAAATTCGCTAGTTCTGCTTATTCATGGTTTCTAAATCATTTATCTGGGTAATAAGAAATAGTCTTCTCCTCCAAAAAAATCACTAGTCCTACTTATTAATGATTAAAATAATTTATCTGGTTAATAAGAAACAGCCTTCTCATGTTTCTACATCATTTATTTGATCGATAAGAAATGGTCTTGTCCTGCACATCTTTATCCTCAGCTGTAAACTGAACGGTGTGTGGTAGTCATTTTCTATGTACATAAGTGGGTCGATTTCATCGCTGCACATTCAAAACATGTATGTTGTTCATACAGTTAATAATTAATTACAGGATGTTGATCCATTTGCCTATGCTTGTTCTGTAAACAAAATAAAATGGGTACTAAATTTAATCCAAGGACACGAAAACCCATCCATCTCTATTCAGTACCTGCTTTTGTCAGGTTGCTCGGGTCAGTTACTATTGTTTGGTAGTTGCTCTCAACATAGCCATTCATTGTCTGCCAGTTTGTTTATTCTTTTGAGGGTCCCAGGTTACCACTTTCTTATTTATCGTTTGCTCATTTGTGCCTATAATCTCGTGTTATCATAGATTGCCTTTATTCAAAGCTTGACGATTAATTTTTCCAGTTAACATTGTTGTATCTTCTATGATGACATTGACTTCACTTCTGTTGGACAGCTTTAATTGGAATTTCTGTATTTAGTTTTCTAAAATAAGCAAACATGCAATTGTTTTCAGGTTTTTGTGATGGCTCCCGCTATTGAGGCAGTGGAGAAGGTCAAGGTGGCAAGCACACCCGTTAAGCCTCCTGTTCTTAATGAAAGAATACTGTCATCCATGACCCGCAGACCTGGTTCAGCGCATTCATGGCATGATCTTGAGATAGGTATTTGACATTTGATCTTCACAAAACATCGATTTCATTGCTTCCCTCTTCTGAGAACTTACGTTTTGGACTTCTTTGTGCAGGCCCTGATGCACCAACTATCTTCAACTGTGTAAGGCCACCCTAATATATTCCTACTGATTTCCCTTTCCTTCTAATTTTGTTGTATAATTATCTGAAAGAAATTGCTGTATATTTATGCTACAAGTCATATCAATAGCATAGCCCCTTTACTTCTGTTAACTTGAAAAGCAAGGGTTCCACCTCATAAAATATATATGTCACTTCAAGCTTCTCAATTTTGTTTAATTAGTTAATATCCTACATGCTTAGGAGTTCTGAACAACAAACTAAAAAATAGATGCTATTTTATGCCAGGTCATTGAGATACGTAGGGGCAGCAAGGTTAAATATGAACTTGACAAGAAAACTGGACTGATAATGGTAAAGCACTGCTATTCATTTTCCCCTCCTATTTTGATCTCTCTTGCCCAATCGTTCTTATGGTTTTCGTTGGCTATATGCATGTGTGCAGGTGGACCGTGTGCTTTATTCATCAGTGGTGTACCCTCACAACTATGGATTCATTCCCCGCACGCTGTGTGATGACAGTGATCCGATGGATGTGCTAGTTATTATGCAGGTATGTCTTACTACTTCCCTTTTGTGGTGTACCCTCACCAAAAGGGCAGAAGGTCGTTGTACTTCCTACTGTAGAATCTGTTAGTTGGTTGTAGAACATTAACAATCTGCATTCGCAAATCTTTGTAATTTGTTGTTTGGGTTTTAAAATGTTATCTTTGTTGATACAGGAGCCAGTTGTGCCGGGCTGTTTCCTCCGCGCAAAGGCCATTGGCCTCATGCCTATGATTGACCAGGTTTGCTTTCATCCTTCAACCCTGCAGTCCAAAGGAGGCAGAGATCCTAATCAGTATTTTCTTTGAACAGGGAGAGGCAGATGATAAGATCATTGCAGTGTGCGCTGACGACCCTGAGTACAAGCATTTCAATGATATCAAGGAGCTCCCACCTCACCGGTTGGCTGAAATCAGACGCTTCTTTGAGGACTGTATCCTTGTTGATCCACTTATATTCAGATATGACTAGCAAGCATTCCACCCAAAAAATGTCTGCCTATTTTGGTTTTACTTGCAAAAAGAGCCCTAAGATTGAACCTGCAGGGTATTTGTAGGAAAATTACTGCTCCTCGCCTCTTTGATGCAGTACTGCTACATAGCTATGTGCATTTGTAGTTTGTTGATAGCTGAAACATCGATATTATATCATGCATAAACTGTCAAATTAGTGCGAACTTGATAATATCTGCCTCCTCTTGGATCGAATGATTTCTTTAACCGTGACGTCCAGACAAGAAGAATGAGAACAAGGAAGTTGCTGTGAACGACTTTCTGCCCGCGACTGCTGCTTACGAGGCCATTCAGCATTCCATGTGAGTGTTTCTTCCTTGAATCCTCGGCATGGCTGTCCTATATGATCTTGGTGCTGAACTGACGCCGTTCTTCTTGGTGTTCTGTTCACAGGGATCTGTATGCTACTTACGTCGTGGAGGGCCTGCGGAGGTAGGCTGCTGCCTGGAGGCAACTGCTCCTTGTCGTCGGAGCGGGACGATGTTGGCGAAAACCGGAGAATGAGACACTGTCATCTTACGAACTAAGTACTGTTATTTTGTTGGTGTTGGCATATGTACCACTGGTTTAATGACCTTGAAAGTAGTAGTTAGCACAAGAAAGAGTTGCGAAATATTCTTTTGTGGCCTCAGTGCCCCTATGTTGTTATTACCTCGATGTTGTTGATTCTCTTGACGATTCAAGTCAGGCATAAGAAATTCATTGTCAATTTCTCATGGTCAGAAAATCAAATATGTCATGGCTGTTGATTCCTTCACACCATAAAAACAGAGATGGTTCTTGATGGCAGAATTTCAACCAGAATGACATAAATTTCAGCTACAGAAAATAGATTGGCATATCTAGCACTCCCTTAATTATAAATCAGCACACAGAATGGTTATTTAGTAGTACATGGCAGCGGCAAGCCTTATTTGCAAAACAAGAACCATGTCTCTCCGTTTAGCAATACTGTTACCTTGCAAAATACTACTCCCTTCATCCCAAAAAGCTTGTCTTAGATTTGTCTAGATTTGGATGTATGAAACACTAAAACTGTCTAGATTCATCCGTATATAGACAAATCTAAGACAAACTTTTTGGGACGGATGGAGTACTAAATACTGTAGATTTGTTAGTGTGAGTTGAGCATGCACAGCGAATCATCTTGAAATATTTATTTTGTAGCCTTTTGCCCCTTCAAGTCAGGCATGAAAAATGCAATCTGTACGCAACCATCTAAATTTGTACTATCACTTTTCAAAGATTCAGTCTATTTGTGACTCATGCAAGAATGCAGAGATGAACGCTGTAACTAATGAACAAAATCAGAAGCTATTCCCAGATAAAACTTTCCGTGTAATCGACTGCAGAAAATCAGCCGGAATCAATCATGAAATTTGCAGCAATAGCAATTATCTCAAACGTGCAACAGATGCAAATATAGTTAAAATAGAACGGAAATTCAGAGGCACTTTAACAAACACTGCATTAGACACCAGATGGATTCAGAAGAACAGAGGAAGCAAGACGCTTCCTCTTCGTTCAGGGTTACATGGTGGGGCAAAGCAAAAGGACAAGCTTCAACACTCTCTGGAACACACCATAGCTAACTTAACACAGAGACACTAGGCACACGAGGGCTGCCGGAGCACCATCAGTTCACCGGCACGGCCGGATCTAGGCCTTGGTGGCCTTCTTGGGGGACTTGGTGGTCTTCTTGGGCGACTTGGGGGCGGCGCCGGCCTTCTCAGCCTTCTCAGCGGCCTTCTTGGGGAGCAGCACCGGGTTGATGTTGGGGATCACGCCGCCGTGGGCGATGGTGACGCCGCTCAGCAGCCTCCCGAGCTCCTGGTCGTTGCGGATGGCCAGCAGCAGGTGCCTGGGCACGATCCGGGTCTTCTTGTTGTCCTTGGCGGCGTTCCCGGCCAGCTCCAGCACCTGCAAAACAAGATCGGCAGCTCGGTTCAGACCGGGGAGAGAGGCAGGAGTAGGCCGGAAGGGAGGGTGTCGACGAGGAGTATAACGGTGGCGTGGTGTGGTGCGCGTACCTCTGCTGCGAGGTACTCGAGGACGGCGGCGAGGTAGACGGGGGCGCCGGAGCCGACGCGCTGGGCGTAGCGGCCCTTCTTGAGGTAGCGCCCGATGCGGCCGACGGGGAACTGGAGCCCGGCCTTGATGGACTTGGTCACCGACTTCTTCCTCGGCCCGCCGAACTTCTTCGCCGCCACCTTCTTCGCCTTGCTGCCGTCCATCTTGCTTGCTTGCTGGCTTGCTCGGGCTCCGGCGAGAGGGTTTGAGAGTGGGTGGAAGCTGAGCTGTGGAGGTTGAGGTGATTTGAAAATGGAGGCGCCGCGGCTGGGATTATATACCCGCGGGGTTCGGGGGGCGATCCGCGTGATGTGGGGCGCGGGCCGTTGGATGGAGGGCGGCGTGGACGGTGGATGTTCGCTTGGGGGCATGATCCGTGGGAGGGGGCCGCGGGCCAATCAGAGCAGCGGAACGGCACAGCCGGAGGAGAGAGCACGTGAGATCATCAGCCTCAGCTCTCGGCTCTCTCGTGACCATGAGCGAGCAAATTGACCTACTCCCCACGGCACGGCTCACATTTTTTATTGTTTCATATGTCACAAAACAAGAAACAAGGAGGGAGTTAATATACCGTGTCTAAGTGTTTTGGGACTATTTGATTTTCGCAAGATGACTTACACACCTAGACGGAAGGAATACGAACATTGGAGGAGCGTGCACTCTGGTCACTTTTAGCCTGTGCATAAGTTTTTCGGTTCAAAGTTAAAGTATCTCTATTTTGATTAAACATATAGAAAAGGCATCAACATTAAAAATGCGAAATATTGTTAATGTTGTTAGATTCATTATGAAATGTAGTTTCATAGTACATATATTTTTTGGTGTTGTAGATGTTGATATTTTTTTAATATAAATTTGGTCAAATTTTATAAAGTTTGACTTGACGCAAATCTAATACGCGGAGTAAAAATGACCACTGGGAGTACATTTACACAAACTTGGGGGTGTTTAGGTTGCCTGCGTACAAACCAACCAAGTTTGACTGGGATAAAAATAATTTGTTTGGTTGCATGTATTCACTGTTTGGCCTGCATTGCACGAACCTTAAAGCATCTCCCATCTATTCCTCTTAGGAATAGCCGATTCGACCATTGCCCCTTAGCCAGACTCGGACGATGCAAGGGAGGGGAATGTGGTGCCAAGCTCATGAGGCCACAGAGATGGCACGAGCTCGCGTGCGTCTTTGAAAAAGCGGTGGGAGAAATCGGGGTCACCTCCGGCCGATTCGGTCGCCTATATACTCGCCCTCACCTCACCCCCCAAACTCCCGCCACCATTCCTCCCCTTTCGAGCTTTCCCTCTCGCACGCATCAACACCGACGAGCAGGTAAGTGACGCTTCTTCTCCGAGCGGCGGTACATGACGGCGGCGATTCATGTCCTCCTCTTCCTCGACCTGTTTCGCGCCGCCTTTCCGACTGCTCCGATGGATGTGACTTCGATCATTCCCTCCTCTTAACTCATTTTAGCTAGATCTGTGAGCATGTGATAGGATTAGATATGTGACCATGTTGTAGCATTCTACACTGTTTGATTTGTGAGAATGTGATGTTGTGTAGTTAGTGGCGATGGTTTATAGGATGTTAGGTGTTGTTTCCATGTCATCAAGGATTGATAGCTAGTGTGATGGATTGGTAGCATGGAAGTTCATGTGTAGTATGCTAGTTTGCAAGTATGTAGATGTGTGGTAGTGTGTTGACTCCATGGTATGCTTTGAGATTGAAGAACAGTTATATGGGGGTGTGTTGAACTAGATGATCCGTGTGTACTATGCTTACTGTCCATTTGTAGTCCTTACTCATACTATCTATGTGTAGTGCTCGTTCATGTTGTCCATGTGTAGTGCTCATTTATACTGTCCATGCTTAGTTGGTAGTGTGATCCACTCCTGTTGATGCTAACGCCTATAGCACATGACCACGCAAGAGCTTAGCCAGCCCATTGTCATGCCCGAGAGCCAGTTCCCGGCGTCCTATGTTGAGTAATCCCGGCCTATCATCAAGGAGCAGATGCCTTCAGATTCAGATGTCTTTGAGGACCCGCTATGGCTCCACCATTTATGTCTAAAACATTTGTGTTGGTTGTCCCTAATGCCGGTGCACAAAAGGTAGTCGTCAAGGAAAAAAAGGATTGGAGGGAAACTCCAGGAAATGGTAGCTGTTCCTATCCACATTCATGCTTAACAAGATGTGTGATATCATAGCCAGTGCGGTGAGGGCTGACAAGGGCTTCAAGGAGGCGCACTTGAACTCTGTTGCCAAGTAGGTGTTCGAGTTATGTGGCCAAGTGGTCACCTCGACCCTGGCCTACAACCACCTCAGGAAGTGGAGAGCGAAATGGATCACAGTGTCCAAGCTCAGAGACCTTAGCATGGATCACGGGATCAGGACACCTGCTTGATCCTTCGGAGACAAAGCACTATGAAGTACCAAGGACACATCACGAGTGGCGCACATACCACTTGTTTAAGCCTTTCTACCATTCCAATCACAACTAACCACGATGTATTTCTTTCTTAGAACCACCCCAAGGTCACAGAGTTCCTCGACGCATCAATCCATAACTATGCACAAATGCAACATGGTACGTCTCCAACGTATCTATAATCTTGTTAGTATTCATGCTATATTTACATCATTTACTTATGTTTTTGGCATAATATTTATTTGGACTAACCTATCATGGCTTCCTCTTTTTTCTTTCTTCTTTCTCCCTCGACTTCTATAAGTGGCACTGTTGTCGGGAAACCCAGCCTTCCACGAAACGGAGCCTGATGTGCCTCGTGTTCGTCCAGGGTGTTCAGGATTCCCGAGGGCGCGTGACAGCTCGTCCTTCTCTCTGTCGGGATGGAACTTCCCTTCCTGCACGACCTGGATTGCATCCTGAATGTTTTTTATGGGTGTTGCAAGTTGAGCTTCCGTATAAACACACTTCCCCGTTTCTGGGTTCAAAGTTCCCCCATACCCGAAGAACCAAGTCCTTGCCCGTTCGGGCCTGTTCAATATCTCTGGATGGATCCCTTTATCAAGCATGTCGTTCTCAGCTTTGCCCCATGTAGGCCGGGCAACCTTGTAGCCACCTGACCCCGTAACATGGTGACATTCCTTCTTTGCAGCATTTTGCTTATTTATCTGTGACCTTTTCTTACCTTTCTCGGATGTCTTGTACACCACAAATGGGGGCCAGTGATCTTTTATCTTCTCATATTGACCGGTGAATGTTGGAGTCTTCTCTTTCAGGACAAACTTTTCGTTCAATCTTTTCTTCCAGTTCTTGAATTGTTCGGGCATCTTCTTAAGAGCCCATGCCTTGACTTCTCGCTCTATAACATTGTTATTTGGATCCACCTCTGGCGGTAGGCTGAAATTTGTCATGAGCGTATTCCAAAGCTCATCTTTGGATCTATCGTCGACATAAGAAACTCCATTGTCCGCCTTTGGCTTATTCCATTCTTGGATGCTGATCGGGATGTGTCCCTAACAACAATTCCACACTGATGTATAAATCGGTCTGAGGTCCGCTTGGGAAGAGTCGGTTTGCCATCTGCAGCGACTTCTTCGATCGTGAACCTTTCATTCTCGCCCAACCTTTTTTTGGGCCTCGTCTCCTTATAGAAGGCTGGCTCGATCCGGAGGGCTAAAAGAAGAAAGAATCGTTAATATATGTACATACAAATCAATTAATGCATCTAGTCAACAAAGGCTTAATTAATATATATATATATATATATATATATATATATATATATATACCTCGCCGGACTTTGCAACAGTTAAGGCTCTAACACCGACGGAGCCGTCATCTCCTCCCTCCATTCGATCACCGGAGCCGTCATCTTCTCTTTCCTCACCATCGGTGTCGTTGAGAAACTATGAGGTGATATCATCATCTCCGTCGCGGATTATTTCCCCCAACATCTCTTCTTGTTCTAAGTCTATGTCGTGTTCCATAGTTTCTGCAAATATTACAACATGGCAATATACAACCATGAGAGATAAGCTGTTTTTCAGACTTAATGAAATCTGGGAATGCAAAACAGCAACATTATGATGACAACTTGAGAGCAAGATTGAGTCATGCTACAACAACTTTACATGGCAACCAAGGGCATGGCATCAAAGTACACATTACATAGACCAAATCACAAGAAGGAATCATATGCATATGAGCAACGGATTAATGGAAAACATCATGCAAAGTTGACAAGTTTTATAACAATCAGTTTCAAACCTAGCATTTTTTCAGCAAGTGTAAAACAATAACAAAATGACAAGTTTTATCAGTTTCAGCACTTAACATGGAGACTCCTCCGACGATCGTCGGGCCCCCCTCCCCGTGGTGAGCTCTCCAGCCGCCCCCTTTCCTTAGCACTTAACATCAGGGACTCCTCCGACGATCGTCGGGGCCTCCTCACCGGCGCTCCCCCCCCCCACGCGGTGAACTCTCCGGCCGGCCACCTTTCCTTAGCACTTAACATCGGGGACTCCTCTGGCGATCGTCGGGGCCTCCTCACCGGTGATCATCGGGCCCCCCTCCCCGCGGAGAGCTCTCCGGCTGGCCCCCTTTCCTTAGCACTTAACATCGGGGACTCCTTCGGCGATCGTCGGGGACTCCACCGCCGATCGTCGGCGGGGGACTCGTCACCAACGATCGTCGGGGACTCCTTCGGCGTTCGTCAGGGACTCCTACGGCGCTCGTCGGGGACTCATCACTGGCAATCGCCGGGGACTCCTCCGACGATCGTTAGGGCCTCCTCCGGCGAGCACCACATGTCTATATTTTTATAGACCTATCAAATACACGATTCACATTTTTTTATAATATATATTTTAATACCAATTTTTATTCATGCAACAAAATCAATACAAAATATTTACCAAGCTTATATACAAAATATTAACATCCACATTTTTTATAATATATGTTCTAAATTGTTTTTATTGTCATCCATATTAACATCCATTAGAATTATCATCCACAATAAAAAATCAATACAAAATCCACATCAGCAATACACAAAAAAGTCACAACATATATATGAGCGGCGGCCGGAGCGCGGGCGGCGTCGATCAGCTGCAAGGGGGATAGGAGGAGGGCGAGGAGCGGGGGCGCTCACAAGGAGGAGGCGTCGGCGAGGGCGCATCGGGGCACGACATCGGCGAGGGCGTCAGTAGGGCAGGGCGGGCGGCGCGGCGTGCTCGGCGTCGGGGTGATAACCCACAAGTATAGGGGATCGCAACAGTTTTCGAAGGTAGAGTATTCAACCCAAATTTATTGATTCGACACAAGGGGAGCCAAAGAATATTCTCAAGTATTAGCAGCTGAGTTGTCAATTCAACCACACCTAAAAGACTTAATATCTGCAGCAAAATATTTAGTAGCAAAGTGATACGTCTCCAACATATCTACTTTTTCTCACGTTTTTCCTCTTGTTTTGGACTAATTTGCGTGATTTGAATGAAACTAACCCCGGACTAACGCTATTTTCAACAGAACTACCATGGTGTTGTTTTTGTGCAGAAATAAAAGTTCTCGGAATGGAACGAAACTTTGAGAGGAATTTTTATACAATAAAAGAGAATTTCTGGAGCCAAGACCTGCCAGAGAGGGGCACCTGGGTGGGCACAACCCACCAGGGCACGCCCCCCTCTCCTAGCATGCGCAGGTGGGTTATCCCCACCTGGTGGCCCCGTAGACCCTGAAACCGATGCTATAAAATCCTATTTTTCCAGAAAAATGCCAGGGAGAAAGAATTATCGCGATCCACGAAACGGAGCTGCCGTCACCTCCTGTTCTTCATCGGGAGACCAGATCTGGACTCCGTTTGGGGCTCTGGAGAGGGGGATCTTCGTTCTTCATCATCACCAACCCTTCTCCATCGCCAATTCCATGATGCTCCCCACCGGGAGTGAGTAATTCCTTCGTATGCTCGCTGGTCGCTGAGGAGTTGGATGAGATTCATCATGTAATCGAGTTAGTTTTGTTAGGGCTCGATCCCTAGTATCCACTATGTTCTAAGATTGATGTTGCTATGACTTTGCTATGCTTAATGCTTGTCACTTTGGGTCCGGGTGCCATGAACTCAGATCTGAACCGTTTATGAATTCATCATTATATCCATGTTTTAGATCCGATCTTGCAAGTTATAGTCACCTACTACGTGTTATGATCCGGCAACCCCGGAGTGACAATAGCCGGGCCCACTCCCGGTGATGACCGTAGTTTGAGGAGTTCATGTATTCACTATGTGTTAATGCTTTGTTCCGGTTCTCTATTAAAAGCAGGCCTTAATATCCCTTAGTTTCCAATATGGACCCCGCTACCACGGGAGGGTAGGACAAAAGATGTCATGCAAGTTATTTCCATAAGCACGTATGACTATTTACGGAATACATGCCTACATTATATTGACGAACTGGAGCTAGTGCCGTATCGCCCTAGGTTATAACTGTCTCATGATGTATCATCCAACAAGTCACCGATCCAATGCCTACGAATTTATCTTATATTGTTTCTGCTAAGTTACTACTGCTATCGTTACCGTTACACTTGCTACCAATTACTGCTATCACTGTTACCATCACTATTGCTGCTGTCACTACTATCAAAACTATCATATTGCTTTGCTACTGATTACTTGCTGCAGATAATTAATCTCCAGGTGTGGTTGAATTGACAACTCAGCTGCTAATACCTTCAAATATTCTTTGGCTCCCCTTATGTCTAATCTATAAATTTGGGTTGAATACTCTACCCTCGAAAATTGCTGTGATCCCCTATACTTGTGGGTTATCAATACCTTTTTTGGCGTCGTTGCCGGGGAGCATAGCTATATTTGTTGAGTCACTTGGGATTATTATCATAGTATCATTATGAACAATCTGAAGGATCCAAAGACTAAGATTTATCCCTCAAAGACGAGGGGAGGTAAGGAACTGCCATCCAGTCTGCTTTAGATTCACCTTCTGTTATGAGTAAAGTTGCAACTCCACCACATGCTATCAATTCTAATATGTCGCAAGTTATTGATGATGCTACTTCTCCTATGGATGATGCTTATGATGATGCTAGTACCATGCTTGATAATGATGATGTGCCACTTGGTGAATTTCTTAATGAACAAATTGCTAGAGTAATACGACATGATGTTGTTGAATCTGATGATGAGCTTGAAACTGAAACTCATGAAACACCTGCTAGAACTAGCATTCCTAGATATGAATTGCCTAAGGTGCCGGAAGGTTATGTTATGAATGAGGAGACAACTAGAGATATTCTTGCTTGTAAGGATAGAGATGATCTAGAGAAATTATTATGCAAGTAAAGAAAAATCTCTGAATGCTAGAATGAAATATGATCCTAAGTTTGCAACCTCACCTATCTTTATTGATGATAAGGATTATGAATTCTCTTTCGACCCAGAGTTAATTACTTTGGTTGAATCTGATCCTTTTCATGGTTATGAAACTAAAACTGTTGTGGCACATCTTACTAAGTTGAATGATATAGCCACCCTTTTTACTCATGATGAGAAGACTCACTACTACTTTATTCTCAAAATATTTCCTTTCTCATTAAAGGGTGATGCTAAAGCTTGGTACAATACTCTTACTCCTGGTTGTGTGCGTAGTCCCCAGGATATGATTTATTACTTCTCTGAAAAATATTTTCCTGCTCATAAGGAACAAGCTGCCTTACAGGAAATATTTAACTTTGTGCAAACTAAAGAAGAGAGTCTCCCACAAGCTTGGGGGAGGCTTTGCCTGATCATCCTCTTAAGAAAAATGAAATACTTGATATCTTCTATAATGTACTAATCGATGCTTCTAGGGACTTCCTAGATAGTTGTGCTGGTTGTGTTTTCAGGGAATGAACTATTGGGCAAGCTGAGGAATTATTGAATAACATATTGAAAAACTATGATGATTGGACTCTTCCTGAACCACCGGCTAAACCCACTCCAAAGAAGAGGGGTATATTATATCTCAGTCCTGAAGATATGCAAGAGGCAAAGAAATCTATGAAGGAAAAAGGTATTAAAGCTGACAATGTTAAAAGTTTACCTCCTATTGAAGAAATACATGGGCTTAATACACCACCACTGCCTAAGGTGGTAGAGGTAAATTCTCTTATGAAGTTCAATGATAATGACAATCCTCACAATATGCATCCTAGTCAATGCCTTTATGAGTTTGAAAACTATATTAGAAAACAAGACCACTTCAATGCAAATGTTATGAAACAATTGAAATACAATTCTGACATGATTTGCTCGCTTGAGTGACTTGCTATTTAGAATCTCAAATGATGTTAGAGGTGTTGGAAAACATGCTTCTATGGTACAAACCCAGTTAGAACAAGTTGCTAAATCACAAAGATAATTGCTTGATGAAATGAATAATAATATGCATGACTTTGCTGTTAGAGTTGCAACTAGAGGAGGTAAAATGACTCAGGAACCACTTTATCCTGAGAGACACCCAAAAAGAATTGAACAAGACTCTCAAAGAAATAACATTAGTGCACCTAGTCCTTCTAAGAAGAAAAAGAAGAAGAAAAATGATAGGACTTTGCATGCTTCTAGTGAACCTGAAGTAGAAAAACCTCCTGATAATGAAAATGAAACATCTATCTTTGATGTTGAAACTCAATCTGGTAATGAACATCCACCTAATGATAATGAAAAGATAATGTTGATGTGCATGAAGATGCTCAACCAAATGAAAAAGAACCAGATAATGATGTTGAGATAGAACCACCTGTTGATCTTGATAACCCACAACCTAAGAATAAAATGTATGATAAAAGAGACTTCATTGCTAGAAAACACGGTAAATAAAGAGAACCGTGGGTTCAAAAACCTATGCCTTTTCCTCCCAAGTCCACTAAAAAGATGATGATGAAGAATTTGAACGCTTTGTTGAAATGCTGAGGCCAGTCTTTTTGCGTACTCGCTTGACTGATATCTTGAAAATGCCTCCTTATGCAAAGTACATGAAAGACATCATCACTAATAAGAGAAAAATACCGGAAGCTGAAATCTCCACTATGCTTGCTAATTATACTTTCGAAGATGGTGTACCTAAAAAAATTGGAGATCCCGGAATACCAACTATACCTTGCTCCATCAAAAAGAATTATGTGAAAACTGTTTTGTGTGATTTAGGAGCTGGTGTTAGTGTTATGCCTTTCTCTTTATATAAAAGACTTCACTTGAATAAACTCACACCTACTGAAATATCATTGCAAATGGCTGACAAATCAACTGCCATACCTATCGGTATCTGTGAGGATTTGCCCGTTGTTGTTGCTAATGTTACTATTTTGACTGACTTTGTTATACTTGAGAAGGATGACAACATGTCGATTATCCTTGGTAGACCCTTCTTGAATACTGCAGGGTGTTATTGATTGCAATAAAAGCAAAGTCACTTTTCATATCAATGGTAATGAGCATACGGTGCACTTTCCGAAGAAACAATTCCAAGTGAATGGTATTAATTTATTGAAAAATCTCCGACAATCACTATTGGAAGTTTTCAAATACCTCTACCTATTGTCAAAAAGAAATATGAAATGCTTATTGTTGGGGACATTCATATCCCCACTGCGGTAACTTAGTGATTTACGAAAGTTCTTCGGGTTCATGCTAATCGAAAGTGGTTGTTAATAAGACCTGATCAACCTTATTAATGAATCATTTTTGAGCGGTATGAAGTTGATGAATTTAGTAAGCACTACCTTTTGTCTTTACTTTTTATTTTCTGTTTTTATTAGTTAAATAAATAAAATGCCATGTGTTGCCTGTTTCCTGAATTTCCCGTGCAATAAAAATGACACAAAAATAAAAGTGCTCAGAATGCTCTGGAAATTTAACACATTTTTTCCTGAATATTTCTAAATTTTTGGTGCAAATAAAAGCAGAGGGAGGTGCACCAGGTGGGCACAACCCACCTGGGCGCGCCAGGAACCCCAGGCGCGCCCTGGTGGGTTGTGGTCCCCACGTGGGCCCCCTCACTTATCTCTTTAGCCCACATCATCACTTACCTCCAGAAAAAAAATCCCCATTGCTCTCTCTCCCGTGTTCTTGCTCTCAAACCCGCGGATTTCGATCTCTTTTCTCGAAGCCCCATTTCCGAAACTGTTTCGGGGGATTGTTGCTTGGTATGTGACTCCATCGTTTGTCCAATTAGTTTTTGTTTTAGTGGTTTATATTTTGAATAATTAGCTACTCTTGGTGCTGCTGTAGATGAGCTTGCATGCTAAACTCTTAGTGTTCTAAGTAGTTTGAATGCTTGCTATGGCCTCTATGTATCCCTATGAGTAGTTGCTATCAATTTAATAAACTTTTGTTGACAAATTTTTGTCAGCCAATTTTTTTTAGAAATTGTACGCGAACATGAACTTATTTGGAGAAGTTCTTTGAGGAGGCGATCCTCAGGAGCATCTTCTAGTGACAGTTCCGCTCGCCGATCTTATGTTGAACCAAGTGAAAGTTCCACACGAGATGCCGCCACCAAAACATGCTTATGGCCTAGCGATGATTATATGGTGAGTGTGGGCATTAAGGAGGAATTTGAGAAATATGTTCACAATGCCGGTCTCGGTCCCTACATTTCAGATAAGTGCGAACAACGCCACCTTCTCACTGAATCGTTTGTCAAAGGTTTAAATTCTTCCCTCTTGAGTCTAGAGTGTCTTTTATGCTTTATGACAATCCATTTACTATCTCACTGGAGAATTTCGCTTACCATTGCAAACTTCCATTTTGGGGTTCGCTTGACGAACCACCAAAGGCTGAGTTCGAAGCTTTCTTGACTAGTCTTTGTTACGGTGAAAGGAGGGGAGTGACACAAGGAAGAATAAAGAGCATCCATTTTCCCGCAATTCAGTACTTTGCATTATTCAACGGGAAATGTATAGTAGGAAAGCAAGACTGTAGTACACTTTGTGCTCCGGACTTGAGCCTCATACGCACCGCTCTCACCGGTGAAAGGAATTATAACCTTGGAGCAATTTTTGCACATAGACTTCAGCATAATGCTAACAGTGGCTGGTTCTATGGTGGAATATATGCCACGCGTTTAGCACGGGGGCTCGGTGTTTCACCTTTGCCCTTTGATCCTATCCTACCCACGCAGTATTTAGATTTTGGCACTTTGAAAGATCATAAAATCCTTAAGGGAAAGATTCATGGTTTCACTTATAATCTATTGTTTAACCAAACATCTGTTGTGGACACATATTTGCCTGCGCTTGCTCTTTTTGACTATAACAACAAGGGAAGATATTTTGTTCTTGAGAGCGAGGCCCAAGCTCACAACGCAGTAGTGAAGGCAGCACGGCGGGCCGAGGCATCCGCACCAAGAGCCTCCGTGAGCTACCACGCCGACTACTACCCTCCAGGCTACTGATCGACTACCAAGTTAGGCCAAAAGCCTAAGCTTGGGGGAGTACATGTTTCTCACCGACATTATATTCATGTTCACATATATCATTCTATTTGTCGGTGTTCACACTTTTTCATTGTATCATCCATGCTTAGATTTATTTTCTTGCTTTCTTCTTGTGTGCATGAAAAACTTTAGAAAAACAAAAAAAATCAGTTGTAGTAATTCACTTTCTATGCATGCTTAGTAGTAGTATTAAAAAGAAAACCCCAAAAAGATTTCCTTGTTCTTATTTTGCTTGTTGGGAGCTTTCCCGTGTAAATAGTTTTTCTCGTTTTTGCTTTTCCACTTTTAATTGCTCGTTCAAGAAAACCAAAAACTCCAAAAATATTTCAGTGTGTTTCTCTGAATTTCTTTTCCTTTTTATTCGAGTCTTGCCAAGGAGAAGACCACGATGAAAATGTTGAGTGGCTCTCATATGAATAATTGTTGAACTAATAAAGAGCACATTTTACCTTGTCTTCTCCTATTGAATAAAATGTTTTGCAGATTCCAGCTTAGTCCACGACACTCTTGCACTATTATTATTTTCATATCGTTCGGTCGTGCAAGTGAAAGGCAATAATGACGATATTCGATGAATTGGCCGTGGCAGAGAGAAACTGGTATGAACTCGACTTGTTCTGTTTGTGTAATATGTTTAACCTAGTATCCATGATTCAGCCCCTTATGATTAAACATGTTTGCAATGACAATTAGAGATTATAGTTTCTCATGCCATGCATAAGTAGCTGGGAGTTGATAATGATTTATCTTGGATATCAACATAGCGTTAAGATGATTGTGATGTAGTATGATGATATGGTATCCTCCTCTGAATGTTCGAGTGGCTTGACTTGGCACATGTTCATGCATGTAGTTGAATCAAAACCAACATAGCCTCTATGATATTTATGTTCATGGTGTTCATATCCTACTCATTCTAGTGTCCAGTGTTACTTATGCATAATGCATGGTTATGACCGTTGTTGCTCTCTAGCTGGCCGCTTCTCAATCTAATTGCTAGCCTTCGCCTGTACTAAGTGGGAACTCTGCTTGTACATCAAAAACCTTGAACCCAAAGTTATTCCAGATGAGTCCACCATACCTACCTATATGTGGTATTACCCTGCCGTCCTAAGTAAATTTGCATGTGCCACCTCTAAAAACTTCTAAAAATTATCCTTTTTGTGTGCCTGGATCATTCATGGAACGACAGGAGGTGGTCGGTATCTTCCATGCTAAGCGGATTATTCTCAGGTCGAGTGTTTATTCACTCGCCATCGCACGAGAAAAGGGCGGTAATAGGGATGCCCAGTCCCAAACTGCAAACATGAAAAAGAGTTAATCTCTCAAATAATCAAAGAAAAACTCCCAATGGAGTCAAAACCTTTACTTTTATCGCTTGGGAACTGCCACTAGCGTGTTTAGCATGGGGATATTGATAACTGATGGTCGTGAAGTAAATGAGAAGGGTGTATGCCTCAAAATATCATTTACCTCTCATTTAAAAGCTTGAGTTCTGGCACCTCTGCAAATCACTGCTTCCCTCTGCGAAGGGACTATCTATTTATTTTTATGTTGTGTCATTACCTTCTAAAACAAGCGCCAGAACCTGAGAGCACAGTTGTTATGATTTATGCATTGTGTATAGCTAATGTTGGGTGCATCATGACTGGATCTTTTCTACCCTGAATTACAATGTTTAGTCGCTTCTTGAACTTTGGAGGTGCTCTACATTTATGTTTTGCGGTCTCAGAAAGGGTTAGCGAGATACCACTATTGTCATATTATATCATAGTTGTTTTGACAACGTGTTGCTGTTTGAGATATCTAATTACTGCTCGCTAGCTGATTATGTCATTGATGTGAGTTAATATAATCTTTAAGAGTTATTGTCGGTATGGTTAGTTATAATGTTGGCTAAAAACCTGGTGCTGTTTAAGCTTGTTTATGCAAACAAGAGCAAAACAGTTCGTAGAAGTCTTTCTTTTTCACTTTCAGTTTATCAACTGAATTGCTTGAAGACAAGCAAAGGTTTAAGCTTGGGGGAGTTGATACGTCTCCAACGTATCTACTTTTTCTCACGCTTTTCCTCTTGTTTTGGACTCTAATTTGCATGATTTGAATGAAACTAACCCTGGACTGACGTTGTTTTCAGCAGAACTACCATGGTGTTGTTTTTATGCAGAAATAAAAGTTCTCGGAATGGAACGAAACTTTGTGAGGAATTTTTATACAATAAAAGAGAATTTCTGGAGCCAAGACCTGCCAGAGAGGGGCACCTGGGTGGGCACAACCCACCAGGGCACGCCCCCTCTCCTGGCGGGCCCAGGTGGGTTGTCCCCACCTGGTGGCCCCGCAGACCCTGAAACCGATGCTATAAAATCCTATGTTTTCAGAAAAAAAACCAGGGAGAAAGAATTATTGCGATCCACGAAACGGAGCCACTGTCACCTCCTGTTCTTCATCGGCAGGCCAGATCTGGAGTCCGTTTGGGGCTCCAGAGAGGGGGATCTTCGTTCTTCATCATCACCAACCCTTCTCCATCGCCAATTCCATGATGCTCCCCACCGGGAGTGAGTAATTCCTTCGTATGCTCGCTGGTCGCTGAGGAGTTGGATGAGATTCATCATGTAATCGAGTTAGTTTTGTTAGGGCTCGATCCCTAGTATCCACTATGCTCTAAGATTGATGTTGGTATGACTTTGCTATGCTTAATGCTTGTCACTTTGGGCCCGGGTGCCATGAACTCAGATATGAACCGTTTATGAATTAATCATTATATCCATGTTTTAGATCCGATCTTGCAAGTTATAGTGACCTACTACGTGTTAAGATCTGGCAACCCCGGAGTGACAATGGCCGGGCCCACTCCCGATGATGACCGTAGTTTGAGGAGTTCATGTATTCACTATGTGTTAATGCTTTGTTCTGGTTCTCTATTAAAAGGAGGCCTTAATATCCCTTAGTTTCCAATATGGACCCCGCTGCCATGGGAGGGTAGGACAAAAGATGTCATGCAAGTTATTTCTATAAGCACGTATGACTATTTACGGAATACATGCCTACATTATATTGACGAACTGGAGCTAGTGCCGTATCGCTGATACGTCCATTTTGCATCATGCTTTTATATCGATATTTATCGCATTATGGGCTGTTATTACACATTATGTCACAATACTTATGCCTATTCTCTCTTATTTTACAAGGTTTACATGAAGAGGGAGAATGCCGGCAGCTGGAATTCTGGGCTAGAAAAGGAGCAAATATTAGAGACCTATTCTGCGCAGCTCCAAAAGTCCTGAAACTTCACGAAAGTCATTTTTGGAATTAATAAAAAATACTGAGCGAAGAAACTACCAGAGGGGGGCCACACCCTAGCCACGAGGGTGGGAGGCGCGCCCTACCCCCTGGGCGCGCCCCCTGCCTCGTGGGCCCCCTGGCAGGCCTCCGGTGCCCATCTTCTGCTATATGAGGTCTTTCATCCGAGAAAAAATCATAAGCAAGCTTTCGGGAAGAAACTCCGCCGCCACGAGGCGGAACCTTGGCGGAACCAATCTAGAGCTCCGGCAGAGCTGTTCTGCTGGGGAAACTTCCCTCCGGGAGGGGGAGATCATCGCCATCGTCATCACCAACGATCCTCTCATCGGGAGGGGGTCAATCTTCATCAACATCTTCACCAGCACCATCTCCTCTCAAACCCTAGTTCATCTCTTGTATCCAATCTTTGTCCCAAAGCCTCAAATTGGTACATGTAGGTTGCTAGTAGTGTTGATTACTCCTTGTAGTTGATGCTAGTTGGTTTATTTTGTAGGGGAACGCAGCAGAAAACAAAAAATTTCCGACCTACGCACCAGCCCAGGACCACTATGGAGACTGCATACAAGGTTTGATCTTCTTCGTTACCGACTCGTAGCGCAGCGGGAAGTAGAGTCGATGACGATCGGCGGTGCAGATCCCCGCAGCTAGGATTTACAACCTCCCAACCGTGAGGACGTATACCCTCATCTGCTCCTCAGACAGCCCTCCGGGATGCGGTCGAACAGCCCCCCGGACGGTGTCGCGGACAGCCCTTCGGGAGGACCTTCGAAACTCGAACGGTCACTCGGACAGCCCTTCGGGAGGACCTTCGAAACTCGGACGGTCACACGGACAGCCCTTCGGGAGGCACTCACGAACTAAGACCGAAACTACGATCTCTCTACAGAGTTGCACACATACGGTGTCATCTATCCGGCAGGGCTTCGCCGTCCAGAACTAGTTCCCACCGGAACCCAGACAGCCTTTCGGCTCTATGAAACTATTTCGCTGGGAGGGAGAGAGAAGCCAGATCATGCATGGCACTTGTATGTGAGAAGGGATGATCCTTTAGGCAGCCCCCTCCACCCCTATTTATAGGCCAAGCCCAAGGGTGGCTTCTCCAAGAAGCCAAGGGGGGAAATATCAAAAAGGCCCTCAAGGTGGCTTCTCCAAGAAGCCAAGCAAAAAGCACTTTCACTATTCATGACGACATTTTTCAGCGTCCGTTCGAACTGAAAATATTTATGTGGGCTCAGAACATTTCCACTACCCACTAAAATAATTTGCAACGCGTTCCGAAACAATTTCGGTTTAGTGATTTTCATCTGCGAAAAGCAAACAAGAATGCGTTTTCACTATTCATGAAGACAATTTTTCGCGTCCACTAAATCTGAAAATATTTCTGTGGGTCTTAGAATAATTCCAGTACCCACTAAAATGATTTTGGATTCGTTCTGAAACAATTTCAGATTAGTGAATTTCATCTGCGAAAAACAGCCAAAGCGGTACCGGCAGCTCCGAAACATTTTCGGTTTTTATTTCTGAAAATTCCAAAAAGTTTCCAGAATGATTCTGGCACCCTCCAAGAATTATCAGGCATGTGCCGAAACCATTTTGACTTAATGGCATACCCCTAAACAACTTTTTCGGTTTCACCGAAACTCATCCGGTGACCTCTCTCTGCGGTACGATTCCGCTGTCCGAAACTTTTCGGTGTCCGAAACTTTTTCAGTGATTTTCTCTCAGACTCCCTGTCTAGTATTCAGCAGATAGATGACCCTTAAGCGTGTGACCCTATAGGTTCGGTGAAGTATAGACATGACCTGGAACCCCTTCCGATCAATGATCAACATCGGAGCCGTGGACACCCATATTGACCCCTATACCCACACGAATGAATATTCGAGTGAACCTCTAGTTGAGGTGAGCTATTCCTGTTGCTTCACGATATATCACAAACACCTGAGGTGAGATTTATTGCATCCCCGTGGGCCAACACTTTGTCCACTATGCAAGTTACCTCGTTACCGGTTTTGTTCTCTTTTCTCGTTTCGTGTTCCGGCATCCCCGTGATCAAATCACAAAGTGTCTGGCCAGACGATGATGGACACTGTAACACCCGAGTGGGCCCGAGTATATCTCTCCATCGTCGGAGGAGCAAATCCCAATCTCGAGCTATCAAGTTACTTAACATACTTTCCCATGAACCCGTAAGCCGCCGTAATAGCCATCCAGTTACGGATGACGTTTAACAAACCCCAAAGTTCATGAAGCAAGCATGAAGAAACTCGATACTCTCATGGTCTAAGGAATTATGCAAACATTAACTATCTCTGTGTTATAAACCATTAACTTGTGACGAATGTATCTCATAGCATAACATCAATTCGGGTCGATTCAACACAAATGTCCTTCCTGACATTGTGCCCTCAAAGTTGCTTGGCATAGACATGCCCATGATTGGGAAAACATAATCATCATGCAACACTTGAGCTAGTCTTAGAGGCACGACTAGGAATACATTTTACCGTTTATTATTCCACACGTGCATATGGGTTCTCCCCAGAGCCTTTATGGATATACGGGCTCGGGAACCACAGCAGTTATAGCGTGGAACATAAACATAATTATGAACATGGAGATAATCAATAACATTTATTATTGCCTCTAGGGCATATCTCCTACATATTTGGTGGAAGATCATATGTTCAGATCCATTGTGCATATTAATACCCCTCTGATTATGAACATGAATATGCTTTGTGAGTAGTTACGTTTGTTCCTGAGGACATGGGAGAAGTCTTGCTATAAGTAGTCATGTGAATTTGGTATTCGTTCGATATTTTGATTAGATGTATGTTGTCTTTCCTCTAGTGGTGTCAAGTGAACGTCGACTACATGACACTTCACCATTGTTTGGGCCTAGAGGAAGGCATTGGGAAGTAATAAGTAGATGATGGGTTGCTAGAGTGACAGAAGCTTAAACCCTAGTTTATGCGTTGCTTCGCAAGGGGCTGATTTGGATCCATATGTTTCATGCTATGGTTAGGTTTACCTTAATACTTCTTTTGTAGTTGCGGATGCTTGCAATAGGAGTTAATCATAAGTGGGATGCTTGTCCAAGTAAGGACAGCACCCAGGCACCGGTCCACCCACATACCAAATTATCAAAGTAACGAACGCGAATCATGTGAGCGTGATGAAAACTAGCTTGACGGTAATTCCCATGTGTCCTCGGGAGCGCTTTTCTCTATACAAGAGTTTGTCCAGGCTTGTCCTTTACTACAAAAAGGATTGGGCCATCTTGCTGCACTTTATTTACACTTGTTACTTGCTACCCGTTATAAATTACCTTATCACAAAACTATCTGTTACCTATAATTTCAGTGCTTGCAGAAAATACCTTGCTGAAAACCGCTTGTCATTTCATTCTGCTCCTCGTTGGGTTCGACACTCTTACTTACCGAAAGGACTACGATAGATACCCTATACTTGTGGGTCATCAAGACTCTTTTTTGGCGCCGTCGCCGGGGGGTGAAGCGCCTTTGGTAAGTGGAATTTGGTAAGGAAAGATTTATATAGTGTGCTAAAATTTACTATCACTTGTTACTATGGAAAGTAATCCTTTGAGGGGCTTGTTCGGGGTATCTTCACCCCGACCAGTAGAGCAAATAGTTGCTCCTCAACCTACTGAACCTACTGAAAATGTTTACTTTGAAATTCCTTCGGGTATGATAGAGAAACTGCTAGCTAATCCTTTTGCGGGAGATGGAACATTGCATCCCGATTTACACTTAATCTATGTGGATGAAGTTTGTGGATTATTTAAGCTTGCAGGTATGCCTGATGATGTTATCAAGAAGAAGGTCTTCCCTTTATCCAGGGAGAGGCATTGACATGGTATAGGCTATGTGATGATATGGGATCATGGAACTACAAACGATTGAAATTGGAATTTCATCAGAAGTTTTATCCTATGCATCTTGTTCATCGTGATCGTAATTATATATATAATTTTTGGCCTCGCGAAGGAGAAAGCATCGCTCAAGCTTGGGGGAGGCTTAAGTCAATGTTATATTCATGCCCCAATCATGAGCTCTTAAGAGAAATAATTATTCAGAATTTTTATGCTCGGCTTTCTCGTAATAATCAATCCATGCTCGATACTTCTTGTACTGGCTCCTTTATGATGAAGACTATTGAATTCAAATGGGATTTATTGGAAAGAATTAAACGCAACTCTGAAGACTGGGACCTCGACGAAGGTAAAGAGTCAGGTATAACACCCAAGTTTGATTGTGTTAAATCTTTTATGGATACCAATGCTTTCTGTGAATTTAGCACTAAATATGGACTTGACTCTGAGATAGTAGCTTCTTTCTGTGAATCCTTTGCTACTCATGTTGATCTCCCTAAGGAGAAGTGGTTTAAATATAATCCTCCCATTGAAGTTAAAGTAGTTGCACCTATTAAAGTTGAAGAAAAGGCTATCACTTACAATGATCCTATTGTTCCTACTGCTTATGTTGGCAAAACAACTTTTCCTGTTAGAATAAAGGATCATGCTAAAGCTTCAACTGTTGTCAACAAAAGTAATATTAGGACACACAAACCCCCTGAGCAAGTTAAAGTTGAACCTAATATTGCTATGGTTAAAGATCTCTTGGCTGATAATATTGATGGGCATGTTATTTATTTCTGTGAGGAAACTGCTAGAATTGCTAAGCCTGGTGCTAAAGATAAACATAGACCTGTTGTAGGCATGCCTGTTATTTCTGTTAAAATAGGAGATCATTGTTATCATGGCTTATGTGATATGGGTGCTAGTGCTAGTGCAATACCTCATTCCTTATACAAAGAAATTATGCATGATATTGCACCTGCTGACATAGAAGAAATTGATGTCACAATTAAGCTTGCCAATAGAGATACTATATCACCGATTGGGATTGTTAGAGATGTTGAAGTCTTGTGTGGGAAGGTTAAATATCCTGCTGACTTTCTTGTTCTTGGTTCCCCACAAGATAGCTTTTGTCCCATTATATTTGGTAGACCCTTCTTGAATACTATCAATGCTAGGATAGACTGCGAAAAGGATGTTGTTACTATTGGTTTGGATGATATGTCTCATGGGTTTAATTTTTCTAAATTTCGTAGACAACCCCGTGATGAGGTATTGCCTAGTAAGGATGAAATTATTGGTCTTGCTTCTATTGCTGTGCCTCCTAATGATCCTTTAGAACAATATTTGCTTGACCATGAAAATGATATGTTTATGAATGAAAGAAGGGAAATAGATGAAGTATTCTTTAAACAGGGACCCATTCTGAAACACAATTTGCATGTTGAAATCCTAGGGGATCCTCCTGCACCCAAGGGTGATCCCGTGTTTGAGCTTAAACTACTACCTGATACTCTTAAATATGCTTATCTTGATGAAAAGAAGATATATCCTGTTATTATTAGTGCTAACCTTTCAGAGAAGGAGGAAGAGAAATTATTGAAAACTCTGAAGAAGCACCGCGCTGCTATTGGATATACTCTTGATGATCTTAAGGGCATTAGTCCCACTCTATGTCAACACAAAATAAATTTGGAGAAAGACGCCAAACCAGTTATTGATCACCAACTACAGCTGAATCCTAAGATGAAAGAAGTGGTAAGAAAGGAAATATTAAAGCTCCTTGAGGCAGGTATAATTTATCCCGTTGCTGATAGTCAGTGGGTAAGTCCTGTCCATTGTGTCCCTAAGAAGGGAGGCATTACTGTCGTTCCTAATGATAAAGATGAATTGATTCCGCAAAGAATTATTACAGGTTATAGGATGGTAATTGATTTCCATAAATTAAATAAAGCTACTAAAAAGGATCATTACCCCTTGCCATTCATTGATCAAATGCTAGAAAGATTATCCAAACATACACATTTTTGCTTTCTAGATGGTTACTCTGGTTTCTCTCAAATACCTGTGTCAGTTGAGGATCAAGAAAAGACCACTTTTACTTGCCCTTTCGGTACATTTTCTTATAGACGTATGCCTTTTGGTTTATGTAATGCACCTGCTACCTTTCAAAGATGCATGATGGCTATATTCTCTGACTTCTGTGAAAAGATTTGTGAGGTTTTCATGGACGATTTCTCCGTTTATGGATCCTCTTTTGATGATTGCTTGAGCAACCTTGATCGAGTTTTGCAGAGATGTGAAGAAACTAATCTTGTTTTGAATTGGGAGAAATGCCACTTTATGGTTAATGAAGGTATTGTCTTGGGGCATAAAATTTCTGAAAGAGGTATTGAAGTTGATAAAGCTAAAGTTGATGCTATTGAAAAGATGCCATGTCCCAAGGACATCAAAGGTATAAGAAGTTTCCTTGGTCATGCCGGTTTTTATAGGAGGTTCATTAAAGACTTTTCAAAAATTTCTTGGCCTCTGACTAAACTATTACAAAAAGATATACCTTTTGTCTTTGATTATGATTGTGTAGAAGCATTTGAAATACTTAAGAAAGCGTTGGTTTCTGCACCTATTGTTCAGCCACCTGATTGGAATTTACCCTTCGAAATTATGTGTGATGCTAGTGATTATGTTGTAGGTGCTGTTCTAGGGCAAAGAGTTGATAAGAAATTAAATGTTATTCAATATGCTAGTAAAACTCTAGACAATGCCCAGAGAAATTATGCTACTACTGAAAAAGAATTTTTAGCAGTTGTTTTTGCTTGTGATAAGTTCAGACCTTATATTGTTGATTCTAAAGTAACTATTCACACTGATCATGCTGCTATTAAATATCTTATGGAAAAGAAAGATGCTAAAACTAGACTTATTAGATGGGTTCCCTTGCTACAAGAATTTGATTTGCATATTATTGATAGAAAGGGAGCTGAGAACCCCGTTGCAGACAACTTGTCTAGGTTAGTGAATGTTCTTGATGACCCACTACCTATTGATGATAGCTTTCCTGATGAACAATTAGCTGTCATAAATGCTTCTCGTACTGCTCCATGGTATGCTGATTATGCTAATTACATTGTTGCTAAATTTATACCACCTAGTTTCACATACCAGCAAAAGAAAAAGTTTTTCTATGATTTAAGACATTACTTCTGGGATGACCCACATCTTTATAAAGAAGGAGTAGATGGTGTTATTAGGCGTTGTATACCTAAGCATGAACAGGAACAGATCCTACGCAAGTGTCACTCTGAGGCTTATGGAGGGCACTACGCTGGAGATAGAACTGCACATAAGGTATTGCAATCCGGTTTTATTGGCCTACTCTCTTCCAGGATGCTCGTAAGTTTGTCTTATCTTGTGATGAATGTCAAAGAATTGGTAATATTAGTAGACGTCAAGAAATGCCTATGAATTATTCACTTGTTATTGAACCATTTGATGTTTGGGGCTTTGATTATATGGGACCGTTTCCTTCCTCTAATGGGTATACACATATTTTAGTTGTTGTTGATTACGTTACTAAGTGGGTAGAAGCTATTCCAACTAGTAGTGCTGATCATAACACCTCTATTAAGATGCTTAAAGAAATTATTTTTCCGAGGTTTGGAGTCCCTAGATATTTAATGACTGATAGTGGTTCACATTTTATTCATGGTGCTTTTCGTAAAATGCTTGCCAAGTATGATGTTAATCATAGAATTGCATCCCCTTATCACCCACAGTCTAGCGGTCAAGTGGAATTGAGCAATAGAGAGCTCAAATTAATTTTGCAAAAGACTGTTAATAGATCTAGAAAGAATTTGTCCAAGAAACTTGATGATGCATTATGGGCCTATAGAACTGCATATAAAAATCCTATGGGTATGTCTCCGTATAAAATGGTTTACGGAAAAGCATGTCACTTACCTCTCGAGCTAGAACATAAGGCATATTGGGCCATTAAAGAGCTCAATTATGATTTCAAACTTGTCGTTGAGAAGAGGTTATTTGACATTAGCTCACTTGATGAATGGAGAACCCAAGCCTATGAGAATGCCAAATTGTTTAAAGAAAAAGTTAAAAGATGCATGACAAAAGGATACAAAAGCGTGAGTTTAATGTAGGTGATTATGTGTTACTATTCAACTCTCGTTTAAGATTTTTTGCAGGAAAACTTCTCTCTAAATGGGAAGGTCCTTACGTTATCGAGGAGGTCTATCGTTCCGGTGCCATAAAAATCAACAACTTCGAAGGCACAAATCCAAAGGTGGTGAACAGTCAAAGAATCAAACATTATATCTCAGGTAATCCCATAAATGTTGAAACCAATATTATTGAAATCGTAACCCCGGAGGAATACATAAGAGAAACTTTCCAGAACGTTTCAGACTCCGAAAAGGAATAGGTATGTGGTACAGTAAGTAAACCGACTCCAAAACAGTTCTAATGGCAATTTTCTCCGTTTTGGAATATTTAAGAAAATAGGAAAATAAGAAGCAGCCCGGGAAGGACACGAGGCTTCCACGAGGGTGGGAGGCGTGCCCTACCCCCTGGGCGCGCCCCCCTGCCTCGTGGGCACCTTGTGCGCTCTTCGGACTCCGTTTTCTTGCACATTACTTCCTTTGGTCGGTAAAAATTCATTATATAATCTCCCGAAGGTTTTGACCACTGTATCACGCAAATATCCTCTGTTTTTGTTTCGAGCTGTTTTCTGCCAGAGTTGTCAAGGCCAAGCATCATGTCGTCCCCCTCCTCCAACAATGGTGACAACGATGCTTGGCTAATGAAGATAGAGCTGAAGAGGGAAGAACCCATGGAGATCAACAAAGATGATGGGATCAAGAAGGCCATGGAGGACCAACCCCCGGCAGCAGAAGAAGATATCCTTCAACTTGATCACAATCTTCTTACCCCAATTGAGATCGAAGCCTTCAAGATGATTGAGTTAGCTCGTATACAAAACAAGTATCTCACACGTGAAAATATTTTGCTGAAGGAGCATATCATCGCACTCAAGGGCATTATCCGCAAATTGGAGGATCTCCTACGCTCGATGTGCGACTATCCATCATCACCACCGTCTTCTTCACCAGCAAAAGAGATATAATCACATGGGTATGGGCACTCCCCTTGGCAACCGCCAAGCTTGGGGGAGGTGCCCCGGTATCGTATCACCATCACACTCCTATCTTTACCTTTTTCTTAGTTCGATCCTTTTGGTAATATCTTGATCTAGTAGAATAAAATTTTAGTATGATTTAGTTTTGAGTTTTGCCTTATGATCCTTCTATGTAATCGAGTCCGTGAGCTATATATAATAAAGATTAGTGTTGAGTCAAGGGCTTGATTATCTTGCTATGATCTTGAGTGAATAAAAGAAAAAGAAAGAATAAAAAGAAACAAAGAGATCATATTGATCTTATGGAGAGTAATGACTTCACATATTAAGAGCATGATGATTAAAAGTTGTTGAGAGTTGAGAAGCATAGTTTTGGTCATCGTTGCGATTAATAGGAAGTAATAAAGAAAGAGAGGTTCTCACATATAAATATACTATCTTGGACATCTTTTATGATTGTGAGCACTCATTAAAATATGACATGCTAAAGAGTTGATGTTGGACAAGGAAGACAATGTAATGGGTTATGTTTTCTTACATCTGAAATAAAGTATATTTTCATGGATCATCCAACATATTGAGCTTGCCTTTCTCCCTCATTCTAGCCAATTCTTTGCACCAAGTAGAGATACTACTTGTGCTTCCGAATATCCTTAAACCCAGTTTTGCCATGAGAGTCCACCATATCTACCTATGGATTGAGTAAGATCCTTCAAGTAAGTTGCCATCGTTGCATGCAATAAAAATTGCTCTGTAAATATGTATGACTTATTAGTGTGGAGAAAATAAGCTTTATACGATCTTGTGATGTGGAAGAAATAAAAGCGACGGACTGCATAATAAAGGTCCACATCACAAGTGGCAATATAAAGTGACGTTCTTTTGCATTAAGATTTCGTGCATCCAACCAAAAGCACATGACAACCTCTGCTTCCCTCTGCGAAGGGCCTATCTTTTACTTTTATCTTCTACCCTTATGCAAAGAGTCATGGTGATCTTCACCTTTCCTTTTCACATTTTATCCTTTGGCAAGCACATTGTGTTGGAAAGATTCTGATATATATATCCAACTGGATGTAAGCTAGCATGAATTATTATTGTTCACATTACCCTTGAGGTAAAAGGTTGGGAGGCGAAACTATAAGCCCCTATCTTTCTCTGTGTCCGATTAAAACTCCATAACCACAAGTATTGCGTGAGTGTTAGCAATTATGAAAGACTAAATGATAGTTGAGTATGTGGACTTGCTGAAAAGCTCTTATATTGACTCTTTCTGATGTTATGATAAATTGCAGCCTCAATGACTGAGATTATAGTTTTTTAGTTCTCAATGAAGTTTCTGATTCATACTTGACATTGTGGATAGATTGTTACTTTAGCATAAGAAATAATATGACAATATCTATATATGTTGCTGTTATAAGAATGATCATGATGCCCTCATGTCCGTATTTTATTTTATTGGCACCTCTATCTCTAAACATGTGGACATATTTATCGTTATCGGCTTCCGCTTGAGGACAAGCAAGGTCTAAGCTTGGGGGAGTTGATACGTCCATTTTGCATCATGCTTTTATATCGATATTTATCGCATTATGGTCTGTCATTACACGTTATGTCACAATACTTATGCCTATTAATTCTCTCTTATTTTACAAGGTTTACATGAAGAGGGAGAATGCCGACAGCTGGAATTCCGGGCTGGAAAAGGAGCAAATATTAGAGACCTATTCTGCACAGCCCCAAAAGTCCTGAAACTTCACGAAAGTCATTTTTGGAATTAATAAAAAATACTGAGCGAAGAAACTACCCGAGGGGGGCCACACCCTGGCCACGAGGGTGGGAGGCGCGCCCTACCCCCCTGGGCGCGCCCCCTGCCTCGTGGGCCCCCTGGCAGGCCTCCGATGCCCATCTTCTGCTACATGAGGTCTTTCGTCCGAGAAAAAATCATAAGCAAGCTTTCAGGAAGAAACTCCGCCGCCACGAGGCGGAACCTTGGCGGAACCAATCTAGAGCTCTGGGAGAGCTGTTATGCCGGGGAAACTTCCCTTCGGGAGGGGGAAATCATTGCCATCGTCATCACCAACGATCCTCTCATCGGGAGGTGGTCAATCTTCATTAACATATTCACCAGCACCATCTCCTCTCAAACCCTAGTTCATCTCTTGTATCCAATCTTTGTCCCAAAGCCTCTAATTGGTACCTATAGGTTGCTAGTGGTGTTGATTACTCCTTGTAGTTGATGCTAGTTGGTTTATTTGGTGGAAGATCATATGTTCAGATCCATTATGCATATTAATACCCCTCTGATTATGAACATGAATATGCTTTGTGAGTAGTTATGTTTGTTCCTGAGGACATGGGAGAAGTCTTGCTTGGTATTCATTCGATATTTTGATTAGATGTATGTTGTCTTTCCTCTAGTGGTGTCATGTGAACGTCGACTACATGACACTTCACCATTGTTTGGGCCTAGAGGAAGGCATTGGGAAATAATAAGTAGATGATGGGTTGCTAGAGTGACAGAAGCTTAAACCCTAGTTTATGCGTTGCTTCGCAAGGGGCTGATTTGGATCCATATGTTTCATGCTATGGTTAGGTTTACCTTAATACTTCTTTTGTAGTTGCGGATGCTTGCAATAGGAGTTAATCATAAGTGGGATGCTTGTCCAAGTAAGGACAGCACCCAGGCACCGGTCCACCCACATACCAAATTATCAAAGTAACGAACGCGAATCATGTGAGCGTGATGAAAACTAGCTTGACGGTAATTCCCATGTGTCCTCGGGAGCGCTTTTCTCTATACAAGAGTTTGTCCAGGCTTGTACTTTACTACAAAAAGGATTGGGCCATCTTGCTGCACTTTATTTACACTTGTTACTTGCTACCCGTTACAAATTACCTTATCACAAAACTATCTGTTACCTATAATTTCAGTGCTTGCAGAAAATACCTTGCTGAAAACCGCTTGTCATTTCCTTCTGCTCCTCGTTGGGTTCGACACTCTTACTTATCGAAAGGACTACGATAGATCCCCTATACTTGTGGGTCATCAATCGCCCTAGGTTATAACTGTCTCATGATGAATATCATCCAACAAGTCACCGATCCAATGCCTACGAATTTATCTTATATTATTTCTGCTAAGTTAGTACTGCTATAATTACCGTTACACTTGCTACCAATTACTGCTATCGCTGTTACCGTTACTATTGCTGCTGTCACTACTATCAAAACTATCATATTACTTTGCTACTGATTACTTGCTGCAGATAATTAATCTCCAGGTGTGGTTGAATTGAAAACTCAACTGCTAATACCTTCAAATATTCTTTGGCTCCCCTTGTGTCGAATCTATAAATTTGGGTTGAATACTCTACCCTCGAAAACTGTTGCGATCCCCTATACTTGTGGGTTATCACAAAGTAGTATGGAAGTAATGGTAACGGTGGTAAAAGTAACATTAGCAGTTTTGTAGCAATTGTAATAGTGGCAACGGAAAAGTAACTTAGCAAAGATCAATATGAGACGAGCTCGTAGGCAATGGATCAATGATGGATAATTATGTCGGATGGCATTCATCATGCAACGGTTATAATCTAGTGTGACACAGAACTAGCTCCAATTCATTAATATAACGTAGGCATGTATTCCGAATATAGTCATACGTGCTTATGGAAACGAACTTGCATGAAATCTTTTGTCCTACCCTCCCGTGGCAGCGGGGTCCTATTGGAAACTAAGGGGTATTAAGGCCTCCTTTTAATAGAGAACCAGACCAAACCATTAGCACTTAGTGAATACATGAACTCCTCAAACTAGGGTCATCACTCGGAAGTGTCCTGACTATTGTCACTCCGGGGTTGCCGGATCAGAACACGTAGTAGGTGACTATAACTTGCAAGATAGGATCAAGAACACAAATATATTCATGAAAACATAATAGGTTCAGATCTGAAATCATGGCACTCGGGCCCTAGTGACAAGCATTAAGCATAGCAAAGTCATAGCAACATCAATCTTAGAACATAGTGGATACTAGGGATCAAACCCTAACAAAACTAACTCGATTGCATGGTAAATCTCATCCAACCCATCACTGTCTAGCAAGCCTATGATGGAATTACTCACGCACGGCGGTGAGCATCATGAAATTGGTGATGGAGGATGGTTGATGATGATGATGGCGACGATTTCCCCTCTCCGGAGCCCAAGACGGACTCCAGATCTGCCCTCCCGAGGAAGAACAGGAGGCGGCGGCCGCTCCGTATCGTAAAACGCGATGAATCCTTCTCTCTGATTTTTTCTCCCCAAACGTGAATATATGGAGTTGGAGTTGAGGTCGGTGGAGGTCCAGGGGCCCCACAAGGACAGAGGGCGCGCCCTAGGGGGTGGGGGCCCCCTTTAGTTGATTCTTTCGCCAATATTTTTTATTTGTTCCAAAACTAATCTCCGTGAAGTTTTAGGTCATTCCGAGAACTTTTATTTCTGGTCAAAAATAACACCATGGCAATTCTGCTGAAAATAGCGTCAGTCCGGGTTAGTTCCATTCAAATCATGCAAATTAGAGTCCAAAACAAGGGCAAAAGAGTTTGGAAAAGTAGATACGATGGAGACGTATCAACTCCCCCAAGCTTAGCCCATTGCTTGTCTTCAAGCAATTCAGTTGACAAACTGAAAGTGATAGAGAAAAACTTTTACAAACTTTGTTTGATCTTGTTGTTGCAAATATGTAAAGCCAACTGATAACCCATAAGTATTGGGGATCACAACAGTTTTCGAGGGTAGAGTATTCAACCCAAATTTATAGATTCAACACAAGGGGAGCAAAGAATATTTGCAAGTATTAGCAACTGAGTTGTCAATTCAACCACACCTGGAGATTAATTATCTGCAGCAAAGTGATCAGTAGGAAAGTAGTATGATAGTTTTGATAGTAGTAGCAGCAGCAATAGTAACGGTAACAATGATAGCAATGATTTTGTAGCAAGTGCAATAGTAACAATATCAGTAGTAACTTAGCAAGATCAGTATGTAGGAAAATCGTAGGCATTGGATCGGTGATTTGTTGGATGATATTCATCATGTGACAGTCATAACCTAGGGCGATACGACACTAGCTCCAGTTCATAAATATAATGTAGGCATGTATTCCGCAGATAGTCATACGTGCTTATGGAAAGAACTTGCATGACATCTTTTGTCCTACCCTCCCATGGCAGCGGGGTCCTATTGGAAACTAAGGGATATTAAGGCCTCCTTTTAATAGAGAACCAGAACAAAGCATTAACACACGGTGAATACATGAACTCCTGAAACTACGGTCATCACTGAGAGTGGTCCTGACTATTGTCACTCCGGGGTTGCCGGATCATAACACGTAGTATGTGACTATAACTTGCAAGATCGGATCTACTCCCTCCGTCCCAAAATATAACAACGTTTATCATAATACACTAGTATGAAAAACGTTCTTATATTTTGGGACAGAGGGAGTAGAACATAGATATAATGGTGATAACATAAACAGTTCAGATCTGAAATCATGGCACGTGGGCCCAAAGTGACAAGCATTAAGCATGGCAAAGTAATAGCAACGTCAATCTCAGAACATAGTGGATACTAGGGATCAGGCCCTAACAAAACTAACTAGATTACATGATGAATCTCATTCAACTCCTCACCGAACAGCGAGCCTACGAAGGAATTACTCACTCCCAGTGGGGAGCATCATGGAATTGGCGATGGAGAAGGGTTGGTGATGATGAAGATCGAAGATCCCCCTCTCCGGAGCCCCAAACGGACTCCAGATCTGGCCTCCCGATGAAGAACAGGAGACGGCGGCAGCTCTGTCTCGTGGAACATGATAATTCTTTCTCCCTGATTTTTTCTGGAAAAATAGGATTTTAGAGCGTCGGTTTCAGGGTCTGCGGGGCCACCAGGTGGGGACAACCCACCAGGGCGCGCTTGGAGGGGGCGCCCTGGTGGGTTGTGCCCTCCAGGTGCCCCCCTTTGGTGGTTCTTGGCTCCAGAAATTCTCTTTTATTATATAAAAAATCCTCGCAAAGTTTCGTTCCATTCCGAGAAATTTTATTTCTGCACAAAAACAACACCGTGGTGGTTCTGCTGAAAACAGCATCAGTCCGGGTTATTTTCATTCAAATCATGCAAATTAGAGTCCAAAACAAGAGGGAAAGCATTAGGAAAAGTAGATACGACGGAGATGTATCAACTCCCCCATGCTTAAACCTTTGCTTGTCCTCAAGCAATTCAGTTGATAAACTGAAAGTGAAAAAGAAAAACTTTTACAAACTCGTTTGGTCTTGTTTGCATAAATAAGCTTAAACAACACCCATGTTTTCAGCCAATATTATAACTAACCATGCCGACAATAACTCTTAAAAATTATATTAACTCATATCAATGACATAATTAGCTAGCGAGCAATAATAAGACATCTCAAATAGCAACACGTTATCAAAACAACCATGATATAATATGACAATAGTGGTATCTCGCTAGCCCTTTCTGAGAGCGCAAAACATAAATGCAGAGCACCACCAAAGTTCAAGCAGCGACTAAACATTGTAATTCATGGTAGAAAAGATCCAGTCATGATGCACCCAACATTAGCTACACATAATGCATAAGCATGACAACAGTGCTCTCAGGTTCTGGCGCTTATTTTAGAAGGTGATGACACAACATAAAAGTAAAAAGATAGTCCCTTCGCAGAGGGAAGCAGTGATTTGCAGCGGTGCCAGAGCAAAAGTTTTTTAGAACAGAGGTAAATGAAATTTTGAGGAATGCACCCATCTTGTTTACTTTGCGACCATCAGTTATCAATATCTTCCATGCTAAACACATTAGTAGCGGTTCCCAAGCGATAAAGTAAAGGTTATGACTCCGTAGGAGTTTTTGTTTGATTATTTGTAAGCTCTTTTCTTTTTGCAGTTTTGGACTGGGAATCCCTATTACTGCCCTTTTCTCGTGCAATGGCGAGTGAATAAACACTCATCCTGAGAATAATCCGCTTAGCATGGAAGGTACCGACTACCTCCCGTCGTTCCATGAACAATCCAGGCACACAAAAATGATATTTATTTGAAGTTTTTAAAGATGGCACATGCAAATTTACTTAGGACGGCAGGGTAATACCGCATATAGGTAGGTATGGTGGACTCATCTGGAATTACTTGGGTTTCAGGTTTTGGATGTACAAGCAGAATTTCCACTTAGTATAGGTGAAGGCTAGCAAATAGGTTGAGAAGCGGCTAGCTAGAGAGCAACAACGGTCATGAACATGCATTATGCATAAGTAACATTGGACACTAGCATGAGTAGGATATGAACACCATGAACATAAATATCATAGAGGCTATGTTGGTTTTGATTCAAGTACATGCATGAACATGTGCCAAGTCAAGCCACTCGAACATTCGAAGGAGGATACCATATCATCATACTACATCACAATCATTTTAATGCAATGTTGACATCCAAGATAAATCATTATCCAGTCCTAGCTACTTATGCATGGCATGAGAAACTATAATCTCTAATTGTCATTGCAAACATGTTTAATCATAATCAACTGAATCATGGATACTAGGTTAAACATATTTACAAAAACAGAACAAGTCGAGTTCATACCCGTTTCTCTCTGCCACGGCCAGTTCATCAAATGTCGTCACTATTGCCTTTCACTTGCACGACCGAACGATATGGAAATAATAATAGTGCAAGAGTGCCGTGGACTAAGCTGGAATCTACAAACATTTTATTCAACAGCAGAAGACAAGGTAAAATGGGCTCTTTGTTAGATTAACAATAATGCATATGAGAGCCACTCAACATTTTCATCGTGGTCTTCTCCTCGGTAAAACTCAAATAAAAGGAAAAGAAAATCAGAGAAACACACTGAAATATTTTTGGAGTTTTTGGTTTTCTTGAACAAGCAAATAAAAAGGGAAAAGCAAAAATGAGAAAAACTATTTACACGGGAAAGCTCCCAACAAGCAAAAGAAAAACAAGGAAATCTTTTTGGGTTTTATTTTTAGTGCTACAACAATTTAAACTAGGAAGAAAAACCGAAAAGAAGCAGGAAATATTTTTTTGGATTTTCTCAAAGTTTTTCAAACACACAAGAAGAAAGCGAGAAAATAAACTTAGCATGGATAATACAGTGAAAAAGTGTGGACACCGACAAATAAAATGTGTAAACATGAATGTAATGTCGGTGGAAATACGTAGTCCCCCAAGCTTAGGCTTTTGGCCTAACTTGGTCTAGGGCCACTCGAAGAAACCATGGGGTCCTATATTGAAATGCTGAGGAGCTGGCACCTGAGGATCCCATTGCTGAGGTTCAGCCTCTGCTGCAGCTAGGTTGTTTAGGTAAGCGACGATGTTCGCAGGCAAAATCCTGTATCCACCCCTGGCAATAGGATCAAACAAAGCAGGTGCAGGTAATGGAATAATATCATGAGTGGTCACACTGAAAACCAGGTTATAAGGAATAGGAATGTTAGGGTAATCGCCTACAATAAACTTGTGGTATTCCATAGCCGAGGGGTCTAGGTAAACCTTGGTCAAAGGATAATCATGCTGATGTATCTGAATGTTAAAGCGACTAGCCAAGCGAGTAGCGTAAATACCACCATGTATTTTGCCCTTGGATTTATTAGTATGGAGGCGGCGTGCCACAATAGCTCCCAAGCTATAAGTGGTGTCGCCGTGGAGTGCACGGCGTAAAACAACAAGATCTGGGGCACTGAGTGCACCCACCTTCTCTCTAGCAAGCAAGCACTTTGCAATGAAAAGAGCAAAATAATGCACGGCAGGATAATGCAAGCTAGTAGCAGTGACACTTGACACCCCTCTCTCGTCCCCTACAGACATAGTGCGATAAAAACCTTCGAAGTATGCAGGCCTAGGATTTGCTAAACTCCCATCAGAAGGGATCAAGCATATGTCACAAAATTCAGTAAGCGGTATCTTATGGGGTTCAGCGTATAAGTTAAACTGCACTTGGGTTATTCCTGGGAAGGAAATTAAAATTTTGCACAAAGGAGTTTGTGAGGAGAAGATACTATTCACATTTAGCTGTGATGAAGTCGGTGAGGCCGGCATTAGCAACATATTGTGCAAACTCTTGAAGGATTCCGGTCCATGAACGGGTTATGCGACCATTCGCACGGCCGTATCTCCGCCATTCTCTGGGTGAGGAGATCACTATCAGATGACTCCCCGATAACTCCCTTGGAGTTCTTCTTGGAAGCAAACTTCCTAAAGATACTCATCTCTTTCCTATGAACAAAAATCCTGAAATTTTTAGTCCACAAAATTTTCTCAACAAAACTTTACAAAATTGATAGCAACTACTCATAGGGATGCATAGAGGCCATAACAAGCATTCAAACTACTTAAAACTCTAAGCATTCAACATGCAAGGTCATCTACAGCAGCACCAAGAGTAGCTAATTATTCAAAATATAAACCACTAAAGATAAAACTAATTGGACAAACGGAGGAGTCACCTACCAAGCAACAATCCCCCAAAACAGTTTCGCAAATGGAGCTTCGAGCAAAGAGATCGAAATCCACGAGTTTGAGAGCAAGAACACGAGAGAGAGAGAGAGAGAGATAGCAATGGTGATTTTTTTCTGGAGGTAGGTGGTGATGTGGGATGAAGAGATAAGTGAGGGGGCCCACGTGGGGCCCACAATCCACCAGGGCGCGCCTGGGGGTCCTGGCGCACACAGGTGGGTTGTGCCCACCTGGTGCACCTCCTTCTGATATTATTTGCACCAAAAATTCTTAAATATTTAGAAAAAATCGTATTAAATTTTCAGAGCATTCTGAGAACTTTTATTTTTGGGTCATTTTTTATTGCACGGGAAAATCAGAAAACAGGCAACACATGGCATTTTTTATTTAACTAATAAAAACAGAAAACAAAAAGTAGGGACAGAAGGTAGTGCTCACTAAATTCATCAACTCCATACCTTTCAAAAATGATCCATTAATAAGGTTGATCAAGTCTTATTAACAACCACTTTCGATTAGCATGAAACCGAAGAACTTTCATAAATCACTAAGTTACCTCAACGAGGATATGAATGTCCCCAACAATAAGCATTTCATATTTCTTTTTAACAGTAGGTAGAGGTAGTTGAAAACTTCCAATAGTGATTGTCGGAGATTTTTCAATAACATTAATACCATTCACTTGGAATTGTTTCTTCGGAAAGTGCACCGTATGCTCATTACCACTGATATGAAAAGTGACCTTGCTTTTATTGCAATCAATAACAGCCCCTGCAGTATTCAAGAAGGGTCTACCAACGATAATTGACATGTTGTCATCCTCGGGCATCTCAAGTATAACAAAGTCAGTCAAAATAGTAACATTAGCAACAACAACGGGCACATCCTCACAGATACCAATAGGTATGGCAGTTGATTTGTCAGCCATTTGCAAAGATATTTCAGTAGGTGTGAGTTTATTTAAATCTAGTCTTTTATATAAAGAGAAAGGCATAACACTAACACTAGCTCCTAAATCACATAAAGCAGTTTTCACATAATTTCGTTTAATGGAGCAAGGTATAGTTGGTATTCCCGGATCTCCAAGTTTTTAGGTACTCCATCTTTAAAAGTATAATTAGCAAGCATGGTGGAGATTTCAGCTTCCGGTATTTTTCTCTTATTAGTGATGATGTCTTTCATGTACTTTGCATAAGGCGGCATTTTCAAGATATCAGTCAAGCGAGTTCGCAAAAAGACTGGCCTAAGCATTTCAGCAAAGCATTCAAATTCTTCATCATCTTTCTTTTTAGTTGACTTAGGTGGAAAGGGCATAGGTTTTTGAACCCATGGCTCTCATTCCTTACCGTGCTTTCTAGCAACAAAGTCTCTTTTATCATATCTTTTATTCTTGGGTTGTGGGTTATCAAGATCAACTGTTGGTTCTATCTCAACATCATTGTCCGGTTCTTTATTATTTGTTTGAGTGCCTTCATGAACCTCATCATTTATCTTTTTCATTATGAGAAGGTCAGTGTTCACTACGGGATTGAGTTTCAGCATCAGAGATAGAAACTTCATTATCATTCTCAGGAGGTTTTTCTACTTCTGGTTCACTAGAGGCATGCAAAGTCCTATCATTTTTCTTCTTCTTTTTCTTTTTAGAAGGACTACGTGCATCAGTGTTAACCTTTTGAGAGTCTTGTTCAATCCTTTTTGGGTGTCCCTCAGGATAAAGTGGTTCCTGAGTCATCCTACCTCCTCTAGTCATTACTCTAACAACATGATCATTGACATTATTATTCATTTCATCTAGCAACTCTCTTTGAGATTTAGCAACTTGTTTGAACTGAGTTTGAACCATAGAAGCATGCTTCCCCACACCTCTAACATCATTGGAGATTCTAAATAACAAGTCACTCAAGCGAGCAATCATATCAGAATTATATTTCAATTGTTTCATAACATTTGCATTGAAGTGATCTTGTTTTCTAATTTAATTCTCAAACTCATAAAGGCATTGGCTAGGGTGCATATTGTGAGGATTATCATTATCATTGTATCAAGCCCATGTATTTCTTCAATATGAGGTAAAATTTTAACATCCTCAGCTTTAATACCTTTTTCCTTCATAGATTTCTTTGCCTCTTGCATATCTTCAGGACTGAGATATAAAATATCCCTCTTCTTCGGAGTGGGTTTAGTAGGTGGTTCAGGAAGAGTCCAATCATCATAATTTCTCAGTATGTTATTCAATAATTCTTCAGCTTTCCCAATAGTGTGTTCCCTGAAAACACAACGAACACAACTATCTAGGAAATCCCTAGAAGCATCGGTTAGTCCATTATAGAAGATATTAAGTATTTCATTTTTCTTAAGAGGATGATCACGCAAATCCTCCCCCAAGCTTGTGGGAGACTCTCTTCTTCAATTTGAAGAAAGTTAAATATTTCCTGTAAGGCGGCTTGTTTCTTATGAGCAGGAAAATATTTTTCAGAGAAGTAATAAATCATACCCTAGGGACTACGCACACAACCAGGAGCAAGAGTATTGTACCAAGCTTTAGTATCACCCTTTAATGAGAATGGAATTTTGAGAATATAATAATAGCTAATTTTCTCATCATGAGCAAAAAGGGTGGCTATGTCATTCAACTTAGTAAGATGTGCCACACCAGTTTCAGTTTCATAACCATGGAAAGGATCAGATTCAACCAAAGTAATTAGCTCTAGGTCGACAGAGAATTCATAATCCTTGTCATCAATAAATATAGGTGAAGTAGCAAACTTAGGATCACATCATTCTAGCATTCAAAGATTTCTATTTATACTTGCATAATAATTTCTCTAGTTCATCTCTATCCTTACAAGCAAGAATATCTCTAGCTGCCTCCTCACCCATAACATAACCTTCCGGTACCTTTGGTAATTCATATCTAGGAGGGCTAGTTCTAGTAGGTGTTTCAAGATTTTTAGTTTCAAGCTCATCATCAGTTTCAACAATATCATGCTGTCTTACTCTAGCAATTTGTTAATCAAGAAATTCACCTAGTGGCACATTATCATCAAGCAAGGTACTAGCGTCATCATAAGCAACATTCATAGCAGAAGTAGCATCATCAATAACTTGCAAAATATCAGGATTGATAGCATGTGGTGGTGTTGCAAGTTTACTTATAACAGAAGGTGAATCTAAAGCAGAGCTAGATGGCAGTTCCTTATCTCCTCTCGTATTAGAGGGAAAAAATCTTAGTCTTAGCATCCTTCAAATTCTTCATAGTGGAAAATTGATAATAATGTCGAGTGACTCAACAAATATAGCTATGCTCCCCGGCAACGGCGCCAGAAAAAGGTCTTGATAACCCACAAGTATAGGGGATCGCAACAGTTTTCGAGGGTAGAGTATTCAACCCAAATTTATAGATTTGACACAAGGGGAGCCAAAGAATACTTGCAAGTATTAGCAGTTGAGTTGTCAATTCAACCACACCTGGAGATTAAATATCTGCAACAATATGATCAGTAGCACAACAATGTGATAGTAGTGATAGTAATGATGATAGAAGCAGTAATGGTAACAGTGATAGCAATGATTTTGTAGCAAGTGTAACAGTAGCAACAATAGTAGTAACTTAGCAAGAACAATATGTGGAAAATTCGTAGGCATTGGATCGGTGGGTTCGTTGGATGATATTCATCACATAACAGTCATAACCTAAGGCGATACAAAACTAGATCCAGTTCATAAATATAATGTAGGCATGTATTCCGTAAATATTCATACATGCTTATGGAAAGAACTTGCATGACATCTTTTGTCCTACCCTCCTGTGGCAGCGGGGTCCATAAGGAAACTAAGGGATATTAAGGCCTCCTTGTAATAGAGAACCGGAACAAAGCATTAACACATAGTGAATACATGAACTCCTCATACTACGGTCATCACCGGAAAGTATTGATAACCCACAAGTATAGGGGATCATTTGTAGCCTTCTTCGATAAATAAGAGTGTCGAACCCAACGAGGAGCTAAAGGCAAAACAAATATTCCCTTCTATCGACCATCGACACAACTCTACGCACACTTTACGTTTGCTTTGCCGGAAACAAGTATGAAACTATTTTGTAGGAGTGATGCTAGAACTACTTTGCAAGAGTAAAACTAGAAGTACTTTGCAAGATAATAAAAGTTAGGTGTTTGGTAAAAGGGTTTGTGTCAACAAGAAGGTTATTTGTCCCTAGGCAATCGATAACAAGTACCGGTAATCATTCTTGCAATTTTATATGAGGGAGAGGCATGAGCTAACATACTTTCTCTACTTGGATCATATGTACTTATGATTGGAACTCTAGCAAGCATTCGCAACTACTAAAGATCATCAAGGTCGTGAAACCCAACCATAGCATTAATTATCAAGTCCTCTTTACTTCCATACGTCATACCCCACCTACTCGGGTTTAAGTTTTTGTCACTCTCGCAACCCACCATAAGCGAACCATGAACATATTGAAACACCCTACAGCGGGGGCCCCTTACATTTGCGCGAGAACCGAGGACACTGTAGGACAACACCATAAATAAAATATACAATCATACCAACCAAGATCACGATTAACCCACAGGACAAAACGGATCTACTCAAACATCATAGGATAACCATAGATCATTGGGAAATAATATATGGAGTTGAGCACCATGTTGAAGTAGAGATTACGGCGGGGGGAAGAGGTGTTACACCGCTGCATAGAGGGGGAGAAAGTTGGGTTGACGGTAGCAAGATTGTTGATGTAGATCGCCGTCCCGATCCTTGCCCCGGTGGCACTCCGGCGCCACCGGAAGCGAGGGGGAGAGAGCCCCACTCCTTCCTCTTCTTCCTTGGCCTCCACCTAGATGGGAGCAGAGTTCCCCCTCTGGTCCATGGCCTCCATGTCCGTGGAGGGGCGGGAGCCCCTCCGAGATTGGATCTCCCTATCTGTTCTCTTCTGTTTCGCGTTCCCAGATCTGGCCAAAAACCGTTTCTTATATTCCCAGAGATCCGTAACTCCGATTGCGCTGAGATTTTAACATGATTTTTTTCCGGATATAAGCTTCTTGCGCCCGAAGTACAGCTCCAACCGACGTTCGAGGAGGGCACAACCCACCACGCCACGTCTGGCTCCGGGACCGTGCCCTGGTGGGTTGTGCCCACCACGGGCCTCCGTTTGCAATTTTATATGAGGGAGAGGCATGAGCTAACATACTTTCTCTACTTGGATCATATGTACTTATGATTGGAACTCTAGCAAGCATCCGCAACTACTAAAGATCATTAAGGTCATGAAACCCAACCATAGCATTAAGTATCAAGTCCTCTTTACTCCCATACGTCATACCCCACCTACTCGGGTTTAAGTTTTGGTCACTCTCGCAACCCACCATAAGCGAACCATGAACATATTGCAACACCCTACAGCGGGGGCCCCTCATGTTTGCGCGAGAATGGAGGGCACCGTAGGACAGCACCATAAATAAAATATACAATCATACCAACCAAGATCACGATTAACCCACAGGACAAAACAGATCTACTCAAACATCATAGGATAACCATAGATCATTGGGAAATAATATATGGAGTTAAGCACCATGTTTAAGTAGAGATTACAGCGGGAGGAAGAGGTGTTACAACGCTGCATAGAGGGGGAGAAAGTTGGTGTTGACGGTAGCAAGATTTATGATGTAGATCGCTGTCACGATCCTTGCCCCGGTGGCACTCCGGCGCCACCGGAAGCGAGGGGGAGAGAGCCCCCTCCTTCCTCTTATTCCTTGGCCTACCCCTAGATGGGAGGAGAGTTCCCCCTCTGGTACATGGCCTCCATGGCCGCGAAGGGGCAGGAGCCCCTCCGAGATTGGATCTCCCTCTCTGTTCTCTTCTGTTTTGCGTTCCCAGATCTGGCCGAAAACTGTTTCTTATATTCCCGGAGATCCGTAACTCTAATTGCGCTGAGATTTTAACATGATTTTTTCCAGATATAAGCTTCCTTGCGCCCGAAATACAGCTCCAACCGACGTTCGAGGAGGGCACAACCCACCATGCCACGCCTGGCTCCGGGACCGCGCCCTGGTGGGTTGTGCCCACCACGGGCCTCCGTTTGCGGTGATTCCAACTCCAAAAAATCACATATATTCCAAATTAATTCTCCATGAAATTTTATTGCATTTGGACTTCGTTTGATATGGATTTTCTACGATACAAAAAACATGCAAAAAACAGGAACTGGCACTGAGCACTGGATCAATAGGTTAGTCCAATAAATCATATAAAAGGTTGCCAAAAGTATGTGAAAGTGGTATAATATTGGCATGAAATAATCAAAAAATATAGATACGATGGTGACGTATCAGCATCCCCAAGCTTAATTTCTGCTCGTCCATGAGCAGGTAAATGATAAAAAAGATAATTTTTGATGTCGAATGCTACCTAGCATAAACTTGATCATATATCTAATCATGGCATGAATATTAAGACATAAGTGATTCAAAGCAATAGTCTATAACTTGACATAAAGATATCAATACTCATTCCCAACAAACAATCATGTCTTTCAAAATATCAACGCTAAAGAAAGTTATCCCTACAAAATCATATAGTCTTGTCATGCTATGTCTTCTTAACACAAAGTGTTTATCATGCACAACCCCGATGACAAGCCGAGCAATTGGTTCATACTTTTTAACGCGCTTCAGCCTTTTCAACCCTCATGCAATACATGAGCGCAAGCCATGGATATAGCACTACGGGTGGAATAGAGTATGATGATAGGGGTAAATATAAAGAAGACAAAAAAGTAAGAAAGTCTCACATCGACGCGGCTAACCAACGGGCTATGGAGATGCCCATCAATTGATATCACGTGAGGAGTAGGGATTGCCATGCAACGACTGCACTAAGAGCTATAAGTGTATGAGAGCTCAACATCAAAACTAAGTGGGTGTGCATCTAATCCTATAATGAAAAATTCCCACTAGTGTATGAAAGTGACAACATAGGAGACTCTCCATATGAAAAACATGGTGCTACTTTGAAGCACAAGTGTGGTAAAGGATACTAACAATGCCCCTTCTCTCTTTGTTTATTTTTTATTTTTTCTTTCTTTTTTTCTTTTCCTTTTTCTTTTTTTCTTTTTCTTTTTTTTCTTTTTTCTCTCATTGTCCGGAGTCTCATCCCGACTTGTGGGGGAATCATAGTCTCCATCATCCTTTCCTCACTGGGGCACTGCTCTTAAAATGAATAATGATGATCATCACACTTCTATTTACTTCTAACTCAAAAGAAATAAAAATTACAACTCGATACCTATGACAAAGTATGACTCTATATGAATGCCTCTGGCATGTACCAAGATGTGCAATGATCTAGCGTAACATGTATATGAAAAATGATGAACGGTGGCTGAGCCACAACTACTATGTCAGCTATATGATCATGCAAAGCAATATGACATTAATGCTCAAGTCATCAAACGGAAGGAGTGGAAGTTGCATGGCAATATATCTCGGAATGGCCATGGAAAAGCCATAATAGGTAGGTATGGTGGCTGTTTTGAGGAAGATATAATAAGGCTTATGTGTGATAGAGCGTATCATATGTCGGGGTTTGGAAGCACCGACGAAGTTTGCACCAACTCTTGATGTGAGAAAGGGCAATGCACGGTACCGTAGAGGCTAGCAAATTGCGGAAAGGTAAGAGTGCGTATAATCCATGGACTCACATTAATCATAAAGAACTCATATACTTATTGCAAAATTTTATTAGCCCTCGAAGCAAAGTACTACTACGCATGCCCCTAGGGGGGTAGATTGGTACGAAAATACCATCACCCGTCCCCGACCGCCACTCATAAGGAGGACAATCAATAATAAATCATGCTCCAACATCATAGCATAATGAGAGACTATACGTGCATGCTTCGAGAATCACAAACCTTAACACCAATATTCCTACTAAACACAACCATTTACTAGTACCTCCCACATATTCCATCTCTATATCGCAAAACTATTGCAAGGAATCAAACATATCATATTCAGTGATCCATAAGTTTTATGTAGGATTTTATGACTAACCATGCAATTGACCAATTCCTTGTGACTCTCCAAATAGCTAAAAGTGAAGCATGAGAGTTTAATTCTTTCTACAAAAGATCATGCTCTAACAAATATAAGTGAAGCAAAAGAGCATTCTACAAACAACGGTTTTCTATGTGAAGAGAAACAGGCAACCCAAACTTCAAATGATATAAGTGAAGCACATGAAGCATTCTATAAAGCCATACTCAAAAGATATAAGTGAAGTGCAATGAGTATTCTATAAATCAACCATGGACTATCTCATACCAGCATGGTGCATAAAAGAAAAGTGAAAAATAAACACAAAAGACGCTCCATGATTTGCACATATCACGTGAACGAAACGAAGACGAAAACATACCGATACTTGTTGAAGAAAGACGGGATGCCTTCCAGGGCATTCCCAAGCTTAGACGCTTGAGTCTCCTTGAATATTTACTTGGGGTGCCTTGGGCATCCCCAAGCTTGAGCTCTTGCCTCTCCTCCTTCTCCTCATATCGAGACCTCCTCAATCTTTGATCACTTCATCCACACAAAACTAAACAAAAAACTCGGTAAGATCCGTTAGTATAATAAAGCAAATCACTACTCTAAGTACTGTTGCAAACCAATTCATATTTTGTTTTTGCATTGTAGCTACTGTAATATAACTTTTCCATGGCTTATACCACCGATAGAATCGATAGTTTCATCAAAACAAGCAAAACAATGCATCAAAAACAGAATCTGTCTTAAACAGGACAGTCTGTAGCAATCTGAACATCTACCATACTTCTGGTATTACAAAAATTCTGAAAAATTAGGAAAAATAAAAAAAATTGTATAGCAAGACAGTGCAAAAAATTTCAGAACCGTTTGATGTTCCAGTAAAAAAATGTAAAATCACGCGCTACAGCCAAAGTTTCTGTTTTGCACCGCACAAACCAACAAGCAATTTAAACATCGTAAAGGCAAATCTTGGCACATTATTTTTATAATACAATGGAATTGTATAAGGGGATAATTATTTTTGTGAGAATCTTCATGAAAAATTCTACATTGTTTCCATGAGCATGAACACAAGTGTTCAAGGTCAACCCTCACTTCTCCAATGCATAACTTCCAATTGCTTCTCTTTTGTGAAAAAGTGTTTAAGTTCCCCTCTATATTTTTTTTGTTTTTAAAATTTATAAAAGCACTCAACAGAAATAAATTACTCTCTAAAACTTCCGGGTTGTCTCCCAGGCAGCGCTTTCTTTAAAGCCATTAAGCTAGACATAAAGTGCTCAAGAAATGAATCCACCCGGATCCCAAGGTATATCAAAGCCAATTTGAATCAACAATGATTTAGCATTTAGTAGTGAGCACAAAGAAACATATATCAAGCAATGACGAAGTCTAACTCTCTTCCTATGCATCAGCATGTCATACAAAGAACAATTCATGCACATCAAGTAAAGTCCAAGACATAGCATAAGCAGTTTCTTGCAATTTTATCGTGTTGGAAACATAGAGAGGTGGAGAAATAGTTCCTCTCTCATAATAATTGCAAGTAGGAGAAGCAAGCATATGCATATTATATTCATCAATATCATCATGTGCAACGGTAAAAGGCAACCCATCAATATAATCCTTAACAAGAGCAAACTTCTCCGATATAGTGTAGTTGGGAGAATTCAAAAAGATAATAGGACTATCATGTGTGGGTGCAATAGCAACAATGTCATTCTTAACATAAGGAACTATAGCAAGTTCATCTCCATAAGCATAATTCATATTGGCATCTTGGCCACAAGCATAACAAGCATCAAGTTCATCAAAAAGGGATATTTCAAATGAGTCAACGGGATCATAGCAATTATCATAGCATTCATCCTTCGATAAGAACGAAGGGGCATTAAATAATGTATGAGTTGAAGAGTTACTCTCATTAGAAGGTGGGCACGAGTAGCTAATCCGCTCTTCCTCCGTTTGTTCTTCGCTCTCCTCCTCATCTTTTTCATCCAATGGGCTCACAATATCATCAATTTCTTCTTCCATAGACTCCTGGAAAATATTAGTCTCTTCTTGGACAGCGGAGACTTTCTCAATAAATTCATCAATATCAGAATTATATTTATAATTATCATAGCAATATTTAAGGATGGCAAAATTTTCAGGTCTATAAACATCATCATCAAAAGCTTCAAACTTTTCAAACAAAGATTCAATTTCATAAGCACCCTTAAAAGCAACAAATTCTTCTATTCATTCCACATCATAGTAATCATATATACCATTAGCATAAGAAGCTAAGATTTCATTATCATTAAATTCACATGAAAAGGGAAGATGTGGAGCATTCATACTAGAGCAACAAGTATAATTATATCTCAAGCACAAATCCCGAGCATACCAATGCAACATATAAATTTGATCCCATAAAAGTTTCCCTTTTTGTCTCAACCGATAATCCCTAAAGTATTCACGTTGATCCAACGTTACTCCCATTATCATGTTGAATGAGGTTTTCTAAGGATTATCAAAGTAGTGCATAATATTTTTCACATAACGAGCATCGAGGGTTTTAGGAGGTTCCCCATCTCCATGAGTTGCAAGTACAACTATTTTTTGGTGTTTCGTGTTCCATATCCATAACTAAAGATAAAGAACAACTTAGAACAGGAAATAAAAATTACTTAGTGATAAAGCAAACAAGCACACACGAGAATATTCACCCCACGCTATTGCTCCCCGGCAACGGCACCAGAAAAAGGTCTTGATAACCCACAAGTATAGGGGATCGTTTGTAGCCTTCTTCAATAAATAAGAGTGTCGAACCCAACGAGGAGCTAAAGGCAGAAAAAATATTCCCTCAAGTTCTATCGACCACCGATACAACTCTACGCACACTTTACATTTGCTTTACCGGAAACAAGTATGAAACTATTTTGTAGGAGTGATGCTAGAACTACTTTGCAAGAACAAAACTAGAAGTACTTTGCAAGATAATAAAAGTTAGGTGTTTAGTAAAAGGGTTTGTGTCAACAACAAGGTTATTTGTCCCTAGGCAATCGATAACAAGTACCGGTAATCATTCTTGCAATTTTATATGAGGGAGAGGCATGAGCTAACATACTTTCTCTACTTGGATCATATGTACTTATGATTGGAACTCTAGCAAGCATCCGCAACTACTAAAGATCATTGAGGTCATGAAACCCAACCATAGCATTAAGTATCAAGTCCTCTTTACTCCCATACGTCATACCCCACCTACTCGGGTTTAAGTTTTGGTCACTCTCGCAACCCACCATAAGCGAACCATGAACATATTGCAACACCCTACAGCGGGGGCCCCTCATGTTTGCGCGAGAATGGAGGGCACCGTAGGATAGCACCATAAATAAAATATACAATCATACCAACCAAGATCACGATTAACCCACAGGACAAAACAGATCTACTCAAACATCATAGGATAACCATAGATCATTGGGAAATAATATATGGAGTTAAGCACCATGTTTAAGTAGAGATTACAGCGGGAGGAAGAGGTGTTACAACGCTGCATAGAGGGGGAGAAAGTTGGTGTTGACGGTAGCAAGATTTATGATGTAGATCGCTGTCACGATCCTTGCCCCGGTGGCACTCCGGCGCCACCGGAAGCGAGGGGGAGAGAGCCCCCTCCTTCCTCTTATTCCTTGGCCTACCCCTAGATGGGAGGAGAGTTCCCCCTCTGGTACATGGCCTCCATGGCCGCGAAGGGGCAGGAGCCCCTCCGAGATTGGATCTCCCTCTCTGTTCTCTTCTGTTTTGCGTTCCCAGATCTGGCCGAAAACCGTTTCTTATATTCCCGGAGATCCGTAACTCTAATTGCGCTGAGATTTTAACACGATTTTTTCCAGATATAAGCTTCCTTGCGCCCGAAGTACAGCTCCAACCGACGTTCGAGGAGGGCACAACCCACCATGCCACGCCTGGCTCCGGGACCGCGCCCTGGTGGGTTGTGCCCACCACGGGCCTCCGTTTGCGGTGATTCCAACTCCAAAAAATCACATATATTCCAATATAATTCTCCGTGAAATTTTATTGCATTTGGACTTCGTTTGATATGGATTTTCTATGATACAAAAAACAGGAACTGGCACTGGGCACTGGATCAATAGGTTAGTCCAATAAATCATATAAAAAGTTGCCAAAAGTTTGTGAAAGTGGTATAACATTGGCATGAAACAATCAAAAATTATAGATACGAAGGAGACATATCAAGTATCCCGACTATTGTCACTCCGGTGTTTACGGATCATAACACGTAATAGGTGAATATGCCTGCAAGATCAGATCTAGAACATAGATATAATGGTGATAACTGATACGTCTCCAACGTATCTATAATTTTTGATTGCTCCATGCTATATTATCTTCTGTTTTGGACATTATCGGGCTTTATTATTCACTTTTATATTATTTTTGGGACTAACCTATTAACCGGAGGCCCAACCCAGAATTGCTGTTTTTTGCCTATTTCAGAGTTTCGCAGAAAAAGAATATCAAACGGAGCCCAAACGGAATGAAACCTTCGGGAACGTGATTTTTGGAACGAACAAGATCCAGGAGACTTGGACCCTACGTCAAGCAACCAACAGGGAAGCCACGAGGTAGGGGGCGCGCCTACCCCCCCCCCCCCAGGCGCGCCCTCCACCCTCGTGGGCCCCCTGTTGCTCCACCGACGTACTTCTTCCTCCTATATATACCTACGTACCCCCAAAGATCAGAGACGGAGCCAAAAACCTAATTCCACCGCCGCAACCTTCTGTACCCACGAGATCCCATCTTGGGACCTGTTCCGGAGCTCCGCCGGAAGGGGCATCGATCATGGAGGGCTTCTACATCAACACCATAGCCCCTCCGATGAAGTGTGAGTAGTTTACCTCAGACCTTCGGGTCCATAGTTATTAGCTAGATGGCTTTCTCTCTCTTTTGGATATCAATACAATGTTCTCCCCCTCTCTCGTGGAGATCTATTCGATGTAATCTTCTTTTCCGGTGTGTTTGTTGAGACCGATGAATTGTGGGTTTATGATCAAGTTTATCTATGAACAATATTTGAATCTTCTCTGAATTCTTTTATGTATGATTGGTTATCTTTGCAAGTCTCTTCGAATTATCAGTTTGGTTTGGCCTACTAGATTGGTTTTTCTTGCAATGGGAGAAGTGCTTAGCTTTGGGTTCAATCTTGCGGTGTCCTTTCCTAGTGACAGCAGGGACAGTAAGGCACGTATTGTATTGTTGCCATCGAGGATAACAAGATGGTTTTTTTTATCATATTGCATGAATTTATCCCTCTACATCATGTCATCTTGCTTAAGGCGTTACTCTGCTCTTATGAACTTAATACTCGAGATGCATGCTGGATAGCGATCGATGTGTGGAGTAATAGTAGTAGATGCAGGCAGGAGTCGGTCTACTTGTCTTGGACGTGATGCCTATATACATGATCATACCTAGATATTCTCATAACTATGCTCAATTCTGTCAATTGCTCAACAGTAATTTGTTCACCCACCATAAATATTTATGCTCTTGAGAGAAGCCACTAGTGAAACCTATGGCCCCCGGGTCTATCTTCATCATATTAATATTCCAACACTTAGTTATTTTCGTTGCTTTTTACTTTGCTTTTATTTTACTTTGCATCTTTATCATAAAAATACCAAAAATATTATCCTATCATATCTATCAGATCTCACTCTCGTAAGTGACCGTGTAGGTATTGACAACCCCTTATCGCGTTGGTTGCGAGGATTTATTTGTTTTGTGTAGGTGCGAGGGACTCGCGCGTAGCCTCCTACTGGATTGATACCTTGGTTCTCAAAAACGGAGGGAAATACTTATGCTACTTTGCTGTTGTAGGGGAACGCGACAGAAAACAAAAATTTTCCGACCTACGCACCAGCCCAGGACCACTATGGAGACTGCATACATGGTTTGATATTTTTCGTTACCGACTCGTAGCGCAGCGGGAAGTAGAGTCGATGACGATCGGCGGTGCAGATCCCCGCAGCTAGGATTTACAACCTCCCAACCGCGAGGATGTATACCCTCATCTGCTCCTCAGACAGCCCTCCAGGAGGCGGTCGAACAGCCCCCCGGACGGTGTCGCGGACAGCCCTTCGGGAGGACCTTCGAAACTCGAACGGTCACTCGGACAGCCCTTCGGGAGGACCTTCGAAACTCGGACGGTCACACGGACAGCCCTTCGGGAGGCACTCACGAACTAAGACCGAAACTACGATCTCTCTACAGAGTTGCACACATACGGTGTCATCTATCCGGCAGGGCTTCGCCGTCCAGAACTAGTTCCTGCCGGAACCCAGACAGCCTTACGGCTCTACGAAACTCTTTTCGTGGGAGGGAGAGAAGAAGCCAGATAATGCATGGCATGTGTATGAGAGCAAGGGATGAGTGTGGAGGGCTGCCCCTCCACCTCTATTTATAGGAAATCCCAAGGGGGTAGGGTAGTTTCACAAAAAACCCAAAATGCACATGAATGAAGTCCTTCCACAAGGACCTAGGAGTGAAACCAAGGAACAAGAGGGTCCCCAAGGGGGGATACCCTATGTGGCCGGCCACACCCCTATGAGGGGCCCAAAAAATGGCTCCTATCCATCCATGTCATCCCCAAGATCTTTTGGAGCAAAGCCCCAAAAGGTGGCTTTCCATAAAGTAACCATAAAGCTGATTTTCACTATTCACGACGACATTTTTCAGCGTCTGATCGAACTGAAAATATTTATGTGGGCTAAGAACATTTCCAGTACCCACTAAAATTATTTTCAACGCGTTCCGAAACAATTCCGGTTTTAGTGATTTTCATCTGCGAAACGCATCTGAAGTGGCTCCGGCAGCTCCGGAACATTTCCGGTTTTTATCTCAGAAAATTCCAAAAAGCTTCCAGAATGATTCTGGCATCCTCCAAGAATTATCAGGCATGTGCCGAAACCAATTTGACTTAATGGTGTATCCCGAAACAACTTTTCGGTATCATCGAAACTTATCCGATGACCTCTCTCTGCGGTACGATTCCGCTGTCCGAAACTTTTCGGTGATTTTCTCTCAGACTCCCTGTCTAGTATTCAGCAGATAGATGACCCTTAAGCGTGTGACCCTATAGGTTCGGTGAAGTATAGACATGACCCGGAACCCCTTCCGATCAATGATCAACATCGGAGCCGTGGACACCCATATTGACCCCTATACCCACACGAATAAATATTCGAGTGAACCTCCAGTTGCCGTGTGCTATTCCTGTTGCTTCGCGATATGTTACAAATACCCGAGGTGAGACATGTTGGCATTCCCGTGGATCAACAACTTGTCCACTATGCTAGTTACCTCGTTACCGGTATTGTTCTCTTTTCTCGTTATCGTGTTCCGGCATCCCCGTGATCAAATCACAAAGTGTCTGGCCAGACGATGATGGATACCGTAACACCGAGAGGGCCCAGAGATATCTCTCCATCGTCGGAGGAGCAAATCCCAATCTTGAGCTATCAAGTTACTTGACACACTTTTCCATGAACCCGTAGGCCGCCGTAATAGCCACCCATTTACGGATGACGTTTAACAAACCCCAAAGTTCATGAAGCAAGCATGAAGAAACTCGATACTCTCATGGTCTAAGGAATCATGCAAACGTTAACCATCTCTGTGTTATGTACCAATAAACTTGTGACGAATGAATCTCATAGCATAACATCATGCCGGGTCGATTCAACACAAATGTTCTCTTAACATTGTGCCCTCAAGGTTGCTGACATAGACATGCCCATGATCAGGAAAACATAACCATCATGCAACACTTGAGCTAGTCTTAGAGGCCAGACTAGGAATACATTTTACCGTTTATTATTCCACACGTGCATATGAGTCTTCCTCCGAGCCTCGTGGTTATTGCAGACTCGAGAACCATAGCAGTTATAGCATGGAACATAAACATAATTATGAACTCGGAGATAAATAATATCATTTATTATTGCCTCTAGGGCATATCTCCTACAGCTGCATCACCCTTTCCTCTTCAAGGGAAAACCAACACAGTGCTCAAGAGGTAGCAATAACATAAACAGTTCAAATCTGAAATCATGGCACCCAGGCCCAAAGTGACAAGCATTAAGCATGGCAAAGTCATATCAACATCAATCTCAGAACATAATGGATAGTAGGGATCAAGCCCTGACAAAACTAACTTGATTACATGATGAATCTCATCCAACTCCTCACCGACCAGTGAGCCTACGAAGGAATTACTCACTCCCGGTGGGGAGCATCATGGAACTAGCGATGGAGAAGGGTTTCGCGATGACGAAGATCGAAGATTCCCCTCTCCAGAGCCCCAAATAGACTCCAGATCTGGCCTCCCGATGAAGAACAGGAGGTGGCAGTGGCTCCGTCTCGTGAAACGCGATAGTTCTTCCTCCCTGATTTCTCTCTCCAAATAAAGGAAACGGAATGAGGGTGTGTGGGGCCACCAGGTGGGAACAACCCACCTGGGCGCACCTGGAGGGGGCGCACCTTGGTGGGTCATTGTGCTCACCCAGGGACCCCCTCCGATGGTTCTTGGCTCCAGTATTTTCCTTTTATTGTATAAAAATTCTCCAAAAAGTTTCCTTCCATTCCGAGAACTTTTATTTCTGCACAAAAACAACACCATGGTAGTTCTGCTGAAAACATCGTCAGTCCGGATAGTTTCATTCAAATCATGCAAATTAGAGTCCAAAACAAGAGCAAAAGCGTTAGGAAAATAGATACGATGGAGACTTATCAACTCCCCCAAGCTTAAGCAATTGAGTTGACAAATTGAAAGTGAAAAGAAAAACTTTTACAAACTCTTTTGCTCTTGTTTACAAAAATAAGCTTAAGTAGCACCCTGTTTTTTAGCAAAGGTTATAACTAACCATGTCAACAATAACTCATAGAAATCATATTAACACATATCAATGGCATAAGCAACTAGCGAGCAATAATAAAATATCTCAAATGACAACACTTTGTCAAAACAATCGTGATATAATATGACAACAGTGGTATCTCGCTAGTCCTTTCTGAGATCGCATAACATTGTAATTCATGGTAGAAAAGATCCAGTCATGATGCATCCAATTGTTACTATTGCACTTGCTACAAAATCATTGCTATCACTGTTACTGTTACTATTGCTGCTGCTACTACTATCAAAACTATCATACTACTTTACTACTGATCACTTTGCTGCAGATAATTAATCTCCACAGAACAGAAATTTATTTTGACTGTTAGAGTTGGCACATGCAAATTTACTTGGAACGACATGGAACTACCGCATATAGGTAGGTATGGTGGACTCTTTTGGCACAACTTTCGGTTTAAGGAATTGGATGCACGCCATGGCCTCGGCCTCCCCCTAGGCAGGAGGTGGACGAAAGGCCGGGGCAGGTGGGTTGGGTCGCACTGTTGCCGCAGCTGGGCTAAGTGCATAGGGGTTTTACTCCTTTTCCTTTATCTTTTTTGTTTCTTTATTTCTTCTCTGTTTTGCATTTCCTTTTCACACTAAATGAATTTAGTTTAATTTGAAAATTAGCACATAAATACAAAGGAATATTTTGTTCTACCACAAAAAGTTTGGAGTCTATTTGAATTCATTCAAATTACGCTTGCATTTAAAAGGGGCTAAAATGGTGTTGTTTGGTCATGTTTTAATTTCCAGGGGCAATTTGGGGATTTTGGTGATGTTGCTCCTTAAAATAATTACTTGTGGATTATTTACAAAATTATGAACTGTTTTGTTGGCATGTTTGAAGATGTAAATATTTGACTTGCATTTGAATTTGAATTTGAATTGGTTTTCAGTTAAGTGACAATTGAGTTTAGTAAAAAGGAGGTGACATGGCATCATTAGTCAGAGATCACTGTAGCTTAATTACAAGGGTGTTACACTGGTGCCCCGTGGGCCCATCTTAGCCCCTCTTTGTGTGATTCCAAGGACAAAAATTCTTATAAATACCAAAACCCTAGAAATAACCCGAGAACTTTGACTCCGCCGCCGCAAGCCTCTGTACCTCTGCGATCTCATTTGAGCCCTGTTTCGGCACCCTGACGGAGCGGGGAATCATCACCGGAGGCCATCTTCATCATCCCGATGGTCTCCATGACGAGGAGGGGGTATTTCACCCACGGGGCTGAGGGTATGTACTATGTGTTTGATCTCTTTCGTGTTCTTGATTTGGCACGATCTTGATGTACTGCGAGCTTCGCTAATATAGTTGGATCATATGGTGTTTTCCCCTTCTCTATCTTGTTTTGATGAACTGATTTTTTACCTTTGAGGTTTCACTATTATCAGATTGAATACTTTATGTATTTGAGAACACTTGATGTATGTCTTGCATATGAATACATGTGGTGACAATGGGGTATTATATTGAGTCACTTGATGTATGTTTTGGCACTCAACTCGCAGATTCCTGAGGTGACATTGGGGTAATCTATGCATAGGGGTTGATGCACGCTTTCGTCCTACTTTCTCCGGTAGAAATCTTAGGGAGCTCTTTGAAGCTCTTTGTGTTGGATTGGATATTATGAATCTGAAGTTGTTTGATGCATATTGTATAATCAACTCACGGATACTTGTGGTGACATTGGAGTATCTAGGTGACATTAGAGTTGGTTGATGTGTATCATATGGTGTTATTTTAGTACGAACTCTAGGGCTGTTTGTGACACTTATAGGAATAGCTCGATAGATTGATCAGAAAAGATAACTTTGAGGTGGTTTCTTACCCTAAAACAATTTCATCTTATGTTCTCCGCCAGATAAGAACTTTGGAGTGGTTCTTTATCGCACGTTAAGGGTTATTATATGATTCAATTATGTTAGCATTTTTGAGAGATTGCACTAGAGAAAGTATGAACCCTAGGCACTACAAAAAAATACAATTCCGTGATGATACGTGTTTGTCACAGTAGGTCGCGTTTTTTGTCATGCATGTACATCCATGACAAATTTATGACAGAATCAAGATAGTCATACCTGTGCTGTCGTAGAAGTGTTCCATGACATTACCAAAATTATCATCACGGAAGTGTCCACTTCCATGACAATAAATCGCGCGTCACAGAAGTGCTTTCGTCAAGGGTGACCGACACGTGGCATCCACCGTAACGGAGCGCCGTTAAGCTATCGGGTCGGGTTTTGGATCCGATAACCCGTTAACAGCCCCGACCAATGGGGATTTTCCACGTGTAAAATCATCATTGGCTAGAGGAAACACGTGTCGGCTCATCGTTGGGACAAATGTCATCCACTCACTGGACAGAAGGCGCCTATGATACGTCGACACGTGGCACGGCCCAACAGTGGCCCATTCCTGTGAAAAGGCTGGCCCTTTTGACTTGGTCAAAAGCTAGCGGGCCGGCCCATGGAAAGCCTGTTAATGGCCTGTTCGCATATAGCCCATTTACAGCCCGCTAACCCAAGGCCCGTTACGCCCTATCCGAATTAGGCCCAGTAGCGTCATCTGGACCTTCCAATATGATTCCAGCCCGTTTTCACTTCTGGCCCATGTATAGCCCATGGCGTCTTTCGTCCCATATGAGGCCCTTTGTAACTCTTGGCCCATTAGCGGCCCGTGCTGAAACTGGCCCGTAATGAACAGTGTATTACTTTACACCCATTAACGGCCCGTGGTGAAACTGGCCCGTAATGAACAGTGTATCACTTTATACCCATTAACGGCCCGTTATTCCGTTGGGCCGTTTCCAGCCCAAGTTAACTTTCGGCCTTCTGAGGGACCATTTATTCTTGGGCTCATTTGCAGCATTCGGTTACTTACAGCCCGTTACTGTCATTTTCTGCTTGTGGGCCAAATTCAGCCCGTCGTTACAGTCGGCCCGTTTGTGGACCGTTAGTCTGTTGGGCCATTTTCATAGCATCACCAAATACGGCCTATTAACGGCCCGTTATGATCAGCCCATAAAACGTACGATTTCCATTAAAGGCCCGTCTACGGCCCATTAAAGGCCTGTACAAGACCCATAAATGAGTCGGCGGCCCATGGATCCTACGAGACGTAGAAGGCCCATGGATCCTACGAGACGTACAAGGCCCATGGATCCTACGAGACGTAGAAGGCCCATGGATCCGACGGCCCGTGAAGGGCCATGGTCGGGCGAGTTGGCCCCCGTTTGAACAATATAGCATATTCAAAGAATTATCCTACTCAATACTATCACCTCTAAAAAGCATACACTATACAACAAAGAGATCAAGGCATAGAAAGGTAGAATAATCCTACACTATACAATAAAGAAATTACAGCCGATTATACCCACTGGGCATTATGGTTCGGCACAGGTGATAATAAAGCATACACAAACAACAAATTACATACACTGGGCAAATACAGCTCACACATCATGGACGCGCATCAACTTAACTCCATTTGAACTATAATCTCTTCAGAAAATAGGATTGGCCGGATTCAGATAGCACAAATTTCAGTCTGCAAAATCTCCAATTCCTTCATGGTTACCTCAGTGTCTTGTTTCATTTTTTTTTGACTCCTGCATCTAATACCTGCATGTCCAGTCTCAACTTGTTGATTATACGTTGACAATCATGTACACGTTGTCTTGCCACCTCTAGTTGATGCTCGAGAACATCAGCACATTCCAATTCCAATCCATAATCATTCGGTAACGGCCATGCCGCACTGCTCGCAGATCTTTGTGTTGATGTCACTTCATCCTGAAATGTTTCTGTAAGTACACATGACTAGGGAAAAATATAGTTACAACAGTGAAGCGAACAATACACTATTTTGTACTACATGGCAAAACAGGACTAACAACAATGTTACACATCACTTTCAAAAAAAATGTTACACGTCATGAAGCATAAGCAGGTGATATTTTAAAAATTATAAAAAAGATAGTATGTGCAGCCTGCATACAGAAATCCCTCTTAGCTCACCAGAGGAGCATGATGTTGGGGCCCAATCGAAAACACAGACAAGTTACAAATTTAGACAGCACGTTGCGTATAAGTAAGCAAGCAGTTGGCCATTCTGTGCCTCAATTAAAGTCTTAGGGAGCATAATGAACAGCAGAGGGTTTCATACAAACATACTACAGCAGGCAAAACTATGCAATCATTAGCGTAGTATAAACTAGATTGTGAGCCTCATGCAATAATAGTTGGTTAATAGACTTCAAAGCTTCAGGCACACTTCGGCAAAGTAATTAAATGATAAGGCCTTTAATTATGTCAACTAATAGTGATACAAGTACCGAACATCAGGCATGATTATTTGGGCATCTCATTAACTGAGGACAAATAAAGCAAGTGAAAAGAGAAAATTAACTATGCCTGAAACAAACAAGGAATTGAACTGTTGAGTTGCATACAGTGACTTACCTTAGCAGGTTGAAGAGGCTCAGCGCAGCTCCTACTTCTCTTGCAAGGCTCCTTCTTAACATCTTGTACTTGGAAATCCTCAATCTTATCTTCATTGCACCCCCTCTGAAAGATGACACAAACTAGTTACTCGTCTTCTTAGAAGATAAATATGCATACTTTCCAGTCTGTGAACACAAAAGGATGAGATTATAACAAAACAACATCACATAATGAAACATGCCGCATCTTGTATTAAATGGATGGCACCAATAAAAGATGCACGTAAAATATCTAACTCTGACTATTAATATATAGAAAAGTTCTCAAATGATCGAGTGATAGTAGTAATACATTGTAACATAGAACCTTCATGAAAAACTGTTTCGTAATCACATCAGTTAAAAATGCTATGTAAATATTTATTTGTAATTATTAAATATGAAAGTAATTTTTTTGATTGTGCCTATATATGTATGTCAAAAATGTCGTTAATTTTTTTTAACTAATTAGCCTTTCTTTCAACTTCTCCTAAGAATGTATTTATAAAGTTTATAATTTTATATATGTGCTTATATCCCCAAGCAAAACAGTACTTGAAATATACCTAACTGTTTCAAATATAAATAAATAAGTGAACAAAACAGTTAGTTCTACAAATTCACATTGTTCTACTAATTAGTAAGTTTTACTCTTAGTACTTCACAAAAGAGTAGAAGATATAGGTCTTGATAAAAGAAGTACAACTGCAAAATGAATACCTTCTGAAAACTTGATGAAAACACGCCATGATTGATCAAGCATCTAGCAGCACTGTTGGCCTTTGGCAACAAAATATGACAAATTGGAGCCGGATAGAAGTAGGAAAAAATGATTTACATGATTGATGAACCCTATAGACATAATTAACCGCCGGTGGAATCCCTTGAAAGCTACAATAGTTCAATAGATGATGAAACGAAACAATATGAAAGTTTCATTTGCTGGGAACATTACGTTTGCAATTTAAAGGAAACATCATAAGAGTGCTTTTGAAGATGCCAAAAAATGAGTGCTTTTGTTGTGGGAAAGTTGCGTTTCTTATTCCCCAAAAATGTATCAACCTATTATTGAGTTTAGACTCATCTCCAAATAAAGTTATAATTAATCAGTGCACATTCCTAGGAAACAGCTTCAGGCGTCTTTGCGTTTTACGTACATAGAAGGCAAAAGCAAATAATCCCCTCGCAAAAAAAAATCCAAAGTATTTATGCACGATAGACATGCACATGCACTCTAGAAGAAAATTTCAGAAGATTGATGTAATAAAGCAACCTCCCGAAGGAGGCCGAGCACTTGCATAATTGAGGGTATCCATTATTTGACGCTGATCACAATAAATTTTCAAATTACAGAATCTTAACACTGTCGTGCAAAAGAAGCATGCAGAAACTGCAGCACGAAAAAAATTCAGTCATTTATTGTTGGTGCAAGCCCAATCATACTTGCTCATAAACGATTAGATTTCATCAGAAGATTAGATTCCATCAGAAGTACGCTCGCAGTCGTCCAATCGACTGAGTTCTTTCCGTCCATATCTAGACTGCATGCATGTACGCACTTGCTTGATCCAGGCATGCACGCCACAAGTCATCATATGTTTTTCATGGAACAGATCGAAGCTATTAAAACCGTATAGTTGCGTCTCCAGGGAGAATTAATCTAGCAGCCTGCTAGCTTCTTGACGTGAGCGTATAGTTCGCTAATCCAGCAGCCTGCTAGCTTCTTTACGTGGGCATACTCTGTCGTATGTATTCGCAGACGATTGAGAATCATCTCCTTGCAACACAGATTGGCTTGGCAGTAATTGAGCTTGCCTTGTACATACGTCCGTGTCGCCGGAAAGTACTCGGATGAGCCGTCGAGGTGATTACTGCTTTGATTAGGCCATTGGGCACTGCAATATCGGTAATCTCCAACCAAAACCGGTTGATATTTATCAAGCCTATAGAAGAGGCGTAGTTGTTGAGGGTACACATGAAGGCTAGCTAGGTTATGGTTGAAAATAGGTCATGCGTAGGAGCCATTGGCGATGGTAGCCCTAGCGTCAATTTTCCTCTATCAATTGAAGATGTCTAGGATGGCTAGGAGGCTTGACCGTAAAGAAAAGTCTGCGTAGAATAAGAGTTTGTATGGAATACTATTCGTTTCATGCATGAAAAAAAAAATCTAAACATGGCAATCTACATGGATCAATCCACACCGTAATAACTCTGGTCCCATCAAATTAACGGCTTCTATTTTCTAATTAATGTGGTAACTATTTGGGAGTCTCTAATTAGTATAGTAAAGTAATAGATAGATAGATAGATAGATAATAGATAGATAATAGATAGATAGATAGATAGATTGTGATTGAGTAATACTCCCTTCGTTTCTAAATATTTGTGTTTCTACATATTTCAACAAGTGACTACGTTCGGAGCAAAATGAGTGATCTACACTCTAAAATATGTCTATATACATCCGTATGTGATAGTCTATTTGAAATCTCTAAAAAGACAAATATTTACGAACGGAGGGAGTACATGGTTTACCCCCCAATAAAAGAAGAAGCAAATAGGCTCAGACCCACCCATAAGCGTCCCATGTAGTATAATCAAAGACGGAAAACAAAAGTATAAGCAAAGCAAATTTTGAAAGTCAACAAGTCAAATGAGAATATGAAATAAAAAAAAGACAAAGTCAACCACGTGGGCAAGAAGCAAAGTGGGTCAAACCTAGAAGGCCCCCCTGCATGCAAGGCCCGTTCATGAAAGCATAAGAATGAGTGACTCACCGTCGATAAATCGTATTTATTTTAATAAATCTCCGCTCTCACATTATTAATTTAAATATTCATATTCCATGCAACCAATTCGAATTGAATTACATTGCAATCAACTCTCGCAGCGACACACAGGGTATCATCTAACGGCAACTCGTTGCATACAAATTTGAACGGCGGAACACCGCCGTGCCTGATCAGCAGTAACAATGGCAGAAGTGCAGTCCGTCGCGCATCTTGCAGTCGCCACCGCGGCAGCCCGACTGGCACCACGCGTTGCACTCGCCGTTCTGCTCCGGCAGCCTGCAGCCGATGTTCTTCAACCCGTTGCCCCAGCTGTGGTGGTCCGTGCAGCAATGTAGTTCCTCGGACGACGCTGGAGCAAAATTAATCATGCGCATCATCCAGAGTTAGTCACTCACTAGTCACAAATTAAAGTTCGTTTACGTTACGTAAAACAGGGGCATGTGATGCAACGCAGCCTTGTGCAAAAACAATAGGTAAAACTTACTCGCGGAGGCGACCAGCGAACCTAGGACAACAAGGGCCACTAGTGCAGTGGCACGAGCCATGATCGATCTCCCTTCTTTCTCTTGCCGTGCGTCTTCTCAATTTGCTCGGATATTAGGCCGATCTCAAAGGGAAAGTGTGCTTCTCTCTCGGTGTGGATTGTCTAACACTGGCGTTGTTGCCATACTATTTATATTCTCAAGATTCATGCCCTATTTAATTTGGAATTCCCTATATTATAAATGAGATCCATTTAGCAGTATTATTACTTTTTGGCGAGATCAACCTTACATGCATGATTTGCTTGACGCGTGATTAGTAAACGAAATGTGCTTCTCTCTGAGTGCGGATTGTCAACGCTGGCGTTGCCGTACTACTATTTATACTCTCAAGACTCATGCCCTCTTTAATTTGGATTTCCCTGTAGTAATAAAGGAAATCTATTTAGCAGCAGTATTATTAATAAGGGAAATCCAGCAGATCATCCATTGGAGATACTGCAATATTTTGTCGCCTACGCCACCTGCTTCCTTCAGAAATGTTGTTATGACCACATGGCAGGTGCAAATTAATTCAAGTCATTTTAGTTTTAATCATATGGATGTGAAGGGATTTATTCAGACTTGATTTTAATCATATGGATGAACAAATGAACAGAGACAAATTCAGTTCAGAAACGCTTAGTTGATAATTCATTAGTCAAGAGGAAGCAAGCGGCTTCCCCTTTGATTCCGATTACATCAGGGGCGCAGGATACAGAGTGAAACAGCTTCTACATCTAACCACACTGGAACCATCAGCACACCGCACTACTACGATCTAGGCCTTGGTGGCCTTCTTGGGGGACTTGGTGGCCTTCTTGGGCGACTTGGCGGCGGTCTTCTCGGCCTTCTCAGCGGTCTTCTTGGGGAGCAGCACCGGGTTGATGTTGGGGATGACGCCGCCGTGGGCGATGGTGACGCCGGACAGCAGCCTCCCGAGCTCCTGGTCGTTGCGGATGGCCAGCAGCAGGTGCCTGGGCACGATGCGGGTCTTCTTGTTGTCCTTGGCGGCGTTCCCGGCCAGCTCCAGCACCTGCAGCACAAGCTTGTTAGCTCGCTCCACGCCGGAGAGAAGGGCGGCGGTTCATCCGAAGAGAGGGAGGGGGGATTAAGATGGTGTTGCTTGCCTCGGCGGCGAGGTACTCGAGGACGGCGGCGAGGTAGACGGGGGCGCCGGAGCCGACGCGCTGGGCGTAGCGGCCCTTCTTGAGGAAGCGCCCAATGCGGCCGACGGGGAACTGGAGGCCGGCCTTGACGGACCTGGTCACCGACTTCTTCCTCGGCCCGCCGAACTTCTTCCCGGCCACCTTCTTCAGCTTGCTGGCGTCCATCTTCCTGGCTTGCTCGCTCCTTGCTGGGACTCCGGCGAGAGGTGGATTCGGTGGGGTTGGTTGATGTGGTTTGAGTCTGGAGCGGCCGCGTCTGGGGTTTATATGCCCGCGCGGGATGGGACGCGGGGGGGCGATCCGCGTGACATGCGGCGCGGGCCGTTGGATGGAGGGGGCGTGGACGGTGGATGTTCGCTCCGGGGGCATGATCCGCGAGAAGAGGGCACGGGCCAATCAGGAGCGAGGGTGGGGAGCGTGACCGGGCGAGGCCCTCTCGGTATCTGCGAGCCTCGGGTAGAATTGGATGCCACGTCAAAATGCAGATGCGTGTGCTTTCAGAGAACGCCTAACCCACGTCCTCATCTGGCTTGACATTGCCCAAAATAGTAGTAGTACTTTCTCTGTTAAAAAATATTTATCAAATAAATAGATGTATCTAGACTTATTTTTGCTCTAAATGCATCCATTCTTATTTATTTCTCCGATAAATGTTTTCAGACGGAGCGAGTACAAATTTTCTCCTCCCTCGTATCTTAAAAACGTCCTCCACCTCCGTTCTGCACCGCCCTTTTTGCCTCGATCTCTTGGCTTTTTTTCCCACACTTACTTCTGCCATCAAGACTTCAGCCCCCCACCGAAAACCGTCTACCCCTCTCCTAATAATCTTGGAATAGGCTTTCACGCCCCTATAATATACAAAAGTAACACAAACAAACCCATAAAAGAAGATGAGGAGACTCTTACAAAGTAGATCAAAGTTATGTCCGTCCCGCCACGATTGCACGTCCATCATTCTTTTCTTTTTTTTTAGAACTAGAGCTGTTTAGAACTACTCAAACAGGACCAGGACATTCAGACATCAAAAGTGGTCGAAGTCTCTCCGGTACTTCCGCTGCAAGTTCATGGGCAAGTGTGTTGCCGCTACTCGATCTGATGCATTTGACTTTGCAATCTGCAAACAAGGACATCGCCATCATTCTAAGTTTGCTCGTAAGATGTTTCGTGTTTGTCCATTGGGTTTGGTTGGTGCAGCGTCCGCTGACTGGGCGATTAATTAGCGAGAGTAGGGGTGTTGCATGCAAGCTGGAGGGGTGAGGCCACATGCGGAAACTAATTAGTACTTGTGTTTGCTTAGAGCAAGTATAGTGCCAAGCTTATAGCCTGTTTACATGGCAATTTGCATATGTGAAGGAGAGAGGTATGAAAAAGTAAGAGGAGTGGATGCCACGTCAAAATGCATACGTGTGTGCTTTTAGAGAACCTCTAATCCACACCCTGTCTGGCTTGACATTGCCCAAGATGCCAAATTTCTCCTCCCTCCTATCTTAAAAACCTCCTCCACCTCCCTCCTACATCGGTCTTTTTATTTATTTCTTCGATAAATGTTTTCAGACGGAGCGAGTACAAATTTTCTCCTCCCTCGTATCTTAAAAACGTCCTCCACCTCCCTTCTGCACCGGCCTTTTTGCCTCAATCTCTTGGATTTTTTTTCCCACACTTACTTCTGCCATCGAGACTTCAGCCCCCCACCGAAAACCGTCTACCCCTCTCCTAATAATCTTGGAATAGGCTTTCACGCTGCTATAATATACAAAAGTAACACAAACAAACCCATAAAAGAAGATGAGGAGACTCTTACAAAGTAGATCAAAGTTATGTCCGTCCCGCCACGATTGCACGTCCATCATTCTTTTCTCTTTTTTTAGAACTAGAGCTGTTAAGAACTACTCAAACAGGACCGGGACATTCAGGCATCAACAGTGGTCGAAGTCTCTCCGGTACTTCCGCGATCATCATCTGGTCTCCACTGCTTTTGGTTTCCGCTGCAAGTTCATGGGCAAGTGTGTTGCCGCTGCGTCTGATACACTTGACTTTGCAATCTGCAAACAAGGACACCGCCATCATTCTAAGTCTGCTCGTAAGATGTTTCGTGTCTGTTTGTTGGTTTTGGTTGGCGCAACGTCCGCTGACTGGGTGATTTATTAGCGAGAGTAGGGGTGTTGCATGCAAGCTGGAGGGGTGAGGCCACATGCGGAAACTAATTAGTACTTGTGTTTGCTTATAGCAAGTATAGTACCAAGCTTATAGCATGTTTACATGGCAATTTGCATATGTGAAGGAGAGAGGTATGAAAAAGTAAGAGGAGTGGATGCCACGTCAAAATGCATACGTGTGTGCTTTTAGAGAACCTCTAATCCACACCCTGTCTGGCTTGACACTGCCCAAGATGCCAAATTTCTCCTCCCTCCTATCTTAAAAACCTCCTCCACCTCCCTCCTACATCGGTCTTTTTCCCTCGATCTGACCTAGTTTTTTTGTTTCAAACCGGCTTCTGCCACCGAGACTTCAATCCCCCCACCGAAAACCGTCCGCCCCTTCGCGTAGCTTTATATATGAAGTAACACAATCAAATTGATACAAGTTGATGAGGAGACTCTCTTACAAAGTAGATCAAAGTTAAAACAAGAGTACTACATCCGTTCGGGTTTAAAAGTCTGTCGGGCCACCATTGCACGTCCATCATTCTAAGTTCACTCATAATATGTTTCGTGTTTGTTCATTGGGTTTAGTTGGGGCAACGTCCGCTGATTGGGCGATTAATTGGCTAGGGTAGGGGCGTTGCACGCAAGCGCGAGGGGTGAGGCTGCATACTGGAATTATTTACTTGGGCGATTTTAAAAGGGCCTTCCTCTCTATCTTATGCACCATTAGTGTATGTGGCGAGCATTGCATGTGGAATTAAATATTTTTTGTAATTGCCACAAGCATTGGCCTCAGAGTTGAGTTAATTACGCTTTTGATATATAAGCTTGCATTCATTAGCCCTACAACTTACGTTTCGGGTACATCCAAGTACATTTCGTTCACTTGCCGTTATGTCTCTGTTAAACTCTGCACGCCAGATGGCCCACACTCCATACCTGCGCATGGGGCACGCCTGTCAGTGGCAAAGACAGAAATACAAATACAGCCAAAAAAACAATTTGTGCCCACTGGCATTCGAAATTGACACGTTACCTACCACACTCCTAGTAGCAGCCACTGTACCAGCTGTTACTTTCCTTTATTGTTTCAGATAGACATTTATCTTAGATGGCTAGGAAACAATTGATTGAAAGTCGAATAGGTGTCGCACGAGGGTTTATGCAATTTATTTTGCTCCTTTTCGGTTTTATTCTGCAATGACTGGAAAAGCCAGTTTTTGAAACAAAAACCCGGAATTTCCAGCATTTTTCCGGTCAATTTTTTCAAACGAATGTTCAAAATACAATTGAATTTTTTAGTGTAAACATATATTCCTTTTAACCCCATATATGACAAAATGTGTCTCCTGTTCTAATGGTCAGCTTGACTTATTTTATTAGGAGGGGTGCCGGTTCAAGGCATCGCTAAGGCCTTATCACGACCTTGCCCATCTTTTGTTATAAAAAGGTCCGTTGATGTACTTTGATGTTTTGTTTGTCTACTTGGGGATCACGCGAAGACTGCTTGGTTATTTTTTCGCACAGTCAGCCGTACAAAGAATCATGGCGCCATCGGTGTCGTGGAATTGTCACGACAGATGTCCTAGTGTAAGGAATTAGTCGTGAGGCCAACGTATCTATGTGGTAGCTTGAGAGGGGTTGAGCGGAATCGAGAGACGCAACGCAAGACAGGGATTTAGACAGCTTTGGGCCCCGGGAAACATCATCCGGTAACAACCCTACATGCTGTTTGTGGCTAGGTCTCATTATCATCACGAGGGAGTCGCCGGTAAACCGGCCCTTTGTGTCTAGCCCTAGAGATTGTTTCTTCTTGCCTCTGTCCCCCTTTGGGGAGCCCTGCCCCTCCTTATATATGTTGAAGGGGCGGGTTACATGTGGAGTCCTATTAGGATTAGGACTAGTCTATCTCTAATACAAACCGGATACAAGTCCAGGTCTTAACTCCTTGTAAAACAAATATTCCTCACGCCTTTCCTCTTAAACCGGCCCACCATAGTATGAACCGGCCTTCATGAACCGCCCGTTGGGCCACCGGGTCTTGTCGCTCCTCTGACCCGCCTGCCGGATTACCAATGAATCGTAAACCGCCAGGTCCAAATGGGTCGCCAGTGAATCGTTAAGTCTCAGCCGGGTCTCAAGTAAACCGCCAAGTCCGGCCGGGTTATACTTCCGGCCGGTTTACGCCGCGGGGTATATCCCCGACAATCGGGTACCAGGTTTGAGGTGGAGAAGTTCAACGGAACTGGAAGCTTTGGGTTATGGCAGACAAGGGTGAAAGATTTATTGGCACAACAGGGATGCTTGAAGGCGTTGTTGCAGGAAGCCAAGCCAGCTAAGATGGAGGCGGATGACTGGGAGGAGTTACAATTGAAAGCAGCCGGAACTATACGGTTGTGTCTGTCGGACCAAGTTATATATCATGTGATGGATGAGAATTCGCCGAAGAAGATCTGGGAGAAGCTGGAAAGTCAGTTTATGTCCAAGACTACGACGACCAAGGTGTATCTGAAGCAAAAGTTGTATGGGATGAGGATGCAAGAGGGGTCAGATCTTGTGGAGTATATGAACGCCTTTAATCAAGTCGTGACGGATCTAGCACGCTTGGGTGCGACGGTTGACGACGAGGATAGGGCAATTCTGCTTCTTTGTTCATTGCCATCATCTTATGACCATTTGATCACTACTTTGACGCACGGCAAGGAGACCGTCAAGAATGAGGATATTACTGTGGCATTGCTATCTTGTGATATGACAAAGAAGAACGCGGTGGAAGTCTCTCATGGTGAAGGTTTGCTAGTCAAGGGAGAGGAGTGGCGGAAGGGATATGAGGCAGGGAAGAACAAGAAAAAGAAAAAGAATATACAGTGTCACAAGTGTAAGCAGTGGGGACATATGAGAAAGGACTGTCCAAAACTCAATGGTGGGGCAAGTGCTAATAAGGCAACTCATGGTGATGACTCAGACAATAGTAGTGATCTTCTCATAGTATCAGACAGGCGGTCAACCAAAGGTGAAGCGTGGATGCTGGATTCAGCTTGCTCTTTTCATGCGACACCCAACAAGGAGTGGTTCTCTTCATACAAGTCTGGTGAGTTTGGTTTAGCCTATGTGGGCGATGACACAGGTTATCGTATTGCTGGAGTAGGTGACATCAAAATCAAGATGTTTGACGGAGTTGAGCGGATGCTTCGGGGGGTCAAGCATGTGCCAGGGCTAAGGAGGAATCTAATTTCGCTTGGTGTTCTTCATGATGGTGGTATGGTATTCCGTTGTGATCGGGATAACAAGACCATGAGAATCATGGAAGATGAGGTGACCGCGATGATTGGAGGGAGGACGGCTTCGCATCTTTACAAGTTGCAAGGGAGCACTATTGCAGGTGGAGTCACGGAGACTGGAGTTGCAGGAGTAGCAGCGGGGTCTCACGGCGGCGGCGGGTCTGGGGCAGACTCGTCGAGTAGCTCTCGGTAAGCAACGAAGAAGACAACACAAGTCCGGAGTGCATGAAAGTTTGACGCATGGACAAATTCAAAGTGGTGGAGAATATTCGCCAAGGTGGAGTTTGTTGTGTTTGTGTCGAATATTTTGTACTAGTTGGGTTACGCTTGGACTTGGTGTTGTAGTGTGGGTAGGATACTTGTAGTGTCAGAGTCGGACACGTTGTACCCTTGGCCTCTTATATATGAGGAGGCACCCCACGTTGTAACCCATGACGACTAGATAACGACAGGCCCGCAAGGGGGTGCCGGCGGCTTGTGCCGGTGCCCGGGTGGCCGGTGTTGTGGTATCTCGGGCAGGAGCGCCCGTAGTCATTGCCTCGGGGAGTAGGCGAGTTCGCCGAACCTCGTTAACAAATCTCGGTGTCGTCATTGTCTGTGATTGCTTGTTTCTCGGTGGATCGACTATGTACCTCGATTTAATTCTAACAAAAAGGGACATGAGAGACCCACACATTCAGTAAATCCCATGACATACACATTTTGGATTACCTTGCACAAAAATATACACATTCATGGTTTCAAATCAATTTACAAGATAACCTATATAAACGGTAGTATGCATGTACTTATGACAAACAGTAGGGGCGCGTTTGGTTGCCCGCATATAGGCCAACCAGGCCCGCCCGGGAAGAATCCGGCCTGTTTGGTTGCCAGCATACACTATTGGGTCTGCATTGCATGAAGTTCAAAGCACTTCTTTGCCTGTCTCGCGAGGCACGCTCGAATCGACAGTTTCTCGCGAGCCAGGCCCGAGCCAGACACGTGGGCGATAGGGGTTGCACGCAAGGAGCCACCCTCGAGAAGCCGTGTTGTTTCCCGAAGCGCCGACAATTATTACCCTCACCACTCTCTCTCCCCTCTCCCCTCTCCCCACTCTCACCACGGCGGTGGCGTGTAGCAGATCGGCGAACAGCAAGTACCTCTGGCCACCTTCACCGGCACCCCTCCTCGCCTACTACATCGCATTCGATTCGAGTTTCAATTTGATCCGCTTTAGGGGAATGGGGAATCGGGGTAAACACCATAGAAGCTTCCATAACATCGTCATGACTACTGGTACATATGAGGTTCCAGATCCGGATTGAGTACAATAGTAACGCGGATTAGGGTTCATCTTATATAGTACGCGCAGATCTTAGCCTCGGGGACCCTGGAGGCGATTGGAGCGGCGGGTGGCCTCGGTCTTGGTCTTCTCCTGCACTACCGTCTCTTCTTCCTCGCCGGAGTCCACCTCGATTGGCATGCTTCGGTTTCCTGGCTCCGGTGCCCTCACAATCATCACCACTGCATCCTCTTCTTCCCCTTCCGTAGGCACAGTATTTGTGGTGAAGTACACGCCGGCCTGATGGTCATGAGGACGCCCGTACTGTCTGTATACTTGGCCCACTTTGCTCTCTGCCCAGCGTCACCGGATTTAGCTTGATTCATGGCCCGGCGAAGTATGTCGACTGACATAGTGCCCTTCGTTAGGTCAGGAATCAGTATCTTCAACTCCTCCGATGTCGCCTTCTTCACGCTGCTGAAGTTTGAGCACACTTCCATGGTGTTCTCAAACTTGGTGCGGTCACCGAGCGAGTACCCTAGGAAGAAAGCCCTCCATCCAATGGCCTAAGGGAAGGGGTTGGCGTTGGGGTTGGGGTTGGACTTGTTGTTGCAGCTCATGGCATTAGGCCTGAGCTAGCCAGGCCCAGTCACTACGGCTGCCAAACACGCCCTAGATGGTGCAGTGGCTAACACCTATAGCTTGTTGTCTGAAGTTGCTGGTTTGATTCATGCTGACTGCATTTCTTTTTGCTGAGTTTTAGTTTTTTGAATTTCTATTTTTTTTGGAAAACATGATCAAATTTTGAGAACAGAAACATTTTTTGAAACTACAGAACATATATTGAATTTGTGAAAAAAATAAAAATCTGAAATTCTATTTTTTTAATTTCATTTTTTTGAAAAGAATTCAGCACTTTTTGAAATTAGAAAGTTTTGGGGAATTTCTTAAGATTTGTGAAAAAAATCTGAACAAAATTTGAAACAGTAATAGTTGTTGCAAATTTTAACAAATTTTAAAAAATGTGAATATTTTAAAAATTTCTGAATAGTTGTTGGAAGAGAAAAATAAACTTGAAAATCTTTTAAAAAGGAAATAAAAGAAGAATTAAACAAAAAATAAAAAGCTTAAAATGAAAGAAAAAGAAGAAAGGAGAGCAAATAAGAATAGCATATAAAAACGAAAAAAATGAAAAGAAATAGAAAACCTGGTTCAGGTCTTCTAAAAGTTCGCAAAAACAAAAAACCCGGCTCGGAACCTCATAGAAGGTTCCAAAACCAGGATCGCGGAAACGCTTAATGGGCCGGCCTACTCAGAACGCTCGGCCTACTCAGATCGCAGAAATACTTAATGGTCCGGCCTACCCAAAACCAGGATCGCAGAAATGTAGAAATATTCATGAATTTAAGAAAAGTTGGTGAATTTTGTAAAAACATGATAAAAATAATAATAAATAAAAGATTAAAAATTGAAGAAATACAAACTAGAAGTTTATAGAAGCTCCCTCAAATAGGAAAACCCTATTCGCAGCTTGATACATGAAATATTTTCAAATTCATGAACTTTTCACAAATTGAAGGACCTTTTTTCAAATATGTGATTTTTTCTTAAATTTTCGAAAAAATCGACTGCGTATCCTTTTCAATTTTGGCCAACGTTTTTTGTAAATTCATGGACTTATTTCTGAAAAACTATGATTGTTTTTAATTGACAAACTTTTTCAAATCTATGAACATTTCTCCGAATTCATGAACATTTCTCCGAATTCATGAACATTTTATAAAATCCACGAACATTTTTTAACTTGTAAACACTTTTTTTTAATTATTTTTCGTGATTTTTAAATATTTTTTTCTACTTCTTATAGAAAAGTAAGTATCAAGGGCAGGTCATGGTCAAAGTGGCGAGTAAGGATTACCCTGAAGGAATCAACAAACATTTGTTTTTCGATGGAACTAACCAGCTAGTTTTTTTGGGCTACGAACTGTGCCAGCTGGCGACCGAGTGATATAACGAATCCCATTAGCGTGACCAGGCGAGCGGCTTTTCGGCGGGGCTCGTTGGCTTCAGCGTGGGTGCTACATGGTGATTTGAGCGCCTTAAGCGCTGATTAGGAGCACTCGTCAGTAAGAACTTTTTTGTATGTGGCGCTCACACTCCCACTCTTCGTTGCTTCTAATGTGTCGGCCCATGTATTTCTTTTTCACCCTACTAGAAGATTTGTGAATGATCTAGAAGATTCCCTGTGGTTACTCCTGCTGGGACTTTCTCGTTTTTGCACTTGATTTTTTATTTTTTATTTACCTTTTTTCCTATTCACCTTTTAAAATTTCATGAATATTTTTTCATTCAATTTTTTTCCAAAAATGTAATTTTTCCAAATTCAAACTTTATCAAAATTCAATATTTTCTTCTAAAATTCAGGACCTTCCCCTAATATGTGAATATATTTTCAAAAAATTGAACTTCTTTTAATTTAGGGAACACATTTTACTAGTCACAAACTTTCCCAAATTTGTGATCACTTTCATATTACGCGTTTTTCAAATCCCTGAAGTTTTAAAAATATTAAATATTTTTAGTTCCACAAAAAAATTTAAATTGTGAACATTATTCAAACTTGTAATTTTTTTGAAATCAGTGAACATTTTACTAAATCATGTTTTTTACAGATTCATGCACTTTTTTCCAATCCGATTACATTTTTCAAAATTGACAAAGAGTATTTTAATTTTCATTTTTTTAAAATTTCTTGATTTTTTTGATTCAGGTTTTTTTAATTTGATGAAATATTTTTATAGAACCAGCTATTTTTTATCTAAAAATCTTTTTAGTGAACTAAGAACAATATACCTACTGTAGCAAGGTAGAAGCGAAAAAAAGCAAGCGATAGAGCGAGCTTTACTGGGCCAGGTCCATGCGGGCGACGCCTTGGGCTTTGGTTCGCCAACTGGCGCCTTAAGCCCCAAAGAAAGCGAAATCAGTATAATTAAGGAGTACTCGTTGTAAAGAACACTCCACCTTCCCAGGTCGCGACAAGTGGCGCACATGCAGCGCGTCACTTGTCGCAACATGGGAGGTTTCCCTTTTTTCGTAGATCCGTTTATTCAAAACGTTTTATCTCTTAAACCGTGCGTCCAAATCTCGAACCGTTTTCACCGTTGGATTCCTCGCGTCGAGATCTTTAAAACTAGATCCCATGTTGATAGGTTTTGACAAACTTTTTTTTCACGAAAAAAACCGGACGAAAAAACCGAATCGGGAGCACGGGTTTTTTCCTTTTCCGAAAGAGGCACCCCCTACCTCTCGTGAAATCACAACCGTGCATTGGCGGAGCTACTCACGGGCAAAACCGTGCCGTGGCCCGCCCAGCAAAATCGCAAAAAAAAATTTATATACATATGTTCTTTGTCCAGCTCACATGGCCACGTGATTGGCAGCCCAAACGCACAGCCCAACAAAGCAGAACACAGCTACAGCGGCGGAGTTCCAGCAGCTGGGGTAGGTACAACAAGTCGGAGCTAGCCCCAATTAACTCTGCCCAGTGGCGATCTATCCCGGCGTCCTTCATCTGATGTGGCGGCGCTAGCCACGCCGGCGAGCCGGCCAGTGGCGACCCAGCAGCAGCGGCAAGCAGAGCAACGAGCGGCTGCTACAAATTGAGCTACCGGCCGCTGCGACGGACGACCAGTCCAAGTCCAGCATTATTGCTGTGTTTGCAGGAGACCCATAGCACAGCTGCACAGGTAAATCTCTCTCTTGTATTGTTTCCCCAATTTCACCTGCATGGGGCGGGGTCAAAGCAAATCTAAAATTCACATAGCTAGCAATTTTCAGTCACTTGATCTTTACAAATTGTAATTTAGGTGTCAGCTTTGCGATGGGCAAAGCTAGCCAACAAAGAATTGATTTGGTATTTAAGAGGAAAAAGAGATGAGTTGAATGAAGTTGAGGAGGATCATCCATCACCAGCAGATCATCCTATTTCTCTACCCTGGGTTGAATTGGAACAACTGCAGCAGCAGAACCAAAATGGGCTTCAACAAAATCAACAGGCTATTTAGAGGTATCGAATTCTTGCAGCGAGACCCAGGATTGCGCCCACAAATTTGGCAATATCCACCAGAGCAAAGAGATAGTGTGCGGCGAGCATATTTGCTGTTGACTGCTATGCAACCCGGTCAACAGAAATTATGAACCTTCAGGGTGAAATAGAGCATATTTGATTTGTGGTATATGTAACACCATGATGACCATGACTGATGGTAAACTACTATGGCTTCTTTTGTTTAGTACTAGTATATATGTACATAAATATGTGTGTGCGTCTAGCTTGTAATCAATGAGAACAAATATGCTGCTCCATACTGACTATGCCTACTGAAATAGTATATGGATCAAATTTTAAAATATTGTGTGTTGTTCATTAGCTTGGCCTGCCCAGTATATTTCTTGTAGCTCCGCCACTGCAACCGTGCCTCTCGTGGAAGCAAAACCGTGACTCTCGTGAAAATAATAAAAACAGAAAACCCGTTTTTTTGGTTTCTGAGAGGCACGGCCGTGACTCTCGTGAAAACACAACCGTGCCTCTCGCGGAAGCAAAAACCGTGACTCTCGTGAAAGAAAAAAAAAACAGAAAACGCGTATTTTTCTCTTTTCGAGAGGCACGGCCGTGACTCTCGCGAAAGCACAACCATGCCTCTCGCGGAAGCAAAACCGTGACTCTCGCAAAAGAAAAAAAAACAGAAAACACGTTTTTTTTCCGTTTCAGAAAGGCACGGCCGTGACTCTCGCTAAAGCACAACCGTGCCTCTCGCGAAAGAGAAAAAAAGAAAATGCGTTTTTTCGTGCAAATTTTTTTTTGATCAAAAAGCTAAGGAAGACCGAGGGAAAACCAAAACATCGAAAAAACCCCAAAAAACCGTTTAAAAGCCGAAAACGCGTGCGAAAAAATAAATAAAAAATCCGAAGGGAGCGTCCAGAGCGCGACACATGGCGAATGCCTGAGAGCACGCCAAGTGGCGCTGATCGTTGCGAGGCTCCCGAAGGAGCGCTCGTTAACTAGTTGCTCTCCAAAGAGAGGACTCTTTTAATAACCCTATATTTTCCTGAAAAAAATAACCCTATATAAAAAAGAGGAAGTTCTCAAAAAAAGAAGAAGAGGAATTGCTCAAACAAAAAGACGAGGACTCTTTTTCGAGAGGTCCAATTAGGCGCCTTGAGCGCAAGGAAACATACTTGGCGCACACTAGCGATCTTATTGGGACACATGTCACTACTCCTCTTTCGCTTGTTCGCACGTATTCGTTTTGTCGTTCGGTGCAGTTTTTTTTTCTGGTTCATTGGAAAAAGTTCATGATTTAGAAAGGATTCATGAATTTTTAAAGAAATCACGAATTGTAAAAAAGCTCACAGTATTAATAAACGTTCACGAATTTGAAAATAGTTTGTGAATATTTTTTCAATCAAATTTAAACCAACCAAAATAAAAAATATCAAATGGAAAAATAACAAAAAATAACCTAACCCTCAAGCAAATTTAACCCACCATCGTTTGCAAGAGGAGTTTCCCTTTGTACCCTAGTCCGACCCATAGGGAGTCACATGTGGGCGACGCAAGCGTCCTACTCGGAACGGGCGACACATATTAACGCCCAATCATTACATGTCTCCCATTATCCACAATGCTCTCCAATGTAAAAACTTGAAAAGACCCGAATTTGCATCGTCTCCATTTGCTTGAAGAGAAGGAAAACCAATATCCTCAATACCTACCGAGGGAATCCCAAATTCGCCGAGCGCACCCTTGCTCACACTGTTAAATCCATGATGCCTTCCTATGGGGGGCTGACCCCAACTCCACGATGGCCCCACCCTCCTCGCCCCTCCACTATTGTGCCCACTGTTCCTCAGGGAACTAAAAAATAATTTTGCATTGATTACAAAAATTAAATAAATCAACAAGAGAAGACCACTATTATTTACCACATTTTGTTGATCAAAAACTAGATATATTTTTGTTACGTTGATGGTTATTATGTATTTTCTCAAATACTTATTTATCACGAAAGTCAAGAGAAAACTATTGTTATTGTTATTATTTAACAGTGGCTTATAGAATGGTGCACTTGTGTTTATGTAATGCATTTGCGACATTTTATAAATGTATGACTATTGACTGCTATAGAATTCCTTGAAAATGTTATATAGATATTTATGGATGATTTTTCTGTTCCTAAAACCATGTTGGATAATTTCCTGTGTAATCTTAAGTTCTTAACAATATTTTGCAACGATTTGAGGATGGTAATCTTGTGTTGAATTGGAAAAGGTACCACTTCATGACAAACATAGTCCCTCATAGTTCAAATACTAAAAAGGAGAGGAAATACTCAATAACTAGTCACCAACCGGAAAAGCAAACAAAACTTCAATTAACTATGAAGTTTTAAAAAAAGAAATACTAGTCAGTTCTAACTTAAAAAGTCAAGTTGGATAGAAATACATAACCACAAAGATCTCATGATTGCATACATATATTAGGCTTAATTTGCGGTTATTGAACTGTGTCGTGGTGTGATTATTTTATAATTCGCCATGGAAAATAGCTACGAAACTATAGATAAGTTTGTTAGCCAAATAGTAAAACAGTCTGAATGAGCTGGATTACCATAATCGACCGTGAAACACTAAGTGATGCATATCTCCAATGTCGAAGCATAAAACAAAGCACGCATGTATTACAGCCATCCTCTACCAACAGTTGAATCAAGCCACGGTTTAAAAAATTACTATTGCTTCTTTTTCTTTCAAATGAACAAATAATAATTCTGATAAAAATTAATCGCAGTTTGTTATGAAAATTGCAAGCCTGCCATTGCTTCAAGAGAGCTACTTGCAAACTCATAGCCAATCCATAGTGTCAATTCACACGGATATTCTCTTCTTTGCCCTGTAGCACCTCCACCAACTTAGTACAAGGCGCTGTACCTTTTTTATATACAAAAAATAAGGCTGAAAGCAGGAGAGAAAGAGTCACAACGAAACCTATATATAGTTTTAAGATGAGAAGCTTTCCTGCTTACACATAGAGAAAAGCATCCTGATAGCTGATTTGGTGAACGCTGCCAATCGCCGATGTGGTCAGCACTCGGCCAGAACAGATGAATTGTCCTCTTGATCAAGTTCGCCGTCTTCGTCTGCTCTCGGCCGGATGCCATTTTTGTCTGCTGTTACTCCTTTGTTTGCTCTTGGCCGCTAGCTCAGATGGAATATCCTTCTCGTACCTGGTACTATATATATCTCCTCCGGCGATCCGGCAATGCAGATCATCAGAGCCGACAGTAATTACGACACTAGCTAGCTAGCAAGCGAGCTATACTCTAGTCATGGCGCCGGTGGAGACGACGGCGGTGACGGTGGAGGAGGTGATGAGGACGCAGCGGGCGGAGGGCCCGGCGACGGTGCTGGCCATCGGCACGGCGACGCCAGACAACTGCGTGTCCCAGGCGGACTACGCGGACTACTACTTCCGCGTCACCAAGAGCGAGCACCTCGTCGACCTCAAGAAGAAGTTCAAGCGCATGTGTAAGTAGTATTTTATTATACTAGAGTGTTAAAAACGTTTTTATATTATAAGACGGAGGAAGTAAGTATGTTCTTCACCAATGCATGCAAAACGGCTACTACCCTCACTACTCTCTTAACGGCCAAACACATGCAATGCAATGCTTTTGGTTCCGCAAAATGGATGCTTTTGACATGTATCAACGGTGAGTGTGTGCAGGCGATAACTCGATGATCCGGAAAAGGTACATGCACCTGACCGAAGATATCATCCAGGAGAACCCAAACATTGGCTCGTTCATGGCGCCGTCGTTGGACGCGCGCCAGGACATCCTGGTTGCCGAGATCCCGAAGCTCGGGAAGGCGGCGGCGGAGAAGGCGATCAAGGAGTGGGGCCAGCCAAAGTCCAAGATCACCCACCTTGTGTTCTGCACCACCTCCGGCGTGGACATGCCGGGCGCCGACTACCAGCTGGTCAAGCTGCTTGGCCTCCGGCCATCGGTGAGGCGCGTCATGCTGTATCAGCAGGGCTGCTACGCCGGAGGCACGGTGCTGCGCGTGGCCAAGGACCTCGCGGAGAACAACCGTGGCGCGCGCGTCCTCGTCGTCTGCTCGGAGATCATCGCCATGTGCTTCCGTGGCCCCTCGGAAGCCCACATTGACTCGCTGATCGGCCAGGCGCTCTTCGGAGACGGAGCGGCCGCGGTGATCGTCGGTGCCGACCCTGACGTCCCCATGGAGCGGCCGTTGTTCCAGCTGGTGTCGGCTAGCCAGACCATAGTGCCCGGCACGGATGGCTTCATCGAAGGCCAGCTCCGGGAGCTAGGGCTCACCTTCCAGCTCCACAAGGACGTGCCCCTGGCCATCTCGAAGAACATCGAGAGCGCGCTAGTGGCCGCCTTCGCGCCGCTGGGCATCAACGACTGGAACTCCATCTTCTGGGTGGCTCACCCTGGTGGGCCGGCGATCCTAGACATGGTGGAGGCGGAGGCCAATCTCGACAAGAAGCGGATGCATGCCACCAGGCACGTCCTCTCTGAGTACGGCAACATGTCCAGCGCGTGCGTCCTCTTCATTTTGGACGGGATGCGTAAGCGCTCGGCCGAGGAAGGCCAAACCACCACTGGGGAGGGCTTGGACTGGGGCGTGCTCTTCGGCTTCGGCCCTGGCCTTACCATTGAGACCGTCGTGCTCCACAGCGTCCCCATCACTGCCCCATGAGGACAATATCAAGTATCAACCAACAAGGCCCATCATTGGGATAGTTTGTCGATCGCCTTTGACCGCTTCAGTTTTCTTTCCTCGCTTTGGCATAGCGTTGGTCTTATATGGTTTTGCTATTTGTCAACGTGCTTTTATGTGTGTTGATTGATGTTGGCTTTGTGCATCCGAGCTATGCAGAGGCCCGATGTGTATTCATTATGTTTTGTATCTACTTGATGCTTCATTTTGAGTCAATAAAATTTATCCTTTGTCGAAAAACAGCATGTCCGAATTACGGCTCTACAGTTTCATGTTAAGTGTGATTGTGGCTTTGAAAAACGGAGGCGTTTAAGCTTAAGGCCCTATTTGTTTGGGCTTTTGCTTCTGCTTTTGCAGCTTTTCCATTTTAGCAAAAAAGCCACAAAATTTTCTAAATAGGGTTTTTTTTGCTTTGGCTTTTGACTTATGAATCAATATTGTTATATGTTGGTATAAGCCAAAAGCTGAACCAATTTTAGGAGTTTTTTTTGGATTTTTACCAAAGTGAAAAAGCCGTAAAAGCAGAAGCAAAAGGCCAAACAAACAAGCCGGCCGAATCCATGTCGGCAAACCGTCGGCGGCGATGACAGGACGAACCCGTACCTGCATGCGGCGATGGGACTTTGCCGAGGCTGCGCGAGGTGCTCCCCGACCATTCCATTGCTTGGCGCAGCCACCGGCGGTTGGAAAAGCCAAAACCGGCCACCCGCGACGAAGGGTCGCAGATCTGCAACTTTCAGGCCCGCCGATGGAGGAGGGGGGGGGGGGCGGAGGGCAACCTCGTGCGTATGGCGGCCTTTCGGCGTGATCCCGCCGGCTACTTTCGCCGGAATCATGGGCGGCGGCCCGACAGCGGGGCGAGGGGAGGTGGTAGGTGGGGAAAAGCGCAGGCTGAAATGTCCTCCCCACCAACCGCTCCCGCTATATGCAGGGCACCGACGGGCCGGGGGGGGGGGGGCGTATTCGCGGGTTGGAGTCAAGATTTTGCCGCGCCCCTCAAATTTTTTATGTGCCAGCCGCGTTTGCGGGGTGTGTTCGGCCGGGATTTTCCGCGCCGATCCAAATTTTGGCGGTTATTTTGCGGATCGAGGCTTTTTTGCGGGGTCTGCTAGAGATGCTCTTAACTCAGTGGTGTGAGCCTGGTGGCATTTCTTGGCAGATCCGAATTTGAATCTGGCATTAATCATTTGGATTATTACAACGATTGATCTGAATTTAGTATCCCACATCTTCTTTCTTAATTAAAATATCTCGGGGCTCCTCTCCCCTTGATTCCCCCCTAGAGACAATCTGCTAAATCGATTAAGCTTTTTGACCATTAGCTATGGGTACCTTTTGCAAAGATTACATTCAGATGCCTCCCGTGACGACACGTATGAGGCAACACATGTGCACCACTTCACTTGTCGTCACCAAGGAGATTTGGTGGACAAATCTAGGATTTGTGGGTGTTCTATATATACATATTTTTTATATTCAAATTTCAATCTGAAATATCTTTCGATCCAAGCATCCAAAATTTACGATTTTTTTCATTGTTGCATCCACCACATCAATATCATTGAAACTAGATCCAAGTTGATAGGTTTCGATGAACTTTTTTCGATGCAGCTAATTCCACTCCCCGTGATAATGTACTTATACTTCCCACGTAGTGTACTAGTACTCCTCTTGGTAGTGCATTTGTACTCACCCACGTGTAGTGCACCTATACTCCCTATGTAGCGTACTTAGGCCTTGTACAATGTTAGGTGCTTAGAAAAATAAACCGGATTTTTCTGAAGCACCGGTGCCTATTTCTACAGAAGAGATGCCTAATTAAGCGTCTATCCTGTACAAATAAGTAGCGGTGCTTAAGAAAAGTCTGGTTTATTTTCTCTAAGCACCTTGCATTGTACAAAGCTTTATAATCCACACATCACGTAATTGTCACATGTGTACTCCCAGTGCAATGGTACTCATTGTGGTCAAATGTACTCCTGCGCGTAGCGTATATGTAAATCCCCTTTAACATACATGTACCCTGTCCCGGGTAGTGAGTATGCACTAAGTACCAGTAGACGTACATGAAATGGACAGTACACACAAAACCTAAATATAAGGTAAAAGAAGATGAGAAAGCAAGTGTTAATAAAGGGACACCAAAGAGAAAGGAAGAAAGATGAAAAATAAACGGACAAAAGCCATCACGGAGCGGCACACATGGTGTACTCCTACATGATGCCGCTTGCATGCCCCCCTCTCCCCACGCGCGAAGGGTACCCATATGTGTTAAGTCCTCGTACAAAAGTGCATTGAACCACACCGCTGTAGTGCCATCATGCAATTCCGGCGAGGAACCATGCAATCACCTCCTCCTAGATTTTCTAAGAATAGGCCCTAAAAGCACGGACCAATTTGAGAAGTCCATAAAGACCAGGTCATTGCACTCGTACCCATGTTATGCATCGAAAGTTTATGTGAGCCAGTTCACCACAAACCAATCGATTAAAACTCACAACCAGTCTAAACTGAAAGCATCAGAGACAAGACCCCGAAGTTGCCGTGCTACAACACCACCAAAAGACAGATGGTGAGTAGGTTCAGTTCCAGCACATCAAAGACATGAAAAGATCATCCATACTCACGCGCTTAGAGCCAGTTTGGTTGGTGTCCTGGACACCACGCCTGCGATATATTGTTGCATGGCATGTGCCTGAGAACTTCAAAAAATCTGCCTGGTCAGCCGAGCATAGAAGTGCCCTGTTTTCTTCACGGCCTGGACTGGTGAGCGCTAAAAAGTCATTTTTGTCTCTGACACAGCGATTCGTTTTCTACCCTGACACCTCGTTTCTTGAGCCATATGATTAAACAACCCAGGCTGCTGCTACAGGCAAGCCCAGGCGTCCAAAAACGTTTGCCTGGTTTAGCGGCCAGGCTGGCTCCCTGGTCACGAGGATTCGAACCAAACAGGAGCCAGGCAGCTCCCAGGGAGGCCCCAGGCCAGGCGCACAACGCCCGGGAAGTGAACCAAACTGGCCCTTAGCCCGGAGCACCAGGGTAGGAATCATGAGTAGTAACACTCTTGACGCTCTCCACTAAATTAAACCACCCAGTCATCTACCCGTGACGGTGCGTCCCAAATGCGTGACACTAGCTTGGTTCCCTTCTTTCACTATGATGCAGGGATTCTAGAACCTTTTTTTTTTTGCGGATCACAAATTCTAGAACCTGGGTGGGTGGGTAAACAGCAATGCCCAAACCACACATCGTCTCAAAGTTGTACTCCCTCGGTTCACAAATACAAGATATTTCAACTACGCACATACTGAAATGAGCGAACAGACATAATAAACATGATGAAATGCGTCTATATACATTTGAATCAGGAAAAGTTGGTGTAGGACAGCTTATAATGGCCGGAAAAAATTAAGCGGTTCGATTGAAGCCCTGGGCCCGCCCCGACAAGGCCCCCCAGGGCCGGTCACCGGGTGCCGGCGGGCCGCGGCCTCTTGGCGGGCTATAAATGTAGCCCGACTCGCTTCTACAACGGGGCCGCACCCGATACGCACGGGCCGGCCCGATGATCCCCCGCAGATTCCCCCGGGGCGCACGCAGAAGCCGACAAGCCATCACACGTGTCCCCCCCTTATCCACACCGCGCTCTCCCTCACTCCCCCCCTCCGCCACTATTTATGAGCTCCCTGGAGAAGACTTGACTTCCATTCGCATTCGCGACGAGAGAACGAAGAAAATAAAAATCCCCAATCCCTCCGCCCACCCACCACTGCTCCCCGTCCTCCCCTCCCAGATCTGCCGGGCACGGCCCTCGCCGGCGGCGTTGGGTCCGCGATGCCTCGGACGGCGCAGGGGGCCTCGCCCCTGCTCCGCGACGACGCCGGCGCCCTCCTCCCCTCCGCCATCTGCTGCTCCCACCGCCTCAAGCCCTGGTCTTGGCACCCCAATATCCACTCCTCCTAGCGCGCCCCAAACCTGCCTGCCGTCCCCTTCCTCCCCCCTCCCTTCCCTCCCCCTTCCTCCCTCCTCCTCCCCTAGCTAGACTTTTCTTGTTCTGGTCACTGTCGTGCGAAGCTCGCGAGGTCGTGTGGGATTGGATCGCCGGCGCCGGGACCGGGGGTATGCCGCTGACCGATCCCCTCTCTTTTAATCCCGCCAAATCTGTAACAACACGACATCCTGTACTACAATAGATCTTTTTAGTTACTGTCGTTTAACGTTCATTTAGGATCTATGGAACTCTTAATATGAATAGGGGCAATAGAACTGGGTGCTAGTAGTTTATCGTATTCTTATTCAGGCAGCTCACGACGTCTTGTGCTCTAATGGACGCAGGTGTGTAGCTTGTTATTACTGTTCTAGAAGCCGAGCTGCTTGATGGATGATCATTCCTGTGATCTTGGGACTGTGCCAGCAGTGGCATCTGATGGTACGGGTACCTCTTCCGCCGTCGCTGGCGGCACTGACATTTCTCCAGGGAAACAGTCTGCCCTGGATGGAGCTTCGCTGCAGGAGGAGAATGCTGATGGTTCTTTGGAGGCTGGAGTGTGCACGGTTTTCTCCAAGTCGGCCGGCTCGGGGATGAAGAAAGACCTCCAGAAGTGCGCAACGTTTCCGTCATCTGCCGCTGAGGCCGGACAGGAAGATTCATGCTGTGACGCGGATGACGCGCCGAAGGACGCTCACACTTACCAGCGCTCCGCGTCCTTGCCTGTGAGTAACTCATGCTGAAATGTGTTATCATTTACCAAAAGATCCACAAGTAGTATCATGCTTTCGATCCATTTCCTACTATACTAGTAGACATGAACATCTAGTCTGTGTTGTGTCAGTCATTGTGATCATGATTTTAAAATCTAGCAGCGAGCTAGTTCCCAACTAGCTGCTAGTATGTACAGGTTTTAAGCTAGGTAATGATATGCTCAACTACTGAAACAACTATCCAGGTTTCTGACCTGTCATCACATTCTTTGGAGGCTCAAGGCTCAGTGCTTAGGGATTTATAAGAATGTTAATTAATTTATTGCTTCTTTGTTGTATTTGTTTGAGCATTATAAACCATGTGTTGATATTTAGTGTGGAGAGGTATGGATGACATGTTGCTTACTGTGTATAATTTCACAAACTGCATGTAATGCAATAGGCCGGCCTGTTCTTTCCGTTACAAGGAAGTAACAGCAAGTATGACACCACAAGACAATAATACAATGTTGACTTGCATAAATCGTTGTGTTCGTTTCTGCAGTTGTGGTATTGCTGAACAACTGGGGTATGCTTTACAATTGTCGGTTATAGTCATTGATTTGGAAGTGTAGACAACCAGTATCGCTTTTCGTTCACGTGAACCAACTCACTAATTATCAACCCCATGTTGACAAGTTACATGTGCTCCATGGAACGTTATTTGTCGGCAAGCCAGAAATAGTTTTGTTGCTATTAGTATTGCGTAATGAGGAAACTAACCAACCTCTTCCTTTTCTTGCCTCTGCAGCCAACTGTGAAGCTCATCCCTGCTATCAAAGGAAGCCGCCAAAAGAATGGGATTCCTTTACCAGCAGAGGATCGCCACATCAAATGGGCGGCCGACGTGTATGACCCCCCTGTTTCATCCGTTTCTCATTCTGTGAACAACAGTTACCAGCGACGGCCCAAGCCCCGTAAGAAGGACAAGACCAAACAGAAAGAGAAGCGGAAGGCCAGGAACAAGAAAAAAACCAGCAACGCTGCCCAAAATCAAGCTGTGCTCCAGACTCCTGAGTAAGATCGCTAGAACATCGCTGCTGTTAACCTCCCCCGTGAAACTGTAGACAAAGTTTGTTGATTTCTTCACGTTGTGCTTGGCAGACTGGAGGACCTTGGCACCTCCATTGGTAGGGAGGCTCCAGCCGACCCCGGCAAGCTTGAGACCGAGATGTTGGACTATGGCATCAGCAGCCAAGAGGCCAAATGCGGAAGCAGCTTCCTGCTCGAGACGGCTGCTAAAATGCATTTCTCCACCGCCGAGGCCTCCTGAAACGCCCGCGGGAGACTCCAGACTCTGCAGTAGCATCTCTGTTATGTAAATAGGATGGCTGTACATAAATAAATCATGTGTGTTGTTATCACCATGTATCTCCCATTGCACGTGATGTGCTAGAGAACTTCTGCCCTAGCGTTATTTCGTAGCAATCGTCATGAATTTTGGACTGGTTTTTGTATGTAACTATGTATGTTCTGCTGGACAAAACTACCATCAATCTATTACTACACAACAGTTGCTGCCTTATCTAAAGATTTGCTGGTCGTGGCCAGTTCTCCATAGTAGTTATGTTTAAACTGATCTGCTGGAGGCAGTGTTCAAAATCAGTATTTATCAGAACAACATTATTCCCCCTGCCCAATCCATCTTCAGATGGATGTTCAAGTAAAAACATTTGAAATCATTGCGTCCTGATGTATATCTACATACAAATGTTGCAAATCATCCCCATGAAACTTAGCATCTGATGTTTAACCTAGGTTACTGTCATTTGCCAGTTTGAAATTCACTCCTGTCAGTGAGATGTTTTTTTTTTTTTTTTTTGCAAAATCAGTTGGATACTTGAAGCAGAGGATGAGGCATGCTAATAGAAACTTCTGGATTGGATTTATCATCAAAATGTGTTGGATAATAAGCCTCAGTGGACATCATGGCATCATTAGTTTCAAGAACCAGTGATCCTAGTATGAAAGCTCACAACACAGAATCTACCAAAATTCTACCATGAAGATGCAACTGATCTCAGGATCCACGAATCAACAACCAGAAAGGATACATTTGTCGTCGCGCCAGTCATGGCTTACATCTTCCTTAGGTGGTACATAATGGCAACTCAATCACAATTGCCTCATGGTAAACAGCTCATGACCAGCCTCGGCGAGCGCGCTAAATCCTCATCGGAGGCTCATACTTAAGGTAAGCAGCAGCACAGCCATGGTGCTCAGTTGGCACGGCCTTGGATCACATCAAAGCCGACCTCGGTCGGGTCTGTCGCCTGGAGCTCCACCTGGATGCCATCGAGCTCCCTCTTGAACCTCTCCTTGGAGCTCGCGTAGATCATCTTGCTCCTCACACGTGCAGTGTCAGGAGACCTGCATGGACATTCAGAATGAATCGGTTGTTACTACACAGTTGCGCGTTGTGAAGAGTGAGCGGTGAATCAAAGAACAGATGGGAGGCATCACTGACCATGCGACGAAGAATATCTTGCTCTTCTGGCAGTTCTCCTCGGTGACAAAGTCATAGTCGAATATCGCGTATCTGCATTCATTGGTGGGGAGGCTAGCAGCGAAATCCTCGTAGTTCAGGGCAGGCTCGCCGACCTTCTCCACAACAACCATCTTCTTCTTGTCGTCTATCTTGTAGATGATGAAGCGGTGGGTTCGCTTCGCCTTCAGCTCCAGGAACTTGAGCTTGCATTCGTCGTCCACAGCCATGCCCGACGCAGCGTTCGCCTACAGTAAAAGCGCAGGACAGTTAGTCATGATATTAAGGAATACACTCTTTCTGCACTTGTAAAACAGTAGTACATCTGAATAAATGTTTGATGCGGACAGCTGATTAACAGGTGGCGCTGCTGCAACATGGCAACTACAATTAGCTGCACCTTTCTAAAGAGTGAGATTAGGTGTAGTTGGTTGCCAGTAGCAATCGTCTGAACCGAACCAATTCATCGCAAACGCCTGTCAGGACCGAACCGATTCATTGCCAACGCCTGCCAGGACAGTGGCTTTCGAACAAACGGAATTCCACTAAATGGGACTGTTCAGTGTATTTGAACCTCAGCTGGCGGAACATCAACATGACACAAGCTAATAAAGCAATTTGCGGGTCCACATCCAACAATGATATGATTACAGACAACGAGTGTAGAACAGTCATGACCAAGGACCATAAATCATGCTGATGCTCAATGCGCAATGAGATTTCTCCTCTCGGATCTTTGTCTGAAATAATCTCGTTTCATTGTTTTCCTTTTCCTTTTCCTTTTCTAAAAGGAAGGTCGCCATTCCTTTTAGGGAAGCAACAACGAGCACTAATGTCCATCATGGAATTGTAAACAGGCTATTCGCAGATCGAAAGATCCATGAGAGATCCCAGTTGCAAACTTTCCATATCTCATCATTGGACAAAACACACCACAGTTGGATCCATTAAACTACATGACCACGAATAATAAACTCTACAGGCTGGCCATCTCACACATACTTGGGGTTTCCTAATCCTGACCGACAACTTAACAACGTCTCTAGAAACTAAAGCGCCACCATTAACAATTGAGGTGCCGAAATAACTAATGAGGGCATGTGTCACCATCCATCTAAAGCTTAGGCCCGTCTGTAGATTCACAACACAACTAATAATAATACTTTAAAACTAAATAGTATTGGTTCTTGGCCATGAGGCCAAAACTGAAGGACTGCTACATCGAAAAAAGAGAGCGTCCATCGGCAATGGATTTGATAGCCTCGCACTGCGCATTTTCTCCGGGGAAAAAACAATCTACGGCGCACTGCTGATGGGTACTGTGCGCGACGGCAGAAGCAAGATTGACCAAGAACATGGAGGGGAGATACAGAAAGATGTTTACCATGTCGGAGGCCTCGGAGTCGGAGACGACCCCGCGAGGAAGAAAGAGACGGATTCGGTGCGTCCCTGCTCTCTCTTGCGGCGGCTGCTGGGGGAGGGGGAGGGGGTGGGGGTGGGCTTGGGTGGTGGGAGGAGGGGGGGCGGTGTGGTGGTGGTATTTGTGCGAGGGAGTCGCGTGGGATGGACGCGCGGTTCGCGGCATATTTTCTTTTCTTTTCTTTTCTTTTCCTCCTCGCGCCATTTTCTCTCTCTTTTCCGGTGGCGGGCACCGACCGCGGGCGGGGCCCCGCGCGCCAGAGATAGATATTCTCTTCGGTCGGTCTGGGCTGCGCCGCTGCTGCGCTCGGTCCTCGTGCACCGCCCGCGGTGGCCACCCGTGCGCTCGCTGGGCCCTCGGCCGGGTGGGCCCACGCATCGCATCCGCGTTTCAAGGACCCAAACTCACGCATTGCAACAGCCAACAGCTCTTGGCCAGTCACTGTTCAGTAATCAGTACTACTCGCTAGCCGTGTTCTTCAGATGAAAATATAATAAAAGGGGTAAAACAGTGACACGTTACCAAAATGGCATGGGACACTTGTGATCCCACTCACTGTCTTGGGGGGGGGGGGGGGGGGGGGGGCTTTTTGTGGCGGCTGTGCACCGACCACGTTTTCAATGGCCCGAAACTAGCATGGACACTGCTCCTGTTGTCCGCTCCGCTCGCCATCTGCATGATGATTGCATTCACCGAGTTGCTGCATGCGGTAAGGAGGGATGCGGCGCACCGGACCGGAGGGTCTGCCGGATCGTGAAAATGCCGCGTTTGCTAGGATGAAATGATTTTGCTCTAGTATACGCTTGCATTACCTCTACTAAAAGAACAATAAACCTACACGCACGGACGATTGCAGACTTTTTACTTGATTTTTTTCAACTAACTAACCTCTCCCCCCCCCCCCCCCCCCCAAATTTTCAGTCGGGTGGGGCCCGCCTCATCCCCAACTTCCAATCCCAAGTCCCCATGTTTGCCTGCCCGTTGATCCCGTGAAAAAAATGTTGGAAATATGCCCTAGAGGCAATAATAAATGGTTATTATTATATTTCTTTGCTCATGGTAATTGTCTATTATTCATGCTATAATTGTATTGTCCGGAAATCGTAATACATGTGTGAACACATAGACCATAACGTGTCCCTAGTAAGCCTCTAGTTGACTAGCTCGTTGATCAACAGATAGTCATGGTTTCCTGACTATGGACATTGGATGTCATTGATAACGGGATCACATCATTAGGAGAATGATGTGATGGACAAGACCCAATCCTAAGCATAGCATAAAAGATCGTGTAGTTTCGTTTGCTAGAGCTTTTCCAATGTCAAGTATCTTTTCCTTAGACCATGAGATCGTGCAACTCCCGGATACCGTAGGGGTGCTTTGGGTGTGCCAAACGTCACAACGTAACTGAGTGACTATAAAGGTGCACTACGGGTATCTCCGAAAGTGCCTGTTGGGTTGGCACAGATCGAGACTGGGATTTGTCACTCCGTGTGACGGAGAGGTATCTCTGGGCCCACTCGGTAATGCATCATCATAATGAGCTCAATGTGACTAAGGCGTTAGTCACGGGATCATGCATTGCGGTACGAGTAAAGAGACTTGCCGGTAACGAGATTGAACAAGGTATTGGGATACCGACGATCGAATCTCGGGCAAGTAACATACCGTTTGACAAAGGGAATTGTATACGGGATTGACTGAATCCTCGACATCGTGGTTCATCCGATGAGAACATCGTGGAACATGTGGGAGCCAACATGGGTATCCAGATCCCGCTGTTGGTTATTGACCGGAGAGGCGTCTCGGTCATGTCTGCATGTCTCCCGAACCCGTAGGGTCTACACACTTAAGGTTCGGTGACGCTAGGGTTGTAGAGATATATGTATGCGGAAACCCGAAAGTTGTTCGGAGTCCCGGATGAGATCCCGGACGTCACGAGAGGTTCCGGAATGGTCCGAAGGTGAAGAATTATATATAGGAAGTCAAGTTTCGGCCACCGGGAAAGTTTCGGGGGTTACCGGTATTGTACCGGGACCACCGGAAGGGTCCCGGGGGTCCACCGGGTGGGGCCACCTATCCCGGAGGGTCCCGTGGGCTGAAGTGGGAAGGGAACCAGCCCCTAGTGGGCTGGGCGCCCCCCATGGGCCTTCCCCCATGCGCCTAGGGTTGGGAACCCTAGGGTGGGGGGGCTTCCCACTTGCCTTGGGAGGCAAGGCACCCCTTCCCCCCCCTTGGCCGCCGCCCCCCACCCTAGATGGGATCTGGCCATGGCTAAAATATCGTATATCAAGTGTGTAGAGAGGTGCCCCCCTGCCCCCGTATATAAAGGAGCAAGGGGGAGGCCGGCTGCCCTTGGCGCGCCAAAGAGAGGGGGGGAGTCCTCCTCCTAGTAGGACTAGGACTCCCCTTTCCTAGTCCTACTAGGAAAAGAAGGGGGGAAGGAAAGAGAGGGAGAGTGAGAGGGAAAGGGGGCTGCGCCCCCCTCTCCTAGTCCAACTAGGACTCCTCCTGGGAGGGGGCGCGCCACCTCCTGCCTGCTGCCCTCTCTCTCCCCTCAAGGCCCACTAAGGCCCAATACTTCCCCGGGGGGTTCCGGTAACCCTCCGGCACTCCTGTTTAATCCGAAACTTCTCCGGAACACTTCCGGTGTCCGAATATAGTCGTCCAATATATCAATCTTTATGTCTCGACCATTTCGAGACTCCTCGTCATGTCCGTGATCACATCCGGGACTCCGAACAACCTTCGGTACATCAAAACATATAAACTCATAATATAACTGTCATTGTAACTTTAAGCGTGCGGACCCTTCGGGTTCGAGAACTATGTAGACATGACCGAGACACCTCTCCGGTCAATAACCAATAGCGGGACCTGGATGCCCATATTGGCTCCTACATATTCTATGAAGATCTTTATCGGTCAGACCGCATAACAACATACGCTGTTCCTCTTTGTCATCGGTATGTTACTTGCCCGAGATTCGATCGTCGGTATCTCGATACCTAGTTCAATCTTGTTACCGGCAAGTCTCTTTACTCGTTCCGTAATACATCATCCCGCAACTAACTCATTAGTCACAATGCTTGCAAGGCTTATAGTGATGTGCATTACCGAGTGGGCCCAGAGATACCTCTCCGACAATCGGAGTGACAAATCCTAATCTCGAAATACGCCAACCTAACAAGTACCTTTGGAGACACCTGTAGAGCACCTTTATAATCACCCAGTTACGTTGTGACGTTTGGTAGCACACAAAGTGTTCCTCCGGTAAACAGGAGTTGCATAATCTCATAGTCATAGGAACATGTATAAGTCATGAAGAAAGCAATAGCAACATACTAAACGATCGGGTGCTAAGCTAACGTAATGGGTCAAGTCAATCACGTCATTCTCCTAATGAGGTGATCCTGTTAATCAAATGACAATTCATGTCTATGGCTAGGAAACATAACCATCTTTGATTAACGAGCTAGTCAAGTAGAGGCATACTAGTGACACTCTGTTTGTCTATGTATTCACACATGTATTATGTTTCCGGTTAATACAATTCTAGCATGAATAATAAACATTTATCATGATATAAGGAAATATATAATACTTTATTATTGCCTCTAGGGCATATTTCCTTCAGTCTCCCACTTGCACTAGAGTCCATAATCTAGATTACACAGTAATGATTCTAACACCCATGGAGTCTTGGTGCTGATCATGTTTTGCTCGTGGAAGAGGCTTAGTCAACGGGTCTGCAACATTCAGATCCGTATGTATCTTGCAAACTTCTATGTCTCCCACCTGGACTAAATCCCGGATGGAATTGAAGCGTCTTCTGATGTGCTTGGTTCTCTTGTGAAATCTGGATTCCTTTGCTAAGGCAATTGCACCAGTATTGTCACAAAAGATTTTCATTGGTCCTGATGTACTAGGTATGACCTAGATCGGATATGAACTCCTTCATCCAGACTCCTTCATTTGCTGCTTCCGAAGCAGCTATGTATTCCGCTTCACACGTAGATCCTGCCACGACACTTTGCTTAGAACTGCACCAACTGACAGCTCCACCGTTCAATGTAAATACGTATCCGGTTTGCGATTTCGAATCGTCCGGATCAGTGTCAAAGCTTGCATCAACGTAACCCCTTACGACGAGCTCTTTGTCACCTCCATAAACGAGAAACATATCCTTAGTCCTTTTCAGGTATTTCAGGATGTTCTTGACCGCTGTCTAGTGATCCACTCCTGGATTACTTTGGTACCTTCCTGCTAAACTTATAGCAAGGGACACATCAGGTCTGGTACACAGCATTGCATACATGATAGAGCCTATGGCTGAAGCATAGGGAACATCTTTCATCTTCTCTCTATCTTCTGCAGTGGTCGGGCATTGAGTCTTACGCAATCTCACACCTTGTAGTACAGGCAAGAACCCTTTCTTTGCTTGATCCATTTTGAACTTCTTCAAAACTTTGTCAAGGTATGTGCTTTGTGAAAGTCCAATTGAGCGTCTTGATCTATCTCTATAGATCTTAATGCCTAATATATATGCAGCTTCACCGAGGTCTTTCATTGAAAAACTCTTATTCAAGTATCCCTTTATGCTATCCAGAAATTCTATATCATTTCCAATCAGTAATATGTCATCCACATATAATATCAGAAATGCTATCGAGCTCCCACTCACTTTCTTGTAAATACAGGCTTCTCCAAAAGTCTGTATAAAACCAAATGCTTTGATCACACTATCAAAGCGTTTATTCCAACTCCGAGAGGCTTGCACCAGTCCATAAATGGATCGCTGGAGCTTGCACACTTTGTTAGCTCCCTTTGGATCGACAAAACCTTCCGGTTGCATCATATACAACTCTTCTTCCAGAAATCCATTCAGGAATGCAGTTTTGACATCCATTTGCCAAATTTCATAATCATAAAATGCGGCAATTGCTAACATGATTCGGACAGACTTAAGCATCGCTACGGGTGAGAAGGTCTCATCGTAGTCAATCCCTTGAACTTGTCAAAAACCTTTCGCAACAAGTCGAGCTTTATAGACAGTAACATTACCATCAGCGTCAGTCTTCTTCTTGAAGATCCATTTATTTTCAATGGCTTGCCGACCATCGGGCAAGTCAACCAAAGTCCATACTTTGTTCTCATACATGGATCCCATCTCGGATTTCATGGCTTCAAGCCATTTTGCGGAATCTGGGCTCACCATCGCTTCTTCATAGTTCGTAGGTTCGTCATGGTCTAGTAACATGACCTCCAGAACAGGATTACCGTACCACTCTGGTGCGGATCTTGATCTAGTTGACCTACGAGGTTCAGTAATAACTTGATCTGAAGTTTCATGATCATTATCATTAACTTCCTCACTACTTAGTGTAGGTGTCGCAGAAACTGATTTCTGCGATGATCTACTTTCCAATAAGGAAGCAGGTACAGTTACCTCATCAAGTTCTACTTTCCTCCCACTCACATCTTTCGAGAGAAACTCCTTCTCTAGAAAGGATCCATTCCTAGCAACGAATATCTTGCCTTCGGATCTGTGATAGAAGGTATACCCAGTAGTCTCTTTTGGGTATCCTATGAAGACACATTTCTCCGATTTAGGTTCGAGCTTATCAGGTTGAAGTTTCTTCACATAAGCATCGCAACCCCAAACTTTAAGATACGACAACTTTGGTTTCTTGCCAAACCATAGTTCATAAGGCGTCGTCTCAACGGATTTCGATGGTGTCCTATTTAGAGTGAATGCAGCCGTCTCTAAAGCATAACCCCAAAACGATAGCGGTAAATCAGTAAGAGACATCATAGATCGCACCATATCTAATAAAGTACGATTACGACGTTCGGACACACCATTACGCTGTGGTGTTCCGGGTGGCGTGAGTTGCGAAACTATTCCGCATTGTTTCAAATGTAGACCAAACTCGTAACTCAAATATTCTCCTCCACGATCAGATCGTAGGAATTTTATTTTCTTGTTACGATGATTTTCAACTTCACTCTGAAATTCTTTGAACTTCTCAAATGTTTCAGACTTATGTTTCATTAAGTAGATATACCCATATCTGCTTAAATCATCTGTGAAGGTGAGAAAATAACGATATCCGCCACGAGCCTCAATATTCATCGGACCACATACATTTGTATGTATGATTTCCAACAAATCTGTTGATCTCTCCACAGTACCGGAGAACGGTGTTTTGGTCATCTTGCCCATGAGGCACGGTTCGCAAGTACCAAGTGATTCAAAATCAAGTGATTCCAAAATTCCATCAGTATGGAGTTTCTTTATGGGCTTTACACCGATATGACCTAAACGGCAGTGCCACAAATAAGTTGCACTGTCATTATTAACTCTGCATCTTTTGGCTTCGACATTATGAATATGTGTATCACTACTATCGAGATTCATTAAAAATAGACCACTCTTCAAGGGTGCATGACCATAAAAGATATTATTCATGTAAATAGAACAACCATTATTCTCTGATTTAAATGAATAACCGTCTCGCATTAAACAAGATCCAGATATAATGTTCATGCTCAACGCTGGCACCAAATAACAATTATTTAGGTCTAAAACTAATCCCGAAGGTAGATGTAGAGGTAGCGTGCCGACGGCGATCACATCGACTTTGGAACCATTTCCCACGCGCATCGTCACCTCGTCCTTAGCCAATCTTCGCTTAATCCATAGCCCCTGTTTCGAGTTGCAAATATTAGCAACAGAACTAGTATCAAATACCCAGGTGCTACTGCGAGTATTAGTAAGGTACACATCAATAACATGTATATCACATATAACTTTGTTAACCTTGCCATCCTTCTTATCCGCCAAATACTTGGGGCAGTTCCGCTTCCAGTGACCAGTCTGCTTACAGTAGAAGCACTCAATTTCAGGCTTAGGTCCAGATTTGGATTTCTTCTCCTGAACAACAACTTGCTTGCTGTTCTTCTTGAAGTTCCCCTTCTTCTTCCCTTTGCCCTTTTTCTTGAAACTAGTGGTTTTACTGACCATCAACACTTGATGCTCCTTCTTGATTTCTACCTCCGCTGCCTTTAGCATTGCGAAGAGCTCGGGAATAGTCTTATTCATCCCTTGCATGTTATAGTTCATCACGAAGCTCTTGTAGCTTGGTGGCAGTGATTGAAGAATTCTTTCAATGACGCACTCATCCGGAAGATTAACTCCCAGTTGAATCAAGTGATTGTTATACCCAGACATTCTGAGTATATGCTCACTGACAGAACTATTCTCTTCCATCTTGCAGCTATAGAACTTATTGGAGACTTCATATCTCTCAATTCGGGCATTTGCTTGAAATATTAACTTCAACTCCTGGAACATCTCGTATGCTCCATGACGTTCAAAACGTCGTTGAAGACCCGGTTCTAAGCCGTAAAGCATGGCACACTGAACTATTGAGTAGTCATCAGCTTTGCTCTGCCAGATGTTCATAACTTCTGGCGTCGCTCTTGCAGGAGGCCTGGCACCTAGCGGTGCTTCTAGGACGTAATTCTTCTGTGCAGCAATGAGGATAATCCTCAAGTTACGGACCCAGTCCGTGTAATTGCTACCATCATCTTTCAACTTAGCTTTCTCAAGGAACGCATTAAAATTCAACGGAACAACATCACGGGCCATTTATCTACAATCAACATAGACAAGCAAGATACTATCAGGTACTAAGTTCATGATAAATTTAAGTTCAATTAATCATATTACTAAAGAACTCCCACTTAGATAGACATCCCTCTAATCATCTAAGTGATTACGTGATCCAAAGCAACTAAACCATGTCCGATTAACACGTGAGATGGAGTAGTTTCAATGGTGAACATCACTATGTTGATCATATCTACTATATGATTCACGCTCGACCTTTCGGTCTCTGTGTTCCGAGGCCATATCTGTATATGCTAGGCTCATCAAGTTTAACCTGAGTATTCCGCGTGTGCAACTGTTTTGCACCTGTTGTATTTGAACGTAGAGCCTATCACACCCGATTAACACGTGGTGTCTCAGCACGAAGAACTTTCGCAACGGTGCATACTCAGGGAGAACACTTTTATCTTGAAATTTTAGTGAGAGATCATCTTATAATGCTACCGTCAATCAAAGCAAGATAAGATGCATAAAGGATTAACATCACATGCAATCATTATAAGTGATATGATATGGCCATCATCATCTTGTGCTTGTGATCTCCATCTCCAAAGCACCGTGCTTGTGATCTCCATCTCCGAAGCACCGTCATGATCACCATCGTCACCGGCGCGACACCTTGATCTCCATCGTAGTATCGTTGTCGTCTCGCCAAGTAATTGCTTTTACGACTATCGCTACCGCTTAGTGATAAAGTAAAACTATTACATGGTAATTGCATCTCATACAATAAAGCGACAACCATATGGCTCCTGCCAGTTGCCGATAACTCGGTTACAAAACATGATCATCTCATACAACAAATTGTATCACATCATGTCTTGACCATATCACATCACAACATGCCCTGCAAAAACAAGTTAGACGTCCTCTACTTTGTTGTTGCAAGTTTTACGTGGCTGCTACGGGCTTAGCAAGAACCGTTCTTACCTACGCATCAAAACCACACCGATAGTTTGTCAAGTTGGTGCTGTTTTAACCTTCGCAAGGACCGGGCGTAGCCACACTCGGTTCAACTAAAGTGAGAGAGACAGACACCCGCCAGTCACCTTTAAGCAATGAGTGCTCCGAACGGTGAAACCAGTCTCGCGTAAGCGTACGCGTAATGTCGGTCCGGGCCGCTTCATCTCACAATACCGCTGAACCAAAGTATGACATGCTGGTAAGCAGTATGACTTATATCGCCCACAACTCACTTGTGTTCTACTCGTGCATAGCATCAACGCATAAAACCAGGCTCGGATGCCACTGTTGGGGAACGTAGTAATTTCAAAATTTTTCCTACGCACACGCAAGATCATGGTGATGCATAGCAACGAGAGGGGAGAGTGTTGTCCACGTACCCTCGTAGACCGACAGCGAAAGCGTTATCACAACGCGGTTGATGTAGTCGTACGTCTTCACGATCCGACCGATCAAGTACCAAACGTACGGCACCTCCAAGTTCCACACACGTTCAACTCGATGACGTCCCTCGAACTCCGATCCAGCCGAGTGTTGAGGGAGAGTTTCGTCAGCACGACGGCGTGGTGACGATGATGATGTTCCACCGACGCAGGGCTTCGCCTAAGCTCCGCAACGGTATTATCAAGGTGTAATATGGTGGAGGGGGGCACCGCACACGGCTAAAATATCGTATATCAAGTGTGTAGAGAGGTGCCCCCCTGCCCCCGTATATAAAGGAGCAAGGGGGAGGCCGGCTGCCCTTGGCGCGCCAAAGAGAGGGGGGGAGTCCTCCTCCTAGTAGGAGTAGGACTCCCCTTTCCTAGTCCTACTAGGAAAAGAAGGGGGGAAGGAAAGAGAGGGAGAGGGAGAGGGAAAGGGGGCTGCGCCCCCCTCTCCTAGTCCAACTAGGACTCCTCCTGGGAGGGGGCGCGCCACCTCCTGCCTGCTGCCCTCTCTCTCCCCTCAAGGCCCACTAAGGCCCAATACTTCCCCGGGGGGTTCCGGTAACCCTCCGGCACTCCGGTTTAATCCGAAACTTCTTCGGAACACTTCCAGTGTCCGAATATAGTCGTCCAATATATCAATCTTTATGTCTCGACCATTTCGAGACTCCTCGTCATGTCCGTGATCATATCCGGGACTCCGAACAACCTTCGGTACATCAAAACATATAAACTCATAATATAACTGTCATCGTAACTTTAAGCGTGCGGACCCTTCGGGTTCGAGAACTATGTAGACATGACCGAGACACCTCTCCAGTCAATAACCAATAGCGGGACCTGGATGCCCATATTGGCTCCTACATATTCTATGAAGATCTTTATCGGTCAGACCGCATAACAACATACGTTGTTCCTCTTTGTCATCGGTATGTTACTTGCCCGAGATTCGATCGTCGGTATCTCGATACCTAGTTCAATCTCGTTACCGGCAAGTCTCTTTACTCGTTCCGTAATACATCATCCCGCAACTAACTCATTAGTCACAATGCTTGCAAGGCTTATAGTGATGTGCATTACCGAGTGGGCCCAGAGATACCTCTCCGACAATCGGAGTGACAAATCCTAATCTCGAAATACGCCAACCCAACAAGTACCTTTGGAGACACCTGTAGAGCACCTTTATAATCACCCAGTTACGTTGTGACGTTTGGTAGCACACAAAGTGTTCCTCCGGTAAACGGGAGTTGCATAATCTCATAGTCATAGGAACATGTATAAGTCATGAAGAAAGCAATAGCAACATACTAAACGATCGGGTGCTAAGCTAACATAATGGGTCAAGTCAATCACGTCATTCTCCTAATGAGGTGATCCCGTTAATCAAATGACAACTCATGTCTATGGCTAGGAAACATAACCATCTTTGATTAACGAGCTAGTCAAGTAGAGGCATACTAGTGACACTCTGTTTGTCTATGTATTCACACATGTATTATGTTTCCGGTTAATACAATTCTAGCATGAATAATAAACATTTATCATGATATAAGAAAATATATAATACTTTATTATTGCCTCTAGGGCATATTTCCTTCACCTCCTTCAAAGAGGTATGTCCTTTGATATATGCCTAAGCATGAGATCAGATTGTTAAACTCCTCCTCTACCTTTGTTTTAGGAGGAGTGTGCGGCAAACCGTGGGAAAATGCCCTGCTAGCCGGATGTCAGCTAATCCGGCACCGGACTCGTCCACTAGGACGAAGGCTGATACAGTGCCGGCTCCGCCTCTTCAAGAGGATTCTGATGACGTATCCATCATGAATTCCGAGGTAGAGAGCGTAATGAATCACCGTCGACTGAAAGAGGCCATGCGCGCCCCAGCTTTCTCTGAACAGGAATTTACCGCACTCAGCTCCGTGGATGCATATATCCGAGCCGCCCGAGATGGACTGGCGGGAATTACTCAACAGTTTTCAAAGGATATGCAGGTAATGTTTTGAGCAATTTTAATAGATATATGCATGTAGCCCCCAAAACTTGAAGAGGTTAGTCCAACCTATTTAAGGATCGTTACAACCTGCAGGTTCTCAGGGAGAAAAACAACGTATTGTCTCATGAGCTGAAGTCAAACCAGATAAAGCTAAATGCCACCTCCACGAAGCTTGCAGAGATGAAAAAGGCCACAATGACCGCTGAGCAGAAGAACAAGCTTGAGGAGGAAAAGGATAAACAAGCCGAAGAGATAAAGAGCTTAAAAGCCCAGTTATCGGCCGCAGAGCGAGAAAATAAGAATTTGAAAGGCGGCATATTCGGTATGACCTTTAAAAACATCTAAGGGACGTAGATCATCCCATAGTCCGGATTGTCACAACTTTGTTATTGCAGGTCTGTTAACCTGTTGACTTGAGGAGGAAGTATCCGGATTTTGAGGCGACGTGCTGAAGGAACTATCCGTGATGCATGAACGAGCCCGAAAAGCTATGAAAAGTATGGTGAAGGCTTTATGGCCGTCCGATGCCCCTCCGAAAAGTATGGAGGGGTTGGCGAACCTGTTCAAAGGTGCCCGGCGCCGTTTCGAGCTATGGAAGGCGTCTGCATGCCGGGAAGGTGCACGAGAGGCGTGGGCGATGGTGAAAACGTGCTACACCGGACTCGATCCAAATCATATGGCTCGAGTTGGACCTCGAGGGCCCGACGGAAAGGAGATTCCCGTGAACTTGGTATACGACCAAGTGATGATAGCTGCGAAGTACTCGCAAGAAGACTGTAGTTTAGACAGTCTTATAGATGGTATAGATAAGGAGTAGGTGTTTGTTTTGATGTATTAATGTACCTCTAAGCTTGAATTTTTATCTCCGATCAAACATGTTAAAATATGTCATTGCAGACTTTCAGCTTCAGCCTCCGAGCCAAGAAGGTGGAGTGTGTCCGAATACTATTGTGGAATGTAAGAAACATTCATTATGTCCGGAAACCAGGCAATCCAGTCATATTGCTCGAACAGACAAAAATTTAGTTCGGGGAGGTATGTTATGTTACGTAGTAAGAAACATCTTCCAAGGAGAATAGTTCCGTTAAGGGTTCCTTTCCTTGGGTTGGCATGCTTTAATTGCGCGTGCCTAGGGCTTTGATCCGAATTACGGGGAACCGGTCCCGCATTATTTTTCCAAATAGTTACAGGAACGTAACAAACTGTCGTTGCTTGCCGACCAATTATGCTCTTAAGAACGCTAGCTTTCGACTTCACCCTTCTGAGGTACAGGTCCGGATTACCCGGTTGTAACAATCGCAGAGGTGCTCCCTTTACACCCTAGCCGAACAATCGGGAACGTAGGGTGTAAACACAGGAGCGAGGCAACCCAGCTTGGCAAAAACTTAAGTCATAAAGGTGCATATAATGGCAAAAAGTGTATATAACAAACGACATATTAATGTAAGCTCCAAGCTTTTGATAATAAGCTTCGTTAAAGAAGCCCCCAGTCATAGTGAGGTGTATACATTTAAAGATGTGTACCCCTAATAGTTCGGCATATCCGAACATATACCGGGAAGGGTATAGGAAAAAAAGGGAAGAGGAGAGAAAAAGAAGGAAAATAAAAGGACGAAGAAAAGGATGTGTCCCAACTATGCGTAGAATCTTCGGAGCCGAGCAGCGTTCCAAGGATTCGCCTCGAGGCGATTGTCCGATGCATTACGAAGGCGATAGGCTCCTCCTGTGAGAACTTCGTGTATGATGAAGGGGCCCTCCCATTTTGGTTTGAGCTTATCCTTCTTCTTCTCAGGGAGGCGCAGAACAAGTTCGCCGACATTATAAGTCTTGGGCCGCACTTCTCTGCTTTGGTATCTCCTTTTGTATTTGGATGCCCATCCTTCGGTCGCACTGGCCTTAAGTAGTAGCTCTCAACACCGTCACCGTGTTGACCTATTCAGGGCCACTGTAAGTCTGTAACGGAGCTTGGTGCACGTCACACATTTGGGGCACGTTGTGTCACTGTCAGGTGGGCCCCCCTTGCCAGTGTAGCCTTTCGGTGGGCCCGACATGTGGGGGTGGCTGACATTCTCTCCCTCGCTCACCTATCCCCGTCTAAGCCCGGACATAAAAACCAATGACCAAAGACCGAACCCGAAAAGACCGAGACCGAACCCGCCAAGACCGAACTAAAACCAGTCGTCAAAACTAAAAAACCAAATTAAATTTGGTCGAATCGCTCTTCTTATTTGGATGACCGGAAAACCCAGATAGACCGAATGAGCATAACAATACTCTAAAAGTTTATGGCACAATTAACACAATCCCTGGTCTTCTCTGGATGTTTATGGCACAATTGTGGTTGAATACACACATGCTCTTCCAACTATGAATTGAATTTGAGCTGTAGTATGAAATTTGGTCTGTTTCTTCGGAACCGAACACTATCCTGTAAAGACCGGAATGGTGGAGAACTGACTGACCAAAAAGACCGAACAAAAGAACCGAGAAGACCGAATTCTTCCCCACCCACCTGCCTCTCCCCCAGTAGTCGGCCGCACCCCGGCCACCTCGCAGGCTCACGCCGGTGTGCCCCCCCGCCGCCAATCACCTTCTGCGCCGCCTCCCCCCTCGCGCGAGCGCCGCCTCCACCCCCACCCCCTCCTCCCCCGCGTGCGCCGCCGCCTCCAACCTCCCGCGCGCACCCTCACGCAGGCCTGGCTCGTGCTCGTGCTCTCTGCAGCCTGGCGCACGCGACCGGAGCGCGGGGGTGGCCGCGCGGCACCACCACGCGGACCGGAGCATGGGGGCGAACGCGCGCCACCGCCACGACAAGCCGCGACCTCAACCTCGCTCGCCGACGCGACCCCCGCCTCCCCTCGGTGGCTCCCGGTTCGAACTCCTGGACGGAGTTGGTGACGACCGCCTCGGCGAGGTCGGTGGCCAGTTTTCGGTAGCCTCGGCGCCCTCGTTGGTGCGCTCGCCGCTAGACCAGTAAATTTTTGCTGTTCACTCATCTGATCAGGCCATGCGATTGCTGTCCTGTCCTGTTCAATTGCTGTCATGTTATTATGGTGCTACTATATGGGTTCCAGAAAACAAGTAAATATCTATGAAGTGCAGTGATGCAAATGCGAATGTCTAAGAAAAGGGGACCTGTTATGCTGAATGCAACATTACATTGCTTGATATGATGGGGTTTCTCATCCTGTTTTTGCTGACTGTAGTGCTATAGCACTATTGTGTAACACGGCTATTTCTGCTTGTGATTTGTACACCTAACATGTGTTAATGGTATTGCTAGAAGCTTCTATGGTGATGGCTTAATATACTAGTCCAGTTGCTTTTATAGCTGGGGGTTATTATATTTGGTTTCGTGTACATGTTATCAGCATTTCAGTTGAGGTTACACATTTGGTTCAAATAATCTAGCGACTTCTAACTCACTGATGTAGTGATGTTACACATGTTTCAGAGGTAGTATAGGTTCCAATAATAATTGCTTGAAAAGATAATATGTTTGTTAGTATTTCTTTTGTTTCCTGATTGAGCAGTTGATTAGAAGACATATTTTGATTTTGCAGAGTCATCAGTGCCCGGTAAAGTTGAGTTTGTCAGTACTGCGTTTCAAATCTGAAAGTTTATATAGTTTAGGGTGTAGCCAGAATATCAGATGGTCTAAGTACTAGGGACCTTGCTCAAATTAGATTATGAGGTAAACTTGCGCTTTAATGTCTGAGGTTAAATTGTATGCTTTAATATCTGAGGGCCACTTGTTATGAGCTATTTCAACTGACTTCAATCGCCTATTCAGCTTGTAGCTAGCAATGGCCAACTATGCTCTTATTCTATTAGAATAGAACACAAATGCGTAAGTGGATTGTGGATATCATACTCTTGGAAAGGTGCAATAGTTCCCCCACATTTTCAGGATCAAGTGGTTAGGTATGATAGGAAGGTAGCATGTTTGTTTCTTGAATGATTTTTTTTGACCGCGGTACGATTTTTTGGGATATGTACACCTCTGTGCCTATATACATAATTCATCTTATATCATGGAACACCTGTTATAAATTGGTTATAAATCACGTTCTATTTTTTGCAGCCAGCAAAATTTAAAGCATTTATTGATCGTGTAAACAATACTCCACTACATGACATTGCCATACCAGTATCAGGCTTCTGTTGGGAGTTCAATAAGGTGACAGTTTTCCTTCTTCTGAATTTGATTTCCATTATGTTTACACTTTTTTTCATTACCCGCTTACTGTTAACAATTGGTTGCAGGGAAATTTTCACCATTGGAGGCCTCTGTTTATGCATTTTGATACGTATTTCAAGACATGCATCTCTTCTAGTAAGGATCTTCTCTTGTCTGATGATATGACTGAGTGTGAACCGTTGATGCAGATTTTGAGAGTTATGCAAATTGTGTTGGAAGATTGCCAGAACAAAACATCTTTTGCTGGCCTTGAGGTAAGCTGGTGTTCTTTTTATGTGCTTTTGAACTCTTTACTAATGTCCCAAAGATGGGAATTTCAGACCCTTGGTTTTATTCCACTTAAACTGATCATTGCCCTCTACTCCTTGTATCAGCATTTTAAGAATCTGCTGGCATCATCAGATCCTGAAGTACTTGTTGCGGCTTTGGAAACTCTTGCTTCAGTGGTAAAGATAAATCCTTCAAAATTACATATCAATGGAAAACTATCAACAGTGGAGCTATAAGCAGCTCTTCTACCATTGTCCCAAGGATGGGGTAGCAAGGAGGAAGGTCTAGGCTTTGTATTCGCGTGTTGTGGGAAATGACCGAAATCAGCTGGAGGGTTTGTGTTTATTCCCAGCAGACATGGACAACAAATATGATGGCACACAAAATCGTCTTGAGTCCACTCTTCATTTTGAGTATAATTTGGCACCCGTCCAAGATTCTGACCAGACCAATGACATGAACAAGTCATCTAATCTTTGTGTGATACATATCCCAGACCTGCACCTTCAGAAGGAGGATGACTTGGGCATATTGAAGCAATGTATTGACAAGTTAATGTGCCTCTAGAGCACTGGTTTGCTTTGTATACAAGGATAAGATATGCACATGCTTTTAATTCCCCGAGGACATGCAGGCTATATGGTCGTATAAGTCTTCTTTCTTCCATTGTTCTTGTGCAATCCAGTGATGCCCATGACGAACTAACTCGTTCTTGACAAATGAGCCAGAGTACACAAATGAGTTAATCCGGCTTGTTCGCTCAGAAGATAATGTTCCTGGGTCCATCCGTGCATTGGCTAAGCTTGTACTGGGAGCACAGTTAGCAGCATATGCAACATCTCATGAGTGAGCTGGGATACTTGAGTGAATTAAGTATCATCTCTGCTGGTGGAAACTGCATGGTCTTGCTCAGTGTTGTGCAGAAAGCAGCATCTTCCCTCAGTAGCCCTAGTGATACTTCATCTCCTTCAGTTGTTGATGCCTTTTTGCAGTTCTTTTTGCTTCATGTGCTGTCATCTTCGAGTTATGGGACCACCAGGGGTTCAGGAATGTCCCTCTCTCCTGCAAGATAAGGATCCTTCTCACATGCATCTTGTCAGTTTGGCAGTAAAGACCCTTCAGAAGCTGATGGACTACAGCAGCCCTGCTGTTTCCCTGTTTAAAGATTTGGGTGGTGTAGAGCTTTTGTCTCAGAGGTTACATGTGGAGGTGCAGCGTGTTATTGGCGTTGCTGACAGTCTTACTTCAGTGATTGCTAGTGATACATTGAAATTGGAAGATGACCATTTCTACTCACAGAAGCTGCCGATTAAGGCTTTGCTCAAGGCATTAGGTTCTGCTACATATTCTCCTGCAAATCCTGCTTGCTTTCAAAGCTCCAATGATAATTCCCTTGTATTCCAGAATGTTGGCAAGTTTGGTGGTGATATTTACATCTCGTCAGTTACTGTTACGAGTGAGATAATACACAAGGATCTACATGCTTTCCTGCATTGAAGGAACTTGATCTTCATGATGCTTCCTGTCATCAGTAACTGCTGGGTTATGCCATCTTGTAGCTCTTATATGTGTACCCAAAGAGCAAGGAAGACAGTGAGAGGTGAGTAGGATGCACTTTGTCTTTTGCACTGTTTATGTTGTTCTAGTAGGATTATATTTATCGTAGAAACTAATTTATATGTGTGCCTGCGTTGGTTGTTTCAGAGACGAGTTCTTGAGACAGATGCTTGAAATGAATGCAAGGACAGGTATGTGTTCTTTTATTGTTTCCCTGCGATGATTACATGCTATTCCCTGTATATGCAATCAGCTGTGGCTGGGCTGCAGCTTTTGTGTACTTCTGTATTGTATAAAAGACCATTGCTGTTGCTGGGTCTATGTCTTCAAACTACCGTGATGGCTCGAATAGGAATATATGTGGATCTTAAAATTACAGTGATACATGAAGTGAGGAACTCTAAAATATGCTTTAACACATAAACCTGCAGTAAGGGCAATCATGTGATGTTTGTCATGTTTTAATCTTTGACAGTATTATTAAGATGCCTTTCGACAACCATATAAAGATGGCGAGGAAGTTATGTTTAACTCTGAAAAATAGTCTAACAGAGCCACTTTTCTACCTTTTCTTGTTTATGCCCATTTGATATACTTTCTTTGCCTGCCAGCTGAAACTTACATCAGAAGTTTCTTGTTTGACAACTATCTTGAGCTAAACTATATACCTCCACAGTGTCGGGTCTGAAGCGCTGCCTTGGTGACATGATCGCAGTGGCCGACGTGGCTATGGTGGAGCTCGAGCCCACAAAGCGCGTGCGGGAGGTAGTGGAGACGGAGCTGCATGGGGGCGAGGTGCAGGCCTCCATCCCAGCCGCGTCAAATACAGGCACTCGAGGTCTCTCCTCATCTTTCTGGCCCCGAATTGATGAATCATATTCATATCTCCATTTAGTGCCAATTCGCCTGATTTGGTTCAACCTTGACATATTTTTGTGCTGCGTTTAGGCGACAATCTCACATCTCCAGTAGGAGATCAGTAAGGTGGGCACTGATCTGGAGCTGCTTAAGGTCAGAAACTTTGGAAGTCGAATCAATTTAGGCTCCTGGTCTATTACTTAAATATGACGTGGTTGTCTTTATGATTGGAATTGGAACTGGCGGGCTGCGCTTTTGGTACTTGATGTAATGTCTCCAAAGATCAAGGAAGACAGCGAGAGGTGAGTACTTAGGATGAACGTTATCCACTGCACCGTTTCTATTGTGCTTTAGTAGGATCATGTTTATGGTAGCAACTAGTTTATGCAGACATGGTTATCATGGTAAATTGCTGAACAGAGATGAGAATTTTAACTAGTGATGGTGGGACAAGAACATTTCGTAGAATGAATAGATTAGTAGAAGTATGAATAAAGGAGTTGCCAATGCAAGAAACTGGAACAGAGGAACCACTGGCAATGGTAATACATGGAAGATGAGAAGGCATATGACAACATATCAGGGGTGCCAGACATATGTGCCGAAGCACGTGAGTTGAAGATCAGCCAGCTCCAATGCCCTGTCTGGTGTAGTTCATGGCAGCAAGAAAAGCCACCTGGTCCCAGCTTGGTGCAGTCGTACATGTCGGAACAGACGGTGGAGTTGGTGCAGCTGGTGGCGGTGCAGGCTGGTAGAACACCGCAGAGTCAGTTGGTGGAAGGCTGGTGCCAGGGCATGGGTGGTGCAGGGGCGCGGACGTGGTGTATGCCTGTGGTGGCTGTTGTGGTCCCAGAAGACCAGGTGCTCCAGTATGCCTGCACGACACCGGTCCACGGATCAGCTGATGGTGGTCGCCACGACAGAGTGGCTGGAGGTGTTGAACTGCTCTTGGTGCGCTGGAGGATGGAGCCGAGGAAGCAATTATGTCTACATTTTCAAAATAGTACTATAACAGAATCACTTTTCTACCTGTTCTTGTTTATGCCCATTTGGTATATTTTCTTTGCCTGCTAGCTGGAACTTATATCAGAAGCTTCTTGTTTGTTAATTATCTTGAGTTAAACTATGTTGATCCTCTGCAGGCATTCTCAACAGAAGGTTTCTGTAGACTTAGCTGAGAGGCGCTCCGGACCGCCATCAGCAGATGGTATGCAAGACAAGTCAGTAGAAGGTAAGCAAGAGCATACGTAACATTTCCTGTTCCTGAATCCCTTAAGAGAGCAGCGTTCCCAAAGGCTCTATCCAATCTCACTTGGACATTCTCCTCATTAGCCTATTATTCCAAGTGAAAGGATACCCTGAGTAGCCAAGGTCTTGAAGCCCACAGACCTCCACATGTTCCCAAAATCTTTCCATATGGGTGGGATTTCTCTCATTTTGATCGACCTGGCTGCTCTGAAGCTTGTAGAACCTCATTAAAATCTCCTCCACACAGCCAAGGTAAGTCAGACTGTGCACATAGATACCGGATGATACTCCAGGTTTTGTCACGGAGTTCTGCTTTAGGTTCTCCATAGATCCCTGAGAACCGCCACTTTCTCCCCTCCCCCTGAATATATATGTCCATGTGGTACTGTGAGTAGGGTCTGAAATCCGTTGAGAATCCGTCCCGTCACCATAGAGCCAAACCTCCTCCTTTTCCATAACAATTCACAGCATAGACATTTTGAAACCCAAACTCCACCTTAGTCTCTCCATCGCCGGTGCTCTCTTCTTGGTTTCGCATAGAAACACCGGCCTGGGGTTGAAGGACCGAACTAGGTCCCTGAATTCTCCCACTGTCGGGGTCAATCCCAAACCCTGACAGTTCCAAACCAAGATCCTCATTGTGCCCGGCGGGCCTGCTCCTCCTTGGTAGCGTTTTCTTAGTTAGGTTCGCAGTGTCACTCCCTTCAACGGCTCGTTGTCTTTTCACTCCTTCTGCAGACACTTTTGTATCTTGTATCACGCCCACAAACAAGACCATGTTGGACCGACACCCACACCCTCCTCACACTCCTTTTTTTTGGAGGTAGGATTTTGCTTTTGTTTTAAGGGTGCTCCCTGTCCTGCCTCCTGAGGCCTGGGCTTTTTCACATACTTGCACCTTATTTGGCTAGAATGTCCTGGCGCCGCTCCAGCCATGCTTGCCTTTTTGGTAGGCGAGCAGACCTTGTTCTTGCCCATCACCTCTAGCCACCACTCCCATCTATTGCACCTTCCTTCATGGGGCTGGTGACTTCCTCCTTGATCGCCCCTGGCTCAGATACAAGCAGCGCCCGCCTTGGAGGGAGATAGATCACGAATGATAGTGCTCCCCCTGGTTGCCGACTCTGATGAAACCCATCTGCTTGATCCCAAGCTTTGTTTTGTTGACGATTTCTGAGAGTACCTAGACTTCCTGGGAGAAGCTCTGAGCCAGCTGCCCCTCATTCACACACCTCTCGCCTCCATGAAACATTTCCCACAGCCAAGGCAGAAGTGTGGCACGCTTCAAAACAGTCTAATGGAATCACTTTTCTACTAATTTTTATTCTTTATTTATTATGTCCACTTGGTATATTACTTGCCTGCTAGCTCATCGTTTCGGGATTTTTTCTTGTTTGCTAATTAACTTGAGATGGTTGTTCCTTCTCCACAGGCAGTTTGAACAGACGACTTGTGTGAGCTCGGCCGAGAGGTGCTATGGACATCCTTCTTGAAAATAAAAAAGGGTTTTCTCTCCATTCCTTGTTAGGAAGTATTGTACATGTATATACGGTATGAATATAAACCGTATATACGTCTGGTAGGATTATGTGTGTTGCGTGGGTCATTGTAATCAGGTAGTTGCGGTTGTTAGGATTCATCCTCATCTCTGTATAGCTTTCTTCAGGATCAATCCAACACCAACCGAACTACCATATCTTGTAAACCTGTCGATCTATATAACATGCAACGCGTCCCAGCCAGAGGCATACGCTTCAACCAATCTTTCATGGTATTCAGAGCCTAGTTCCTCTTTGACATCCAACCCTAGTTATGGCTAGCTCCAGCTCCGCCGCCGCCGCTTTTCCCTTCATTCCCATCGCTGACAAGCTTCACCGAGGCAACTACCTAGTATGGCGCGCACAAGCCCTAGCCACCATCCGCGGAGCGCAACTGATCGATCACCTCAATCCCGATCACCCGTTCCCGGAGCCCAAGCTTGCTGATAAGGATGGCAAGCCAACTGATGTGCCGAACCTGGCGTATCTCATCGCCTTGGCGCAAGACTCACAGGTGCTGAGCTTCATCTTCAACTCAATCTCAGCACCGGTGATGATCTAGGTCGCTCACTGCACCAAGGCCACGGCGGCATGGACCACCACCAGGGAGATGTTCCTCTCCCAGACGCAGGCCAACATCGTCAACACGCGGATCACCCTCTCCAACACCAAAAAGGGCACCGCGACCATCGCCGACTACATCGGGCGCATGAAGGCGCTGGGCGACGAGATGGCTTCAGCAGGAAAGCCACTCGACGATGATTACATGGTCTCCTACATCCTTGCTGGATTAGACTAAGACTACATCTCGTTTGTCTCTTCCATCTGTGCTGCGAGGACCGAACCAATCAAGGTAGCTGAACTCTACTCTCAGTTGATTGGTTTTGAAAAACGCCTTGCTATGTTCGAAGGTGGCAACCACTCCTCCCAGTCCTCGGCCAATGCTGTCTCCCGTGGCCGTGGTGGTTTCAGCCGAGGCGGAGGTGGCCACGGCAATGGTGGTCACGGCAATGGAGGAGGAGGCCGCGGCAACAGAGGCCGTGGCAATGGAGGCAGCGGCAATGGCAATGGAGGAGTTGATGATCTTCCTGAGGCCGCCTGCCAGATCTGCAAGAGGCCAAACCACTCCGCCCTCGAGTGCTACCGTCGCTTCGACATCTCCTTCACCAAGAACGACAAGAGCGCAGGGTCAGCCACCACTTCGTCCTATGGGGTGGACACAAACTGGTACCTTGATCCAGGAGCCACTGACCACATCACTAGCGAACTTGACAAGCTGACGGTTCGCAACAAGTACAACGACAACGAACAAGTCCACACTGCAAACGGAGAAGCTATGGAAATTAGTCATATTTGTCAATCTACTGTTCGTACTCTCACTCGTGATCTTCATCTAAAAGACATCTTGCATGTACCTGATGCCACCAAAAATCTGATCTCTGCTCATCGTTTGTCCACTGACAATCATACTTATCTTGAAGTTCACCCAAATTTCTTTTTCGTTAAGGAACAGGGAACGAAGAAAACCCTCCTCCGGGGCAGATGTAGACGTGGTCTCTACCCCCTTTCATCGGCTCCGTTAAGTTCAAGCAAGCAAGTTTTTGGCGTCAATAAGATGTCCACTGAAAGGTGGCATAGCCGGCTAGGACACCCTTCATCCACCATAGTTCGTCATGTCCTTAGCCAAAATAATATTCCCTTTTCAAGTAGTGAGTTGAATAAAGAAGGTGTTTGTGATGCATGCCAAATGGGCAAAAATCACCAACTTCCTTACCCTAGTTCAATCAGTGTATCCAAAGCTCCTTTAGAGCAAAAAAATTCTGATGTATAGGGGCCTGCCCGTGATTCTATCAATACGAAAAACTATTATGTTTCATTCATTGATGACTACAGTAAATTCACATGGATATATCTTCTTAAGCACTGATCTGAAGTGTTCAAATTTTTTCATGAGTTTCAAACTCTTGTTGAAAGGTTGTTCAATAGAAAAATTATCACTATGCAAATAGATTGGGGTGGCGAGTATGAGCGTCTTAATTCCTTCTTTCGTCAAGTAGGAATCACCCATCATGTCTCCTGTCCCCATGCTCACCAGCAGAATGGCTCTGCTGAGAGGAAACATCGACACATTGTTGATGTAGGCCTTTCCCTCTTAGCTCATGCTTCTATGCCCTTAAAATTCTGGGATGAAGCCTTTCTTTCAGCCACATATTTGATCAACCGCACCCCAAGCAAAGTGATTAATTTTGAAACCGCATTAACTCGTCTGTTTCAAGAACAACCAAATTATCATTCCCTTCGAGTTTTTGGGTGCGCTTGTTGGCCTAATCTTCGTCCATACAATTCCCAAAAATTAGAATTCCGTTCTAAACAGTGCGTGTTCCTTGGATATAGCAATCTTCACAAAGGTTTCAAGTGCCTAGATGTTGCTGCTGGACGAGTTTACATATCTCGTGATGTTACTTTTGATGAAACAGTTTTTCCTTTTGCCTCCTTAAATCCAAATGCAGGCACCCCCCTTCGCTCTGAGGTCTTATTGCTTCCTAACACAACTCTCTCTGAGCCTATTGATCACGAGGGCGAACGTGTAGTTGATCAGCAGGCTAATTTTCATACTAATTCTGTTGCTAATCATGGAGAAAATCTAGCCATTATTCATGATTTTATGCAGCCATAACAAGACAAGCATGGCGCTGAACGCGAGGTTGATTCAGGTGCTGCGGCAACTGATCCCAAGGCAGCAGCAGGCGCAGGTGGCGCAGGCGGCTCAGGGGGCGAATCCTCCTCGGGCTCACAAACTCCGTCGAGCGAACGCCGCGCGTCGCGGGCTGGCCCGCGAGATCCTGTCTCCCCAGGCGGGCCAACCTCTGGTGACCACGTGGCTCGGGATGGGCCGCATGAATCCGAGCGGCGACCCCCTCTCACCGGCGGCCACGTGGAGGAATCCCATACGGGAGCGGCGTGTGGCGCGTCCGGCGCGGTTCTGGAGCGACAGGACGCGAGATCCTCTGCCACTGACGGATCCGACACGGGATCCTGTGCGGCTGCCTCCTCCCCTATGAGATCTTCTGTACCGCATCCTGCAGTAGCACCTGGTGTGCCAACTCGAGTAACAAGATCACAACATGGTATTGTGAAACCTCAGATACGTACAGACGGTACGGTCAGGTATGACAAGTTAAAACCTCGTTTTGGAGGTCTGACAACCACTGGTGAGCCAAGTAATTTGCAAGAAGCTCTAAGTGACAAAAAATGGAAAATGGCTATGAATGATGAGTATGATGCTCTTATTAAAAATAAGACTTGGCATTTAGTTCCACCAACAAAAAATAAAAACATTATTGATTGTAGGTGGGTCTATAGGATTAAAAGAAAGGCAGATGGTCAAATTGATAGATACAAGCAAGGCTAGTAGCAAAGGGTTTTAAACAGAGATATGGTATAGACTATGAGGATACCTTTAGTCCTATTGTTAAAGCAGCTACTATCAGACTTGTTCTTTCTGTTGCAGTATCCAGTAACTGGAGTCTTAGGCAATTGGATGTTCAGAATGCGCTCCTTCATGGTGTTCTAGAGGAAGAAGTCTATATGAGACAACCACCTAGCTATGAGATAAAAGGCAAGGAAAATCATCTCTGCAAACTTGACAAAGCTTTGTATGGTCTAAAATAGGCACCTCGAGCATGGTACTCCAGGTTATGTGACAAACTTCAAGCACTTGGTTTTAAACCATCAAGGGGGGATACTTCCTTGTTCTTTTATAGAAGAGGAAAGATTATTATTTTTATGTTGGTCTATGTTGATGATATTATTGTTGCTAGCTCATCACAAGATGCAACTGTAACATTGTTGGCAGATTTGAGGAGAGATTTTGCCTTAAAGGATTTAGGAGATCTACATTATTTCTTGGGAATTGAAGTAAAGAAGGTGAAAGATGGCATTCTACTGACCCAAGAAAAATATGTCATGGATATATTGAAACATGCAGGTATGATAAGTCGCAAGGTTTAAAACATGCCTCTCTCAACATCTGAAAAGCTGTCAAGAGCCTTTGGGGGCCGAAGAGTCAACAAGGTATAGAAGTATGGTAGGTGCTTTGCAATATTTGACATTGACAAGACCTGATATTTGTTTCCCGATAAACAAAGTTTGTCAGTATTTGCACTCTCCGACCTCTCAACACAGGACATCAGTTAAAAGGATTTTGAGATATCTTAAAGGTACTATGAGTACAGGCTAAAATTCACCAAGTCAACTTGCAATATTGTTAGTGCTTTCTCGGATGCTGATTGGGCAGGATGTCCTGATGACAGAAGATCAACAGGAGGTTTCTATGTGTTTTTTGGTCCCAACTTGATTTCTTGGAGTGCACGTAAGCAGGCTACTGTTTCAAGATCAAGTACTGAGGCAGAGTATAAATCCTTAGCTAATGCAACTGCTGAGATTATTTGGGTCCAAGCTCTTCGGCGTGAACTTGGAGTTGCTCATTCACCAGTTGCTCGTCTTTGGTGTGACAACATTGGTGCCACATACCTGTCAGCAAATCCAGTGTTCCATGCACGAACTAAACATATAAAAGTTGACTATCATTTGTTCGAGAAAGAGTAGCTAACAAGCTACTAGATATTCGTTTTATACCCACAGGTGATCAAGTTGCTGATGGTTTTACCAAGGCCTTATCATGGCGGAAATTGGAAGACTTTAAGAGCAATCTCAACTTGGTGAAGTTGTGATTGAGGGGGCGTGTTAGAAAGTATTGTACATATATAGACGGTATGAATATAAACCGTATATACGTCTGGTAGGATTATGTGTTGCGTGGGTCATTGTAATAAGGTAGTTGCTGTTGTTAGGATTCATCCTCATCTCTGCATAGCTTTCTTGAGGATCAATCCAACACCAACCGAACTACCATATCTTGTAAACCTGTCGATCTATATAACATGCAACGCATCCCTGCCAGAGGCATACGCTTCAACCAATCTTTCATTCCTTTCCCCCAATGTTGTGCTATTCATATGCTGTACTATTTAACAAACGACATTCATTATCGTGTGCCAAATATTCTAGTGCTGCCGATAAATATTTGCGCCAACGAGGCCAAGGTCTGCTGTGGGATGCCGAGGTTTCCCGTGGGAATGTCCAAGGCCAGCTCCTTAGAGCATCTCCACTCGCGCCGCCAACAGGCCTCCCCAAACCCATTTTTTGGCGCCGGCGCGAAAAAAACCGGCCCAGTCACGCCCCCAGGAGCCCAATTTTTACCGGTTAGGGCCGAAATTGGCGCCGACGGACCCAGGCTGAACCCGGCGCGCTGTGGGGCGCTCGGGGGCGCCAGGTGAATCGTTTTTGGCGCGAATACGGGGGGGACCCGCCTTTTCAGTGGTTGCGCGTCTCGACGTCAACCTCATCGCCTCGTTTCCCGCGGGGAATCAATGACGCGCTGCAAGGCTGCCGCGCCGTCTGCCGCCGGTCAACATTCACGGGCGGCGCAGTGAAGGCGTGCCGCCGCGCGTCCCGCCACCTCCCCGCTCCCCCGCCACGCATCCACACGCGGTTGGCCCGCCCCCGGCTCATTGCCGCTATAAAACCCGACCCCTCGCCGTGGAACTTCCCCGCAACCTCCCCCTCTCCCCGCCGGCGACTCCTCCCTCCTTCGCTGCCTCTCTCCTCCGCCGCGAAGACCTCACTCCCATGGTTGAGCGCTACCCCTATGACGCAGCGGCGGCCAACGGTTTTGGCCGCCACCACTTGCATGAGGCCATGGCCCGCCCCCTCTATGAGGCAAACTACCCGGCGCCACCGTACATGTGGGTGTCGGGCTTGTGGAGGCTCAGCACCGACGGAGTCCCGGTGCCGCTGCCGTCGACCGGCGCCGTCCGAGATCGTGCGCATCCGGTCCTCACTGCCGGAGAGCGCAGAACGCGCCGTGGTACGCCCCAAACAGCAACACGTTGTGGACGGCGTACTTCGAACGCCGCCACGCCGACCAGCTCGCTGCCACGAACGGCGTCGAACCCCCCGGCCGCCTTGTGACGCCCCCGATTTGACCGTACACTAATCCTGCACGCAAACGTGTACGATCAAGACCAGGGACTCACGGGAAGATATCACAACACAACTCTAAAACATAAATAAGTCATACAAGCATGATAATACAAGCCAGGAGTCTCGAGGGCTCGAATACAAGTGCTTGATCATAGACGAGTCAGCGGAAGCAACAATATCTGAGTACAGACATAAGTTAAACAAGTTTGCCTTAAGAAGGCTAGCACAAACTGGGATACAGATCGAAAGAGGCGCAGGCCTCCTGTCTGGGATCCTCCTAACTACTCCTGGTCGTCGTCAGCGGGCTGCACGTAGTAGTAGGCACCTCCGGTGTAGTAGGAGTCATCGTCGACGGTGGCGTCTGGCTCCTGGGCTCCGGCATCTGGTTGCGACAACCAGGTAGAAGGGAAAGGGGGAAAAGAGGGAGAAAAGCAACCGTGAGTACTCATGCAAAGTACTCGCAAGCAAGGAGCTACACTACATATGCACGGATATATGTGTAAAGGGCCATATCGGTGGACTGAACTGCAGAATGCCAGAATAAGGGGGGATAGCTAGTCCTGTCGAAGACTACGCTTCTGGCAGCCTCCATCTTGCAACATGTAGAAGAGAGTAGATTGAAGTCCTCCAAGTAGCATCGTATAGCATAATCCTACCCGGCGATCCCCTCCTCGTCGCCCTGTTAGAGTGCGATCACCGGGTTATATCTGGCACTTGGAAGGGTGTGTTTTATTAAGTATCCAGTTCTAGTTGTCATAAGGTCAAGGTACAACTCCGGGCCGTCCTTTTACCGAGGGACACGGCTATTCGAATAGATAAACTTCCCTGCAGGGGTGCACCACATTTTCCAACACGCTCGATCCCATTTGGCCGGACACACTTTCCTGGGTCATGCCCGGCCTCGGAAGATCAACACGTCGCAGCCCCACCTAGGCTCAACAGAGAGGTCAGCACGCCGGTCTAAATCCTATGCGCGCAGGGGTCTAGGCCCATCGCCCATTGCACACCTGCATGTTGCGTACGCGGCCGGAAGCAGACCTAGCCCCCTTAATACAAGCGCGAGCTTACGGTCCAATGCGGCGCGCGCCACTCAGTCGCTGACGTCAAAAGGAGGTTCGGCTGATACCACGACGCCGAGTGCCCATAACTGTTCCCACGTAGTTGGTTAGTGCGTATAGACCAAATGGCCAGACTCAGATCAAATACCAAGATCTCGTTAAACGTGTTAAGTATCCGCGAACGCCGACCAGGGCCAGGCCCACCTCTCTCCTAGGTGGTCTCAACCTGCCCTGTCGCTCTGCCACAAAGTAACAGTCGGGGGCCGTCAGGAACCCAGGCCCACCTCTACCGGGATGGAGCCACCTGTCCTTTCAGCCCCCTCATCAGAATCACTTGCGGGTACTCAACGAGCTGACCCGACTTTAGTCACCACATGTGTCATGTATATAAAGTATATAGTATATACCCGTGATCACCTCCCGAAGTGATCACGGCCCAGTAGTATAGCATGGGCCAATGATAACACTAGCATCCTATACTAAGCAGTAGGATAGCAGGTAAGGGTAACAACTGTAGCAACAATGACAGGCTATGCAGCAGAATAGGATTAACTGAAAGCAGTAACATGCTACACTACTCTAATGCAAGTTGTATAGAGAAGAATAGGCGATATCTGGTGATCAAGGGGGGGGGCTTGCCTGGTTGCTCAGACGAGAAGGAGGGGTCGTCGGTGATGTAGTCGATCACAGGGGCATCAGCATCGTCACGGGGTCTACCGAAGAGAAGAGGGGGAGAAACAGTAAATACATAGCAAGCAAGTGCATAACAGGACAACAGACAGAGCTAGACGTGTTCTAACGCGGTGCTACACGATACCGGCGAAGAGGGAAGTCAACCGGGAATGTTTTCCCGGTTCCGGACCTGTGTCTGACAAATGACCGGAGGGGAATGTTCCATGTTCAGATAGTTAGAGGCATCTGACAGGTAAACGGACCATGTATTCGGATTCGTATCGTCGTTCTGAGCAACTTTCATGTATAAAACATTTTCATCCGAGTTATAGATTATTTTATATGATTTTTCAAAGATTTAAACAATATTCTGAAATTGTTATTAATTCGAAATAAAAGGTGAAATCGCTATGTGCACCCAGCAGAGTGCACACGGCAGGGCCACCGGAGGCTGACAGTGGGTCCAGGGGGTCCAGTTGACCCAGTCAACAACCCAGTCAGAGTTGACCGGTCAAAGTGAACAGTGGCAGCGGGACCCAGCTGTCATGGACTGCAGCTTTATTTTGGCTATTTATTCTAATCTCCAGGGACCCACATGTCATAGGCAGCAACTAAAATATTTTATCTAATTAGATTAATTAGTCTAGGGGTCCACTTGTCATAGGTTAGTATATAGTTAAACTAACTAGTAGTTAGCCCCTAAGCTAACTAGTACAATGCCCGTGCGTTGCCACGGGCTCTTGAAATAGTTTGCAAGAGTTATATAAAGATAATGCATGTTAAATTTCACACGTACGGACAATATAACACAGACACAATTATTTAATAATTAAAGTACATTTTTGCAATGTAAATTGCCAAAAAGAAAAATTAACGGCATGTCAATGTAACAAACTTAATGGAGTTCCAACTAAACATCTATTATAAAATTATCAATATCTAGGTTATACGCTTAAGAAATTCTTTCACAATATACGGAAAGTTGTCTTTAGCTTCATTCCCACGATGTTTTAGCAAGTATAATAAAAACTGCTTTCTCAACTCATATCCATCCTGCACAAACAATATATGTAGTTAGTATGAAAATAAGTAATGGTCAATACTCACCGCGCAAACCGGCTTGACCCGTTCCACCAGAGCATAAAATGAATCATCGCTAATCATAATTCCCATTAACATCAACCAGTATTCTTGGTGTTTATTACTGTTAGTCAACTAGCATTTCAAGTTTCATTACTGCCTGAAATGAAGGTTATCACTCTAAAATAGCATGGTCATATTAGTGACCGTGCAAACTTCAAGATTTAAAACCGATAAGCAGCCCTTCAAATTGGAAAGGGTGCACGTGCAGCGCACGTAAGTTTAGGAATTTCTTCATCATTTTGATTATCTAAATCAATTTTTTTCATAATAGTTGTCACAATAACATGTTATGTTTAACAAGAATTGGTCTAAACTGAAATTTTATAACAATCCAAAGTCCAATTTCGGCAAACAGCCTCCTCGCTAGCAAGATGTGTCAGCACCATCCAATCGCCATCTCGCAACTGTCATCCTGGTGGTTTGGATTTCTGAATATATTTGTCTCTTTCCTGCCGCACGCAACACTTTATCTCCATGTCACGCCGAATCTTCTTTTTGGGCTATCATCAGGGGATTTTGTCTACCTAAATATAATTACACACCATGAAGACAAGCTCGAATTGCTGGTGGCTTGGATCGTCTCAACAACACCCAACCAAGAACCAACCGACCAGGCTCGATCCTCTGCAAGGAGGGCATACCAAATCATCTCCTTTTTTATCAACACAGATAGAATGTTCAAAACAATGCCATCGTAATCAACATGGGCAAAACATAGCAAAAAATAAGGACATGCTATTGTTCTACGCGAGACAATAAGCAACTTCAGCATCCAGTGTCCCATCATCTACCATGAAGATTGGGAACTCCATCGTTCCAAGATATGCTTCAATATTTCAATATTTCAAGATTGGGAACTCATTGCATATAACCTTTTTCTTGCTTGTTAGCATAAACCCAGACATTGTCACCCCACAACAGAAAACATTAAGGTTTCAAAACAAAAGAAAACATTTGAACAAAAGAAAGTTAACGTATAGCAGATCTCAACCCATCTTACATCGCAAACTGTTAACCCCAATATTTCATGATCTGAATGGGGGAATTAAGGTTGGATTTTGTCTCTGACGAATCAGATTTCTGGACATTGTCAACATCAAGATTCCATCGCATGGTTTCATAACAATCAACCTGTACATGGATCTCTGATTAAATTCTAGCCACTACCATGAAGCTCCCGGTCAGCAAGAGTTGTATTTTTTCTGTTTAAGCGGGCACCTAGTTTTTCTAATACATGGATGTAATTCTCCCCATGTGGCTCAAAAGAAGCATGATGCCCCTGGGTTCCTGAACCTTGACCCAACGCCACCCATTTATTTGTGACAATTTATGCCCAAATTTATCTCAAACAAAAGGTATGCCCAGATCTGTAACACAAGCAGCTGGACAATTAAAAAATATAAATATCCTAGCCTTCTTTTTCATACGACTCATGAGATTCTACAGCAACAAAAATGGTTTTACATTGTTTTTCACACACGCATGAACCAGAGCTGCTAGGCAGCAATATTCCACCATTTGACAATAACTATAACGATAAAGAATGACTACCAGACCATATCCTTTACTACATAATGGAATACTAATGTGCAAACAAATGCCACCATTGCTCCTGAAGTATTCATATCATCGAGTAAGAATGGTTGCATGTTTATCACCTTCTCCAATCCAATGAAACTGATGTTATAACGCATTACACATGCTATGAAAGAAATTGATGAGAACAATATTACATTTGCTCTTACTGCAAATCAACACCAACAAGTCTATAATAGGTTCATGCATAAAGCAAGTGAATTTGAAAAAGAAACCAGAACCTTATTAAGTGATCCTAATTCCATGCGAAGTTGCCTAGGAAAAATAGAAGTGGAGGATCAAGGTGGATTCCAAATAATAGTAATATAATACTCCTTCAAGGTAAAAAAATGAAATCTAGTGGGTACAAGCATTTTGAATAATAAACAAAATTAAGATCTAACTATATACGTGCATCATCTACTAACCCTTCAAAATGATGATTTTCATTTGGACCAAGTACATCTCAAGCTGCAAGCACAATAAAATCACCATGGGCTTGGAGCCCACCATCTCTCCACGTTCCTGCATGTGAAGAATTAACCAGTGCCCCAAGTCAGAACTACTGCTAACCTTATTCATGTAGACCTTACTAAAAATTCAGAAAATATGCAGAGTATCCATTTTTGTTAACCTAGCTATCTGCAGTCCAAGACAGAGCGTGACCATAATCCACACTACAACACATGAATATAGCTACCTTATGGGGCATATATGCCTAATCCTCATATCTTCTTGTTTGGAAAAGAGTTGACCATTTGCACATAGTATAGAATGGCGAAGATTGAACATGCTCTCGTACAATTGGGGAATGGTGTGGAGCTCCATAAGCGACGGCGGCGATGCCGGCTACAGTTGTTCTGACAGGAACTAATTTGCTTACTCTTCGTTTTCAGTTAACCACATAGTACTACACTGCCATATACAAAATCAGGAGAGGAAGGTACCTTCTGTACGCCCACTGCACGGGAGAGTTTTGTGGCGGACTGTATACCTGGACACGATAATCTTGTTTCGAAGGAGCGCCCAACTGCGGCATGGAGGTCAGAGAGGGGTGAGAGCCGGACCGGCGTGATTCACACAGTGCAAACCTGATAAACAAAACGCAAAAGTCCAGCACCTGGTTTACTGCAAGGAGCTCGCTGGTGTCCAGATTCAACCCGAGGTAGACTTGCCCATTATCTCGCCCTTCCGCCATCGGATCGGCGGGATGTCCCCTGCTCAGCCGCTCCCGTCGACAGGTACGGCCGTCCGCGATTGCAGGCGTTGTGGCGGCGAGGGACTCTTGGAGATGCGATCGAGCAGCCTACCCCTTGACTTGCAGAGGCAGGAGCTGATACGGACGCCGATCCCACTGAGGGGCCCGGTGGAGTGCTGGTGCGGACTTGATGATTCGACACATGAAGTCGAATAGATCATGGAACCCGGCACCGCCGCCGGCATCAGCGGGGTCCCGTCGCATGGGTCGTGGTCTAGGCTCGGGGGTCGTGTCGACGGCGGCATGGAGGTAAGAGAGGTGAGAGCCTGCTGGCCGTGCCCTTCCTCCCCTCCCTTCCTTCTGTTCTCCCTGGAACCGCAGCAGGCCATGGAGGAGCTCAGCCGCCGCCGTCGTCCCTTCGACTCTCGCCGGAGCCGTCCGTCGTCGACCCGATCCTGCTGCCATCCGCCAGATCCACAGCAGCCCCGCCGGAGCCCACAACTTGGCCATCACCGTTCCCTCGAGATGCCGCCGCCTCCCCGTGTTGACCGCGTCGCTCACCTGCATTCAGGGATCTTTCGATATCGGATTGTGTTTTCCTTTCCTTGGATTAGGAAACGATGTACCGGGGTCGACGCGGGGCGCGCGGAACGTTTGGTACGGCAGAGTTTTCGTCCGCCTAGGTAAATTGCTAAGCGCGTTTTTGGCTCTGGATTAGATTAAATTAAGTGATTCTGATCGTGTGGTTATAATTGAGCTATGTTGTTATGTGTACGTTAGGCTGGGTACACTTAGCGATGTACATGTTTTCTTGTTTAATAAGTAGTAGAGATGGTTTACCTATGAATTTCTTTAAATCCATTATTTGTTTCCTCAAAATCTATTATTTATTTCCTAAAGCAAATTGCATTAATGAAAGAAATTCACTGATTTGGTTAAGGTAGGAAAGAATCTATTATTTGTTTCCTAAAGCAAATTGCATTAATGGAAGAGATCCGTTGATTTGGCTAAGGTAGGAAAGAATCTATCATTTGTTTCCTAAAGCAAATTGCATTTATGAAAGAGATTCGTTGATTTGCCTAAGCTAGGAAAGTTAGATCCGTGATCTTTTGTCATTACGAAAGTGTTGAAAATAAACCGTATTAAATCCATTATTTGTCTCCTGAAAATCTATTATTTATTTCCTAAAGCAAATTGCATTAATGAGAGAAATTCATTGATTTGGTTAAGGTAGGAAAGAATCTATTATTTGTTTCCTAAAGCAAATTGCATTAATGGAAGAGATCCGTTGATTTGGTTAAGGTAGGAAAGAATATATTATTTGTTTCCTAAAGCAAATTGCATTAATGGAAGAGATCCGTTGATTTGGCTAAGATAGGAAAGAATCTATCATTTGTTTCCTAAAGCAAATTGCATTTATGAAAGAGATTCGTTGATTTGGCAAAGCTAGGAAAGTTAGATCCGTGATCTTTTGTCATTAGGAAAGTGTTGAAAATAAACCGTATTAAACCCATTATTTGTCTCCTGAAAATCTATTATTATTTCCTAAAGCAAATTGCATTAATGAGAGAAATTCACTGATTTGGTTAAGGTAGGAAAGAATCTATTATTTGTTTCCTAAAGCAAATTGCATTAATGGAAGAGATCCGTTGATTTGGCTAAGGTAGGAAAGAATCTATTATTTGTTTCCTAAAGCAAATTGCATTTATGAAAGATATTCGTTGATTTGGCTAAGCTAGGAAAGTTAGATCCGTGATCTTTTGTCATTAGGAAAGTGTTGAAAATAAACCGTACCGGACTACCAACTCCTCCATTAGATTTTTTTTCGCTGGTTAATCTTGGTAGGTCTTTTTTCGTTGGTTAACCTTCGTAGGTCTATTTTTTGGTACGTGGATGGGTGCGGGTTGGGGCCTCAGGAGGAGGTTTTTTCGGTTTCTGGTGGATAAGTCAGAGGTGGGAGGAGGTACCAAAAAAAACCATGAAAGGTGGGACTAAAAAAAACCTGGAAGCGAGACTACCAACTGCTCCTTAGGAGTAGAGATTTGCACACACGCACACAAAACACACGGCCATGGCCATGGCCACCACCACCAACGCAGCCGCATGAGCAAGTAGCAGCAGCAGCATTAGCTAGTGGGCAGTAGGAGCGGCAGCAGCACTATCAGCACTAGCGGCAGCAGCAAGCAGGGCGCCGGAGCGGCCGACAGCAGCAAACGGACCAGCAGCGCACCACCCGAGAGCGAGCATCGGCCGCGGCCAAGCAGCAACAACGTAGCAAGCAACGCGGCAGCAGCAAAGCATCAGCAGACGCAGCAGCTAAGCAGCGGCACAGGAGTAGCACAGCGCGCACGCACGTACGCGTATGCGTACGCGGGGGGCTCGGACGAACTCGGGGACGGCGTCTACGGCGACGAAATCGACAGGGGGAGAGGGGGTTTTGGAAGAAGAGCTCACAACGGTTCCAACGGAAGTGACGAGGAGGCCTGAGGTGGACCGGAGACGAGGCAATCGGCGATGGCGGCCGGCGATGTACGCGAATGACTCGAGCTTGATGGCGAGCGTACAGGCCCTCCCGGCTTGATTCAATGGCCGGGGACGAAGGAGACGACGACGAGGATGCTTCGAGACAAATTCGTACGGCGTGGGGAGCACGGTGGCCGCGATGGCGTCGACAGCCATGGCGTACGCGAGCTCGGGCGAGCGGGCGCGTCGAGGGAGAGCGAGGCGCGGCGCAAGGAGGAAGGGGGAAGAGGCAGGGGCGTCCTAGGGTTCGAGGGGGAGGGGCGCCGTGGTCTTGTAGGTGAGGGGGAGCCGGCAGATGGCCTCCACGGCGTCGGTCGGCCGACGGATGGCCTCCACGCCCCCTGCCCTCACTGTAGCGAGGTAACAGGAGGGATGGAGGTGGGCTGCTGGGCCAGCAGGCCAACTGGGCCAAGTGGCCCAGGGGAGGGGAGGGGCTTTTCTCTTCATTTTTTTAACGTTTGCTTTTATTGTTCTTTTAACGTTTCTGTTTATTTGTTTTACTGTTTTATTTATATTTTTACACTATTTTAGATTAATAAAAAAAAGCAGACCAACATCTAAATCAATGTTTTAGTTTAACCCTCTGCCACAAAAAGTTTGCGCCTCAAATAAAATAGTTTGATATTTTAGAAATTATAAAAGGAATTTACATAATTGTTTAAGCCATTGTTTCATTTAATTTTGAGCACTTAAACATTTTATAAAAATTCTGTTACTTCACTAATAATACTTATGAATTATTTGCCACATTTGCACATTTTAGTTTCGTCATTATGAAAACTTCAAATTTTGACTTTAAATTAAATTTGAATTCAAACGGATTTGAACCTAAGCGAGATTAGCAACAGTAACAGTGGTGACATGGCCTCATTAGTAGAGGATTACTGTAGCTTGACACTAGGGGTGTTACACGCCTCAACTCCGATGGGCGGTGGCTGAGGGAGTCCTGGACTAGGGGGTCCTCGGGTGACCGGCCTAGTTGGTATGGGCCGGATTGCTGGGCCGCATTGAGTACGGAGCAGAAGGCCAACCTTGTGTCCGGATAGGAGTCCTTGCCATCTTAATGTCTTCTCCAAGGCAAGTTTTGGTGTCCTGGCGTGATTATCCCTTTCTCTGTAACCGACTATGTGCAAACCCTAGGACCTCCGGTGTCTATATAAACCGGAGGGCTTAGCCCGTAGAGGATAGCAGAACAACAATAGGCTTACCCCCCCTAGGGTTTAGCTACTACGATATCGAGGTAGATCAACTCTTGTAATCATCCACATTGAATATAATCAAGTAGGACGTAGGGTTTTACCTCTTAGAGGGGGCCTGAACCTAGGTAAACATCATGTCCCATGTTTCCTGTTCCCCATTGATCCAAGATCCACAGCTCGGGACCCCCTGCCGAAGATCTGCCGGTTTTGACACCGACAGCGGCAGTGGTGGGGCGTCCCCGGGCGTACGCTCGAGGCCGTCCTCGAGTACATCGAGGGCGGCAACACGCCGTGGCTCGAGTACCCCGCGCCTCCCACCTTCTCTCGTTGCCGCGACAGCTCCTGGACGCCGAGGTGCATGGACACGGTTTTGACATCGACATTGGTGCTTTTATTGAGAGTTCAGCTGTGTGGTCGCTGAAAGGATCGATGGCTCGCCTTGTCATCAACAACGACATCGTCTCCGGGGAGGCTTTCGTCCCCGGCCAGCTCTTCGCGTTCGGCGGTTTCGTCCTACGCGCCAACTCGACCGGTCATCTAGACCAGGTCGACAGCTTGGCCCTGGTTGTCGGATCAGGTTCGGAAGCCTGGATTACATCGCCAATATTCGAGGCGATCTGATCTTTGAAGGGTTCGTGGTTTCGCCCAGCGCGCCCAATGACCCCGAAGGGACGTCTTTGGACCTACTGTCCGGCCCCGTCCATGGGCCGACTCTCTCACTTCACCAGCCCCAAGCCCGGGCCTGTTCTCACCATCCGAAACGGGGAGTCAGACCCCGCCAAGCCCATTACTCTCATCACGAACCCAGCTTCGAGCTCGGACGTGATCTCATCATCCGTGAACCAGGAGTCAACCTTGACCGGACTCATTACTGCCAATCCGGACTCCCTTCCGGTTAGGAGCTCGACTCCAGCATCCGGACATCCGGAGTCGATGTCTGCCGGACACACCCGGGCCCTTTGATCCTGAGTGCGGTCCCACGGACCCCAGTACCACCGGTCCCGCCCAAGCTTGCATTACTAAACGAGGTGCTGGACCGGATCCAATCTCTAACCATCACTGAGAATCTACCTCCGATTCGTGCTCAGCCCGATCTCGAGGCCAGACTCGGGGAATTTTGCGTCCCACCCACCACCCACTTCATAGCCACTGTTGAGGATTTAACCGACATGCTAGATTACGCTTCTGAGGAAACAAGCGGCATGGACGAAGACGTCGAAGCCGAACTTAGTCGAACCCCGCCCACCACCGGGCGATGGACTGCCACCTCAACCTACGATGTTTACATGGTGGGTACTCCCAAGAAGGATGACGACGGCACTCCCGAACAAGGTGAGGATAAGCCCGTTGAAGAACCACCAAAACGCCGACGACAGCGGCGCCAATCTAGATCACGTCGGGCCAGGAAAGTAACACTGGCATCGGGGAGGATGACAGCCCGGATAACGTTGATGAACTCAACAACCCCGCCGCCCCTGAACACCAGCAATACAGATCGGAGGAGCAGGAGGGCCAGTTCAATCCCGAAAACCCTGAAGACCTCAACGACTCTGAAGATAGTAACTATCCGCCCCTCTCTGAAGAGTTCATCATCCCCGAGGAGCCATTGGAACAAGAGCGCTTCAAGCGGCAGCTTATTGCCACTGCCCGAAGCCTCAAAAAGAAACATCAGCTGTTGAAGGCCGAACAGGACACCCCCAATGACAGGTGGACTAAAGTCCTGGCTGCCGAAGAGGGATATGGCTACGAGCGACAAACCAAGAGATATCCTGAGCGCAAGCTGCTGCCATAATTTGATGACGAGGCTCTCACGGCCATACCATCAAGGTACAATCAAGCAGACCAACCCAATCATCCACCTCAAGGACACGGCAGGACGGCTGACGGAGCTGAACACCAACCCGCTCCCCCGGGCTACAAATACGACCCTCGTCAGGATCTAGCCAATAGAGCCGGACAGATCAGGTCTATTTACGGATCAAGAGGACACGCCTGGCGCGATCGGAACGACAGAGCTCAGGATCAATACCGAACTCAAAGATCAACCGATCTTCGACGCGACGTAGCTCGGGTCAGGGGCACCGCGCACCCAATGTGCTTCACAGATGAGGTGATGTGGCACCAGTTCCTAGAAGGGTTTAAACCCGTAAATATTGAACAATACGACGGGACTACGGACCCAGTAGTGTGGATCGAAGACTTCCTTCTCCACACTCATATGGCTCGAGGAGATGATCTCCATGCCATAAAGTACTTGCCATTGAAACTTAAAGGACCAGCGAGACACTGGTTGAATAGCCTCCCTGAAAACTCTATAGGGAGCTGGGAGGACCTTGAAGACGCATTCCGAGCTAACTTACAGGGCACTTACGCCCGGCCACCGGACGCAGACGACTTGAGTTACGTAATTCTTTTTTAGATCATCAGGGGATTTTGGCCCCCCGGTTCCATTAGCAAATGAAACCAAGCAATCTTACATCACGCTCCTAGATCGAGCATGTTCCAGGTTCACAAACACCATAAAAACGAAAGAAAAGAGAACGCCTCGGCCTCCAGCCCAACTACTTAACACTTTATCATACATTAGGTGAAAATCTCTCCTAGTTTCTCGCTAACACAGGGGGCAGCATCGTTGAAGCAGCTCCTTCACCGGGTCCAACGTGTCTCGGCCAACCTCGCTTTGTCTTCTGCGACCAGCATCAGGCTCACCATCTTGACCCGCTCCAGAACATCACTCCTCATTTTCTTGAGCGGTTGGGTCGGCGAGGCAGGCAGATCCAGAGGGGTAACTGGGCTTGTTGTGGTCTGAGTAGTCTTCTTCGTTGGAGCACCTTGAAGCCGAGCAACAACATGGCTGCTCTGCTTCCATAGATCTCCCCCGTCCTCAGTGACAGTTTGGCAAGCATAGAGGTTTGGGAGACACCTTCAGTGTCAACCTCTCCCCCCGTCACCCCACTGTCAACTGGAAGGGTGCAGCTAGGATGTTGGATATCCAGAGCGAGATTTTCTGCATCATCTCCAACGACTCCCCTTTGTATAGTATCACCCATCTTTTGAGCATCCTCCAGACTTGCCACCATATCTGCTTCAAGTCAGACTAGACAACATTATTAAACACATGATTATTTCTATTTTTCCACAAGCTCCACAAGACACAAGCCCCAAAAGCATTCATAGCTGCATGTTTCTTGTTAGTCGGCCAAAATCTGGCAATGGAGAAGTAGTTAGCCCCTAAATCCATAGAAAAGAAAGTTGATATATCACTCCAGAGTTTCCTAGCAACCACACATTCGAAAAATAGGTGGTCTACTGTTTCGTGCTCAGAGCAGAACACACATAACCACACATTCGAAAAACAGGTGGTCTACTGTTTCATGCTCAGAGCAGAACACACATTCTGGAGGTTTTTCTATCCCTCTTTTGAGCAAGTTATCTTTGGTCATCAGCTTATTGTGGGCCAGCAACCACAGAAAAACTTGCACTCTGGGTGGCACAACTATAGACCAAATAAATGGAATATAGACAGGCTGCACCCCCCTAAACTTTATAATAGCATAGAGAGAGCTAGTAGTATACTCCCCTTTTGATTCATACTGCCAGATCATAGCATCTTCCTCATCGGAGAGAGCAGTCTCTTTAATGATTTGCTCAAGACAGTACCAATACTCCATCATAGCAGGGGTAAAAACTCTCCTAAATGTAAGCTTGATACTCTCCCCATCCCAGACATCAGATAATGTCACACATTGTTGGTGAGAAATAGAATACAAATGCCAAAAGTGCACAGAAAGGGGTGAGGTCCCAAACCAGATATCCTCCCAGAATCTGTTTTTTCTCCCACTCCCTATTTTCCATCTATAGCCAAATTTTAAGGCTTTAGAGGCCCACATCACACCTTGCCAAAATTTTGAGGGTGCTTGTGGCTGGCTAGCAAATATATTGGGGACATTCCTAATATATTTGTTGTCTATAATGGTTTTCCAGATTTTCCCATTGTCTTGTGCATATCTTTTAACCCAGCTTCCTAACAAGCAAAGGTTAACATCTTTGATGTTTGGGACACCTGGGCCTCCATGCTCTTTCTTCATATGGACCAAGTGCCAATTAGCCAAGTGGAGTTTTCTATTTCCCTCAAAATCACTCCATAGGCAATGGGCCAGTTGACTATTAATTAAGTCCAGGGCCCATTTGGGGAACTTAAAGAAGGATATCAGATAGACTAGAATGCTAGCTAGACATGCTTTTATGAGAGTAAGCCTAGCAGGATAAGATAGTAGCTTTCCCGTCCATCCAGCCATCCTCCTCAGGATTTTATCTATAAGAGGTTGGATGTCCTCTCTTCCAAGCTTATCATAATGCAGTGGGATTCCTAGCTATTTTATGGGAAAAGTACCTAGTACACCCAAAGATATTAGCAAAGGAAGCTACATCCCCCTCTTCTACACCTAAAGGAATTAGTTCCCTTTTTGCACAGTTAATTCTAATACCTGAGACTTTTTCAAAACAGGTTAGGACATTCTTAAGATTAGAGGCTTATCTCTTATCATCATCCATGAAGAGGATGGTATCATCAGCATACTGCAAACAGATGACCCCTCCAGGGATGAGATCAGAGCCCAGCCCTTTAATTAGGTCATGAGAGGATGCTTTAACAAGCATTTTGGTCAAAACATCTACAACTAGATTAAAGAGCAGGGGAGAAGCAGGGTCCCCCTGCCTTAATCCTTTGTTAGTTACAAAGAAGTTACCCTCCACTCCATTCACCTTGACACCTACATACCCCATATGAGTGATCTGATGGATCCAATTGATCCATACAAGACCAAAGTTCCTCTTTTGAAGGATTTCCATCAAGAAGTCTAAATTAACTTTATCAAAAGCCTTCTCATAATCTAGTTTAAGCACCAGGCCTGGTTTATCACAGTGGTAAGTGGAGTGCAAGACCTCATGAGCAGTCACTACACTTTCAAGGATGAACCTCCCTTTAATGAAAGCTGACTGATTATTAGAGGTCAGGAAATTCATAATGACATCAAGTATGTTAGTTAGCACTTTAGTGAAGACTTTAAAAATGCAGTTCAATAGACTAATAGGCCTAAATTTTCTCATGCTAGTGGCATCTTCCTCTTTGGGAATAAGTGTAATCATGGCAAAATTAAGCCTGTAAATGTCTAAATTACCAGAATGGAAATCCTCAAACAATGTCATTACATCATGTTTGATGGTTTCCCAAAATTCCTGCAAGAAGAGGAAGGAGATGCCATCTGGTCTAGGAGCTCCATTAGAGTATGAACCAAATATGGACTCTTTTACTTCTTCCTTAGCAAATGGGGCTTGGAGGGCTTCATTTTTGTCATCAGAGATTTTCTCTTCTGGGGAGAAGAAATCATGACTTAGGGTGAAGCCGTCTCTATCCTCTTCTTTAAACAAATCTTTGTAAAAGCCAGAGGCTATTTTCAGCATCTCATTGATGTCACATGTGGTACCATCAGGACCATCAAGAGCATGTATCAGGGTTTTTATCCTCCTCTGATTAGCTACTGCATTCAAGTACTTAGTATTTCTATCCCCTTCAAGGATCTCTCTGTCTCTAGATCTCTGTCTAGCCTTAGTTTCCTTCAGCCAGATAGCTTGAAGTTCTCTTAGAATGCTCTGCATCCTACTATTCTCCACATCAGACAGATGTGTAGTTTCAGATTTGATATCTAGCATATCAAATTCATTGGTAAGTTCATTCTTCTTTTTTCTAATGCCAGCTTCTATGTTTTTGCTCCAACCTTTAGAGAATCTTCTAAACCTTCTTACTTTCTCTTGCCACACATCTATAGGCTTGGTCATCTTAACTGGTGCAATCCAATTTTTGATAGCGAGCTCTTTAAAGTCTTGGTGTAATAGCCACCATTTATCAAACTTATAGCTAGATGTCCTAGGGATGCTCCCAATGCCTGAATCCCAGAGCAGAACTGTTCTAGGGAGAGCTTGGGATGTGCTCAAAGGGAAGATGACATCTAGTTCCGTAGTACAAAAGATCCTATCTATTGTAGACATGATGAGGTCACCTTGATTGTTAGCCCAAGTGAATTTCCTCCCTGACATCTTAATCTCGAGTAGACTCAGATCTCTACCCAAGCATTAAACTTGTCAGCCCAATGGTGATTAATATTACCATTGCTTTTATCATGCTGGTATCTAACCAGATTAAAGTTTCCCCCTATTAGAGTTGGAAGTTGATCATCCACAAATAAGCTATGCAGCTCTGAGATGAAATCATCTTTTCACTCTTCATATGGAGAACCATAAACAACCACTACTCTAAAGCAAACATCACTAGATTTAACTCTAAGGTTACATGACACAGAAAATTTGAGAGAGCTCCACTACATGATATCAAACATATCTGCATCCACTCCAACCAACACCCCCCTAGCTGACCCTACTGCTGGGAGGTGGTGCCATTGGGAATTTTTACTACCACTAATAGACTTCAGGAAAGTAGCAGAAAGTTCTTCTTTCTTAGTTTCCTGGAAGGTAACTATGCTAGCATTAGTTTTGTTGAGGGTGTCCACTATACAGGGTTTCTTTCCATGTGTAGTGATCCCTCTTATATTCCAAAAAAGACAATTCATCTAAAAAAGACTTTCTTGGGGTGCTTGCCCCGCCTATGTTTATAGATTTTGGACCAGATTTGACTCTGGTCTTTTGCAATAGAAAAGACCACTTTCAACCCTTCAGGTGTACTAGGAGACTCTACTTCAGTATCTGGGCACCTTAACCCTACAAGTCTGCCCAGGCCCTGATCTCTAATCACATCTCTATTTTCAACAATGTTATTCACCATTTCAATCTCTCCTTGTCCGAGCCCTTCAGGATCTTCGAGAGGATGATTTTTAGTTACTATGTTAGCATAAGAAGTTTTTTGCTTAGTAACCTCTATACCTACTTTCTTTGCTACATAAATAAATACAGGGTCATAAAAGTTATCAAAATGGTTTTTCTTGATAGTACATTTGAAGTTTCCACTAGGTTCTTCAAGGTTTTGCACTTTTTTGGATCCCGTAGCTATTTCCAGCATAGTCCTATCACCAATGTTCACTCTAGTGCTTCTCATGTGTGCCTAAACAGGGCCCCACATTTGATGGAGAGGAACCTGTTTTGTAGCTTTTGTGAGACTTGGACTGAATACTACCTCATCTTGATCTTCACTTCCCTGCACTTCACTTGTTTGGTCATCAAGCATAATGTTGCTGTCTTCCTCATCTTCTTCACCATTTTCCATTTCTTGTAGCAACTTGAAACTTTCATCCAAGGAAATGGGGTCTTGTAGCTGGTGGAGATAACTCAACACATTCTGCCTGACTTGCTGTGAAGCCTTTGAACTGGTACTACTTCCCTTGGTTTGATTAGAAGGGGTTTTAGGGGCTGAATTGGAGCCTCCAGCTCCAGCCCCACTGCTGTTGTTGTCCTGTACTCCTTTTTCTTGCTATTGTCATTATCTTCATCTAGGAGGTCTTCATCCTCTCCTTCTTCCACGGGAGGTTCCACCACAGTTTTGATCTTGTACAATTATCTCCTATCCCAAAAATTCTCTCAGCTGGAATTTTGGTGAAGTCCTTGCATCTGATTTTGATTCTCACCACTTCAAAGGAGGATTTGAAGTTTACTTGCCAGTCTACATCAACCAAGGTGCCTAGGACTGATGCAAACTGTTCTAGCACTGACCACTCTGCCCAGTTGGGTGCAACTCCTCTTAACTGGAGCCACACCGTTTGTAATTCTGCATGGTGTTCCATCTCCCCATTCCACTCTTCCACATTCACTGACACCCCTTCAATCTCAGGCAGACCAAAGTTAGGATATCCAGCTACTATGGCTACTGGGATATGTGGTGGAAATTTTACTAGGAAGGTCCAACTGTCCAGCATCCTGATGTGCCATGGCCAGTTGGTATTATAGATTGCAGAAAAGTTATGGGCTAATTCCTCCTTTGTGACTTGGCCAGCTTCAATATACACTATACCAACATTCTTCACATTCCCGACATGCCGCTCATTCATGTCAGGTACATCAATCCTGAAGAATCCCAAGCCTGAAGCTGCACTCCCAGCATATTTGGCATTATTCCTTGGCTTCTTCCTGACTGGGCATTCCTCAACCTTGTGTGTCACCATTTTGCAAATGAAGCATGAGGGAGGGTTGGGAAATGAGCTTTATGATGCCCAGGTTCCCCACAGGTGTAGCAGGTAACATCACTGTAGTCAGTATCTGAAGATTCTTTGCCTTTACCAATTGTCTTGCTCTTGGTTTGTGGCTTGTTCTTCTTCTGCTGCTGTGCATAGTTATTGCTCCCTTTGTTGGCTTTGCTACTCTTCTGTCCCGAGATCTGTTGCCCTAGTTGACCCTGGTTCTGCATCTGATTTGCAGGTGACCCTTCGAATTGTTGGCCTTGAGACTGTTGCATTTGCTGCCCCCCTACAATTCCTTGCATCTGTCCTTGCCCCCAGTTCTCCGGGCCCCCCCATTGATTCATCATGGGTGGCTGCATGAAAGGACCCGGGAACCATGGGGGAGGAGCACCCTGGAGGCCAAATCCAAACGGGATTTGCTGCGGCGGCCACCCAAATTGCGGATCAAACTGCTGCGACCAATGGCTCTGACCAAAATCCATGCGGTCGGACTGATTCTGGTGCCCATCCACACTCCTCTGGTTCCTGGTGTCATCGCGCTTGCCGCGCCCTCGCCGACGCCCCTGTGCCTCTGCCATGTCAACGAGATCTGAGAAATTGGGCGGTACTCCTTCCCACTCACTCTCCGAGAGGACCAAGGTTTTCACCGGTGGGTGGTGGCGGCCCGGATCTCCAGCAGGGTGGCAGTCTGTGGCGGCGAAGTTGCGACGGAGGAGTTGGGATTTCTCGATCCAGACTAGGACAGAGGGGGCTTTAGGGTTTAGATTTAAGCCATCCCCCCACAGCTGTCCATAGTATGCCTTGATGGCATCATCTTCCTCCTCACGTGGCCGCTCCACCTCAACACTCTGGACCAGACTCGGAAACACACCCATCTCCTTGCCTCTACGCTCTCTGACTTGTGGGGCCTAGAAAAGCATCTCCACTGCAAAACAGGGGATCTCTCCCATTCTGGTGACCAGACTTGGCTCCGGCGAGGTGCTCTTCAGAAATCCTGCAGGGTACGGTCTCCGATGAGTTCTGACGCCTCCACATGAAAGGCCAGTCATGGAGTCCGTCGCTCACCTGAGTGGGGAGTCGAGATCTGACCCCTCTTGCTGAAGGCCTCCCACTCCCATGCCACCGCAAGACCGAATCAGGGTCGCGGAGGTTGTAGAGGTGGCCTCCCGCACCCCCTCTTTGCACTATAAATTCCCAAATATTCCGAAACCCTTCGGGATTAACCTAGATCAGAAGTTTCGCCGCCGCAAGGCTCTGTAGCCACCGAAAACCAATCTAGACCCTTTTCGGCACCCTGCCGGAGGGGGAATCATCTCCGGTGGCCATCTTCATCATCCCGGCGGCCACCATGATGAGGAGGGAGTAGTCCACCCTCGGGGCTGAGGGTTTGTACCAGTAGTTGTGTTTAATCTCTCTGTCTCTCTCGTGTTCTTGAGATGTCACGATCTTGATGTATCGCGGGCTTTGTTAATATAGTCGGATCATATGATGTTTTCCCCTCTCTATCTTTTTGTGATGAATTGAGTTTTCCCTTTGAGATTTCGTTGTTATTGGTTTGAATACTTTTATGGATTTGAGAACACTTGATATATGTCTTGCAACTGAATACTCGTGGTGACAATGGTGTTGGGGAATGCAGTATTTCAAAAAAATTCCTACGATCACGCAAGATCTATCTAGGAGATGCATAGCAACGAGCAGGGAGAGTGTGTCCACGTACCCTCGTAGACCGAAAGCGGAAGCGTTTATCAACGCGGTTGATGTAGTTGTACGTCTTCACGATCCGACCGATCCTAGCGCCGAACGTACGGCACCTCCGTGTTCAGCACACGTTCAGCTCGATGACGTCCCTCGTACTCTCGATCCAGTTGAGGCCGAGGGAGAGTTTCGTCAGCACGACAGCGTGGCGACGGTGATGATGAAGTTACCAGCGCAGGGCTTCACCTAAGCACTGCGACAATATGACCGAGGTGTGTAACTGTGGAGGGGGGCACCACACATGGCTAAGAGAAACTTTGATCTGCTATTGGGGTGCCCCTTGGCCACGTATATAAAGGAGGGGAGGGAAGAGGTGGCCGGCCCAAGGGCGGTGCGCCAGGTGTGGGAAATCCTACTAGGACTCCCCAGTCCAAGTAGGATTCCCCTCCTCTTTCCTATTCCTAGTAGGAGAAGGAGGGAAGGAGGAGGAGGGGAGAAGGAAGGAGGGGGGCGCCGCCCCCTCCTAGTCCAATTCGGACCAGCCCATGGGGGGTGGGCACCCCTTGAGGCCCTTCTCTCCTTTCCCGTATGGCCCATTAAGGCCCACTACTTCCCCCGGCGAATTCCCGTAACTCTCCGGTACTCCGAAAAGTACCCGAATCACTCGGAACCTTTCTGATGTCCGAATATAGCCTTCCAATATCGATCTTTACCTCTCGACCATTTCGAGACTCCTCGTCATGTCCGTGATCTCATCCGGGACTCCGAACTATCTTCGGTCATCAAATCACATAACTCGTAATACAAATCATCATCGAATGTTAAGCGTGCGGACGCTACGGGTTCGAGAACTATGTAGACATGACCGAGACACATCTCCGGCCAATAACCAATAGCGGAACCTGAATGCTCATATTGGCTCTTACATATTCTACGAAGATCTTTATCGGTCAAACCGCATAACAACATACGTTGTTCCCTTTGTCATCGGTATGTTACTTGCCCGAGATTCGATCGTCGGTATCCTCATACCTAGTTCAATCTCGTTACCGGCAAGTCTCTTTACTCGTTCCGTAATGCATCATCCCGCAACTAACTCATTAGTCATACTAGTCGTCAACCCGTGCGTCTGCACGGGCTAGCTATTTTATAGTGCATATTTCTTTGAAATTTTTGAAGAAAAAACATTCCTTTGGGAAACACTCGTGCGGACGCGGCCCTAATCGGAAGGAGGCCACGGGATCCAACGGCTCTTGAACCAGCCGATCGGATCTATGCATGAGCCAGCCGATGTGTGCTTCGCGCCTATGGTCCCACGTCCAACCCTTTAGAGTAATTATACAGATGCACATAGTTTTAGTTTATATATGTTTAAGTGATGTTCTTTTTATATTAGAAGAAAGCATTAGGAGGATGCGAAAGTACATAAAAAGAAAAGCCCAAGGAGCAGAAGACCGAATAAACAACCAAATGAAGAGAAAAGATATAAGCCAAAACAGGGAACTAATTGTACAACTATCCTACTTAATTATTAATCTGTATGTTCATTAATAAAGTAAATTTTAAAACTGCATTCATGTAGTTATACTGAGTTTCCATGGTCATCTCATTCTATACTTACCCTTTTGTATTTCTGAAAGATATGGTTTCTATATAAGAACATGCCCTATAATACTGTGTCTACTATCCGTATTACCACACAAAAACCAACAAATATGCATAATATGATAGCAATGTAATCTCCAAGGATATAGTAGTCGTCTGTTGAGAGAAAATGTTAGTGCGTCTTATTACAGATAAATGTAATGGGAGATAAAACTATCATAGAGCCATCTTTGAACATACCGTAACTTTGAAAACACATACTATAATGCTGGCAAAGTAGGCTTCACATACAATCTTTCCCGAAATTCATTAGATGACTGATATAATATTTCCAACAGAGAAACATGCAACCTGGTCAGATCATTGCAGCCCCAATATATTTAAGGCTGCTCGAATGTAGAACATTAATTTAAACTTCTCTGTTGTACACAATAAATTATGTAAATACCTCATTACTGGATACGAAATACCAACAAAGGGAGAAAATATATAACAGAAGAGAAAATGAGGTATTAAAATTGGCATGTTATAAATCGTAGCCTAAAATGTAAGGCTTTATACTAAGAAAATTGCTTCTTGCATTAAGTAAACTGGCAGCGATAAATAATATATTTAGATTTTGAAAGGTACTCCAGTCTAGAAATTATCTTGAATATACATTGTCCACCTCCACCTTCACTATCATGGAGATCGATATGTAGGAGGAAATGTTGAAAATCGTTACAAATAGTATGGAAGTACTTTACCAGGTTACCTAACAAATCTTGTCATGTGGGAAATTTGGATGAGTCATTTCAGTTCAGGGAAAAGAATTATGCCTAGTAAAAACTCTACCCGAGAGGTAACATTTAATAAAAGATACATATAAACTTTCTTAGCCTGTCCAATGAAAAGCACGCAAGCACCACATATTAAATCATCTTTTTTTTTGTATTTGGTCAGGTATTCTGGTAAAAAGAAAGTGAAATAGAATAATGTAATTTAAGAAGACAAATAAACCAATCTTACATATAGGTAGTATGAAAATCTATATAATAAAATATACTTAATATCAAAAAATATTCCATACTTGCAAGTATCATACGAACCAATGCTCTAAGAAAATAAAAATAGTTCACCACTCATGCATGCATCATGCAAAAGTAGCAGATTTAAGGGAAATATTCGCACCAAGTATAGGTTAGAACTGCATTTTATAAGAAACCATATATACATGCAGATTGGAGAAAAATTGTCAAACCCTTCAATCCAGTCTAGCAATAGCACACATGTCCACGAAACTGCATGGTGCCATTACTTCGCATTGTTAGACATCAGATATAAGCGGTGAATCACATTTGAAGACGTCGGATGTGGCCAACATGCGGCGGCATATATGAGGAGGTTGTCTGCGGTGCAGTCGATCGTGATATCCTCTTCTTTTATGCCTTTGTCCAGACTCATGACATGGTCAGACATATAGCAATTGATTTTCTTTTGCAAAAGATCGGCATGTCCATCTTTATCAGAAGTAACGTTCGAGGTGGGGGTGATCTAGTATGTGGACATCATCAGCACTAAGAAGACGGACATATATTCCTAAAGAATAAAGCAGAAGAGGGTGAGACTGGGACATCAAAATGCTGGGTGGAACTGGAAGTGCAAGGAGAGGCGGTGGTGTCGGGTACTGCCTCCATGCTGAACTGGTAAGGCTGGGCCATCTGGAGATTTGAAGAGACTTCACGTGTGAGCGTCAAGAGAGGAAAATCTAGATATAAAATAATTAAAAAATATAACCTATCCCAAAATAAACTATATGGCATGCTGTGTGGGTTTGAAAAACAGCTAGTACGGGACAATTGCGTAGTTATTGTTTGGTGGGACATTATATTCAGTGATTGCTTCCAATTTTGTATCAAACCAAATATGAGGGAAGTGCATATTTCGGTGTGCAGCACAGATTCAATTAGGCAACTATAGTACGTACCTACACCTATCTCTGGTGTCCCCTCTCCCGCTTCCTCGTGAGTTCCTGATCCAAGCAAGAGTTACATACAGGGTAACAGAGTGCTAATTAATTTTTTACTCATAAGGATAATTTAAAATTCAAGCTACACATGTTTACTACAGTGACTACATTATTTAGCACAGCAAGGTAACATGCAAATTTGTATTGGAACTTGAATCCTAGTAAGGTTGCTGCCAGGCAGTATAGAGTCGGAGCATTGATTCAAAATGATGGAGAGACTTGCGCTCAGTTTTTCTGAATCTGCAGAAACTGTACGTATATATAGTTATGTTCACTGACTATGGCAGCGGCCACAAATTCAAAAATTGGAGTGCTGAATTTGCATAGGAGAGTAAAGTTAATTAGAGCCTTACAGCTTCTATGCTCCCGAAACATGAGAATCAGTGAAAACAAACTAAGTGTTGCTTTCGCAAACTGCTGCTAATATTACTAAATAAGGATTAATAGAGTTTCAGGCATTAGTCAATCAACTATTTAGGTGTTGCCTTCTCATAGTGCCTTAGTGATTCCTTTAGAAGGAGCTTTACTATATGGACTTCAGTACACACAAAAAGAACATATAAACATGATCGGAGTAACTCATCTTATATAGCAACAATTTAACAAAAATCTGTAATTGAATATCCCACGGGCTTGCATTCGTAAGAATTTATGTTAGCTTTAACAGAAAACTTGGGAATGATCTGAAGGTTTATTGACATTCGAAGAGCAAGTGTGGGAAACACATTAATAATATACAGACAGCAGAAACATAGATGAACTATATGGCCCTAACTAAGCTTGCAGCCAACATGATTCTCCTATGGAACTGTTGGTATATACATATATATTGAAAGGGCCCGGAAAAAAAATTAAACCAATTACACTACACGCCATTTGTTGCTTACATTATTACAAAAGTCTTACTTTAACGAAAGTAACGTAACTGACTTCTGTATTTGCTAATGGGCTGGAGTGTGACACAGTATCCCACTGCATAGGCAATGGCCATGAAACTGATGAGGCGGCTTGATGGATGGCTCTATGCTAACTTATTGGAAGGAACGGTTAAAGGCAACATATCATCTAAGACCGAGAAGGCATCCGGCCATGAGCAGCCGCTTAGCAATGATAGTTGTATGTCATACTGTAGACAGTCTTGAATAAGACCAATCTGCAGTTAAAGGATGATCAATCTAGCTAAGCACATGTATATGAATTCATTGATTGTACGCATATGTGATTCCACCTCATGAACCTAGTACTATCCAATAGAAACATGTGGTATTAAGAAATAATATTAAACCTGAGGTAAGATTGATTTGTCGGAGTTGCGTTGCTGACTTTGGGCACACCACAGCGATCCCCCCTAAGGCCCTAATTGCTTCATCCATGGTGGAGAGGAAGCGGATAAAATCGTCCAAGATTTAATTGTAGGCACGGGACCTTGGTTAAAATTGGCCAAGATTTAATTGTTGGCACGGGTATCGCTGTCTGCAGTCAGAAACTCGAAGGACGTGAGTACGAAAAAGAATCAGAGAAACTTATGTTTAAAAACCGAGATAACGGAACCACCATACCAGGCATATGGCGTGGCAAACGGAGGAAAGGCAGCGAGCACGGCTCAATGGGTAGACAGTCTGAAATAAGACCCATCTGCAGTTAAAGGATGATCAATCTAGCTAAGCACATGTCATGAATCTAACCATCGAAGATATGAATTCATTGATTGTACGCATATGTGATTCCACCTCATGAATCTAGTCCTATCCAATAGAAACATGTGGTATTAAGAAATAATATTAAACCTGAGGTAAGATTGACTTGTCGGAGTTGCGTTGCTGACTTTGGGCACACCACAGCGATCCCCCCTAAGGCCCTAACTGCTTCATCCATGGCGGAGAGGAAGCGGATAAAATCGTCCAAGATTTAATTGTAGGCACGGGACCTTGGTTAAAATTGGCCAAGATTTAATTGTTGGCACGGGTATCGCTGTCTGCAGTCAGAAACTCGAAGGACGTGAGTACGAAAAAGAATCAGAGAAACTTATGTTTAAAACCGAGATAACGGAACCACCATACCAGGCATATGGCGTGGCAAACGGAGGAAAGGCAGCGAGCACGGCTCAATGGGTTGGCCAGGAGGCGAGGACCTGGAAACCCTAGGTTGCAGGAACGTACAGGGAAGAGGCGGGACGTGCTTGAGATTATTGATGAAGAAACAGATTTCCCCCCCGTAACCCACACAAGAGGTCGCTTAAGAGAAAAGAGGAGACATGTGTAGGAGGACTCCATATGGTATACGGCTGTACAAAGCTAACCGCCAAATCGCATGGACAGCTTACTTCTTAGTTTTTAGGATCAACATGGAGATTGGCCTCCAAGAAAAAAGTTGCTTCTTATTTTTTAGGATTAACGTGGAGCTTGGCCTCCAAGAAAAAATAAAATACAAGAAAAGGCGTGCTAATCTGCACCGTAATAATTCGGTCCCACCAGATTAACGGCTCATAAAATCTGATTAACGTGGGAATTTTTTGGAAGTCAAGAATTAGTATAGGTAATAGAGGTATAGATAGATAGATAGATAGATAGATAGATAGATATAGATAGATAGATTGTTGACAAGGCTTATAGTGATGTGCATTACCGAGAGGGCCCAGAGATACCTCTCCGATACACGGAGTGACAAATCCTAATCTCGATCTATGCCAACTCAACAAATACCACCGGAGACACCAGTAGAGCATCTTCATAATCACCCAGTTATGTTGTGACGTTTGATAGCACACTAAGTGTTCCTCCGGTATTCGGGAGTTGCATAATCTCATAGTCATAGGAACATGTATAAGCTATGAAGAAAGCAATAACAACAAACTAAACGATCATAGTACTAAGCTAACAGATGGGTCTTGTCCATCACATCATTCTCTAATGATGTGATCCCGTTCATCAAATGACAACACATGTCCATGGCTAGGAAACTTAACCATCTTTGATTAACGAGCTAGTCAAGTAGAGGCATACTAGGGACACTGTGTTTGTCTATGTATTCACTCCTGTACTAAGTTTCCGGTTAATACAATTCTAGCATGAATAATAAACATTTATCATGATATAAGGAAATATAAATAGCAACTTTATTATTGCCTCTAGGGCATATTTCCTTTAGTCTCCCACTTGCACTAGAGTCAATAATCTAGTTCACATCGCCATGTGATTTAACACCAATAGTTCACATCACCATGTGATTAACACCCATAGTTCACATCACCATGTGACCAACACCCAAAGGGTTTACTAGAGTCAGTAATCTAGTTCACATCGCCATGTGATTAACACCCAAAGAGTACTAAGGTGTGATCATGTTTTTCTTGTGAGAGAGGTTTAGTCAATGGGTCTGCTACATTCAAAACCGTATGTATTTTGCAAATTTCTATGTCTACAATGCTCTGCACGGAGCTACTCTAGCTAATTGCTCCCACTTTCAATATGTATCTAGATTGAGACTTAGAGTCATCTAGATCAGTGTCAAAGCTTCCATCGACGTAACCCTTTACGACGAACTTTGTGTCACCTCCATAACCGAGAAACATATCCTTATTCCACTAAGGATAATTTTGACCGCTGTCCAGTGATCTACTCCTAGATCACTATTGTACTCCCTTGCCAAACTCAGTGCAGGGTATACAATAGGTCTGGTACACAATATGGCATACTTTATAGAACCTATGGCTGAGGCATAGGGAATGACTTTCATTCTCTTTCTATCTTCTGCCGTGGTCGGGCTTTGAGTCTTACTCAACTTCACACCTTGCAACACAGGAAAGAACTCCTTCTTTGACTGTTCCATTTTGAACTACTTCAAAATCTTGTCAAGGTATGTACTCATTGAAAAATCTTATCAAGCGTCTTGATCTATCTATAGATCTTGATGCTCAACATGTAAGCAACTTCACCAAGGTCTTTCTTTAAAAAACTCCAAACACTCCTTTATGTTTTCCAGAAAATTCTACATCATTTCCGATCAACAATATGTCATTCACATATACTTATCAGAAAGGCTGTAGTGCTCCCATTCACTTTCTTGTAAATACAGGCTTCACCGCAAGTCTGTATAAAACTGTATGCTTTGATCAACTCATCAAAGCGTATATTCCAACTCCGAGATGCTTGCACCAGTCCATAGATGGATCGCTGGAGCTTGCACATTTTGTTATCACCTTTAGGATCGACAAAACCTTCTGGTTGCATCATATACAACTCTTCTTTAAGAAATCCATTAAGGAATGTAGTTTTGACATCCATTTGCCAGATTTCATAAAATGTGGCAATTGCTAACATGATTCGGACAGACTTAAGCATCTCTACGAGTGAGAAAATCTCATCGTAGTCAACACCTTGAACTTTGTCAAAAACCTTTTTCGACAAGTCTAGCTTTGTAGATAGTAACACTACTATCAGCGTCCGTCTTCCTCTTGAAGATCCATTTATTTTCTATGGCTTGCCGATCATCGGGCAAGTCAACCAAAGTCCATACTTTGTTCTCATACATGGATCCTACCTCAGATTTCATGGCCTTAAGCCATTTCGCGGAATCTGGGCTCATCATCGCTTCCTCATAGTTCGTAGGTTCGTTATGGTCTAGTAACATGATTTCCAGAATAGGATTACCGAACCACTCTGGTGCGGAACGTACTCTGGTTGACCTACGAGGTTCGGTAGTAATTTGATCTGAAGTTTCATGATCATCATCATTAACTTCCTCACTAATTGGTGTAGGCATCACTGGAACTGATTTTTGTGATGAACTACTTTCCAATTAGGGAGAAGGTACAATTACCTCATCAAGTTCTAATTTCCTCATACTCACTTCTTTCGAGAGAAACTCCTTCTCCAGGAAGGATCCATTCTTAGCAACGAATATCTTACCTTTCGGATCTGCGATAGAAGGTGTAACCAACAGTTTCTTTTTGGGTATCCTATGGAGACGCATTTCTCCGATTTGGGTTCGAGCTTATCAGGTTGAAGATCTTTCATATAAGCATCGCAGCCTCAAACTTTAAGAAACGACAACTTGGGTTTCTTGCCAAAACAATTCATAAAGTGTCGTCTCAACAGATTTAGATGGTGCCCTATTTAACATGAATGCAGTCGTCTCTAAAGCATAACCCCAAAATGATAGCAGTAAATCAGTAAGAGACATCATAGATCGCACCATATTAATAAAGTACGGTTACGACGTTCGGACACGCCATTAAGCTATGGTGTTCCAGGTGGCGTGAGTTGCGAAACTATTCCACATTGTTTTAAATGAAGACCAAACTCGTAACTCAAATATTCGCCTCCTTGAACAGATCGTAGAGACTTTATATTCTTATTACGATTATTTTCTACTTCACTCTGAAATTCTTTGAACTTTTCAAATGTTTCAGACTTATGTTTCATTAAGTTGATATACCCATATCTGCTCAAATCATCTGTGAAGGTCAGAAAATAACGATACCCGCCGCGATCCTCAACACTCATCGGACCACATACATCAGCATGTATTATTTCCAATAAGTCAGTTGCTCGCTCCATTGTTCTAGAGAACGGAGTCTTAGTCCTCTTGCCCATGAGGCATGGTTCGCAAGCATCAAGTGATTCATAATCAAGTGATTCCAAAAGTCCATCAACATGGAGTTTCTTCATGCGCTTTACACCAATATGACCTAAACGGCAGTGCCACAAATAAGTTGCACTATCATTATTAACTTTGCATCTTTTGGTTTCAATATTATGAATATGTGTATCACTACGATCGAGATTCAATAAACCATTTATATTGAGTGTATGACCGTAGAAGGTTTTATTCATGTAAATAGAACAACAATTATTCTTTGACTTTAATGAATAACTGTATTGCAATAAACATGATCTAATCATATTCATGCTCAACGCAAACACCAAATAATATTTATTTTAGGTTCAACACTAATGCCGAAGGTAAAGGGAGTGTGCGATGGTGATCTTATCAACCTTGGAATCACTTCCAACACACATCATCACCTCGCCCTTAACTAGTCTCTGTTTATTTTGCAACTCCCGTTTCGAGTTACTACTCTTAGCAACTGAACTAGTATCAAATACCGAGGGGTTGCTATAAACACTAGTAAAGTACACATCAATAACATGTATATCAAATATACCTTTGTTCACTTTGCCATCCTTCGTATCCGCCAAGTATCTAGGGGCAGTTCCACTTCCAGTGACCATTTCCTTTGCAGTAGAAGCACTCAGTTTCAGGCTTGGGTCTAGCTTTGTGCTTCTTCATGGGAGTGGCAACTTGCTTACCATTCTTCTTGAAGTTCCATTTCTTTCCCTTGCCCTTTTACTTGGAACTGGTGGTCTTGTCAACCATCAACACTTGATGCTTTTCTTGATTTCTACCTTCGCCGATTTTAGCATCGCGAAGAGCTTTGGGAATTGTTTTCGTTATCCCTTGCATATTATAGTTCATCACAAAGTTCCAGTAACTTGGTGATAGTGACTAGAGAATTCTTTCAATCACTATCTTATCTAGAAGATTAACTCCCACTTGATTCAAGCGATTGTAGTACCCAGACATTCTGAGCATGTGCTCACTAGCTGAGCTATTCTCCTCCATCTTGTAGGCAAAGTACTTTGTCAGAGGTCTCATACCTCTTGACACGGGCATGAGTCTGAAATACCAATTTCATCTCTTGGAACATCTCATATGCTCCATGGCGTTCAAAACATTTTTGAAGTCCCGGTTCTAAGCCGAAAAGCATGGTGCACTAAACTATCAAGTAGTCATCATACCGAGCTTTGTCAAACGTTCATAACGTCTGCATCTGCTCCTGCAATAGGTCTGTCACCCAGCGGTGCATCAAGGACATAATTCTTCTGTGCAACAATGAGGATAATCCTAAGATCACAGATCAAGTCCGCATCATTGCTACTATCATCTCTCAACTTAGTTTTCTCTAGGAACATATCATAAATAAAACGGGGAGCTATACGCGAGCTATTGATCTACAACATAGATATGCAAATACTATCAGGACTAAGTTCATGATAAATTTAAGTTCAATTAATCATATTACTTAAGAACTCCCACTTAGATAGACATCCCTCTAATCATCTAAGTGATCACGTGATCCAAATCAACTAAACCATGTCCGATCATCACGTGAGATGGAGTAGTTTCCAATGGTGGACATCACTATGTTGGTCATATCTACTATATGATTAATGCTCGACCTTTCGGTCTCAGTGTTCCGAGGCCATATCTGCATATGCTAGGCTCGTCAAGTTTAACCCGAGTATTCTGCATGTGCAAAACTGGCTTGCACCCGTTGTATGTGAACGTAGAGCTTATCACACCCGATCATCACGTGGTGTCTCGGCACGACGAACTGTCGCAACGGTGCATACTCAGGGAGAACACTTGTACCTTGAAATTTAGTGAGAGATCATCTTATAATGCTACCGCCGTACTAAGAAAAATAAGATGCATAAAGGATAAACATCACATGCAATCAATATATGCGACATGATATGGCCATCATCATCTTGTGCCTTTGATCTCCATCTCCAAAGCACCGTCATGATCACCATCGTCACTGGCTTGACACATTGATCTCCATCGAAGCATCGTTGCCGTCTCGCCAACTATTGCTTCTATGACTATCGCTACCGCTTAGTGATAAAGTAAAGCAATTACATGGCGATTGCATTTCATACAATAAAGCGACAACCATAAGGCTCCTGCCAGTTGCTGATAACTTCTACAAAACATGATCATCTCATACAACAATTTATATATCATCATGTCTTGACCATATCACATCACAACATGCCCTGCAAAAACAAGTTAGACGTCCTCTACTTTGTTGTTGCATGTTTTACGTGGCTGCTACGGGCTTAGCAACAACCGTTCTTACGTACGCATCAAAACCACAATGATTTTTCGTCAAGTGTGCTCTTCTAACCTTCAACAAGGACCGGGCGTAGTCACACTCGATTCAACTAAAGTTGGAGAAACAGACACCCACTAGCCACATGTGTGCGAAGCACGGCGGTAGAACCAGTCTCATGAACGCAGTCATGTAATGTCGGTCTGGGCCGCTTCATCCAACAATACCGCCGAATCAAAGTATGACATGCTGGTAAGCAGAATGACTATTATCGCCCACAACTCTTTGTGTTCTACTCATGCATATAACATCTACGCATATACCTGGCTCGGATGCCACTGTTGGGGAACGCAGTATTTCAAAAAATTTCCTACGATCACACAAGATCTATCTAGGAGATGCATAGCAACGAGCAGGGAGAGTGTGTCCACGTACCCTCGTAGACCGAAAGCGGAAGCGTTTATCAACGCGGTTGATGTAGTCATACGTCTTCACGATCCGACCGATCCTAGCACCGAACGTACGGCACCTCCATGCTCAGCACACGTTCAGCTCGATGACGTCCCTCGTACTCTTGATCCATTTGAGGACGAGGGAGATTTCCGTCAGCACGACGGCGTGGCGACGGTGATGATGAAGTTACCAGCGCAGAGCTTCGCCTAAGCACTGCGACGATATGACCGAGGTGTGTAACTGGGGGCACCGCACATGGCTAAGAGAAACTTTGATCTGCTATTGGGGTCCCCCCTGGCCACGTATATAAAGGAGGGGAGGGAAGAGGTGGCCGGCCCAAGGGCGGTGCGCCAGGTGTGGGAAATCCTACTAGGACTCCCCAGTCCAAGTAGGATTCCCCTCCTCTTTCCTATTCCTAGTAGGAGAAGGAGGGAAGGAGGAGGAGGGGAGAAGGAAGGAGGGGGGCGCCGCCCCCTCCTAGTCCAATTTGGACCAGCCCATGGGGGTGGGGGCGGCCACCCCTTGAGGCCCTTCTCTCCTTTCCCATATGGCCCATTAAGGCCCACTACTTCCCCTGGTGAATTCCCGTAACTCTTCGGTACTCCAAAATAAACCCGAATCACTCAGAACCTTTCCGATGTACGAATATAGCCTTCCAATATATCGATCTTTACCTCTCGACCATTTCGAGACTCCTCGTCATGTCCGTGATCTCATCCGGGACTCCAAACTATCTTCGGTCATCAAATCACATAACTCATAATACAAATCATCATCGAACGTTAAGCGTGCGGACCCTACGAGTTCGAGAACTATGTAGACATGACCGAGACACATCTCCAGTCAATAACCAATAGCGGAACCTGGATGCTCATATTGGCTCCTACATATTCTACGAAGATCTTTATCGGTCAAACCGCATAACAACATACGTTGTTCCCTTTGTCATCGGTATGTTACTTGCCCGAGATTCGATCGTCGGTATCCTCATACCTACTTGAATCTCGTTACCGGCAAGTCTCTTTACTCGTTCCGTAATGCATCATCCCGCAACTAACTCATTAGTCACATTGCTTGCAAGGCTTATAGTGATGTGCGTTACCGAGAGGGCCCAGAGATACCTCTCCGATACACGGAGTGACAAATCCTAATCTCGATCTATGCCAACTCAACAAACACCATCGGAGACACCTGTAGAGCATCTTTATAATCACCCAGTTACGTTGTGACGTTTGATAGCACACTAAGTGTTCCTTCGGTATTCGGGAGTTGCATAATCTCATAGTCATAGGAACATGTATAAGTCATGAAGAAAGCAATAGCAACAAACTAAACGATCATAGTGGTAAGCTAACGGATGGGTCTTGTCCATCACATCATTCTCTAATGATGTGATCCCATTCATCAAATGACAACACATGTCCATGGCTAGGAAAGTTAACCATCTTTGATTAACGAGCTAGTCAAGTAGAGGCATACTAGGGACACTCTGTTTGTCTATGTATTCACACATGTACTAAGTTTCCGGCTAATACAATTCTAGCATGAATAATAAACATTTATCATGATATAAGGAAATATAAATAACAACTTTATTATTGCCTCTAGGGCATATTTTGTTCAAATGGGGTATCATATTGAGTTCCTTGATATATGTTTTGGCACTCAACTCGCAGATTCCCGAGGTGACATTAGGGTAATCTATGCATCGGGGTTGATGCACATTCTTGTCTTTGTTTCTCCGGCAGAAATTTTGGGGCACTCTTTGAAGTTCTTTGTGTTGGATTGAATATTATGAATTTGAATTTGCTTTGGTGTTATTTTAGTATGACTCTTGGTTAGATTGATTGCAAAGAATAGCCTCGTGTTATTTTAGTACGAACTCTAGGATAGATTGATTGGAAAGAATAGCTTCGAGGTGGTTCCGTACCCTACAAACAATCCCGTCTTATGTACTACGCTAGATAGGAACTTTGGAGTGATTCTTCGTTGCACGTTGAGGGACGGTTATATGATCCAATTATATTAGCATTGTTGAGAGATTGCACTAGCGAAAGTACGGACCCTAGGCCTCATTTTTAAGCATTGCAATACCGTTTTTGTGCCCGTTTACTATTTGATATCTTGTTGTTTTTATTTATTCAGATTATAAAAATATATTTCTACCATCCATATTACACCTTTATCACCATCTCTTCGTCGAACTAGTGCACCTATACAATTTGCCATTGTATTGGGTGTGTTGGGGACACAAGAGATTTCTTGTATTTGGTTGCAGGGTTGTTTGAGAGAGACCATCTTCATCCTACACCTCCCACAGATTGATAAACCTTAGGTCATCCACTTGAGGGAAAATTGCTACTGTCCTACAAAACTCTACGCCTGGAGGCCCAACATGTGTCTACAAGAATAAAGTTGTGTAGTAGACATCAAGCTCTTTTCTGGCACCGTTGCCGGGGAGGTGAGTGCTTGAAGGTATATCTTTAGATCTTGCAATTGAATCTTTTAGTTTCTTGTTTATCACTAGTTTGGTTTATAAAAAAACTACATAAAAATGGAATTGAGGTTGCATCATATTATTGATCATCTTTATAATATCTTTCTTGAAAATGATGGTTTGGAAAATTGTGCTCAATTGTTAGAAGAAGAAGTCAATAAAATGTTTATCACAAAGTAGTTGAATGATGAGCATGATTGCAATGTTGTTAGTATGAATTCTTTGAATATCCATGATGCTAATGATATGCAGAGCCGTAAGCTTGGGGATGCTATGTTTGATGAAGATGATGTTTTTAGTCCCCCAAATTTTGATGACAAAATTTATTATGATGAAAGCATGCCTCCTATTTGTGATGATTATATTGATGAAAGTGGATTTGGAGAGGACATGACTATATTTAATGATGATTCCACTATGTTGGAAGAAGTCACAATTGATTATGACAACAAATTTCCTATCTATGATGATTATGGTGATGACATGTATGCTATATAAAGAATAATGATAACCATGAAACTTGTCATCATGATTTTAATTTTCAATCCCATGATAGTTATTTTGTTGAGTTTGCTCCCACAACTATTCATGAGAATAAATTTGCTTATGTGGAGAGTAAGAAAATTTCTATGCTTATGTATCATGAAAAGAATGATTTATGTGATGGTTATATTGTTGAATTTCTTCATGATCCCACTGAAAATTATTATGAGGGAGGAACTTATTCTTGTAGGAATTGCAATAATGTCAAGTTTCCTCTCTATTTGTTGAAAGTTTTGAAGTTATGCTTGTTTTGCCGTCCTATGCTAGTTGGTTCCTGTTCCCATAAGTTGTTTGCTCACAAAATCCCTATGCATAGGAAGTGGGTTAGACTTAAATGTGCTAGTCATATGCTTCATGATGCTCTTGTTATGTTTCAATTCTTATCTTTTATGCGAGCATCATTGAAATCATCATGCCTAGCTAAAAGGCATTAAAGAAAAGCGCTTGTTGGGAGACAACCCAACACTTTTACCTACTGTTTTTGTGTGTTCACATGATTAGGCTACTGTATTAATCATGTTTTATTGCTTTTGTTTCAATAAATTGCCAAGTAAAGCCTTTGGGATCATGTTGGGTGATAGTTGATTTGATCTTGCTGAAAAACAGAAACTTATGCGCTCACGAAAATAATTCTTATTTTTAACAGAAGAGTGATTTTGAGTTGATTCTTTTTGTATAATATTAATACACAAATTTTCGCGTGGTCCTAATTTTTTCATAATTTTTGGAGTAGCAGAAGTATGGTAGTTATCCAGATCATTACAGACTGTTCTGTTTTTTACAGATTCTGTTTTCAATGCATAGTTTGCTTGCTTTCTGGTTTCTATGGCTTATATTGCTCAATATAAATTGTGGAAATGATATGGTACAGTAGGCATTGTGTGAACAATTATGAATCTTGTCTTTGACAGTACCCAAAGTGAAATGGTTTACTCTTTATCATACTAACCTATCTAACGAAGTTTTGTTAAGTTTTGTGTGATTGAAGTTTTCAAGTTTTGGGTGAGATATCGATATGAGGAGAATAAGGAGTGACAATACCCTAAGCTTGGGGATGCCCAAGGCACCCCAAGTTAATATCCAAGCAACTAAGCTTGGGGATGCCCCGGAAGGCATCCCCTCTTTCGTCTTCAACATTATCGGTAACCTCACTTGGAGCTATGTTTTCATTCGTCACATGATGTGAGTTTTACTTGGAGCGTCAATTTATTTTGTTAGGATTTGCTTGCTGTTATTTGGAATAATGTCTTCCATCTTTTATTTCAATAAATGTGGCAATGATAGCAACAGAAAGTTTACTGTTGTTGCAAAAATTCCCTAGAAAAGCCAGAATGTGATAAAATGTTGATTTTTTTTGCATAATAAGCTCCGATAAATTTTCTACAGTGTGGTAAATTTTCATAATTTTTGGAGTTAAAGAAGTATTTATACCCTTGCATTCTTTACAGATTGTACTGGTTTGGCAGATTGCTGTTATGTTTGCATTGTTTGCATATGTTTGCTTGTTTAATGATTATATTTGAGGATAGGAGTATTAAATATGCAGAGGCATTTAGTATGCAATGTTGAATAATAATTTTAGCGATTTTCTACAGTAGGGAATGATAAGGTTTTTGCATTGGTTTATACTAACTTATCTCACGAGTCTTGTTGAGTTTTGTGTTGTTGAGTTTTGTGTGGATGAAGCTTTTGAGATTTAGGAAAACCGTGATATGAGAAGAATTAAGGAGACACAAAAGCTCAAGCTTGGGGATGCCCAAGGCTTCCCAAGATAATATTTCAAGAAGTCTCAAGCATCTAAGCGCTGGGATGCCCCGGTAGGCATCCCACCTTTCTTGTTCAACAATTATCGGTCGAGCCTAAGTTTTTGCCTCTTCACATGATGTGTGCTATTCTTAGAATGTCATTTTATTTTGTTTTGCTTGCTGTTTTAATAAAATACTTAGATTTGAAAGTTTTAAATAAGAGAGAGTCCTCACATAGCTATCTATTTACTTAACTAGTCGATTGATCTTCACTTATATCTTTTTGGAGTAGTTTGTCATTTACTCTTGTGCTTCACTTATATCCTATAAGTAAATTGTTGAATAAATTGAATGTCATGAAGTTGAAATCATATCATGCCTAGTGGTAGCTTCACATTGGGTTTAGAAAGTGAAATCTTTTGAGGCTTGACAATTACAATATTGGTCATACAATCAATTCATGAATAGTTAGTATAAGGAAGAGAACTTTAACTTGCAAATACTTTTGTGATTGTGAGCCCCCATCAAAATTATATGCCAAAATTGCTGGTGTTGGACAAGAAAGACAATGTAATGATTTATGTTTGTTCATATTCACATAGAAGTTATATTGTCATAGATCCTTCAACATGTGGTGCTTGCCCCCCATCTTTGCTAGCCAAAAATTCCGCACCAAGTAGAGATACTACTTGTGCATCCAAAAACCCTTAAACCCAAATCTTATTTTCAAGATTCCACCATACCTACCTAAGGATTGAGCAAGATCCTTCAAGTAAGTTGTCATCGGTGCAAAAAGGCAATAAAAATTGCTTCTAAAAGTGTTAGATCATTTAGTGTGAGAGAAAATTGAGCGTTGTACGAACTTGTGATGGCAAAGAATAAAAGCGATAGACTGCATAATAAAGGTTGCTATCATAAGGGGCAATATAACATGACGTTCTTTTGCACTAAGGGATTGAGCATACAAACAAATAAGCGCATGGCAACCTCTGCTTCCCTTTGCGAAGGGCCTATCTTTTAAATTTTCAGTATTTACTTTTATGCAAAGAGTCAAAGTTATTCCCTCTATTCCTTTTTTATTTTTCTCTTTTGGCAAGCATCATGTGGTGAGGAAAGATCTAGGCACATATATCCAGTTGGATATGGGTAGCATGAGTTATTATTGTTGACATCACCCTTGAGGTGAATACGTTGGGAGGCAAAACAATAAGCCCCTATCTTTCTATGTGTCCGGTTGAAACGTTTTGCTCATGTGTACGCGGTCAGTGTTAGCAATCACAGAAGACTATATGATGGTTGAGTATGTGTAGCTCTTACTTAGACTCTGTTGAATAAGTTGAATTGCAATTGCTTGGTGACTGAGAACATAGATTGTTGAGTTTCAAGAGAGTTCATTGTTTGAACCTTAACATGTGAATTGGTTGCCACTATAACATGAGAAGTTTTATAAGAAAGAATTGCTGTTATGATGCTAGGGAAAAGTGATTTAAATCACCTTTGATAAAATTTATGCACTTTGCTAGCATTCACACTTCATAAATTATTTCTTTTATCATTTACCTACTCGAGGATGAGTAGGAATGAAGCTTGGGGATGCTGATACGTCTCCAACGTATCTATAATTTATGAAGTATTCATGCTGTTATTTTATCATTCTTGGATGTTTTATAATCATTTTATAGTACCTTTATATCATTTTTTGGGACTAACCTATTGACCCAGTGCCCAGTGCCAGTTGCTGTTTTTTGCTTGTTTTTTACATCGCAGGAAATCAATATCAAATGAAGTCCAAACACCGCGAAACTTTTTGGAGTTTTTTTATTGATCAGAACAACCATGATGGGCTAGAGCAGCACCTGGGGGTGCCCCGAGGGGGGCACAACCCACCAGGGCGCGCCTGGGCCCCCAGGCGCGCCCAGGTGGGTTGTGCCCACCTCGGTGGCCTCCCGCACCCCCTCTTTGCACTATAAATTCCCAAATATTCCGAAACCCTTCGGGATTAACCTAGATTAGAAGTTTCGCCACCGCAAGGCTCTGTAGCCACCGAAAACCAATCTAGACCCTTTCCGGCACCCTGCCGGAGGGGGGGGATCATCTCCGGTGGCCATCTTCATCATCCCGGCGGCCACCACGATGAGGAGGGAGTAGTCCACCCTTGGGGCTGAGGGTTTGTACCAGTAGCTATGTGTTTAATCTCTCTCTCTCTCTCTCTCTCTCTCTCTCGTGTTCTTGGGATGTCACGATCTTGATGTATCGCGGGCTTTGTTAATATAGTCGGATCATATGGTGTTTTCCCGTCTCTATCTTGTTGTGATGAATTGAGCTTTCCTTTTGAGATTTCGTTGTTATCGGATTGAATACTTTTATGCATTTGAGAACACTTGATATATGTCTTGCAATTGAATACTCGTGGTGACAATGTGGTATCCTATTGATTCACTTGATATATGTTTTGGCACTCAACTCGCGGATTCCCGTGGTGACATTGGGGTAATCTATGAATAGGGGTTGATGCACGTTCTTGTCTTTGTTTCTCCGGTAGAAATCTTGGGGCACTCTTTGAAGTTCTTTGTGTTGGATTGAATATTATGAATCTGAATTTGCTTTGGTGTTATTTTAGTACGAACTCTTGGTTAGATCAATCGGAAAGAATAGCCTCGTGTTATTTTAGTACGAACTCTAGGATAGATTGATTGGAAAGAATAGCTTTGAGGTTTCGTACCCTACAAACAATTCCGTCTTATGTTCTCCGCTAGATAGGAACTTTGGAGTGATTCTTCGTTGCACGTTTAGGGACAGTTATATGATCCAATTATATTAGCATTGTTGAGAGATTGCACTAGTGAAAGTACGGACCCTAGGCCTCATTTTTAAGCATTGCAATACCGTTTTTGTGCCTGATTACTATTTGGTATCTTGCTGTTTTTATTTATTAAGATTATAAAAATATATTTCTACCATCCATATTACACATTTATCACCATCTCTTCGCCGAACTAGTGCACCTATACAACTTGCCATTGTATTGGGTGTATTCGAGACACAAGAGATTTCTTGTATTTGGTTGCAGGGTCGTTTGAGAGTGACCATCCTCATCGTACACCTCCCACGGATTGTTAAATCTTAGGTCATCCACTTGAGGGAAAATTGCTACTGTCCTACAAAACTCTGCGCTTGGAGGCCCAACACGTGTCTACAAGAATAAAGTTGTGTAGTAGACATCAGTGGCCAGGGGCTTGACCCTGGTGTTCCGTTTAGAAACGTCCTCTGACCCTACGGATTCCGCTTCGGAATCCGAGCTATCGGGCAGGACTAGCTTCGGACGCCGCCCTCTTCTTTGCGCGAGGGGAGTCGCTCTCCTCCCCCCTCTTGCTCCTCCGCCCCTTCGGGGGTCGAGAGGGCTTCGGTCTCCCCGGGACATAGCCTCCGGAGGACACCTGGACTTCTTCTTCTTCTTCTTACGGGTGCCTTGTAGGGCGCCGGGACTAACATCTTGGATAGCATCGCTCTCTATGGGTCTTCGGGCAGCGAAGCCGGACTATGTATCCGCTCCGCCTTGGCTCACCAGTGCTGCAGTCCGAAGAATAAGTCAGAATGAGTTGTTAAACTGTAAATAGTATCCGGATTGGGGTTCGGATAAGACTTGGTTACCTCTTTGGCGGGGGTGGAGACGTCAAGCCCAATGTCCTCATTCTCTGCCGATTAGTCCTCCCGAGACTTGAACAACACATTCCACATATTCTTGTGTGTGGTGCCGTAGAAGTGCTGGATAGTCTTCGGGTCTTTGGGCTTGAAGTCCCACACAGGGGACGCCCTAAGCTGGCATGGTAGGAGACGACGATGGAGCATTACCTGGACCACGTTGGTCAGGGCTGTCTTCGCGTCTATGATGTTGGAGACGCGCTTCTGGAGCACTTTTACCTCGGCCTGCGACCCCCAGTCGAGACCCTTCTCGTTCCATGAGGTGAGCCTCATGGGGGGTCCGGATCTGAAGGCGGGGGCCGCTGCCCAGTTGGCGTTGCGGGGTCCTTGTCGGTGATGGGCGAGGCCTCCCACTTTCCCTTGGAGCCAGATCCGGCCATGGTCGAATGACGGAGGCTGCGAAGGAGGAGCGTAAAGCTGCGGGCGCTGGAGCTCTGAAAGATTTGGGAAGCGAGGAAGAGATGGGAGCGTGGGGTGTAAAGGAGTTATCTTTTCCCTTCTTACAAGTTGTTAAAATACCAAGCGTTCCCCTACCGCGCCGCGCACCTCGCCTCTTCCCAATAAAACCGTGACGTTATGCGCGGTTGGGTTACCCAAAATCATTGATAGTATCCCGCAAAGGGCGGGCACGATCTCCACATTGATGGGACGTGCCAATGGAGGCTTAGCCTCGAACCACGAAACAAGTATGCGCAGTAGTTTACTGTTTAAAAGCCGGTTGTGTTTTTTTCGCTAAATGCTGTCAGGAAAAAAAGATGCTATTCCTACTTGGATGTTTGGCCTTCGAGGTCAGGGTCGCGTTGTTAGTTCGGGTCCGAACAGGAGTCCTTTTTATGCAGAAGATTTGCTCAAGGTTCGGAAGAAGGAGGAGCTCGCCTTGCAACGCCGAAGACAGCGCGGATTCCGGATACGTCATCAATGAAGGCTAGTTCAGGGACTACTGAGGGAGTCCTGGACTAGGGGGTCCTCGGGCGACCGGCCTAGTTGGTATGGGCCAGATTGCTTGGCCACATTGAGTACGGAGTAGAAGGCCAACCCTGTGTCCGGATAGGAGTCCTTGCCATCTTAATGTGTTCTCCAAGGCAAGTTTAGGTGTCCTGGCGTGATTATCCCTTTCTCTTTAACCGACTATGTGCAACCCTAGGACCTCCGGTGTCTATATAAACCGGAGAACTTAGTCCGTAAAGGATAGCAGAACAACAATAGGCATACACCCCTAGGGTTTAGCTACTACGATCTCGAGGTGGATCAACTCTTGTAATCATCCACATTGAATATAATCAAGTAGGACGTACGGTTTTACCTCCTAGAGAGGGCCCGAACCTGGGTAAACATCGTGTCCCATGTTTCCTGTTCCCCATTGATCCAAGATCCACAACTCGGGACCCCCTACCAGAGATCTGCCGGTTTTGACACAGACAACAACAGTGGTCGGGCATCCTGGGCGTACGCTCGAGGCCGTCCTTGAGTACATCGAGGGCGGCAACACGCCACAACTTGAGTACCCCACGCCTCCCACCTTCTCTCGCTGCCGTGACAGCTCCTGGACACGCCGACCTCGTCCTCGTCGGGCTCGAGCACCCATTCGTCTAGGTCACCGGCGCTCCTCCCCGTCAAGCCGGAGCCGACGGAGGAGACGTCGCCGCTTGGTCGGCGCACCCGCAGCGGCGCCCTCGTCATCAATGAGGGCAGCCAGTCATCTCCCTCCTCCCGCCTCATCAAGCCAAAGACCGAGCCGGCGCTCCTCCCCATGAAGAAGGAGCACGAGGCCATGGCCGCCGCCAACGAGACCGCGCTCAAGTGGGTGCGGGACGACTACATTCGGCAGGAGATGGAGCGCCAGCGCCGTGAGCTCGAGGAATTTGCCGCCCGGCGCCACGACCGTGAGAAGGACGGCGTCATCCTCCTCCTCAAGGACAGCGAGGAGGAGGCGCCCGGACCGTCCAACCCAAGGCAGGGGTGCAGTAGGGACGGCGGCGGCATGTAGAAGTGCTCAAGCGGCGGCGGCGTAGTAGTAGTGGTGGTAGTAGTAGTTGTTGTTGTTTTTTAGTTATGTTTGTATAAATTTCGATGAAACCACCTTAATTCAGCCAAGTTTGCATGAAGTTTTGCCTTTTTCGTGCTGAGTTTGGCCGAGTTCGTGTTTTGAAAAGACGTCGTCTGGGCGAGCTTGGGGCGGCGGCTGGGAAATCGACCGCCCCATGCCGTTTTTATCGCCGGTTGGCCCTTAGGCAGCGTTTTTTCGAGCCCCCGAGGCCGAACGGCTGGAGATGCCCTTAATTTTGTACGTAGTGGTGTGGATTGCACATGCGGCGGCTGGCTGAGGCGCTGAGCATGCTCTGTTTCTGTTAGCAGCAGCAAGCAGAGAGTGATAGAAACGTTGGCACCATTGTTCACCGTGTAAAGGGCTGAAGGCCCGTTTATACCCAGCCAGTGTGACACGCGCTGTAGTGTGAACTAGAAGGGTTGGACACGCTTTGCTGTGTCGTTGGTGTTATTGAGAAGTCTGCTATGTTGATTCGATTTCAAAATATTATATGCTTTAGTTTTTTGAAAAGTCAAACTTTTTCAAGCTCGATCAAATTTGTGGAGAAATATATCAATATCCATAAATATCAAATCGGTTTTATCGATTCATCATGAAATGATTTTTCATATTTTATTTATTAGTATTGTGGATGTTGCTTTTTTTCTATTAACTTGGTCAATGTTAAAGAAATTTGTCTTTAAAAAAAAATACACCTTATATTTTGGAACCGACGGAGTATTTGGTTTGGTGAGTTGGGGAGATGATGAAGTGTGTTCTAATTTCATTTATAATGCGGTATTTTTTGTGGGCCTTTCATGGTATGATTTTGGGTTATCTGCTAATCAACCTTTACTTATGTGGCAAAAAAAATCCGCGCCGGTGGTTGCATGCAGGGGCGGATCCAGGCCCCTGGCCTGGGGCGTGAGGCCCAAACACAGTGTAAATTGTAGCAGTTACTGTACATGTCTGCTATGTTGTACAAAGGCAGCTCGGGGCGGCCCACTCGGCTGGCTCCACCCCTGGTTGCATGTACTATATTTGTGCTATAACATCACATGTTTGCGATTCTTTTTTTCTAGTTGGCGAGATGGTGTGTGGGATTGATATGTTTTTCTGTCGGTTGTTGCTGATTGTAAAAAAAATTGTTGACCCGGTCAAAATATGAACCAAATCCAAAATTTATTACCACAAAATCAAATAGAAGATCTCCAAAATTAGGGAGCATAGTGAATTAGAAGAATAGAATGAAAGAGCTCTTTAAGAAATTGTTGACCCGGTCAAAATTGAGTGACCCAATTTTAAACAATTGATTGTGAGGCCTCTAAACTTAGAAAGCATAGTGTATTAGATGATTGATCCATCCAGTGCACGCACTGTAGTGCAGTCTTTTGAATGATAAGATGTTTCCGTTCACCTTCTCAGAAATTTTAACCTTTTCCATTTGAAAAAAAAAACTTGCCTATTTTTTAATTTTTTCCTTTCAAAATAAAATATTTTTTTATTAATGTGTGTGCTACCATTTACTAATTGCCTATTTTGCTGGTACTCGTGTTTGGGAGTGCTACTACTATCCATATAGGAGTACTACTTACTTGCTTGTTTTTGTTTTTCCATGAATAAAGCAACAGTACTACTATTGATGACCGTTTATATCGGATCTTGTGTGGTCAAAATTAGAAGATAGTACCAATAAAATCGACGGCGCGATTGGCGGGCCCTGGCGCGGCAATTGCTATTGTGTGTTTTTTAATTGGACGACAACCGGCACCCCGTGACGAGTGCGACCGCTCACTCGGTCTGATATAAACGGGCATCACCCCTCGCCTCTCGCCCACGCCACGCATCCTCTAGCCCACCTCTCCCTCTTCCTCGCAGCAAGGCTCCACCTTTCTCCTCCCCCCCAACATGATCAACTCCCCTCGCTCCCCCGATAGAACCAGATATAGGAGAAACGGAGGCCGCGCTCCCTCGGGTCTACTGGCCTCGAGCCCGACCGGCGCTGCGCCATGAGCCAGTAGAGGGCGGTGCAGCCGTGTGGCTCAAGGCACAAGTGCATCCGTAAGCCATCCGGCCAGAGAACGTCAGAGCGGGATCGCCCCCACCTAGCCGTCCAGGCCCCAACGGGTGGAGACGACGGGCGGCACCGTCCCTGCCCCTGCCTTGCGGACCCTGCATCGGGCCGGGCCGGGTTGGCTGGCACAATCTCTCCTCCATGGAGGCGACGGCATGGCCAGGCCCTCCCCTATAAAGTGCGAGGGTTCCGCCCTGGAGAAGAAACAATGGAGACTCAGATCCGTCGCACATCCCCTCTCCTGGTAACCGCCGCCTCCTCCTACCTCCTGCATTTCACGTTCGTGATCCTCTGCCTCCTCCCTCCTCTCCTCTTTCTAACACTTGACGCCATGGCAGGAGCTCAGTAGCAATCTCCTTCCGCTCCCCACCCCAGATCCGAAGGGCAGGTCGTCATCTCCCTCCGCTCCTCACTCCAGATCCAAAGATCAGGTCGCCGCCTCCGACCACCCTACATGTTTCCCCCTCTCCCTCTTCCCTTCCACCTATGCCTTTGAACCTCATCTTCATACCACACGGACAAGTGGTTGCAGGTTGATTCAGACCGGAAGACGCAACGACCATGGAGACCACCAAGGCCTACCTCGTGGAGCTGCACCACAAGCCCCGTCGCAAGATCCACCACCGTCCCCTCAGGATGCGTGAGATCAACATCGACGTGGTAAAATACCTCATTCCCTCCCGCTCCCCCTACCCCTTTCGTGGATCAACTGTTACTTTCTGCTGAATTAGGCATAAGGGACTGTTGATTATGTTCGTGGATCAATTGTTACTTTTTGCTGAATTAGGCATCAGGGACTGTTAATTATGTTTGTGGATTAATTGCTACTTTCTGCTAAATTAGGTGTGACCATATGCTTAGTTCCGGTAAATAGGCGCCTTACTTTGTTTGTCTTTGAGAATTTGGGTACCTTATCTGTTTGCAGCGTGTGGATGTATTTATTTCCTGGTCCATTAGGAAGCAAATAGGCCTGTGCACTATAATCTAAATGATTATGATAATTTTGCATTGCTTATACTAAAATTTTATACTTATGAATTATGATACTAATGTGTTATGATTTATAATTTTGCATTGCTTATTTGTTATATTTAGTCACATAAAAATTCAATATTTTGAATTATTTATTTATTATATATTTGTAATGTATATTATTGATAATTACTAATGCGTTGTGCTAAATTCAATTTGTATTTTGTAACAAAAATTACTTTTTAATTACTTTTTGATACTTGTGTAAATTATATAGTTTCTACATATTTATGTTAGATATCTCCAAAATATATGGATTAAAAAAATATTATAATACAGGCTGTACCATATATTTAGGAAGACATATCCCGTAGAAAATTCTAGAGTACAAATTAGTGAGAATGCTTCAGATATACTCGTTTTAGGAGCACCCATGTACAAATTTAACCATACGTTTGTAAAACCATGTGTGATTTAATAGGTGGACCTATATTTTTTTTACAGAAATATTGAGTGTACATTTGTATGTCCGTGTACTCATTTAGCTCCACCCATGGGGGTGGTCAGTATTCCCCTCCCCCGTTCCCCCCTCCGTCCCCCAAGGGACGATCTGATTCGCGTAGGATTTGTTATGCTTCCGATTTGTTGGGTTGATAACTACATGTGATGTGATCAGATCGATTCACGCTTCACGCTTCATGTTTTTTTTTCGAGAAATTTTTTGATCTATTCATCTTCAAACGTGATAGTACAACGAATACCAGAAATAATAGAAATTGCAACCAGATCCGTAGACCACCTAGCAACGACTACAAGCACTTAAGCGAGCCGAAAGCACGCCGCCGTCATCGCCGGAGTCGGGCACAAATTGTTGTAGTAGACAGCCGGAAAGTCGTCATGCTAAGGCCTCGTAGGACCAGCGCACCAGAACAGCAACCGCCGCAGATGAAGAATAACATAGATTAGAAAGATCCAATCCGTAGGCATACAAACATAGACGAACAACAACGAGCTCCGAGCAAATCCATCAAAGATAGATTCGCCGGAGACACACCTCCACACGCCCACCAACGGTGCTAGACGAACCGCCGGAACGGGGGCTAGGCGGGGAGACCTTTATTCCATCTTCAGCGAGCCACCGCCGTCTCGTCTTCCTGAGCAGGACACAAACCCTAGCAAAACTGAAAGAAACAACTAAAAACGGAGCCCTCCCACCGGCCCTTGCCGAGATCCACCGCGCCCCTATGGCCCTAGGACCACCGGAGAGGAGGCGGACCTGCGGCGGCGCCAGCAAGAGGCAGAAACCCTAGCTTTTTTCGCTTCACGCTTCATGTTGCAAATCAATTTGTTTCAAAGTCAAAAATCAGCCGATTAGATTCGTTTCCTAGTTTGATCTAATCAGTTTCTGATTGGTTTGGGTACCCGCTTCTCTGATTTGATGCGTTGATGCATTAAGCCTGTTCCTGCTTGGATTGGCCGAAAACTAGGTAAATTAGGTAGCCTATGATATGAATGTCATGCAGTTTTCTGCGAAATTAGGCGTAGTAATCTGAAGGATCGTTCATCTTGGTTCGTCCAGGGTTTTTAAGTTCTATATCACTTATTGGGATTTGAACCTCAAGGGCTGACGTAATTGGTCTATGTCACCGCTGAAGCTGTGTGCAAATATGAATTGCCCTAGCCTATGCGATTGAATGACATTTAATTTTTGGACGCCGAGAACGGCACAACGTTCGGTCTAGGGAGGCTTGGTCTAGGACCTCCCTAGACCGAACGATTCGTTCGGGACGAAGCTGGGCATCGATGGAACAAAGTAGTTTGGGACGAAAGGAGCCCCAGCCTGAACGCGCAGCATCACTCCCGTACAGACCTCTGTTGTGACTAATAAAAAAAGAAAAAGAAAAAGAAAAGCCCAGTATGGCCCAGTTTGTATTGTGGCTAAGAAAACATACTTTAAGCTTGTGAAAGAAAGCCCAGACTTTGCCATTAAAAAAAATGCCAGACTTTGCCATTAAAAAGGGGGAATTGAGAACTAATGAATCCCAGTGATGCAAACAAAAAAATGCCGTTCGTCTTCAACAAAACAGATTTTGCCATGGACAAAAAGATCTTTCTTTATGCAATGGCGTAAAAAACAAGTCATGGCAACTTGCATTGTACATAAAAATCCCTTGAGAAAAGATGAAAGTGAAATTTGCCATGTTTCCATGTCGATATAGGTAATTTAAACATGGAAAATAAATGTAAATTGCCATGGCAAAAATAAAGAGTAAAAAATGCCATTGCAATAAAAGTTTAAAACTGCCAAGGCGATTTAAGTAAATTTGCCATGGCAATATTGGTAATTTTGCCATCGCAAATAAATCTGAAAGTTCCATTGCAAATAGAAAGAGTAAAAATTGTCATGGCAATAATAGCTAAATATTTGCCATGTAGATATAGCTAATTTAGCCATGGAGAAAATTGTATACTTGCCATGGCAAAAAAAAAAGTAAGAAAATGCCATTGCAATAAAAGAAAAAAATGGCCATGCGATTTAGCTAAAATTTGCGATAACAAAAAAGTTAAATTTATTGCCATGGTGTTTTACTATATAGATGAAAGGCACAAAAAATTGTGGATGAAAATTGCCATCATGTAGAACACAAAAAAAAGTGCCATGGTCCCATCAATAAAGAAAAAATTCCCATGAAAAAAAAGATGATGAGATTTGCCATGGCATTAGAAAGTAAAAAAAATGGACATGCTAGCAAAAAAGACATGGTAATTGAAACAAAAGAGATACGGTAAAGTTGTCATGGCAACAAAGAAGTAAACTAGGCCATGATACGGAAAAAGAAAATTGTCCATGGTATTTGAATCAAAATTTGCCATGGTCCATAAATTAAGAATTTTGCCATGGTACTTGAAATAAACTTGCCATGATCCATAAACTAATTTTGCCATGTTAGAGAAATTAAGAAAAATATACATTTGAAGAAAATGGTGGCAAACTATTTGAAGGATGGCAAGTCTGCCATGTTTTATATGATCGTTTGGCATGGCAATTTTAGAGATGTCTAAAAATATGGCAAATTTAGACATGGGACTTGAGTAAAACTTGCCATGTCAAATCTTTTAATAAAAACGGTCATATGTAAAAATAATAGTTTTTCAATGATAAGACAAATAAGAATTTTGCAATGGTACTTGAATTAAACTTGCCATGATCCATAAACTAATTTTCCATGGTCCATATAGTAAGTTTGCCATGTTAGAGAAATGGAAAATATATACATTTCAAGGAAAAATGATGGCAAACCATTTGAAGGGTGGCAAATATTGCCATGTTTTATAAACTTTCAGAATTTTTGTTAGTTTTTCATGGCAAAACACACCATAGAAAACAGATCTTTATTTGCCATGGCAAAAACACATCTTAACTTGCCATGGTAAAAAGTATATGTTAGTTGCCATTGTACATGGATTAAACTTGCCATGGCCAATAAATTAAGGTTGCCATGATCCATGAAAATATGTTTGCCATGTTAAAAGAGATTAAAAATAATATACATTTGAAGAAAATGGTGGTAAACTATTTGAAAGATGGCAAGTTTGCTGATTTAAAAACTTTCATAATTTGCTATGTTTAAGTGATGGTGTTGTCATGGGAATTTAAGAGATGTCTACAAACATGACAAATTTAGACATGATACTTGAGTTAAACTTGCCATGGTCCATCAATTAATTTTGCCATGGTACACATACTAAGTTCGCCCTGTTAGACAAATAAAAACTAACATTCTTCGGATGGACTTTGCAAAAGACACAACGGACCATGGCAAAAAAACTAATTTTTGTTGCCATGGCAAGTTTTCATGTTTTTGAACATCTTAAAATAAAGAATTTTTGACATGTTTGCCATGTTTTTGATCATCTTAAGTTTGCCATGGCAAGTTTGCCATATTTTTAAACATGTTAAAAAAAGAATTTTGACATGTTTGCCATGTGTTTGAACATCTTAAGTTTGCCATGGTAATTTTGCCATGTTTTTTAACATATTAAGTTGCCATGTTTTTGAACATCTTAAGTTGTCATGGCAAGTTTGCCATATATTTTTTAAAAAGTGCCATGGCAAATCACATGAATTTTGCCATATAGAGCATTGTACAGTGTAAAAAAATGCCATTGTTTATGGACAAGGGCAGAGATAAAATTTGCCACGAACTTCGCAAAATTTGCCAAGGCAAACAAACATTGCATTAGAACAAAACTTTGAACCCTAGGAACAGTGGAAACTCTAGCAAGTATCATAGCATTAGAACTAAACGTCTAGCAAACACATCAGCTGATTTTGAGTGACGGCCCAAGGAACGCATGACTGCGTGGCTCCCGGCTCGAGCTCATTAGAGCTAGGTGAAAGCCCCACCTATGTGTCTCAGGCTCGAGCTCGTCAGAGCCTAGATGCAGGCTCCTCCTCTCCGCCGCCGCCACCTCCCCGCACCATCACCTCCCCCTGCGCTCACGAAGGAAGTCCCACCAGGATCCACATATCCCTCGGGTGGCAACTTACATTACCATGCATACGGTTCCAACATCAATTTTATTTGTTATGTCAGAGAAATGATGGTAACTTAATGTGCTCTCCATTCTAAAATTTGTCCCTAATATGAAGTAGCCATGTCATCTGAATATAAATTGCCATGTGCTATATGAAGACGGAAAATTTCAGACAACAAAATGCACATAAAAAAAGGATCCAGAGCAGGGGGGAGGGGGTGATCATGGGCAAGCCTGTTGAGCAGGGAGGCGGCGATGAGGTAGAGGATGACGCGCCGGGAGCCGACCTGGACCTGGGCGACGCCGCGGAAGGTGGAAGCGAGGTTGGCACATCCAGAATGGATCAGCGCGGCATGGTTGTCGGTCGCCGGCTTCAGGTAGGGGATGGATGTGGCGGGCCTGCCGAGGAGGCGCGCAACCTTAGTCTCCGGGCCTTGCGGCAGGGCGCTGTCGCCTGGGCTGGCGCGACACTCGCCTCCTCTGGCCTGGCGGCGATGGCGACGGGAGGCGTGGGTGGCGATGAACATGACCTCGGGAGGCGCGCGTGGGGAGGCAGACTGGGTCGTAGTGGCCGCATCCAGCAGGAGGACCTTCATCGCCGGCACCCCCTTCCTCCGTGCCCGCGATAGCCGTCGCCGCATCAGGTCCTTCGCAACGCGACATCGCCGTCGGAGCAGCATCGGTAGCTGTTGCACCCACCCCCTTGCCGGTGCGAGCAGCTCCCTTGCGCGAAGATCAGCCCCTAATCCCGCCGCTGAAATTGCTCGGAGTAAAAGAGGAGTGGGGGAGGGGTGGGGATTAGATGAGTGGTGGGGAAGAGAGAGCGCTTGAAGACGTGGGTGGGGTTCGTTCAGGGCGTGTTTGGTTGCCTGGGTAGTTGTAGCCCGCATTGCATGTGGGACTGGTTAAGCTTATGCAAAGATAAGCTAAGATGTATGTTTGGTGGACTGTATGATATGGGTGCACGAGAGATGCTATATGCAACAGATGTTGTTTGGTATGCTGCATTTGAGAATAATCCTGTGAACTTTTCTCTTCCAATTTTAATCATTCCAGCTAAATACCATTTCATATACAAACAGAAGTAAACCAAGTCTGAACCGAACTGAAATCTGAACCAAAATTTGTGCGAGGGAAATCGGTAGAGAGCCGGCCTGTGCGATTGGATCTGACGCCTGGCTCGGAGATACGCCCGATTCCTGCGTTTCCACGAGCCTGGCTCAGAGGCCTCTTTTGCATCTGTTGGGCCGGGCCGAAAATGTCGCACAGGAAACCAAACACGCTCGATCTTGCATGCCGGGTGTGAGCCAGGTGCGAAGCAAGCAACCAAACAAGCCGTCAGTGTTCGGTCGATGGTCTGCTCAGCCCGAACGCTCGACAAAATCAACGTGGCAGCCAGAAAAGCTTCAAGATGCGTGTGACTTATCAAACGGGTAAAAACGCGTTCAGGCCGAAATCCCAGATTCCGGACGTTCGGCAGTTATCGTTTCCGTAATTTTTAGGAGACCACGGCATTATTAGACTACAAACAATTTACTTCCCATCAGACTAGTCCAGAACCGTTGGGAGATTGTTGGGCTGTTGGATTAGAATGACCCAGGACGTGGAAGCTTCCCCTGATTTGGGACTATAAGTCCACCACTAATTTAGTCACTTCCCTGTTAATTGTTTCAAAAAATCCGTCCTAATTAAATGGTCCAAAGATTCGGTTCACATTCCCAAATATCTGCTCTAGTAGGTTTGTTTTTTTAGAACCTGCGTTTGAAGCAAAGCATTGGAACACAGGCTTTTCAAAATTTGAGCGCTTGAAGCACAACACGCAAATACTGGAAGCATAGTTGATTACTGGAACGAAAAGTATATCAACCGTGTAGGAAGCGTGATGCACTCCTGTGGGAAGCATGATTGATGTGTAACAAGTAAAAGCTTTGTATAGTACCTTGTCATTCTTGTTGCTTCCTTCGTGTCATTCGATGATTCCTGATTGTGCTTTGGTTGATTCCATAGGTGCATCACAGGCATGATATTGTTTGAAAATGGAAGCATTACATATATACGAGCACTTGGGTGGTGGTGAACTTGGCATGAAGCGCATATTCTGATAGGTGGAAACATGGTTGACTAAAACAGGGCGCATATATCACTTGAATTGTGTACTTAAGCACTGGTGTTGTGGTTAGGCCTAGGAATTGAACCATTCATTTCGTTTCTATCGGCTAGAGAATTTGCTTCCACGTTAGTCGGAGATTGTTTTGATTTGAGGAAAATTTATGTCTATTCTTTTTTGTTTGCGGCGTGATTTTTTTCGAAAAGAAGGAATTCCCCGGCCTCTGCATGAGAACGATGCATACGGCCAACTTATTAAAAAGATAAATAGGTTCAACAAAGTCTTAGAGTCTCAAATCAAAAATAAAGGAGAGCTCACAAAGAGCCATAAGGGCCAAAAACAAACTGGCCATGAAAAGCCACAACCGGCTGGTATAAGAGAGACAGGTAAACTTGTTTGTGGCGCGATGAAGATGTGTTTTAGAGGACCAGTGAATTGTCGACACCACTGAGTCCATGGTCACCACTGTTCCTTTCCTTTCAATGCATGTTGGCCATGCTTCCTGCTGATGCTAGCCGTGCTTCCTTGCGATGATGGTCGCGCTTCGGTATGGATCCTTCCTTCTTCACATGGTGAGAGACATTAACAAGGAGTGGAATGGAGGGAGCGCTGCAACAACGATGCATCGTTTCTCGTTAGCTGAGTTACGTGTTGACAACAAAGTAGTTCGGTTGAGGATACGAGGCGTGCTTTTCATGTAGGCGCGTGAGCTCCCGTCGCTTGATGAAGCTTCTCGATTCATGTTGAGTGTCCATGCTAGGATCGCATCGCAGCCATCTACCGAGACGACGACGTCTCAGCGCGGTGAAGGAAGACATCTCCAGATAAGGTGGGTGGAGGCCGGAGGGCCGAATCCAGCAACTTGACTGGAGTACTGGCTTCAGTCCGCAACCGAGACGAACTCCGAAGCGGTGAATCGGAGACCGCAGAGCCGCCGGGGCAAAGTCCCCGCGGTGGCTGGCGGCGGGGGCCTTCTCCCCTCCTCGTGTTCGTGGCCTGCGGGAGCGGCCAGGCCGAGCGGAGGCGCCGGGGCGCGCGGATCCTGGCAGCGCGGCGGCAACGATCTTGACGGTGGCGGGCCCATGGCGCGGCTGCAGATGGGTCGACGCCGAGCTGTGTGGCGGCTGCGTGCGGGTCTCCTCGTGGCGGCGGCCTTCGCCGGCGGCGGGGCGGCACGTACGCGGCATTCGGGAGGGGTGGGGACGCGGCCACGGTGGCTTCCCGTGCGTACGCGGAGAAGAGGCTGCGGCGTGTGTCCTCGGGGAGGATGGCTATCCTCGCCTAGATCCGTCGGCGGCATGACGGCGGAGGTCGCAGTGGCTGGTCGGCGGTGGCGGAACTTGGCCGGTGGCAGCGGCGAGGTTCTGTCTGGATCCCGGGGCGGCGGCCCTGGAGGGTGGCGGCTGGTGAAGCTAGGGCTTCCCGCGGCGGCATGGCGTGGTGCAGTCCCTGTCCTAGGCGGATCTGTGATGGCGAGGTTCGGATCAGAGATGGTGACGAGCGCGCGGGATCCTTCTCTGCGGCACTCGCGGCTTGGCAAGGCGGGGTGGGATCCCTCCTCCTAGGCTCCAGTGGTGGCACACTCAGGCAGTGGCCGGTGCGCCAGGGATCCCACGGTGGCATTGTTGCTGCGGTTGGTCGCCCGGATCTAGGCGGCTGGATATGGGGCTTTGAAGGCGGTCGAGACGGTGCACAGGTTGTTGGGTGGATTTCTTGGGACGGATTCGGGTGAAAACCTGGTCTTCGGTTGATGGCCGGAGCCGGTGATGACGATGCCCTTATAATCATTTCCTTCATGAAGGCATCATCGAGGTGAAGCTCCCAATTCCACTCAATACCTCCGGGGGAAACCCTAAATCAGCTGATCGGATGTTGGCGGCATTCATGTGTCGTAACCCCATTTGGGGCGGCGTTCTTGGAGGTGCACTCGGCTTCGCGGGACCAGCGGACGGCTTCTTTGGTGGAGCGGTGCTTCATCCTACACATTGATGGCGACGGATCTTGACGGCATGGTGTAGTGCATGATGGACTCGCGCAGGAGGACGACGCTGTCTGGCGTCGTGGTGGCGTCGATGGCAGAGAGACCTGGCACGGTGGAGGCAACAGTACAGCTCTGAAGATGGACTCGTGGCAGGTGGATGCGGCGGCCTCATACCCGGCAGGCGTCCTGGTTGAGGAGTGCGCCGGACTGGTAGGTGCCCCATACCAGGCAGGCGTCTTGGTTGGGACCTCAGGTCTTAAATGTTTATGTTTGGCTGCGATGTCTGTTTGGTATTAGGCCCAGGCTATTAGCGCCCCTTCATCAATTGGATAGGTGTAGCGACAGTTGTTGCTTAGATGGTGGCTTTAACCTTGTTGTTGTATGACTTTGTAAGGTCTTGTAAGAATAGTAATAAAGTGGCCGCATGCATCGTCCAGATGCAGAGGCCGGGGGTCATCCTCCATTTCTAAAAAAAAGACACCCGAACAGCGATGGGTTGTGAGCTAGCTCGTCGAGCGCGTATGGTTAATGCTGGGGGCAGCCACCGGTACTGATCGGTGCAACGGTGTGGTGCGTCTGATGACCACAACTGACAAGGCCGATTGATGGAGAGATCGGAGGCGGAGGGGATTGGCAAGATCAGAGATGAAGGAGATTCGCGGGGAGTCGGCGATGGAGATAATGGAAATGATATGCAGATGGATATGGGGGAGGTGAGTTTATTTCGGGAAGAGTTAGTGGCGAGAAAGTATGGCTATTAAGCCTTGTACAATGGAAGGTGTTTAGGTAGGTGCTTAGAAAAATAAACCGAGTTTTTCTGAAGCACCGGTGCCTATTTTTACAGGAGAGACGTTTAGTTAAGCGTCTACCCTGTACAAATAAGCACCGATGCTTAAGAAAAGCCTGATTTATTTCTCTAAGCACCTCTCATTGTACAAGGCCTTATGGGCTGATGACGCACGCATTGGAAGCAGTTTGGCCATGAGACGAAAAAAGAATCAACGACACGTGATTGGTCTGACAAATTGCTCCTGCAGACGTCAGATAGGAAGTGTTTCCCTAATTTTTATTATGTACATAATATGAGGCATGGATGCCCACTGAATGTCATGCTTTATTTGTTGTTATGTTGCTAATTGCCATTGTTGATTTCTTTGTGTTGTGCAAATGTGTTTTGCAAACTTGTTGCTATGATTATGCTGGATACTTCTTATTCTTGTGTTACCGTCTTTGAATGGCATTTCGTCTATTGGTGTGATTATATCTGTAATTGTTCTACTTCTATAATTAAAGTTGGTTATTCAATTCCTGGCATGTTCCATAATAGGAGTTTTTTTGTTGGTTATTCCAGGATCAAGTCAGAAACTACTTAATCTATTGGTGTCCATGCGTACACCTTCAATCATAGATGTGATTTTTGTAGGTCTGGTGTGTTCATTTTGATAAGCAGCTTGTTCGTTGTGATATTAGGAGTAGAGATTGGATCCCATATTTAGGAAAAACCTATATTTAGGAATTGACACCATATCAGTATTATTGCTATCAACCAGGTCTACAGATTAGGCTCGTGAAATCCCGTCGGTCTGTGATGTTTTCTGCTTGGATTGGTCAGAAACTTGGTAAATTAGGTTACCTAGGATTGCATGTAAACTAATTTCCTCTCGAAATTAGTTGTACAATCTAAAGTATCCTTCATTTAATTCTATCTATTCTTAAATATATTTCACTCTCAAGTTAGTTTACATTGTGTGGAAACCAAGGATATCAGCTGAATTTGTTTGAATTCGATATCTTTTCCACAACATGGCAGTCCTATGTCATGATCTGATGGGCTGACATATCAGGAAATTTGATGGGTAGTCCTATGTCCACAACATGGCACATTCATCTTGTTGTTTTATGCAAGTATGTAAAATGAGCAAGCCATTGTTAAAATTGTGAACATGTTTGACATAAGCACCATGAATTGCCGAACTATTGGCATGTAGTTATTTATGTCTTGTAATCGTAACTTTTGTATGTCTTCCGTTTCTCCACAGTTCAACCCATGCTTTGAAAGAAAACAAGTCCTAAAGAATCTGATCGTTTTCTCATTTCAAAAGACCACTGCTAAGCCGGAGCTTAAAACAAAGCACGACTTTGTTTTTTGTTGTTCTCTCATAAACTGTCAAAAGAAAACATTTTTCACTAGACCAACTTGGAGAGAATTTGCCAAAGTATACCAATTGTAAGTTGGTATGAAGTTGTACTTCGATATTAGCACACATGGTTGATACTTTCTTTTTGTGATCCGGAATGGAACAGAAAGTATCTACACCTATTTCCCTAGAGGTGGCCCTAAGTTATCGAACCCATCAGAGGAAGGTCCCCTTGAAGCTAGGGTCTCTAGCAAGTTTTCTGTGATAGAAACAATTCCAGTTTTTACCGGATCAAAATCAACAACTTTGAGTTGAACAATTATAATAAAATAGGTACGGATGATTACAACCATGTATTTGTGGTGGGACCAAATGTTTGAACGAGTATTTAAAAAATGTAGAAAACGTATTTGGAAAAATGTTTAATAAGTATTAAAATGTTGAACAATTATTTAAAAAAATATTGAATAAGCGTTCGGGCAATGTTGAACGTGTATACAAAAATTGTTGGTCACTTATTAGAGATTTTTTTGACACATACGAAAATGTTGAGTGGAACGTAAACAAACATAAGAAAAAAAAACAAAGAATGGAGAAGAAAAACAAAACCAACAAAGAAGAATGGAGAAGAAACAAAAATGCAAGAAAAACGAAGAAACAAAATGCAAAAAAGAATGAAAAAAAGAAAGAAAAAAAGGAAACAAATGAAAACAGAAAAAAAACGTATCAAATAACCTCAAGTAGGACGTACCCTATGACTTACCACGAGAGGTTTCCTAGGGCGGAGTGGCCAGCAGCACCTGATCGCAGCCCCATTTCCTCTCCTATATTTTTAATCCGTATGCGCGCGCCAGTGGGCCGGCCCAAACCAAAGCAGGTGGAGGAAAAACTTCAGCGAGAGTTCCCATGTCGCCTCGCCGAAAGCGACAAATAGTCGTCGCGCCAAATAGGAGCCACCAATACTGGAGCACCCTATTCCTCGCTTTAAGCGAGCATAGGGGAAGCCTCGCGTTGGGGGCAACCCCCAGATCGGCCGGCCCAGCAGCATGGGAGGCTACGACCTGGTTTTTCTTTCTTTATTTATTTCCGTTCTCTTTTTTGCTTTATTTTGTACTATTCTTTGTACTTTGAAATATTCTACATATATTTACAGAAAACACTCTTCAAAAACACATTTGAAAAATCTTGAACAAGTATTTTAAAAATATAGTATAAGTATTACAAAATGTTAAAAAGTATTTGAAAAATGTTGAACAACTATTTGAAAAATATTGAACAAATATTTGAAAAGGTTGAATAAGTATTCCAAATGTTGAACAAGTATTTGACACATGTTGAATAAGTATTAAAAATTGTTGAACAAGTATTTGACAAATGTTGAATAAGTATTAATAATTGTTGAACGGGTATTCGAAAATGTTGAACAACTATTTGAAAAATGCTGAAAGTATTAAAAAATGTTGAACGAGTATTTGAAAAATGTTGAACATGTAGTTGAAAATGTATTGAGTAGGTATTAAAATGTTGAACATGTATTTCAAAAAAATTGAATAAGCGTTCGGACAATGTTGAACGTGTATACACAAATTTTTGATCATTATTAAAGAAATATTTTTGACGCATACGAAAATATTGAATGGAAGGAATCAAACATAAGAAAAAAATGGAGAAGAAAAACAAAACCAAACAAAAAATGGAGAAGAAAAAATGCAACCAAAACGAAGAAAGAAAATGCAAGAAAGAGTTTTAAAAAATGGAGAAGATTTTTTTTAAAAGAAGCAAATGATAACAGAAAAAAAATCCAGATCGAATAACCTCAAGTAGGACGCACCCTATGATTTACCACAAGAGGTTCCTAGGCGGAGTGGCAAGCAGCACCTGATCGCAGCCCCATTTCCTCTCCTATATTTTTAATCCGTATGCGCGCAACTGGGTCGGCCAAAACGAAGCAGCGAGAGTTCCCCTGTTGCCTCTCTTAAAGCGACTAATAGTCGTCACGGCAAATAGGAGCCACCAGTAATGGGACACCCCTATTTCTCGCTTTAAGCCAGCAGAGGGGAAGCCTCGCGTCGGGGCACGCCCAGATCGGCCGGCCCAGCAGCGCCAGATGCTACGGCCTATTTTCTTTTCCTTTTTTCTGTTCTTTTTTTTGCTAAATTTTTGTACTATTCTTTATGTTTTAATATATTCTACATATATATACAGAAAACATTCTTCAAAAACACATTTGAAAAATGTTGTACAAGTATTTGAAAAATGTTGAATAAGTATTGCAAAATGTTGAATTGAAAAATGTTGAACAATTATTTGAAAAATGTTGAGTAAGTATTCCAAATGTTGAGCAAGTATTTGACAAATTTTGAATAAGTATTAAAGATTGTTGAACATGTATCTGACAAATGTTGAATAAGTATTAAAAATTATTGAACAAGTATTTAAAAAACGTTGAATAAGTATTAAAATGTTTAACAAGTATTTGAAAAATATTGAATCAGTATTAAAAAGATGTTGAACCAGTATTTGGAAAAATGTTGAACAAGTATTTAAAAGATGTTGAATAAGCGTTCGGACAATGTCGAACGTGTATACAAAAATTGTTGATCATTATTAAAAAAAGATGTTTTACACGTACGAAAATGTTGAGTGGAACAAAAACAAACATAAGGAAGAAAAACTAACAATGGAGAAGAAAAAGAAAACCAAACAAAAAGTGGAGAAGAAAAAAATGCAAGAAAAACGAAGAAACAAAATCCAAGAAAGAATGAAAAAAAATGGAGAAGATTTTTTTTAGAAACAAATGAAGACAGAAAAGGAAAAAAACGGATCGAATAACCTCAAGTAGGACGCGCCTATGACTTACCACGAGAGGGTTCCTAGGCGGAGTGGCTCGCCGCACCTGATTGCAGCCCCATTTCCTCTCCTATATTTTAAATCCGTACGCGCGCGCCAGTGGGCCGGCCCAAAACGAAGCAGGTGGAGGAAACACTTGAGCGTGAGTTCCCCTGTCGTCTCGCTTAAAGCAACAAATATTCGTCGTGCCAAATAGGAGCCACCAATAACGGGGCACCCCTATTTTCTCCCTTTAAGTGAGCATTGGGGAAGCCTCGCGTCGGGGCACCCCCAGATCGGCCGGCCCAGCAGCGTGGGAGGCTACGACCCGTTTTTTTCTTCATGTTCTCTATTTTGCTTTATTTTTGTACTATTCATTATACTTTAAAATATTCTACATACATATACAAAAAACACATTTTAAAAATGTTGAACATCTATTGGAAAAATGTTAAATAAGTATTACAAAATGTTGAACAAGTATTTGAAAATATTCAACAAGTATTGAAAATATTGAATAAGAATTCCAAATGTTGAACAAGTATTTGACAAAATGTTGAATAAGTATTAAAAACTGTTGAACTAGTATTTGAAAAATGTTGAATAAGTATTAAAAATTGTTGGACTAGTATTTGACAAATGTTGACAAATCATTGAACAAGCGTCCGCACAATGTTGAACATGTACACAAAAAAATGTTGGTCAATTAATATATTTTTTCTAAATATAAGAATTTTTAGAGTGAAAACAAAAACAAACATAAGAAAAAAGTAAACAAAAACAAAAAATGGAGAAGAAAAAAGAAAACAAAAGGAAGTAAACTTTTTTCAAATTCATGAACTTTTTTATAAGTTTGATGAACTGTTTCCTAAAATCAGTGAACTTTTTAGAATCCGTGAGAATTTTATTTTGGAATTCTTTTTCTGAAATTTCAAAAAAAAAATCTCAAAAGTCAATCACCAACGGTTGACCTATCTACCACTACCAGTCAACCACGACGGTCGAGCAGGAAAGCCAGGGAAGCGCGCATTGTACGCGAGCTCGTCGGCTTGTTGTTGGGCCGGCCCACGTAGACAAGCGCACGGGTGCTGGTTTCCTCTACGGGCGCATAAGGCGCCAGCGAGGAGCACTCTTACATACGTGCCGGCATGGACGGTTTATAAACGGGCTGCCGTGGACTATGCCATGCCTGGCATGCTTTTAAAAAAACATGTGTAATGGGAGCCGGGCTGTGCTGGACCGTGACCTCCCACTTGGCAGCAGGTTTGGATACAAGACTGATGTGCGAGACAGAGAGAGACGAGGACACGACTCGATCTTGTTGTCTACCATATATTACTAGTGCTATATACCTGGGCTTCCGTTTCTCTTCTCCTTGGTTAGGGTCAAGCGAAGGAAGCACACCAAATCCGCCGTAGTCGGCGCCCTCGGCTGCTGGGTACTTTTTTTTTTCTGTTCCCGATTTATGCCTCGTATTCATTTGCCCGATTCCAATCCTAAACGTAGTACTACTAGTTCCAGACCTGTCGATCTGTGATCCGGACGATCTTCTGCCGAGAGCGGCGGGGAATAGGATAGAAACCGGATCGGATTTACGATTTGGAGTCCTACAAGGACTCGAACAAACTTCCGTGGGATTCGAATCGAATCGCTCGCGGCCGCCCGTGTATAAAGATGCATCGGAAGGTGCAGATTCCAATTGCAAGTTCAAGTTCTTTCGAGGAGATGGAGGGGGTGCCTATGCAGGATCAGAAAAACAAGGTGGGTGACGAGCCGTCTGTCGAGTCGGCAGGCCTGCGGATTCAGCGAAGAAGAAGAAGAAGATGATTTTGCGTGTGGTGCCAGCGAGCGAGATGAAATATGTCATGAGTTAGCATGGTTAATAGTATAGCCAGCTGCTGGCTATAAGTCAGTGCCATGTCATTTACAACCCATCTTATAGCCAACATGTACAATAGTAGATCAAAAGAGTGTACTACTTTTTTATTATGTGGCCCACGTTTCATTCTCACAAAGTGCCTAGGAGCACGTGCTAGAGCTGGCTCTTCACGAAGAGCCCGCTTACCTTCTCTCTCCTCTTCTCTTTCCTCCAACTAAGCAGAAATATACTATTTTATTCTTTATAGTCCGCTCACTCATCTCTATTATACTTGCTCTTATAAGCCGAAGCCCTACATGGTAGAGTTGCCAGCAGATATGATCAGAATGTTCCCGGAGCTGGCGGCAAGCCCAGGTCGCGGAGAGCAATGAACGTGAGATGCTAGAGCTGCAGAAAGACTACGCGCAATAGCTGGAGGCCTAGGGCATAGTCACCTACGAGGTGGAGGTCGACGAGGACTACGACGAAGAGAAAGACTATGCTCCTTTGAATCCACCAGGGCGTAGGAGACACCGCCCTGGCGTCATGAAGAATCACCAAGGAGAGACGAGGAAGCTGAATTAAGTTATAATTAGATTAAAAAAACAACTCTACCTAGGTATACTGTCATTCTTGTTTCAGGTCATCACTACATGTTCCTTTGTTTGTGAACCGTGTATCAGTAATCAGTTATGTCTTTCGTATGATTATCTGGTCTCCATGAAGGTTTTATTTTGCCTACTTTTGACTGGGCTACGACCCATGCCAACTGTGCTATGCAAATTCCAAGAAATGTATATTTTCTGTGGTTTTGCTCATTTACTATATTCTTTGACTGTTAAGAGTCATAATTAAGCGCAATAATACGGGAATTACAACATCATTTTGTGATCACTGCGACCCTAGGATCCCTGTGCGCTATCGGCTATGCAAATAAAATACAAGAAGATTGATTTTGTTTCTTCTGTTTTACTTCATTCTGTCATTTATATACTGCTATTAGATTGGATGGAGACTTGGAGTTGTTAAGCACGATAACAACGACAAGAGTGCAACATCAATGTGATCATCAATTTATAGATGAATCATCTATGGACTGAGTGTATTCCTGGAATCCTGGTCATACGTTTCGTGTATTGATTTAGAACTCTCCTTGGGCCCTCCGGTTTCTGTTATTATAAGCTAGCAGATTCTTATACAAGGCTTAAAAACGAGAAGAGAGGAGACTGACTAATGACCAATGAGGAACAGAGAGACAAGTCCAAAAGAATTCAGGGAAGCCATCGCTTAGTGTTGATTTAACTAGCAAGTACTAGTTAAATAAAGAGACACCATAGACTGCTGACTTTGTAGACGCTTTTTTTTTCTAAAAAAAAGCTTTCTGATAGCAAGCTATATTTCTGCATGACCTCACTCCTCAGTCCTCACAGTATGGCAATGACATGCAAACAATAGGCGATTCACCACACCATAGAGCTCAAAAAAGGAACCAGTACATTAATAAAGAATATTTGTGGTACGCCATAGCCATTTAACTATACATCAAAGAAGCTGTACAACTATACCGTTGCATATTTTGGCAACAACATGGCAGCTCTGTAATAACGTTACAATGAAATTTTATTATTATCAGTTATCAGAGAATAAGACCCATAACCTTCTGAAATCTGAAGCACACTGTCTTCTCTTCAATTTCTTGATCCTCTATTTAGCAGAGAGGCAGTGGCTCACCGTTCCACTCCTTGAGGCACTCGAGCAGCATGTCGATATGTTTGCTCTGATTCATGGCGATGAACACCTTGCCCACCTCTTCACCAGGAGACCGTGTCTTCTCCCCAGTCAAGTACACAGTCCCAAGCTCTTCGCGCACGAACCCGTATAGCGGGTATGACCGGCATTCGGTGATACGGTTCTGCACGGTGCCGTTTTCCACGGCACTCCGGGCAGCCTCAACCTCCCTCGGCAGCATTGCTCAAAGCTCCTGCTCGAATGTGGCAAGCTTGGCAAATACCGACGTCTCAGTGTCGCGCTCGGCGTCGCCATTGGCCAGGGCATGCTCCACGAGAACTGCACGCATCTTTTGCATCAGCGGGGATTTGGCACTGCAAAGGTCGTCTGCGTACGTGAGAACTGCCTCACGATCGATGGTGAGCAGCAGGTCCTTCTCGCAAAAGCGCGCATTATGGAGATGGCCGTTGTTGTTGGTGCTCAATGTCTTCCTAGCCACCGTCTTTACACAACTCTTCACGGCGTTCTTGACATTCGGTGATACGGTTCTTAAAGTGAAGGTACACGCTTTGCATGCTCTCGAAAAAAGACATTCTCCTCGAGGTGGCGGATATCTATGGCCTCGCACAAGGCGACCAAGAATGTTGACGACATGATCTTCAATATGTCAATGGCCTCGGTAGTCTTCCTGGAGGAGATGAGACCGAGAGAGTTGACATCTTGGTTGTGTTGCTCCACCCTCTGGACATGGTTGGTCACCGGATTGCCTAGGAACCGGAGCTCAGAGCAGTATGAGGCCATGGCTATCTCAACACCCTTGAGGCCATAGTCCAATCTCGGGTTGCGGCCACCAGAGAGGTTTGAAGGCGAACCGTTGTTGTAGAAGTCGTTCACCAGCTCCGAGAACTGCGCAAACATGAGCTTGCCAACCGCGGAAATGGCGAGCCTTGTGTTGTCCATGGACACGCCGATGGGCGTGCCCTGGAAGTTTCTGCCATGGATGGCCTTGCCACGGGAGACGTTGATGAGTGGATTGTAGTTGACAGAGTTGATCTCCCGCTCAATCGACTTGATTGCAGCACGTATGACCTCAATCTAGGGGCCAAGCCACTGCGGCAAAGTGCGGAGCACGTACCTATCTTGCTTTGGCTTCATCAACGTGTCAAGCTCGTCGAGCTTCTTCGCGAGTGCCATGTAGGACTTGCCTACAAGGATGTGCTCCATGATGGCGGCGGCCTCAATATGCCCGGGGTGGTGCTTGATCTTGTGGATCAAGTGGTCGGTGTACTCCGGCTTGCCGTTCATAACCTCGCAGAAAACGGCTGACCGAACCTTAGCAAGGATGTCGAGGATGTTAGCCTCGAAAAGAACCATGGATGCGATCCCCGAGCTAACAGCCGTGCCGTTCACCAAGGAGAGTCCTTCCTTGGGCTGCAGCTCAAAGAAGCCATGCTCGATGCTGGCATTAACCTTGCTGCCGTCTGGAGCTGTGGCCACGGAGTTGTCCCAACTGGTCACCATGCCCGCGATATAGGAATGCGGGACGAGGTCACCAGACATGGTGATTGTGCCCCGGCCCCGGAGCTGCAGACATGGCGTGACGATTGCGCTGAGAAGTTTAGCGATCGTCTCGAGTATCTCAAAGCGGATGCCAGAGTACCCCTAGAGCAGAGTTTTGATGCAGACGAGTATCGCCGCTCTCGTTCCTGCAGCTGGCATAACGTGGTCATGGCCCCACGGTGACGAAGGCTCCGGCGTTAAGAAATCTGATGAAGAGACAAGAAATAGGCAAACACATAAGGCTTCCATATATAACCTAGAGACATCACCAATTCCCAAGTTGTTCAATATAATGAATTCATACCTGATGAGCTCACGCTGGAGAGCGATACCCTCCTTGGTCATCCGGTGAGAGGTGGCGCCGAAGCCCGTGGTGACACCGCTGTCGGTGCCGTTTGCCAGTTCATGACCCAATCACTGCTCTCTTTTGACGCGGCCGCGAGCGGACTCGTCGAGCTCCACCCTGGTGTCGCTGCCGGCGGCCACCGCAGCGACCATGGCGATGGTCAGGCTGGCGCCCTCCATGGTCACCACTGGCCTACGGTACTCCTCGACCATGCACTTCACGGCTTCCAGATGTCTCCCGGACAGCTCCTCTACCGCCTTCCCCCAGTTCAAGGGGTCGGCCCACACCGGCTGCGCGACACACAAGCCATCGCCGTTGGCGGTGATGTGCACTCTATTGTCACACTCCATCGTGATGTGCAAAGAAGTTGGAAAACAAGTAAGCTAGAAACTTGGCAGGTGTATGTGTATTGATCTGGATGAATTCTTCTAGGTGGATTGATCAGGGAGGCTAGCTCTTCTTGGGGAGGAATGGTGAGAGAGGAGGTGTGGGGTGTGGGTTCGCGTGGCTTTGACCGCTTGATCGTTGCAGGTACACAAGATGGTTGGTGCGGGAAGAAGAGAGGCCGAGTCATCTACTAATGTAAACATGTGTCGTATTGTCGGTAACAATGTGGTGGTTGCTTCCATAATGCATAAACTACTACTACTACTATAGGAAATCTAAAAAAAAACAGCAACGATCTTTGCATTGACAAAGTATATATGTGGGCTTGTGACCCCATATAGCGAGTGGGGCTCTGCATGCTTTGGACAACAGGAGTTGTTATCTGCTAATGATTCATGGACAATGCTTTCACTTTCACTAGTACTAGTGGTTGGAGCCCGTCATTGCGGGCCTCTTGAGGGGAAGCTGTACGTGTATTTTCTTTCTCTCAGAAAAAAAATCTCAATTTTATCTTAAAATTAAAAAGAAAACTTTTTCACAACACGTGAACATCACATCCATCTAAAAAAGACTAAAAACCATTCTTAAAATAAAAACAAAACAAACGTCTCACTTTTATCTTTCAAAAATAATCTTAAAAAAACTTTTCTCAAAATAAAAAAGGTCTCAATTTATCTTCCAAAAAAATTTAAAATTTTCTTAATTTCATCTTGAAAAAAAAATAAAATTTTCCTATCACGGCCAACCAACATGCGCCATATGGCCATGCTGGTTGGCCGCCATTCTTCCATAGCTTAATGGGTTTGATTTTGTGTGGTGCGACCAACCCCACATATTCTATTTGAACATCCGGTTTGTACGTGGTCTGGTCATAGCGGGCTGCATGCATGCCACCGCTTGAAAGATACACTCACACTTTGATAGTGCGCACTTGACTTGGCAGGCATGACTGTCCTCAGTGGAGGCAATTTCTTGGTCAGTCATCCGCCTGCACATCGTGAATGCGACCACAAGCATGCGACAGAAAATTTGGTTGCTCCGAAGGCGGGTGGGCGGGCAGCGCGAGGAGGCATCTTCGGTGAGCTCCCTTGGCTGCTGCTGTAGGTTGATTTGGTATCCCTGGTTGGTGGGCGTGCGATTGCTGGTGGCCTCTCGGGTCCTTTCACACCGCTGGCAAATTCCACCATTTCTCCTGCTCGAATCTCGCTCAATCCATAAACACGTGCAATCCCATCTCCAACTGAGACCACTCGACATGTGTGTTGGTTGCCATGATAGGGCGACACAGGGGTGTGTTCGGCGGTAGAGGGATGGATGGCCTTGATGCGGTCGCGTCACCTGTCGCCGGTACAGGTGTGTGCCGGTCTGGATGCGTCCGCTCCTCCTTCTCCTTCTTTCCTGGACAACGGGCGAGTTGGCGCAGGTCTACCGATGTTAGGGTGAAGCGTCTGCTGGTGCCTCCGTCGATCAGGGGCTGCCGGCTGGGCCAAAGCCGGGGCCTTTGTGTGGTCTCAGGGTTGTCTGGATGCAGGGCGGCGGCGGGAGGCACGGTGTTCCTGGGCAGAGCGCGTGTCTCGGGTGCGTACGGGCAGCCATGACCATACGGGTGGCATTGTTGGTGGTGGACGACGGACGACGTGGTGGTTTGGTGGAGATGGATGAGCGTCGGGGTGCATTACCTGCGTGGTTCTTTGGCCGACCCACGATGGCGGCGTCCACGGGCGTCTTTCCCTTCCTGAAGGCTCCATGGCCGCTGCTCCCGTCTCCTCCAGTTTACTCCGGATGAAAATTTTGATCTTCTGGATCGGAATGTGGCGACACTCCGATGCCGTGCCCTTTTCGGAGTCACCGTCTTGGAGTCTTTGATACGTTGTGAATTGGCCTCACTTCTTCACAGTGCCTAGCTCATAGTGAAGGTCGCCGGCGTCTCCAAGCGGTTTTATTGTTATCTTTAGTGTGTTTTGGTGGCGTTTGGGTGATGTGGCCTTGTGCGGCACCCTTTATCTTGTTTTGGGTGCGTGTTGTGTCTGTCGGTGTTGTGTGTTAGACGGTTGGTTGTATGTATGATTGTTGCTTTACATATAAAACGGGCGAATGTCTTTTCGGTAGATCATGGACAATACTTTCACTCTCACTAATAGTACTATTTCTTTTGCTATCTAAACTTAAGCTTGCACATGACGAGGGACATTCCGGTTTCTTGGTCCGTCCTCCGCCTGCACATCGTGAACGCGACCAGCATGCGACAGAAAATTTCAGGCCAACACTAAGTTTAAATAACCAAACCATTTTTTGCTACGTTTCTGACAGAAAATTTGGACGCAAACATTTGACTTGGAGGATATCATGTTTTTGCATATTTGCAATATACATGATCACAAGATACTAGCATAATTTTCTACTTCCTCCGTTTCTAAATATAAGACCTTTTAAAGATTCAATACGGGCTACATACGAATGAATATAGACAAATTTAAGAGTGCAGATGCATTCATTTTGCCTCGTATGTAGTTCATATAGGAATCTAAAAAAAATTCTTATATTTAGAAACGGAGGGAGTAGGAAGCAAATAATCTGACTTAGATGGTGCTCCTTCACAAATGTGCAAAAGAGAGGGATTTTCTTAGAAAAATTAAAGAAATATAAAATACTCAAGGGATGGCTTGGGCTTGATATATATCGTAGAGTATAGTTTGGAAAAGATTTTACTAGTTAAGCTCATGCTCATTTGGAAATTGGAAAATTGGTTAACTATCTCTTGAATTAATTTAGAGAGAGAAATCCAACAACAACAAACAAAAACAACAACAAAGCCTTTAGTCCCAAACAAGTTGGGGTAGGCTAGAGATGAAACCCATAAGATCTCGCGACCAACTCATGGCTCTGGCACATGGATACCAAGCTTCCACACACCCCTGTCCATAGCTAGATCTTTGGTGGAGTCAGCGACAAGTGCAAGCGGCGACCGGCGGAGCTCGGGGGCGAGTGCGGCGACTGGCGACGAGGGCATCCGACGAGGGCGGACTGGCGACGAGGACGGCCGGCGAGGTGCGGTAATCAGAGAGTGTGTGACCCGTCAAGGTGAAGGGAGCGATGAGAGGCAGAGGGATTTTTGTTCGTACGCGCTGGTGAGGAAGACAACTCCATTGATCGTACGACTGCAAATGACTTAAAACAGACTGCTGAAAGTGGACCGACCGAACTATTAGGCTAACGTGCCGGCGCCTATAAGTGAGTGAATTGCGGAAAACATCGACATCGAAGGCTAGGGTTGCAGGAACCACAATTCTACAGTTTTATGCCCAAACCCACTAATTCCGAGGCTATTTTTTTTTTGCAAAAAACACTAGTTGACAGCTTTGGTCGTTTTCATGATGATTATGACAGGTGGGTCCCGCAAATGATGACATGGCGCAACGGTTCGCAGGCGACACCGCTAGACAGAGGATTTTACACCAACACCCTTCTTCAAAATTTAAAAAGCAATCAAGCCCCTGCCCTCCTCATCTCTCCTCTCCGGAGGCTGACGTGCCATGGGACCGGCGTGCCGGCTTCCCCACCGGAGCGCAGCCGCGGGCGCCGGAAGGCCGGCTGCAGCAGCACCTGCCGCGGGTATAGGAGGGCTAAGATGCCGCAGAAGCCGGACACGGGCGCGCGGGCGGGAGTAGCGGCAGCGCCGGCCGGGCGCGAGCATCAGCCGCGCCGGCGCGTCTTGTCGGTCTCGCAGTGCAGGCACGCCTCCCCTCCGCAGCCGCGGCCTCCGACGGTCATGGCGGGCGCGACCGACGCGTCCTTTTTCTTGGACGGCGAGAGCACGAGAAGATGGGAGGACCAGTTGCACGGCACGGCGCATGGCTGCTTGCTGCGCGCCTTCGAGCTCAGCAAGCTGCCGCCGCCACCACAAGACTGCACCGCTGCGGCGGGGGGGGGGGGGGGGGGGGGGGGGGGGGGGCGTCATTGTCTGGGAGATGTCGAGGGGATGACGGAGATGAGCTGCAGCTTGCGGAGGTCCTGGAGGAGTAGACGGAGGGGAGAGGGGCCGGAGGGGCCGCTGGGCTCGCCGACGAAGCGGCGGAGTCCATGGCGCTCATCCTTGTGCTTTGGGCGGCTGTGACCCGGGGCGGATCCGTACGACCTGGAGGAATAGAGGGAGGGAAGAGTTGTCAGAGGGGCCGCTTGGCTTGCTGGTGAGTGGATGGGGGAGGCACGGCTCCGGCGTGGGGCACGGCTCCGGCGTGGAGCACGGCGGCGGCGGTCCAAGGAGGCAGGGGCGGCTCCGGGAGGGCATGGGACGCCGGCGGCGGAGGGAAGGGCCGTCCTTGCGGCAAAAAATTATTTTAATTTTTCTGACAATGGGTGTTTTTATTTCTAAAAAAAGGAGGGAGTTTTTGTAAAAATATACTTGTAACGACGTCTAGCGTGAACAGTTGCACCACATCATCATTTGCGGGGCCCACCTGCCATAATCGTCATCAAAACAAGCAAAGCCGTTAACTAGTGTTTTTTGCAAAAAAAAATAGCCTCGGATTTAGTTGGTTTGGGCATAAAATTGTAGAATTGTGGTTTTCGCAACGCCATTTTTCAATGTTGATGTTTTCTGCAATTCACTCCCTATCAGTTGCCCACGAAGAAACAAGTAAATGCTTATGTCCCTGATTTCTGCTTCGTATTCGTGTACCCGATTCCAATCCTAATAAGATTACTAGTTCCAGATCTGTGGAGCTGTGATCCGGATGATCTTCTGCCGACTGCGGCGGCGAATCCGCAGTGCAGATCTTCTGCCGATTACTAGTTTCTCACCCGAACAATTTATCGCAGTGCAGATCCCAATGGCAAGTTCATCTTCAAGTTCCGTCGAGGAGAAGGAGGTGGCGGATTTGCAGGATCAGAAAATCAAGATGAGTAGTGACAAGCCGTCGGTCGAGTCGGCAGGCAGCCCTGCAGATCCAGCACCAAAGAAGAAAAAGAAGATCCTGCGTGTGGTGCCTGAGAGCGACGTGAAATATGTCATGAGTTACAAGGCGTTGCCCCAAAGGACGGAGTGGCCAGATAGCGTTATCAAAAAGTGCCCAGAGCTGGCCGCATGCTATTATGCCACCAGGGCCAATACGGATGAGGTCGTGGAGGACAGGCAACGGAGGATGCTCGAGACACAGAAAGACTACAGGCAACAGCTGAAAACCAAGGGCATAGTCACCTACGAGGTGGAGGTTGATGAGGACTACGACCAAGACGAAGACTACGCTCCACTGCATCCACCGGGTCGGAGGAGGCACCGACCTGGCGTCATGAAAAATCGCCGAGGAGAGACTAGGAGGCTGAATTAAATCAAAATTCAAGCAACTCTATCCAGCTATATATATCATCATGCTTCCAGCTCTTTCGTTTTTTTTTAATTACTTTGTTTGTGAACCTGGTTCAGTTATGTCTTCCGCATGATCATCTAGGCGCCATGAAGGATTTGGTTTTGTCCTGTTTTCTTCCTGGATTATGTGTCCCATGCCAGTTGTGCTATATACAAATAAGGAATATTTGTTCCTTGAGGTTTTGTCCATTTACTGTATTCTTTGATTGTTAGAGCCTGACAACACCGGGGTTGCAAATTCAATATGTGACACCCTGGAAGCCACAGGATAATTGTGTGCTATGCAAATCATATAACAAGGTTGGCCTCGTTTCTTGTGTTTTTGTTCATTTATTTTCTATATACCGCCCCTTTATGTCTCCTTTGCATCCACCCTGGCGTCATGAAAAATCACCAAAGAGAGACGAGGAAGTTTAATTAAATTAGATCCAAACAAATCTAACTAGTTCTTTTTTATTTCAGAAATCTATCCAGCTACATTGACATAAAGTCGTGGTTCTTTCAGCTCATCAGTCATGTCTTTCCTATGAACTTCTAAGGCGCCAGGAAGGTTTTTATTCACATCTTATTTTGCCTGTTTCGACTGGACTTATGTCCCCTGCTAATTGTGCTATGAAAATACCAAGAAGAATTATATGTTCCTTGTGGATTATAGTTTTGTTCACCGTATTCTTTGATTGTCAAGTATCATAAGTAAGCACAGTAACACTAGAATTAGGCCAACTCCACCGCGCGACCCTATCCTATCCGCCCCCGTCCGTTTGGGGTAAAAGGGACAAACGAGACGGCCCAACGCGCGGGCGCAAACGGACTTTTGTCCGCTTTGTGTCCGCTTTCGACCCATCCCCGGCCCAAGTTTGCGCCGGTTTTGGGGTGAAACGGACAGCGCGCGGACAGGCGGGACGCGAGCGCTTGTCCTCCCCTGGCCCGCCCGTCGGTGGGAGAAATCAACCCCCCCCCCCACGCCCATTTGGCGCCATTTCCCCCAAACCCTCCCACGTCCCTCCCGCCGCCCCCTCTCTCCCCCGTCCATGGCCGACGCCCTGCCGAGTTCCGGCGGCCTGGCCGTCGACCCGCCCGCAAAGGTGAAGAAGAAGGCGCCAAGGAAGCCGCGGTCGGAGTGCATGCCGGAGGAGATCGCCAAGTTGGACGCGGAATCGGCGAAGAGGAGGGAACGGAGAGCGGTCGTCAAGGTCAATGCCGCCGCGGCCAAGTTCGCCGCCCAGCGCGATGAGCTAGAGGCCGCGCAGCGCAAGGCCGTTGCCGACGAGAAGGAGGACCTCGTCAACAAAGCGCACTCCATCCTCATGCTTGGCATGGGCCATCCGGCCGGGTTCCCTGCAGCGGCCGTCGGCCCGGCGAGCACAGGCTCGTCAGTCGCCCGGCCTACGCACTGCCAGTCGCCGACGTCGCGCACCGCGCCCATGTCGCCCGGCTTTCCTCCGCCAAGGTACGACGGCGGCCAGACCCATTTCTCGGGGTCGCCGGACGTGGGCTTGTTCGCGCCGTCCACACCGCGCCCCGCGGCCGTCATTGACCTCAACGTCACGCCTGGGTCCAGCAGCGGCGGCCGGCCGTCCGTCGAGATGCAAAGAAAGCAGGCACGGGCACCGTTCACGGGCACCATGCCCCCCCACCCGCCGTCTTGTTTGACGGAATGCCAACCCCAATGCCAACGGTCGACGACCCCTTCTACAACCAGTACATGGAGGACGTGATCTTCGAGGGTGGGCATGGCCGTGCCTACAACCCCGAGGAGACCCAAAGTCAGGATGGCCGCGCCCAGTACGTCCCCGATGAAGAGGCCGACGACCGTGCTGACTACGACCATGGTGACTCGTGGCATGAAGACGATGACATCTATGTCGAAGGTGGTGGTGATGAAGAAGAAGAAGAAGGCAAAGACGTTGATATTAGTGGCGCGCCATTGTTCATCGACGAGCTCACCCAAAGAGCGGAAGCACAAAAGAAGAGGAAGAGCATTCGCACGGGTTCATATACACAAGATGAGGACAAGTTGATTTGCCAAGCTTGGATGGAGATTAGCCAAGATCCGAGGACCGGCGCGCAACAAAAGGGCATTGTTTTTTGGACGAGAGTCCACAAAACGTTCCATGAAAGGAAGATGTTTGAGCCCTACCAAATTACAAGCAACCGTGGCATCGGCTCGATTCAAAAGAGATGGTTGTTCATCCAACAAGAGTGCAAAAAGTATTGCGCCACATTTGAGAGCGTTGAAGCACGGCCCGTGAGTGGTCTCGGTGTTGGGGACATGGTATGCTCTCCTCTTCCTAGCCCTTTCCTTGCTACGGCCATGAGACTTCGGCCGTGTATATGTTTGCATGTTCACTTGTTCTTGATCATGTGGTGTAGGCATTTCAATCTTTGGAGGCATTCAAGGCCCGGCACAATGACAAGCCATGACGATCATCAACAATTGCCCTAAGTTCAAGGACCAATACCGTGAACTACAAAGGAAGAGAGGCAAGAAGACGGCCAAGTTCGCTGGAGGTGGAGATGGCGAGGCGCTGAAGAGGCCGAGGGGCAAGATCAACTCCAAGGTTGACGACATACGTGATGCCTCATCCATGGCATCGCATGAGACTTTGCATGGCATGATGTCCCAAAAGGATGTGAGGGACGAGAAGAAGCGGCAAAGAAAGGACGAGCAAATGAAGCAATACCTAGACCTTCAAAGACAGAAGCTTGAGATGGAGGAGACGGCCCGGCAAAGGCAGCTTGACATGGAGGAGGCGGCCCGGCAAAGGCAGCTCGACATTGAGGCCGACAACGTCAAGGCCTGGCAGAGGCAGCTCGACATCGAGGCCACCAATGCCGCCACCAAAGCGAAGGAGGTGGCCCTTGCGATCATGAGCGTGGATTTGTCGAAGATGAGCGAGAAGACGAGGGCATGGTTCGAGGCCAGGCAGAAGGAGATGCTCGACGCCGAAGGCCTGAACTAGGTCGTCCGATCGGCGTCGGCCGTTCTTTTTTGGAGGCTGGCATGGGTGCCGCCCGCCCGCTGGCAGTGTGTCGGCGAGAAAAACATTCATTCTGGAGGCCGGCTGTGTTGCCGGCGAGGACAACTATTCATTTTGGAGGCTGGCTGTGTTGCCGGCCGCTGGCTGATGCTGGCGATGGACGTGTAGGCCGCTGGCTCTGTTGCCGGCGTGATGAACCGGGGCCGCTGGACTAGGGCTTGGCATTTGAAACATTGGTTTTAGTTTTTTAAATCGACGCGGACAGGATGGGGCAAATGGATGCGGCCGGGCGCATGGCCACCGCATCCCAGGACATGCCCGGACACGACCCCAAATCCCTACCCAAACGGATAGAATTCAGACAAAACGAACGTCCGTTTGGGGTCGCACAGTGGAGTTGGCCTTAGAACATCATTATGTGATCTCTGGAAACCCCAAGATCCCTGTGTTCTATGAAAAGCAAATACCAAGAAGATATTTTTTTCTTGTGGTTTCATTCAGTTATCTATAGTGCTATTAGACTTGTGGAAGTTGTAAGCACGATACAAGAACAAGATTGAAAAATCATTGTGAATATCAATTTAAATGAAAATCACATATGGATTTAGTGTATTCCTGGTCATATGTTTACCCGCATGTTGATTTTGAACTCTCTTTCAGCCCTCTTATTTCTGTGATTAGAAACTAGCAGTTTCTTACTTGTGACCTTTCAGAACAGAGAGAGACAGGTCATCTGCATCAGAGCCGGAAAACAAAAATACCCTGCAATCCTTATTCCATTACATGTCAGACTGAAATTTGTACCAGAAAGCTGAAACAAAATAAAAATTCAGAACAGAAAGTTGAAACAACATAAAAATTCAGAGAAGGTTTTTGCATCGTTTTGATGTAACTAGCAACTACGAAGACACCAGAGTCCAGTTACTTTAGGCACATTTTCTTTTACTTTCTGATCTGCAATCTACTAGCCCTCGCACCATCTTTGAATTATTGATGCATCGTGTCCTCAACGGCTCAGCCTCATACCGTAATGGCAATGACATGCGAACGATAGATTCTTTGCACGATAGATTTAATGCCGTGTGCCTCCACCGGACCATTTGATCTCAAAAAAGGAACCAGTACATTTATCACGAATATTTACCATATATTGTACGCTGTTACCTTACATCATAGAAGTTGTATTGGTTATATACCACTTAAACAATCTAGTTGAAATTTTTGGCAACAAAAGAACAGCTCTGTAAGAGCAAGTTTCAAAACATAACATTTCTAGAGAATACAATGAAAAGCATTATTATCACTTGTCAACTAAGAACATCCGGATTCTTTGAAATCTGAAGCACACTATCTTCTCTTCAATTTCTCATACGTCGTTCAGCAGATAGGTAGCGGCTCACCATTCCATTCCTTGAGGCATTCGAGCAACGCGTCTATGTGCTTTCCCTGGTTCATGGCGATGAACACCTTGTCCACCTCTTCGCCAGGAGATCGTGTCTTCTCCCCGGTCAAGTACTCAGTCCCAAGCTCCTTGCGGACGAACCGGTAAAGCGGGTATGACCGGCACTCGGTGATACGGTTCTGCTGCGCAGCGGTGCCATTCTCCACAGCACTCCGGGCAGCCTCGACCTCCTTTGGCAGCACAACACGGAGCTCCTGCTCAAACATGGCAAGCTTGGCAAAAACTGACGTCTCCACATCATGCTCGGCATCACCATTGGCCAGGGCATGCTCCACGAGAACAGCTCGCATCTTCTGCATCAGTGGGTAGTTGGCGCTGCAAGGATCGTCTGCGTAAGTAAATACCGCCTCGCGGTCGATCGTGAGCAGCAGGTCCTTCTCGCAGAAGCGTGCGTTGTGGAGATGGCCATTGTTGTTGGTGCTGAGTGTCTTCCTGGCCACCGTCTTCACACAGCTCTTGACCGCATCCTTGACATTTTCCTCAAGGTGGCGGAGGTCAATGGCCTGGCACAACGCAACCAAGAATGTCGAGGACATGAGCTTTAGTATGTCAATGGATTCGGCGGTCTTCCTAGCAGATATGAGACCAAGAGAATTGACATCTTGGTTGTGTTGCTCCGCGCTCTGGACATGGTTGGTCACCGGGTTGCCTAGGAACTGGAGCTCAGAGCAGTATGAGGCCATGGCTATCTCAGCACCCTTGAGGCCATAGTCCAAGCTCGGGTTGCGGCCGCCAGAGAGGTTTGAAGGCAAGCCGTTGTTGTAGAAGTCGTTCACCAACTCCGAGAACTGCGCAAACATGAGCTTGCCGATCGCGGCAATGGCGAGCCTTGTGTTGTCCATGGACACGCCGATGGGCGTGCCTTGAAAGTTTCCGCCGTGGATGGCCTTGCCACGGGAGACGTCGATGAGTGGGTTGTCGTTGACGGAGTTGATCTCCCGCTCAATCGACTTCGTGGCAGCACGGATGACCTCAATTTGGGGGCCAAGCCACTGCGGCGAAGTGCGGAGCGCATACCTATCTTGCTTCGGCTTCATCAACGGGTCGAGCTCGCCGAGCTTCTTTGCAAGTGCCATGTAGGAGCTGCCTTCAAGGATGTGCTCCATGATGGCGGCAGCCTCGATCTGCCCAGGGTGGTGCTTCAGCTTGTGGGTCAAGTGGTCGGTGTACTCCGGCTTGCCGTTCATAACCTCGCAGAAAATGGCCGACAGAACCTCAGCAAGGACGCCGAGGATGTTAGCCTCGAAAAGAACCATGGACGCGAGGCCAGAGCCAACAGCCGTGCCGTTCACCATGGCGAGCCCTTCCTTGGGCTGTAGCTCAAAGAAGCCATGCTCGATGCCGGCGATCTTGAACGCCCCGGCGGCATTAACCTTGCTGCCATCTGGAGCCGTGGCCACGGAGTTTGCCCGACCGGTCACCAGGCCCGCGATATAGGAAAGCGGGACGAGGTCACCAGACGCGGTGATCGTGCCCCGGAGCGGCAGGCATGGCGTCACGTTGGCGTTGAGAAGTTTGGCGATGGTCTCGAGTATCTCGAAGCGGATGCCGGAGTACCCCTGGAGCAGGGTGTTGACGCGGACTAGCATCGCAGCCCTTGTCGTCGCGGCGGGGAGGACATGGTTGTGGCCACCAGTGCCGAAGGCTCCAGCATTAAGAAATCTGACGAACAGACAACAAATACATACACGAAACAAATTAGACTTACATAACCAAGAGACGCACGTATAGACTAAATCGTTGTTGGCCTGATTCAATAAATTCGTACCTGATGAGCTCCCTCTGGAGAGCACCCCCCTCCTTGGTCCTCCGGTGAGAAGTAGCACCGAAGCCGGTGGTGACGCCGTAGCTGTCGGTTCCGTTGGCCATGCTGTTCATGACCCAATCGCTGCTCTCCTTGACGCGGCCGCGGGCGGACTCATCGAGCTCCACCCTGGTGTCGCTGCCGGCGGCCACCGCGGCGACCATGGCGATGGTCAGGCTGGCGCCCTCCATGGTCACCACCGGCCTACGGTACTCCTCCACCATGCGCTTCACCGCGTCAAGATGGCTCCCGGACAGACCCTCCGCCGCCTTCCCCCAGTTCAAGGGGTCGGCCCGTGCCGGCTGAGCGACGCACAAGCCATCGTCGTTGGCGGCGACATGCGCTCTGTTCTCGCACTCCATCGTGATAGTGCAGAGAAGTAGGAAAACAAGTAAGCTAGAAGCTGGCAGGTCTTGCGCTGGATGAATTCTGGTAGGCGGATTTGCGCTGGAGAGAGCTCAGGTTGGAGATGAAGGTGATGGAGGCTAGCTCTTCTTGGAGAGGAATGGAGGGAGAGGAGGGGTTAAGTAGGCAGGGTGGGTGCGGGGTGTGGGTTGGTGTGGCTTTGACCGCTTGATGGTTGGTGCCGGGGAGAAGAGGGGCCGAGTTCTCACATGCAAGTGCTGAGTGTTAATCGTGTCATCCAGCATGTGCTTGTGCGTTCCTCTGCTAATCATGTGCTTGAGTAGTTGAGTTATGAAAGTGCAAATCTACTAATTAATGTAAACATGTGTCGTATTGTCGATAACTGGAACGTTTCAAACAAGCGTGGTGGCTGCTTCCACAATGCATGAACTACTAGTACTATAGGAAATCTTAAAAAAAACAGCGACGGTCTTTGCTTTGACAAAGTATATATGTGTGCCTGTGACTCCATAGCGAGTGGGGTTCTGCATTATCTGGACAACGGGAGTTGTCATCTGCTAATGATTCATGGACAATGCTTTCACTTTCATTAGTATTTTATTTTGTGTGGTGCGACCAAGGACCAACCCCACATATTCTATTTGAACTTGAAGCTTGCACATGACGAGGGAGATATTCCGGTTTGCACGTGGTCTGGTCATAGCGGGCTGCATGGCTTGAAAGATACATTCACACTTTTGTAGTGCGCACTTGACTTGGCAGGCATGACTGTCCTCAGTGGAGACGATTTCTTGGTCAGTCACCCGCGTGCACATCGTGAACGCGACCACAAGCATGCGACAAAAAAATTCAGGCCAACGTTTAAATAACCAAACCATTTTTTGCTAGCTTTCCGACAGAAAATCTGGAAGCAAACATTTGACTTGGAGGATACTCCATGTTTTTGCATATTTGGAATATACATGATAACAATATACAAGCATACTTTTTTACTCTGTCCTTTTTAAATATATGACCTTTTAGAGATTTCAATATGAGCTACATACGGATAAACATAGACGTATTTCATAGTTTAGATTCACTCATTTTGCTTTGAATGTAGTTCACATAGGAATCTCTAAAAAAGGTTACATTAGGAATGGAGGGAGTAGGAAGCAAATAATCTGACTTGGATGGTGCTCCTTCACAAATGTGCAAAACAGAGGGATTTTCCTAACAATAATGAAGAAATATAAAATGCTCAAGGGATGGCTTGGGCTTGACATATATCGCCGAGTATAGTTTGGAAAAGATTTTACTAGTTAAGCTCATGCCCATTTGGAAATTGAAAAAGTGGCTAACCATTTTCTTGAATTAAATCCAGAGAGAGAAATCCAAAGAAAAAAAGAGGCAAATGAAAATCCAGTAAAAAAACAGGGTCAAATTTGCGAAATTTGGTCTGTGAAAGCTGAAATACCTACTGAATGACATTCACCACCACCTATCGCATGACCACCCCGGGCCAGCGCCGCGAGCTGTGTCATGGACCACCGCCGCCAAAGTGTCGCCCGGAGGAGCCCGCGCAACGCCACCATGCCGGGCCACACCACCACGTCATATCCGAGAGGGATCCACACAGCCGCCACATGCCTGACGCACCCCGAGCAGTCACCAAGCCACCGGCAACACCGCGCTGCATCATCCCACGCCCAAATTGACGGCAAAGTAAAACCGATGCTCCAAAAATACTACTTTTGAAAGTAATTTGGAGCACTGATTTTTTTTACACGCCTCCCACCAATGTGATCTAATGATGAAATTTTGCAAACACTCAGAACATTTGTCAAAGTTTACTAAAAAGAAAATTTTGCAAACACTCAGAACATTTGGAGCAATGATGAAATTTTGTTTTACTGTTCACGCGAGCTCATTTGAGCTCGAGCTGAGAAGGGTACTTTCGGCCATAGACCAATTTCTTAGCTTGATTTGCCACTTCAACTGTTGAACTCGTCCTGCAAATGCTTCTTCACGCGTCTCACCAACCCACCGAGGGAATCCGTGTGGTTGGTAAATTCTCAGCACATACGTACTCATGCCTCTATATCCCTGACCAATGATAGAAGTTCCTGTAAAGAAATCGACCACTGACCACTAATAATAACCGGAGTTGTTGGCAATCATGGACAAAGTCAAGTATCAACCTGCTCACCATACACGCCCGTTTTGGTGCGCTCAATATTTCCGATAGACAGAACCTTAACTTAATCAAGAATCTGACATGTACGCATGACTGTCTGTATGCGATGCAAATAAAGCAATTTCCAGGAAATCATTTCCATGCTACATTTGGGTTAATAAAAATGTCCTTTATGGAAGAAAATCATGTCCACTAACAACCGATGTATAAACATGCTTGCGATCGCGTTCACGATGGATGGCGATGTCCAAGCGGATGTGCACTGAGCAGAGTCAAGTGTGCACCAAGAAGTGAGACTGTATCTTTCGAAGAAACAAGTAAATGCTGGATTCCTTTTCTTTGGGATGAAGCTTCCAATAGATCAGCGAGGGAACAAAATGAGTACACGACTGACTGACCATCTAGCGAAACACGAGGGTAATCGTCTGCCCTACTTGCATTAGAAAACACTGGAGTGCAAGCTCGAGTTTATATAAATAGATATATGTGGGCTTCGTCGCACCCACACAAAAGTACTACTGTAGTGAAAGCTTAGGAACCACTAGCAGATAGTAACAGCTACCGTTGGCGTTATCCATGGCAGAACCCTACTCGCTTTGGAGAAACAAAACCTAGCTTATGTTTAAACAGAACCCCACGCAATAATGTAGATGATGCATGCATGCATTATCACCGATTAACAACAGTACAACACTTGGTAATCTCTTCTTCCCCGGAATAAGTCCAGTCAAACCCACCCTCCAAGTCCACACCAACCCACCACCCACACCCACCCTACCCAGCTGCTGCCTACTTAACCCCTCCTCCCCCTCCATTCCTCTCCAAGAAGAGCCTCCCTCACCTTCATCTGCAATTTGAGCTCTCTTCAGCGCAAGTCCATCTACCAGAATTCATCCAGAGCCACACACATACACCTACCCGGTCTCCAGCTTACTTGTTTTAGAACTTACTTGCATACCTCGATGGAGTTCGAGAACGCCAATGGCTTGTGCGTCGCCCAGCCGGCGCGGGCTGACCCGCTGAACTGGGGGAAGGCGGCGGAGGAGCTGTCCGGGAGCCATCTAGACGCGGTGAAGCGGATGGTCGAGGAGTACCGTAGGCCGGTGGTGACCATGGAGGGCGCCAGCCTGACCATCGCCATGGTCGCCGCGGTGGCCGCCGGCAGCGACACCAGGGTGGAGCTCGACGAGTCCGCCCGCAACCGCGTCAAAGAGAGCAGCGACTGGGTCATGAACAGCATGGCGAATGGCACTGACAGCTACGGCGTTACCACTGGCTTCGGTGCTACTTCTCACCGGAGGACAAAGGAGGGCGGTGCTCTCCAGCGGGAGCTCATCAGGTACGAACCACTTGAGCTAAACCAACAATAAATTAGATATATCATCAGTTGATCGTCTGCACTCCTTATTTTTCGGTGATCTGTAAGCCTTATATTTTTGTGCACTTCTTGTCTGTTCAGATTCCTCAATGCCGGAGTCTTCGGCACCGGTGGCCACGACCATGTTCTGCCTGCCGCGGCCACAAGGGCGGCGATGCTCGTCCGTGTCAACACTTTGCTCCAGGGGTACTCCGGCATCCGCTTTGAGATCCTCGAGACGGTCGCTGCCCTTCTCAACGCCAACGTAACACCATGCCTACCGCTCCGGGGCACGATCACCGCCTCCGGCGACCTCGTCCCGCTTTCCTATATCGCGGGCCTGGTGACCGGTCGGGCAAACTCCGTGGCCACAGCTCCGGACGGCAGCAAGGTTAACGCGGCGGAGGCGTTCAAGATCGCCGGCATCCAGCATGGCTTCTTTGAGCTGCAGCCCAAGGAAGGGCTTGCCATGGTGAACGGCACGGCAGTGGGGTCCGGGCTTGCGTCCATGGTGCTTTTCGAGGCTAACATCCTCAGCCTCCTTGCCGAGGTTCTATCGGCTGTGTTCTGCGAGGTCATGAACGGCAAGCCGGAGTACACCGACCACTTGACCCACAAACTGAAGCACCACCCCGGGCAGATCGAGGCCGCCGCCATCATGGAGCATATCCTTGAAGGAAGCTCCTACATGGCACTCGCAAAGAAGCTCGGTGAGCTTGACCCGTTGATGAAGCCAAAGCAAGATAGGTATGCACTCCGAACATCGCCGCAATGGCTTGGCCCCCAGGTAGAGGTGATACGCGCTGCCACCAAGTCAATCGAGCGGGAGATCAACTCCGTCAACGACAACCCACTGATCGACGTCTCCCGCGGCAAGGCCATCCACGGCGGGAACTTCCAGGGCACACCTATCGGCGTGTCCATGGACAACACAAGGCTCGCCATTGCTGCGATCGGCAAGCTCATGTTTGCGCAGTTCTCAGAGCTGGTGAACGACTTCTACAACAACGGTCTGCCTTCCAACCTCTCCGGCGGGCGCAACCCGAGTTTGGACTATGGGTTCAAGGGTGCTGAGATTGCCATGGCCTCATACTGCTCCGAGCTCCAGTTCTTAGGCAACCCGGTGACCAACCATGTCCAGAGCGCCGAGCAACACAACCAAGATGTCAACTCTCTTGGTCTTATCTCCTCCAGGAAGACCGCCGAGGCCATTGACATACTCAAGCTCATGTCCTCTACTTTCATGGTCGCCTTGTGCCAGGCCATCGACCTCCGTCACCTCGAGGAGAATATCAAGGATGCCGTCAAGAGCTGTGTGAAGATGGCAGCCAGGAAGACACTCAGCACCAACAACAATGGACATCTCCACAACGCACGCTTCTGCGAGAAGGACTTGCTGCTCACGATCGACCGTGAGGCGGTGTTCGCGTATGCAGATGACCCTTGCAGCTCCAACTACCCACTGATGCAAAAGATGCGTGCAGTTCTCGTCGAGCACGCTTTGGCCAACGGTGAGGCCGAGCGCGATGTGGAGACGTCGGTGTTTGCCAAGCTTGCCACGTTCGAGCAGGAGCTCCGTGCAGTTCTACCAAGGGAGGTCGAGGCTGCACGGACCTCAGTGGAGAACGGCACCGCCGCGCAGCAGAACCGTATCACCGAATGCCGGTCGTACCCACTCTACCGGTTTGTGCGCAAGGAGCTTGGGACTGAGTACTTGACTGGAGAGATGACGCGGTCTCCTGGGGAAGAGGTGGACAAGGTGTTCGTCGCCATGAACCAGGGCAAGCACATCGACGCGCTGCTCGAGTGCCTCAAAGAGTGGAACGGTGAGCCCTTGCCTATCTGCTGAACAGAGGATCAAGAAACTGAAGAGAAGACAGTGTGCTTCAGATTTCAGAAGGCTATGGATCTTCTTAGCTGAAGTGATAGTATTTTTTTTCAATTGTATTTTCTCAAAAATCAATGTTTGGTAAGTTGGAACATTCTTACAGAGCTGCCATGTTCTTGCCAAAAATTGCAACTGCATGACTTGTACAACTTATATGACGTAAGCTAAAAGAGTACAGTGTATGATAAAAAAAATCGTGATAATTATAGCGGTCCTTTTTTGAGATCAATCGTCTGGTGGAGACAACACCGAACATCTACCGCCATAAGGCGTGAGGAACAACATGATGCCTTCAAATTAAGTCACTGTTCTGTTGTCTCTCTGTAGTTGCTAGTTATATCAATATGATGTGATGCCTTCTATGAATTCTTATTCTATTTTAGTTTTCTGTTGACCAATTCTAGTCTGACATGTAATGGAAGCATGATTGTAAAATGTTTTGGTTTGATTTTAATGCTCTAATGCAGATGACTTGTCTCTCTCTGTTCCTGAATGCTTATAAGTAAGTCTAAACGGATATAGCCTCGGGCGCCTTTTTCTCTTTACGTTTTGTAAACCTTGTAAGAAAATGCAAATTCCATTATAAGAGATCTTTCACAGTATGCTTAAATGAAATCAGCCGAAGTAATTAAATCCAAATAATCTATCCCACTTATGCTAATTAGAAAAATAATGCAATCCCTGTTTTGATGTGTTCTCAAGATTGTCACATACTCCATGCATAGATAAACTATTTCTAACAACATGTTTATAATCAGACGAAACTGGAAGGAACTGATAGTGCTATCCTATATATGTTCCCCAAATTCACCATAACTTTTGCTTCAGGGAGTTGTACATGTGAACAAGAATCAATGATGGGTATCGCATGGTCAATGTCGCTTTGCACATGGGAGTATTGAAATAAGGTATTTGTAGTTCTTACCTGAAATTGCTGAGAGAGAGCTCGAAAACTTCCCATGATATTCTGCTCCATGGACATCTGATGATATATAATATAATATATATATATACATATATAGGGATGTCAAGGAAACATGGCTCTTTCTTGGTCCCCTTTCCCAAGTCTCTGGATGTCTCCTTTGGATTTTCCCTACATTCTGATGAGCCGAAGGCTCCATGAACATCTCCCCATAGGTGGACTTGTAGAAGATATATGGCTCTTCATTATTCCCTCCCAAATCACCCTATGTCTCTTTTGATTTGTCTCTTCATTCTGATGGGCCAAAGATGGCTTTTCAGAGTCATATATCACAAATCTATAGTCCTGCACAAAAGCATGTAGCTTCAATTTGGTACAAACCTTAAATTTCATGCATAGAAACTTTACACTGAATTAAGAAAATAAGGTCATGCAATATGTCAAGTTGTCCTTATCTATAATACCTAAATAGTTCATCCCCACTATGGTATTTCTCTTGACATGCAGCCCATCCACATCAGCAATAGTGCCACATCAACATTTGGTCATAGGCTTACATGCGGGGCCCACACTGCCCACCACAATAGAAAACATGCACGTCAGCTTCACCATTAGCATGCGTGTTCCACTTTCGACTTATTATGAGCCACGCAATCAATTAATACAGTATGGAAACCGAGGCGAGCGAGTTGGCCTTCTCCGCTTCCTCTCCCTGGCCACCGCTTATTCTTCCCCTTCCCCTCCCCTCGGCTTTCCCAAGCCTCCCCGTCCCCCGTACTCTTCCTCCCGCTCCAACGCACTGCTTCCCGTTTCGGGATCCCTGCAATTCGTCCCTGATGGGCCTTCTGATTGTAGGCATATCGGAGCTCTAGCTATCCCTATGGGCGCTCACGTTGGATCCCTTCATCCTTTCCGTGGAAAGAGTCATCGAGATGAGGCCATCCTCGCGCAGCCGAATCAGCATGTGCGCACGCCGTTGGTCTGCTCCCGGCTCTCCTGACGCGCCGCTCCTACTCCGGGCTTCCTCCCGCTGGCGTCCTCGGACGCACAAGACGCGTCCATCACCATCGCGGCCTGATGCGGCCATCCCTGCGAAGCCAAGCGAGTATGTGTGCGCACGGGTTGCTCTGCTCCATGCCCTCCTCGCGTCGACGGTCTCAGACATACCATGACCATCGGCCACGTTTCCAGCGGATGAGTTCGGGAAGGAGAAGGTCGCTGGCCTCACAAATGCCCTCTTTATGTCGCTATGAACACTCACAAGCCCAACTGAAAAAGAGCTTGAGCATCTCTTCTACTTGCGATTGGCCCGTCAGGCCGTCAGTGCATGCACTTATTAGCTATTGTATTTTTGGATTTCTGGTGGTGCTTTGGAGGATTAATCTTCTGTATTTTTTGATGGATTTCCATGGTCTGCACAGCTCCGATGAAGGTCAAAGTAGCAATGGTGAGCTCGAGCCTCCTATATGTTCTGGGTTTCTTTCTTTGTTGTTAGATTAATTTCCTGTTCTTATGTTGTGTTTGTACGTTTTGTGCCGCTTGCTGGTAGTTCCGAGGTGCTTGCTAGCTTGAACTTGGCGAGGACGGCGACCTACGGACTACAACAATGCTTCTGCAGTTTAAGTTCAAGTGCTCCTGTGTTGATCTTCAGTTTGTTATTTTCCCAGATGTACATGCTGGAACACTGTGCAGCCCAACTCTATGTTGTTCTCCGGATAAGTATAAATGTCTGAGAATGAATTGGCGCTTCTTGATGTGCAGCCTAATCCTAATTCTGAACTTCATATAAAGCCATCTGGCAGGTTTGGTACGTACGAGCTCCATCTTTTACAATATTTTGATTTTTATCTGCACTACACATGCATTGCATTTGATTCTGCATATCTTAGATAGCCAAATCATGTGATTTCTTATGTGTGCTACAGAGCCTAACGGATAATCTTGCTGCACCCATACGAACATTGGGTTAAATTTCTGAAAAAAATATATTGGGTAATTATTCTCCTTTTGCGTGGAAAAGCTAAATAGATTAATTGACTTCACAAAGTAACAATTTGGTCCACTGTTTGCATAAATTTAATTGTCACTACTGGTATTTCTATTGTAGGAATCATATGCATGGGTCCTCTCACATAGGTGATTTCTTTTGTTGGGAATAAAAGAAACATGTGATAGGTTAATTAATGGTTACACCAATACATCCTGTATATCAGGGTTGTGACCTTTCATCGCAAAGTTGATCAAAGTTTTCAATATTGGGTACACACAATAGCTGATTCATTGTATGCTTCCACCCATTAGTTTGTAAACACTTTCTCTCAGCGCCCGAGATGGCTTATGAGAATGTTACTTCTTTTTATAGTGGAACACTTGAGTAGGGTTACTAAATTGCTTCATGTATCTATATTACATGTTATGTAAATCTTTTTCCCTTGAAAAAATAGTTCTATAAGCCCAATTTTTCTATTCGTTTTATATAATCGTTCCCGCAGCAACGCGCGGGGAATCTTCTAGTTTTTTAAAACACAAAGGAACTTAAATTTGCGTTGGAATGAACTGAAAAGGGTAAGCATAGTCAGTTGTACTTGTACCTCTCTGGCTTCATGGTCATATTTCTCATAAATATATTCCTGCTTCCGTGATTTCTTGCCAGTCCAGTATTTGGTTATTAGGCCCTGTTTGGTTCATAAGTCTTAGGACTTTTTTTAGTCCCAACTTGTAAGTCCCAAGTCCCTAAAAAGTCCCTACCTGTTTGGTTTCTGGGACTTAATATGGATTAAAAGACCATATTACAACTATAAGTCCCTATAAGACTCTCCTTCAGAGTCTTATTTCGTAAGTCCCAAATGCCCACTTTAAGTCACTATAAGTCCCTCCTGTTTGGTTTAGATGGGACTTAAAGAGACTTTTTTAAGTCCCTACATCAATAAGTCCCTGTAACCAAACACACCCTTAGTCACTCTCAACCACTGTAGTCAAGGGTGGGGTCGATGAAGTCAATAGCAAAAAAGAACACAAAAAAAGAGACACACATGGGGATATTCTCTCTGCTTGAAAAAAGTATGGCAAACAAGAACACACACACCAAAAGGGCACACGTACATGGGGATATGATCTGCTAGAATGGCGAAATGGAAGATAAAACCTCCTAATCTCTGCTGATCGAAACTACTTTTTGACTACTGGAAAAAAGAAACTACTAATTCTACTTCGTCCAAACTACTCGAACCGAGAGAAACCCCTTAGATCTCTGCTTAATCCAACCTACTGAATCCTGCTGGAACCAACAAATCCCCTCAGATCTACAGTATAACAGCTGAAAATAAAAACTAAATCGGGATAATGGAGCAACAAATGAAGAAAGGCCACCCTAAAACCTATCCAGCCCACTTAGAAACCCTCCCTGTCCCCTGACACACGAAGAACCCCAGCCGAAAAAGGAAAAACAAGCAAACAGGCTGGACACGGGCGTTACACAGGCCAAAACAAGACAAGCCACTTCTAGCGCGAATCTTGAAGCAAAAAAAGATCCGAAAAAGGGGGTGCGTCGACTGATATTCCGCTAAATCTCAGTCGACTGAGATTTAACGAGTTTAGCAATGAAATATCACACACGACTTGGTATGACCAACGACTTGACCACTCACGCATATATGGTCCTAATTTTCTGTGGCATGCTTGTGATGGCATTCACATGTGCACGCGGATGACTGACGAGAGGATGGCCGTTGCTTTTTCTAAGAAATCGTTTCCACCGAGCAAACTCATGTCTCGCAAGTCATGTTGCACTAAGAAATCTGGCAAGTCAAGTGGCACTGTATCTTTCACACGGTGGCATACATGCAACGCGCTAGGACCACTGCAAACCGGAATATCTCTCACTTGCACCCACCCATATGACCGAGCACGTGAGAATATGTGGGGTTCGTTGCACCCAACAAAATACTAGTGAAAGTGAAAGCTCTTATGGATCATTAGCAGATAACAACTCCTGTTTGTCCAGCTTTGGACTCACAGATACTTTGTCAAAGCAAAGACCATACCTCCGTGTAGCTGTTTTTTAATAAGATTTCCTATAGTAGTTTATGCATCGTGCAAGCAGCCACTACGTACGCTTGTTTGAAACGTTCACCATTAGAAGGAAGAAGACGAGTGGCTTGGACCAAGTAGCTAGATTCGTTTCTCCTAAGAGCAAACAGGGTCGTTGCATGCATGATTAACACAAGAATACACCAACCCTGACTAGGACCAATCCAGCGGTCAAGTCCCCACCCACCCACCACCCTACCTATTTAACCCATGCTCTTCCTCCATTCCTCTCCAACAAGAGCCTCCCTCGCTTTCCTCTCCAATTTGAGCTCCACTTCAGCGCAAGTCCTTCTACCACTTACAGAGTTCATCCAGATACACATACTTACAGCTGCCAAGTTTCTAGCTTGCTTCTTAATTTGCATATCTGGATGGAGTGCGAGAACGGGCAGGTCGCCGGCAACGGCAACAGCTTGGGCGTGGCGCAGCCTGCGCGGGCCGACCCGCTGAACTGGGGCAAGGCAGCGGAGCAGCTGTCCGGGAGCCATTTGGACGCGGTGAAGCAGATGGTCCAGGAGTACCGTAGGCCAGTGGTGACCATGGAGGGTGCTAGCCTGACCATTGCCATGGTCACCGCTGTGGCCGCCGGTAGTGAGACCAGGGTGGAGCTCGACGAGTCTGCCCGAGGCCGGGTCAAGGAGAGCAGTGACTGGGTCATGAACAGCATGGCAAACGGCACCGACAGCTACGGTGTCACCACAGGCTTCGGCGCCACATCCCACCGGAGGACCAAGGAGGGTGGCGCTCTCCAGAGGGAGCTCATCAGGTACGAATCAGTTAAACTAAACCACCAACAAGTTAGATATTCAGTTGTTGATCGTCCTGTACTCCTCATTTTTTTAGTGATCTGGATGCCTTATTTTCTTGTGCACTTCTTGTTTGTTCAGATTCCTTAATGCCGGAGCCTTCGGCACAGGTGGCCACGACCATGTTCTTCCCGCCGCAGCGACGAGGGCGGCGATGCTTGTCCGTGTCAACACTCTGCTCCAGGGGTACTCTGGCATCCGCTTTGAGATCCTCGAGACGGTCGCTGCGCTTCTCAATGCCAACGTGACACCATGCCTGCCGCTCCGGGGCACGATCACCGCCTCCGGCGACCTTGTTCCGCTTTCCTATATCGCGGGCCTGGTGACCGGTCGGGCAAATTCCATGGCCACTGCTCCGGACGGCAGCAAGGTTAACGCAGCGGAGGCCTTCAAGATCGCCGGCATCCAGCATGGCTTCTTTGAGCTGCAGCCCAAGGAAGGGCTTGCCATGGTGAACGGCACAGCAGTGGGCTCCGGGCTTGCGTCCATGGTGCTTTTCGAGGCTAACATCCTCAGCCTCCTTGCCGAGGTTCTATCAGCCGTCTTCTGCGAGGTCATGAACGGTAAGCCGGAGTACACTGACCACTTGACACACAAGCTAAAGCACCACCCCGGGCAGATTGAGGCTGCCGCCATCATGGAGCACATCCTTGAAGGAAGCTCCTACATGGCACTCGCAAAGAAGCTCGGCGAGCTTGACCCGTTGATGAAGCCAAAGCAAGATAGGTATGCACTCCGAACATCGCCACAATGGCTTGGCCCCCAGGTAGAGGTGATACGCGCTGCCACCAAGTCAATCGAGCGGGAGATCAACTCCGTGAACGACAACCCACTGATCGACGTCTCCCGCGGCAAGGCCATCCACGGCGGGAACTTCCAGGGCACACCTATCGGCGTTTCCATGGACAACACAAGGCTCGCCATTGCTGCGATCGGCAAGCTCATGTTTGCGCAGTTCTCAGAGCTGGTGAACGACTTCTACAACAACGGTCTGCCTTCCAACCTCTCCGGCGGGCGCAACCCGAGTTTGGACTATGGGTTCAAGGGTGCTGAGATTGCCATGGCCTCATACTGCTCCGAGCTCCAGTTCTTAGGCAACCCGGTGACCAACCATGTCCAGAGCGCCGAGCAACACAACCAAGATGTCAACTCTCTTGGTCTCATCTCCTCCAGGAAGACCGCCGAGGCCATTGACATACTCAAGCTCATGTCCTCCACATTCATGGTCGCCTTGTGCCAGGCCATCGACCTCCGCCATCTTGAGGAGAATGTCAAGGATGCCGTCAAGAGCTGCGTGAAGATGGCGGCCAGGAAGACATTGAGCACCACCAACAATGGGCACCTCCACAATGCGCGATTCTGCGAGAAGGACCTGCTGCTCACGATTGACCGTGAGGCGGTGTTCGCGTATGCAGACGACCCTTGCAGCGCCAACTACCCACTGATGCAGAAGATGCGTGCGGTTCTCGTGGAGCACTCTTTGGCCAATGGTGAGGCCGAGCTCGACATGGAGACATCTGTCTTTGCCAAGCTTGCCGCGTTCGAGCAGGAGCTCCGTGCAGTGCTACCAAAGGAGGTTGAGGCTGCCTGGACCTCCGTGGAGAACGGCACCGCCGCGCAGCAGAACCGTATCACCGAATGCCGGTCGTACCCACTCTACAGGTTGGTGCGCGAGGAGCTTGGGACTGAGTACCTGACTGGGGAGAAGACGCGGTCTCCTGGGGAAGAGGTGGACAAGGTGTTTGTCGCAATGAACCAAGGCAAGCACATCGACGCGCTGCTCGAGTGCCTCAAAGAGTGGAACGGTGAGCCCTTGCCTATCTGCTGAACAGAGGATCAAGAAACTGAAGAGAAGACAGTGTGCAGAAGGCTTTGGATCTTTTAGATGATAAATGATAATATTTTTCCAATTGTATTTTCTTAAATATTGATGTTTTGTAAGCTGGATCAGTCTTACAGAGCTGCCATGTTGTTGCCAAAAACTGCAACTGCATAACTTGTACAACCTCTGATGTAAGTTAGAAGGGTACAGTGTATGACAAATATATTGGTCTTTTTCTTAGAACAGTGGTCTGGTGGAGACAATACCAACAGTGCAAAACATCTACCATTAGCAAGCCATTGCCATATGGTGTGAGGACAGAGGACATGATGCCTACAAAGTCACTGCTCTGTGGTGTCTCTGTAGTTGCTAGTTATATCAATATGATGCGATGCCTTCTATGAATCCTTATTCTGTTTCAGTTTTCTGTTGACAAATTCCAGTCTGGCATGTAATGGAAGAAGGATTGTACTGCTCTGATGCAGATGACTTGTTTCTCTCTATTCCTGAATGGTCATAAGTAACTCTAAACTGATATAGCCTTGGGCCCCTTTTTCTTTTCCATTTTGTCAACCTTGTAAACAAATTCTATTATAAGAGATCTTTCACGGTATCCTTAAATGAAACAAGACAAAGGTACCTAAATCCAAATAATCTATCCCACTTACGCTAATTAGAAAGATAAGAGCGTGCTCTGAGGCAGAGGAGGCTTACAAGCTATCGATGTGATGGCTGGTTGGCCTCCGTCAGTTATCTGAAATTTACAGGGTGGCCGGCTGTGCCTGAAATGGACTACACAGCGGAGTAGTAGGTGCTGTCAAAGAATTCAGAGAAGAGACTGACAGAGGGATTTGTGATGGAGATTTTTCCGGAGTGCAGGCTGCATGTGTAATATCATAAGAGAGAGCAATGGAGCTGCCCACCAGCTTCGCATATTATGCTAGAACAAACAAGGAAGCGACTCTTGTAGCTGACGTGCTACAAGAGTAACAGAGTAGATTTATTTCCCCTTTGATTGGTTAGGATTGTAACAGCCGTTTTATATATAATATAAGCTCTCTTTCACTATCAAAATGATGTACATCGATATGTTAAACTTCAATTAGAACCGGCGTATTGTCGTCAGTATCCAGCCCTATGGCTTAATTGTTGTTTTCAACAGCATGAAAATGAACTCTAAAGGCGCATAAGTAACACTAGTTTCTCTACGAGTTGCAAAACATTTGATGTTCAATTCCCAGTTGCCCTCTGTACAGTAGTACCCCAATCCCCAATGTGTGGCGACCGGCGACTAGGCAAAGCAATCAGATAGAAGACCACCACATCCCCATATATAGCTGCATCACTGAACAAAATCTGAGAATTTTTCAGGGGTGAAGGTTGCATTTGTTCAGGGGCAGATGATGATAAACCAAGAAGTCAAGCAGAGTTAGGGTAAGGGCCAGCGTGCTCACCTCGCCTCGAGCTGAGACTGGCTGGTGCCAGCGGCGGGAGGGATTCGGCAGCCAGCTTCCGGCCATTCAGGCACGCGCAGCGGCGTCCCCTCTACCAGCGCCAGCGGCACCGGATCGCCGCCGCCGGCTGCCAACTAGCCGTCGGCGAGCGGCGGTGTTCGTATCTCTCTCTTTTTCTTTATATCGGCTGGAGCGGCGTCCGAGCCGAGGAGACCTTTAAGTTTGGGCCAACATCACGGCCTCTTAACTCGTTTGCATGGGCTAGCCCAAGTACGACTGCAGCACTGAGACAATAGGCCCACTACTGCTCGGTCTTTCCCTTGTCCGTTTATACAATGTAACCGAAGACCTTTTTTTTGGCGGCTACTACCAATCACCCGACTGATTTCTTAGGGAAATCAGCCGGGTCCCCAGCCGTTCGACTAAAGTCTCGACAGACGTAGGATTAAGTCAACCCAAAAATCCCCCCGTGGCCTCGTCGTTCTCACGCGCCGCTGTGGCCTCGTCTTCCTTGACTTGCAGCCAACGCAAAAATTCCCCCCGCACATGGGATCCCTAGATAGGTACTGAAGCTCCGACGAGCTCGCAATCGCAGCCGGTCATGCCTCGCTTGCTCGCAGCACAAGGCTCGGCCCTAGCGCCGTCCTCGCCTTGCAGCAACGCTGTTCGCGCTCGCGGAAGCACCACCCCTGCAGGCCGCGGGTAGCTGGACCCTGCACCGCAGCACGAAAAAAAGCTCCGGTGAAAGCTCCATTGCAGCCGCAACGAGCTCCAGCGACCCCGGCGGCGCTCCATTGCAGCTTCGCTGAAAGTTCCATTGCAGTCGCGGCGAGCTCCAACGTCCTCGGCGGCGCTCCATTGCAGCCCCTAGCACGTGACAGCTTTCAGGCCGTGATCTACACACGCGATCTGTGAATGCCTCGATCTAAGCTCAGGAGGAACTCGAGGACGGACAAAAACACACACGAACACGGGAGACAGTTTTGCGACGCCTTAATTCCTGCGTCTTTTCTGTTTCTCTTCTTTATTCAGAGTGACTTCTACGCCACGACCCAACATGCTCGCGCCATCCCACAGCTTCGGATCATGGACTCGCTCGTGCTACGAAAACGCTAGACACGACTCTTCTGGCCATACAGAAACATGTACGTACAAAACACGTACAGATAAACTCCTAGGTGTCTATAACTGAAACACAAAGAAGAAAGACGTACAATCTTAGGAAACTAGGAAAGAGGACAAGGTTAACAACAACAGCATGCTCCGGCAAAGCTCCATTGCAGCCGCGCGAGCTCCAACGACGCTCCATTGCAGCCCCTGGCGTGCTCCATTGAAGCTCCGACAAAGGTCCATTGCAATCGCAACAAAGCTCCAACGACATCCGATGGTGCTCCATTGAATCCCCGGGCGCACTCCATTGCAGCGCCGGCGATGACGGTGGATGCGGCGACGCAGCACGCGACGGGCCGACGGCCATGGCAGAATCTGCGATGCAGCACGACAACGACGAAAGCTGCGATGTAGCTCCGGTGGCGCTTCAATGCAACCGCGGCGGAGCTCAATGACCTCATCGGCGCTCTATTGCAGCACCAAACGCGACGACGACGCAACCTCACAAGTTTGGTGGTGGCCTGGTGGGAGAAGCTGGGTAGAGAGGTTAAAGAAGAAGAGAGGTAGGAGACGACCCGTCAAAGAGAGAAAGGTAAGGATAGGAGATGAGTGGTTCTGGAGGACAGAACGGCGTCGTACATGGTCCCATCGCTCCGCGTGGCGTCCTGGCGACACGGATCCGGTTTTTTTCAAACGTTTTCCTCTTTTTATGGAATGACATCATGGCGGTTTATATTTCACGCAGGAATACGGATACATCATTTGGTACATCAATTAGGAATTCCGAAGGCTCGGATTGCTAAACAATAGTCCTCGACGCATGATCTACTAGTTAATACATCAGCTGCCATATTGGCCTTCCTAGGGCAATGGATAAAACTAACCGAATTGAAATATCTGCACAAAAAGGTACCCTCTTCACAAAAAGGTGTCTAGCTAATATAGACAGAAGACCTCACGTAAAAAAAAGACCTCTTAACTGGTTGTGCGGTTGATTGTGAGAGTCCCAGGCGAATACATGTCTCGCTTTAAGTGAGACAGAAGACCGCGTCGCCTGCACCGAGCCGGGCAAGTAACAACGTTGCCACGTCACACCGACGTCTTGCATTTTTTTTACATTTGTTTATATTTTGAAAAATACTAAATACATGTAATATGAAAAACAGAGTTGTTTTTTCTAAAGTGCTCATCACACATATAATAAATGTAAATGTAGTGTAATAAAAATAAGAAATCAAAATTTAGAAAATCTTTCTACCATTCAACAAAAATATGTGGCATTTCTAAAATGTTCACACTTTCAAAAATAATGTACGTGATTTTTTTGAAAATAGTATACAGTGTAGAAAAATTGTGCACATGATTTAAAAAAGTCTCATGTATAATTCATATAAAAATTATGTTACAAAATTTTTGCGTGTTTCAAACAGAACGTTTGTAACATTTTAAGAAAAATGTGTATGCAGTGCAAAAAATGTTTGCATTGTTTTTTAAAATATTTCATTTAAAAAATATATTTAACATGTATTCAAAAAAGCATTTGAAAATATGTTAATCATGTATTTTGAAAATGTTAAACATGTATAAAAATGTTTTAGATGTATACAAAAAACGTGCTATGTCTATGAAAAAAAATTGTCATCAAAACATATCTTTGATCCTAGTGCAAGAGAAAAAAATCATGGTTGGGAGGTTTAATTCTAACTTCGGGAATCTGCACTAACAATCTTCATTAACTCTTCTATTCACTGCGTTCTAGTTGGTAAAGATCTGATCTAACCTATTTCCATCTTCATAGTAATCTTGAACTTGTACATAGGTATGATTTTTTTCTACTATGTTTTCCAACACAAATTAGTATGCTTTTCTAGTTTAGAATCAATACAAAGTTCTTCATTCAATAATTTGAATGAAAAGGTACAAATACCTTTAAGAAAGTAGAGATGGTTGCGGGCTTGCAACCATAGACAAGCTATACTTAGCTTGATTAGCTTAACTTGAACCGCTTCTTGACGTCAACGTTGTCAAGGAACAGCACAGGAACCACCATCCCAGTTCTTGGACACTAATCCTCTCACGCAAATGGATGGTGCCGCTTGGGGCAACCACCACCAGCCCACCAAAGGACACACCAGATCTGCTGCACCAAAGGAACAACAGAAGGCAATCTCCCACGAGTCCTTCGACCTCGCCGCCATGACACCGCCGAGACGGAGCCATGACCAGGGAATATTTATTCCAACCGTGGAGGTCGCTGCCATCAGAAGACGACGAGGGAAACACATGTCGTAACTCTAACTACACTACTGGGCGAAGAACTGGCATCCCCTCCCCCACCTGTCACCGATGCGGTGGAGGGAGAGAGAGCTCGTGGCCTCGCCAACAAAGAAAACTGGGTTGCAGTTCTTTCGCCTATAGGGAGGAGAGGAAGGAACCGTTAGGTAGTTGGGTTGAAGCTTATGGTTGGTAAAATTCTTTAGCACGAACTTTGCTACACCTACGGGGGTTTACGAAATGGCATGTCAGTTTCTAAGGGTACGTAAGATTCATACCCAGGTCCAGCATTTTGTGTATATGTTCGTGCTTTTTTTCGAAAAGAAGTTGCCTCTGCATCATTGTGATGCATGCAACCATTTTATTGAAGTTGATGTGAGGCAACAAGGTTAAATTTATCAACAAACAGAGTACATCGTAGACAAAACTATAGCAGAACCATTATGCATGGCTAATTATTATATTTGGACGTAAATCTGTCTACACTACTACTCTACTACAAGCATGTTTGGAAGTCCCAGTCAATAAATTGATCGCTGATGATAAACGAAGTTGCTGGCAAATGATGCACGTCCGGGTACATGCGGTCATGGCCTGGCCGGGGTGGTCGCCTTGCTGCGCCGCGGTGGATGCCGGGCCGGCGGCCTCGGGCGGTGGCCGGCGGTGAAGCCCAGATCATCCTCGGCGGCATTAGCGTGGACGTACCTATGTCCAAGGCGGAGCTGCTCCCGCGATCCGATAGATTCGACCCCGGATCCCATTCGGTACAGAGACGGTGAAGAGCGTGGTTGGGATTCATACTAATGGCTTCTCCTGCATGGTGCGGTGGGGTGGCAGCTCTCTCTCCATGCTCCAGTGGTGGCACCCTTTGGCAGTGGCCGGAGTGTTAGGATACACCGTAGTGGTAGTGCGGCTGTGGACGATTGTCGAATCTGGGCAACTAGCTCCGGGGCTTTGAAGGTGGTCTTTCAGATGCACAGGTTGTCGGTTGGATATTTTTGGGACGGATCCGGGTGAAAACCTGGTCTTCGGCCGGTGCCCGGGGCCGGTGATGGTGACGCCCTTGGCGTCGATTCCTTCATGAAGGCATCATCAAGGTGAAGCTCCCAACTCCTCCCGCTACCTTCGGAGGAAACCCCTGTCCAGTCGATCGGATGATGACTGCCCTCTTGTGTCATTCCCTCCTTGGGGCATCATTCTTGGAGGTGTGCATTGGCACGAGGGACCAGTGGATGGTCTTAGCAGTGGAGCGGCGTCCCATGTCGCGCATCGACGATGTGGAGTCTCCGCAACGGATGTATGATGATGGACACGTGTAGGGAGGTGGCGCTGTCTGGCGTTGATGGCAGACCTGTCAAGGTCGATGCGTCGGTACCTGTTCTGAAGATGGATCGGTGGAAGACGGTGACGGTGGCCTCTCAGAGTGCACCGGACCGGTGTGTGCCCCAGACCCGCCAAGAGGCTTGGCTGGGGCCTCCGGCTTTAGATGTTAGGTTTTGGTACGAGGTTTGTTTGGTATTCGGCTCGAGCTTTCGACAACCCTTCATCAAGTGGTTAGGGGTTGCGACAGATGTTGCCATGATGGTGGCTTCAGACTTACAGATGTATTACTTTATAAGGTTTTTGTGAATAATTAATAATGGCTGTATGCATCATCCGGATGTTGAGGCCGGGGTCATCCTCCTTTCCTAGAAAAGATGCACTTCCGTGTAGCGTGCTGAATATTTTCCAATAGACTGCACCCTTAAATAAGAACAAGAATCTGCCATGCATGTATTAAATATGCATCTAACGGACCTACTGTTTCTAATAAGAGCTGACCAGTCTGATTTGCTACTTGAAATATAGGACATGCTAAAGGTAAGTTTCCTGAACAAAATTGGGGTCAGCCAATTTTGTGAGCCATCGGATCTTCGTCGCTGGCTATGGCTCATGTCGTCGTCCCCACGCCTCGCTACCGCTCGCCATGCCTCCCACGTCACATCCTCGGTGCTGTGGCTGGCCTCCTCCTTCCTTCTCCCATGAAATCAACTGATCCAAACTGAAAAATCAAGCAACTCACCTTAGTCACATATAGCCATTGCAATGAAATATAGACACACATGACTTGGCTGACCAACGACTTGACCACTCACGCATATCTGGTCCTAATTTTCGGTGGCATGCTTGTGGTGTCGTTCACATTGAGTATATAGGTGAAGTGAAGTAGTGCATGCACGTTCCCATCAAAAAAAGCAGTGCATTCACGTGAGGTCTATGCTAGCTAATTTTTTTAGTACCCATGTATTAATATTTGTCGGCCGTATATACTTTTAATGGAGTACACAAAACATTTTCCTGATGGAGTATACATCAAAAAATTTATGGAGCACATACCACAATTTTGTTTGAAATGAAGCATACATCACATTTTTTTCATGGATTATAAACCATTTTCTCGTGTGTCGATATGTACCACCTTTTCCAAATGTAGTATACTAAATTTGGTGCACTATGTACCACATTTTATAGATGGGGTATATACCACAGTTATTCAAGTGAATTGTATGTCACATTGTTTTTCACAATATAGTATATACCACATTCTAGTGACGGAGTAGATGCCATTTTCATGCGATGGAAGAAGTATATACTACAATGTTCAGACCAGATCAATGGTATATACCACTTGCCACTTGGTTTACAAAGGAGTATGTACTACAAATATCGGCCATGTATATGCATCCAACTGACCCACTGGTTCTAATAAGAGCTGACTAGTCTGATTTGCTACTATGAAATATGGGACCTGCTAAAGGTAAGCTTCCTGAACAAAATTGGGGTCAACCAATTTTGTGAGCCATCGGATCTTGGTCGCTGGCTATGGCTCGTGTCGTCGTCCCCACGCCTCGCTACCGCTCGCCATGGCTCCCACGTCACATCCTCGGTGCTGTGGCTGGCCTCCTCCTTCCTTCTCCCACGAAATCGACTGATCCAAAGTTCCAAACTGAAAAATCAAGCAACTCACCTTAGTCACATATAGCCATTGCAATGAAATATAGACACACATGACTTGCGTGACCAACGACTTGACCACTCACGCATATCTGGTCCTAATTTTCTGTGGCATGCTAGTGGTGGCGTTCACATGTGCACGCGGAGGACTGACGAGAGGATGGCCGTTTTTTTTTTCTGGAAATGGAGCTATACCCCCGGCCTCTGCATCATGATGATGCATGCGGCCCTCTTATTAAAAATCCAGAAAGTATCAACGTAAAGGTCTTACAGCTCGCAAACGGAGCAAAACAAAGTATATAAACCTGAAAATTACAAGCGGACAAAGACAACCGATACGGTAATAATAAGGATAAGCTCTCTAGACTCCTATCCTGTTATGCGAACGTCATCCGAACCGGTTGAATATAACCCGAGGCACCATCTCCCATTGGTTGCGCCCAGTAACCAAAGGCTCCCTGAAGTCCATAGGAGTGAGTAAGGACCACGTACGGATCCAAGCTGTAGCTCTGAAGATAACCTGCAAAAAAGTTAAGTTGTGTTGTCTGTTAAAAATCATATCATTTCTACAGTTCCATATAGCTCATAATAACGCACATATTCCAATCCGAATACGAGCAGCCGTGATCTGTTCAACCCCAGCTAACCACGTCCCAAACAAAGACGCAATATCTACTGGAGGATTGATATTAAAAACTATATGAATCGTTCTCCAAAGTAACTTGGCGAGTGGGCATTCAAGGAATAAATGTTGTATTGTCTCATCCTGAGCACAAAAACAACACCGCGAATTGCCTACCCATCACCTCTTAAGTAAGTTGTTCTTTGTGAGTATTACTTGCTTGTGGACAAACCACATAAAATTTTTAATCTGCAAAGGAACCTTAACCTTCCATATATGTAGTGACCTTGAGAGGGGGCCAGAATTAATCAGATCCGTATAAAAAGATTTCACCGTAAATATCCCATTTTTAGTTAACTTCCATTGTGTTGAGTCCGGCATGTCGGAGAGTCGAACTTCAATCAATCTCCGAACCAAGTGCATCGAGACTGTCCATCTCTCACCCACTAACGTACGTCTGAACTGGATGTTCAAGGGAATAGTTTGAAGGACGATACCTACGTAATCCTCCTTACGTTGCACAATATTGTAGAGGGTGGAATATTGTAAGGGCAGAGGCGTCTCTCTTATTGTTTGGCCGTTTTTTCTTCTAAGAAATCGTTTCCACTGATGAGAAAAATAAGTCAAGTGGCACTAAGAAATATGGCAGGTCAAGTGGCACTGTATCTTTCACACGGTGGTATACATGCAGCGCGTTAGGACCCATATGACCGAGCACGTGCAAGCTTATGTTTAAATGGAATAATATGCGGGCTTCGTCGCACCCCACAAAATACTAGTGAAAGTGAAAGCGCTCATGGATCATTAGCAGACAACAACTCCTGTTGTCCAGAGCATGCAGAACCCCACTCGCTTTGGAGTCGCAGATACTTTGTCAAAGCAAAGACCATACGTCCGTCTAGCTTTTTTTTTTTTTTTAAGATTTCCTATAGTAGTAGTTTATGCATCGTGGAAGCTGCAGCCACCACGCTTGTTTGAAACGTTCCGATTATCGACAAAAAGACACATGTTTACATTAGTAGATTATATAATTTGCACGTTCATAACTCAAGCAGAAGAATGCACCTAGTTAAATTAACACACAAACACATGATGCATGGCATGATTAACACTGAACACTTGAGCATGTGAGGACGCAAGAAAATGGAGCACTTGACTCGGCCTCTCTTCTTCCCCGGCACCAACCATCAAGCGGTCAAAGCCACACCAACCCACACCCCGCACCCACCCTGCCTATTTAACTGCTCCTCTCCCACCATTCCTCTCCAAGAAGAGCTAGCCTCCCTCACCTTCATCTCCAACCTGAGCTCTCTCCAGCGCAAATCTGCTTACCAGAATTCATCCAGCGCAAGACCTGCCCAGTTTCTAGCTTGCTTGTTTTCCTACTTCTTTGCACATCACGATGGAGTACGAGAACAGAGGGCACGTTGCCGCCAACGACGATGGCTTGTGCGTCGTGCAGCCTGCGCGGGCTGACCCGCTGAACTGGGGGAAGGCGGCAGAGGAGCTGTCCGGGAGCCATCTAGACGCGGTGAAGCGGATGGTCGAGGAGTACCGCAGGCCGGTGGTGACCATGGAGGGCGCCAGCCTGACCATCGCCATGGTCGCCGCGGTGGCCGCCGGCAGCGACACCAGGGTGGAGCTCGACGAGTCCGCCCGCGGCCGCGTCAAGGAGAGCAGCGACTGGGTCATGAACAGCATGGCCAATGGAACCGACAGCTACGGCGTCACCACTGGCTTCGGCGCCACCTCTCACCGGAGGACCAAGGAGGGCGGCGCTCTGCAGAGGGAGCTCATCAGGTACGAATCAGTTACACTAAACGACCAACAAATTAGATATTTCAGTTGTTCATCGTCTATACTCCTTATTTTTCTGTGATCTGGAAACCTTATTGTTTCGTGCACTTCTTGTCTGTTCAGATTCCTTAATGCCGGAGCGTTCGGCAATGGTGGCCACGAACATGTTCTGCCTGCTGCAGCGACAAGGGCGGCCATGCTCGTCCGTGTCAACACTCTGCTCCAGGGGTACTCCGGCATCCGCTTTGAGATCCTCGAGACGGTTGCTGCGCTTCTCAACGCCAACGTGACACCATGCCTGCCGCTCCGGGGCACGATCACCGCCTCCGGCGACCTCGTCCCGCTTTCCTATATCGCAGGCCTGGTGACTGGTCGGGCAAACTCCGTGGCCACTGCTCCAGATGGCAGCAAGGTTAACGCTGCGGAGGCGTTCAAGATCGCCGGCATCCAGCATGGCTTCTTTGAGCTGCAGCCCAAGGAGGGGCTTGCCATGGTGAATGGCACGGCAGTGGGCTCTGGGCTTGCATCCATGGTGCTTTTCGAGGCTAACATCCTCAGCCTCCTTGCCGAGGTTCTATCGGCTGTCTTCTGCGAGGTCATGAACGGCAAGCCGGAGTACACCGACCACTTGACCCACAAGCTGAAGCACCACCCTGGGCAGATCGAGGCCGCCGCCATCATGGAGCACATCCTTGAAGGAAGCTCCTATATGGCACTCGCGAAGAAGCTCGGTGAGCTTGACCCGTTGATGAAGCCAAAGCAAGATAGGTATGCGCTCCGCACATCGCCGCAGTGGCTTGGCCCCCAGATTGAGGTAATCCGTGCTGCAACCAAGTCGATTGAGAGGGAGATCAACTCTGTCAACGACAACCCACTCATCGACGTCTCTCGTGGCAAGGCCATCCACGGGGGCAACTTCCAGGGTACGCCTATCGGCGTGTCCATGGACAACACCAGGCTTGCAATTGCTGCGATCGGGAAGCTCATGTTTGCCCAGTTCTCGGAGCTGGTGAACGACCTCTACAACAACGGTTTGCCTTCCAACCTCTCCGGCGGGCGCAATCCGAGTTTGGACTATGGCTTCAAGGGAGCTGAGATTGCCATGGCCTCATACTGCTCTGAGCTCCAGTTCTTAGGCAACCCGGTGACCAACCATGTCCAGAGCGCCGAGCAACACAATCAAGATGTCAACTCTCTTGGTCTCATCTCCTCCAGGAAGACCGCTGAGGCCATTGACATACTCAAGCTCATGTCCTCCACATTCATGGTCGCCTTGTGCCAGGCCATCGACCTCCGCCATCTGGAGGAGAATGTTAAGGATGCCGTCAAGAGCTGTGTGAAGATGACGGCCAGGAAGACATTGAGCACCACCAACAATGGGCACCTCCACAATGCGCGATTCTGCGAGAAGGACCTGCTGCTCACGATTGACCGTGAGGCGGTGTTCGCGTATGCAGACGACCCTTGCAGCGCCAACTACCCGCTGATGCAGAAGATGCGTGCGGTTCTCGTGGAGCACGCCTTGGCCAATGGTGAGGCCGAGCACGACATGGAGACATCTGTCTTTGCCAAGCTTGCCGCCTTCGAGCAGGAGCTCCGTGCAGTGTTACCAAAGGAGGTTGAGGCTGCCCGGTCCTCCGTGGAGAACGGCACCGCCACACAGCATAACCGTATCACCGGATGCCGGTCATACCCGCTCTACAGGTTCGTGCGCAAGGAGCTTGGGACTGAGTACTTGACTGGGGAGAAGACACGGTCTCCTGGGGAAGAGGTGGACAAGGTGTTTGTCGCCATGAACCAGGGCAAGCACATCGACGCGCTGCTGGAGTGCCTAGAAGAGTGGAACGGTGAGCCCTTGCCTCTCTGCTGAACAGAGGATCAAGAAACTGAAGAGAAGACTGTGTGCAGAAGGCTCTGTATCTTCTTAGCTGATAAGTGGTAATATTTTTTCAATTGTATTTTCTTAAGAATCGATGTTTTGTGGGATGGAACATTCTTTCGGAGCTGCCATGTTGTTTCCAAAAATTGCAACTGCATAACTTGTACAACTTCTATGATGTAAGTTATAGAAGGGTACTGTGTATGATAATATTTGTGATAAATGTATTGGTCTTTTTTTACAACAGTTGTCCGGTGGAGATCAACACCGAACAGGATTAATATGATGTGATGCCTTCTATTAATTCTTTCTGTTGACCAATTACAGTATGACATGTAATGGAAGCAGGATTGTAAAGGAAGTACAGTCTATGTATGCTAAGTTGCTAACTTTATTTTAAACCCAAATATGGAAGTAAGATAACCTTCAACAACCTCATATAGAGGCTAAAAAACAAATATAATATTACATTTATTTTATATAATTTATGTAGTTGCATTAGAAAAGAGTACACTAATATGGACGCCGGTGGTTCCTCTGTTGCGGCTACGGGGCAGGGAAGTGCTGTTGTTTTAGCAAGGGACCTTGCTTTCTACGTAGAGAAAGATAAACCGGTGTTCTGAGGCAGAGGAGGCTTACAAGCCATCGATGAGATGGGTGGTTGGCCTCCGTCAGTTATCTGAAATTTACATTTACAGGGTGGCCGGCTGTGCCTGAAATGGACTACACGGCAGAGTAGTATCTGCTGTCAAAGAATTCAGGGATTTGTGATGGACATTTTTCCGGAGTGCAGGCTGCATGTGTAATGTCATAAGAGAGAGCAATGGAGCTGCCCACCAGTTTGCATATTATGCTAGAACAAACGAGGAAGGGGCTCTTGTAGCTGACGAGCCTGGAGTAGATTTGTTTCTACTTTGATTTGTAAGGATTGTAACAGCCGTTTTATATATAATATAAGCTCTATTTCACTATCAAAATGATGTATATCAATATGTTAAACTTCAATTAGAACAGGCTACATCAGAATCACCTATACTGTACTGTCGTCAGTATCCACTCCTATGGTATAATTGTTGTGTTCAACAGCAGGACAATGAATTCAAAAGGAGCATAATTAACACCAGTTTCTGTGCGAGTTGCAAAACATTTGATTGCTCGATTCCCAATTGCCCTCTGTACAGTACTACCCCAATCCCCAAAGTGTGGCGACCGGCGACTAGGCAAAGCAATCAGGCACAACACTGAACAAAAGCTGAGATTTGTTCGGGGGCAAAGGGTTTGGTTTGAGAAACAGAGAAGACAAGCAGAGTTAGGGTAAGGGCCGGCGTGCTCACCTCGAGCTGAGACTGGCCGCTGCCAGCGGCGGGGGGATTCAGCGGCCTGCTTCCGGCCATTCACGCACCTACAGCGGCGTCCCCTCTACCAGCGCCAGCGCCACCGGATCGCCGCCGACGGCCGCCAACTAGCCGTCGGCGAGCGGCGGTGTTCGTATCTCTCTGTTTTTATCGGCTCGAGCGGCGTCCGAGCCGAGCCGACCTTTCAGTCTCAGGCCTCTTAACTCGTTGGCATGAGCTAGCCCAAGTACAACTGCAGCGCTGAAACAATAGGCCCACAACTGCTCGGCCTTTCGCCCCTTTCTGTTTTTGTTCATTTTTCTCTGGTTTTCTTCTTTTCTTTATCGGCTTTCACTGGGTATTTTTTTATTTTGTTTTCTTCGTTTTTATCTTGGTTTTCACTACTTTTTCTTGGTTTTCTTATTTTCTTTAACGGTCATCACACGAGACGGTTCATGGTGCCAGCGGCAGCATGCGATGTTGATAAGTAAAGGGTGCGCCGGCGGTTCCGTGATGATATCTAGTATCGGGGCAGCGGCTTTGACGGTTGGAGGGTTGCTGCAGTGCAAGTCGCGTCGGTGTGGGGTGGATGTGACTAGTTCCGCGTCGAGACATTGGCGCTCACCTCAAGGCTGGTGGGTGATATAAGGTGAGAGGATATTCCACGAATCTGCTACTGCCTTCTAGCTCTGATCTGGAGTACTTATAGATGCGACTATCGAACGATCCATCTTCGGGATGATTTTTGAAACACCACTGCATTTCCGGGGTGAAAACTCTTGTTCTTGCCTTTATTGGTCGGGCTTGGTAATGGCGAACTTGCATCGTTACTTTGTTAAAAGTGTTGTCTACTTGTTGTTGTGTTGGTATTCACTGATTGGTTTCGGCAATCAGGATGAAAATCCTTCCTCAAGGCGTCTACGGCTATACATGGCAATGATGGCTTGCAGACGTTTTCCCTTTTTGAAGGCGCTGCTGCAGAAGAAGTCGACTTAGTATAGGTGTTTATATATTAAAAAAAGTTAGACCAACGGGGGAGGAGCCCCGCGGCATTATTATTAAGAAGCAAGGTGTGAGAGACACCAAGTTTAAAATCCGCAAAATAAATTCCGCCCCACAGGATTCAAACTTGGGTCTGCCAAGGCACACATACGTGCTTTTGCTACTGGGCCAGAGGCCCATCCACTTTTTTTTCATATATTGTAATGGTTCGGTTGTGGTTTACTTTGTTATGTACTCTGCATAATAATTAATAAGAATGGCTATGTGCAGAGGCCGGGGTTTTAACCTCCTTTTCAAATAAAAAAAATGTCGTGCAGGGATATAGCTAAACATGAAAAGACAAAAGAGAGGGAGATATCTTGATTTCTTTAGAGCTAAAACCTCCCCTACATACTCCGCATTCAAGTACACAGGCTTGAGGGCATCTTCAAAGCTGACCCGCAAATGGCTCCGATATATGTTCGTTTTTATGTTCGGGCGTGGTCCAGGGACATGATGGCGGAGGAAGCCATCCAAACTTGTTCATAAATTAATCTGGTCGGGAGGAGAGAGAGTAGAAGGGGTCCATGTATGTGGTGGGATTTGTTGTGTGACGTTTGTTTTGAATGAGAGGGAGGAGAGGGGACAATGCATGTGAAGAGAGAGAAAAGAGAGAAGAACCACGCAAAGGCTTTGTATTAGTCAAGTGCATGCCCGGACTCCCGCAAAGCTCCCCCATCTCGGATTTGCCGGAAAACACATGTCCTGACTACTTTGTGGATCGATGGGGGTCCTCATTGAATGACAAAAGTTGATACAAATGGTCCGGACGCCACAACCCAGACATATATCAAAACTTTGAGGGCCTCCTTTGGAGATGCCCTGGATGAACTCTGTTGGATCATTACTTAATTGAATAACTGAAAAGGCAAAAGGTGAACACAGACTAAACTATACATACGTACACTTGATCGTCAAATGAATGGAGTAAGTGATAATTATTTTCATATTTGGCACTCAACTGGTGCCATTTGTCAAAACAACATATATGGTTTTGGTCAAAAATCGCTATCGGCAAGGTTACCAAAGAAATATTAGTGGTGTCATTATTAGAAGCATGGCTTGCGGCAGGGGCAGAGTGATAGAATTAATCACCACATGGTTGTCCCCACAAAAAAAATCACCACTTGGTTACATGAAATTACAAGAGAAAAACAAAGAAAATGTCGGTTAGGTATGTGTGGCCGACCAAAAATGACGAACATTCGGGTCTCGACAAAGTCCAAATTGTTGGTACTCATGGATAACTAAATTTGTGATTGCATGAATCGGTGCATACGTGGTTTAATTTTCCAGATTTTATACATGCGCAGACGCGCACATACGTACTGACTCTTGCAATGGTATACGTCATATTGAATATGGATACACCTAGCGAAAATTGTTTTTGGAGGCCGAGCTCCATGAAGGCCTCTATTTGCAATTACTAAAATTCAACAAAATTCATATTTCTACGTTTCAAAAAATTATGAAAAAATAGTAAAATACACATATACATGGAGGCACAATGTACGTGTGTGTTAATTTTCAGAATGGAATAGGTTGAAATGAGGGTTATGCAAAAAAATTATTGAGGCTTTTTAGCACATGATGCTATTCATCCTCAAAGTCCATGATTTTTTTTTTGCACAGGTCGCATTTTAAGGTATTTCACCCTGAATTTTACACACATATACATCTCATTCTTGTATACTTGCATATTTTTTTCAGATTCTTTTGAAACCGGAAAGTTTGAATTTTAATTTTTTTAAAAAATTGGGCTCGATGGAGCCCGGTCACCAAAACGCTCCAAGTCACCTAGGGAGTATAATTCTCATCCTTGTACAATTATATGAAATGTTGGAGTACAATTTTCAACGAGTAATTCGCATATATTCTGAGGCACCTAATTCAATTTTATATGTACGTCCAGATTTTGTCCAATATTTAGATTACTTTTGTCAGAATGGGCGGTCGTGTTGTTTGGGTGCCATCAACGATGTACGCACTACTAGTACTTGAAAAGGACTTTTTTGTCTTTCCACTGAAGAGCATAAAAACTCTCTCTCCTTTCCCTTGGACAAAGAAATGCATAGTGTATCAATCATTGTCACTCATATTGCCACCAACCAACAACAAATTAACGAACAATAATGTGGTTTGTTAGGAGAGAGGAATTAATATCCTGTACACGTCAACAACTCATCCAAGACAAATTATCATGTGTTTTCTAAGTTTTGAAACATGAGAATTAGCAAATAAGTCGAGTTTGTATCCTCCAAACCACGAGTCGAGAAGATGACATGATGTGACACTCACCAACGAGGCGGCCGGGCCCTTTATAAAATCTCCTAAGTTGGGGCACCTTCGTCATGTACGAATCTACAACATGCAACCATGGCCTCACCACCCCATCTCAACAAGCACCTCAAACCATTGTTCCAGCTCGTCGTAAACAACTTGCTTGTATTCGTCGCCGCACCGCTGACAGCCACCATGGTCCTCCATAAAGCCGCACAGCTCGGACCCGAGGAGATCCTCTCCCGTCTCCATGGTTTACGGCAGGTCCACGTTCTGCTCGTCGTCTTCCTCCCGCTTTCCTTGGCCACCCTCTACCTCATGAGTCGCCCTCGTAGCGTGTACCTCATCCACTACGCTTGCTGCCGGCCAAAATCCAATTGTCGCGTCTCCATAGGCTCCTCCGTCGAGAATGTTCGCCTCTCGCCTTACCTCGATGATGGAGGTGTCGACTTCATGACGCGCATGCTCAAGCGCTCGGGCCTCGGTGACCAGACCTACCTCCATCCTTCGTTCCACTATATCCCCCCGCGTTGCAGCTTAAGTGATGGCCGTGACGAGGCGGAGCAGGTCATCTTTGCAGCCGTCGACGACTTGTTCGCCAAGACATGCATAAGTCCTGGAGCTATCGACATACTCGTCACCAACTGCAGTGGATTCAACCCGACCCCGAGCTTGGCTGACATCGTCGTGAACAAGTACAAGCTCAGAGCCGACATCCGAAGCGTGCACATATCCGGGATGGGGTGCAGCGCGGGGGTGATCTCCCTAGAGGTCGTGAGAAACCTCCTGCAGGCGGCACCACAGGGCGCTTGCGCCCTGATGGTGTCCACAGAGGGTACCTCTATCATCAACTATGCCGGCAAGAACAGGGGGATGCTACTGCCGTACGCCCTGTTCCGCATGGGTGCGGCCGCGGTGCTGCTGTCGACGTCCAAGTCCATGGCCCGCTTCCGGCTCATGCACATCGTGCGAACGCTCACCGCCGCACATGACAGAGCTTACATGTGCATTTCCATGAAAGAGGACCATGAGGGAGAAACAGGGGCATACCTGTCCAAGGACCTTGTGTCGGTCGCCGGCGAAGCTCTCAAGGCCAACATCAAGGAAGTAGGGTCCCTCGTGCTCCCGCGCTCGGAGAAGCTGCTCTTTGCGATCTCGTTCATTGCGCGGAAGGTGCTGAGAAGGAAGATCAAGCTCTATGTCCCTGATTTCCGGACGGCCTTCCAGCACTTTTGCATCCATTCCGGTGGTCGGGCGGTGATCGACGCGGTGCAAAGTAGCTTAAGCTTATCAGACAGGGATGTCGAGCCATCACGAATGACGCTTCACCGGTTCGGGAACACGTCCAGCAGTTCATTGTGGTACGAACTTGCATACATCGAGGCCAAGAGGCGGATGCGGAAGGGCCACCGGGTGTGGATGATCGGGTTCGGTTCTGGGTTCAAGTGCAACAGCGCCGTGTGGCAGTGCATCAGGCCGGCCAACAACACCGCTGCTGGCACGCCATGGGCTGATTCTATTCATCTGTATCCTCTCAACAACATCTCGGAGGAAACGGGCTAAAAACTTCGTGCACGGACGTCTACAATTCAATCCATACCATAGTATTGATTTGTCTGTTTAAGTTTGCTTTATTCATAGCACGCTGAGACAAAGAAAATGTATGTAATGTTGTTGGAGAAAAAAATAGGAAAATAAAGCATGTTTGTGGGTAAGTAGAGCAACATATAAAACACATTTAGACATGTATCTGGCACCCTATTTTCTACTTAACGGCCACACCCACAACCACTGCCTCAAGGAGTGCACACAACTATCTTTACTAAAAGACAATATTAATGATCATGATTCTTCTCAGTCCCAATCAAAAGTAGCTGGTGGAGTGTAAATCATTATGAGCCTAACAACATCAACATGTTCTAACACAAATTTAGTGATTTCCATTTTTGTTAGGATCACGTAGAAAATGGAGGATGGCATGTGGAGCCTCCATTATTCGTGAGCCTTTTTCTCTTTCTCGCAGTTTAAATAATTACTAGGTGGAGTAACCCCGCAAAAATGTTTTTTACTAGATGGAACATGAGCTGGGTTGCTAAGCAAAATTTTCCTAAAAAAAGAACAATTCTGATGAGCGAGCAGCGTGGAATCCACAAATAAACACCACGACTGATGACAAAAGAGGGAATTGCCCACTTTAAACAGAACCCATTAGTAGTGAACAGCTCATAGTAGGCGGACGGCGCCTCGCTCGTGGACTCGGCCGATTAATGTTTTTTTCTTCACATCGGCACAGAGCGCCAGGTTTTCGTGAGTGCGGTTTGCACTTTCTGCTCCCTTCGTCCAAAAAAAGCATGTCTTAAATTTATTTAGATATAAATGCATCTAGACATATTTTAGTGTTCGTATCTAGATAAACTCAGAAAAGCTTTTGGGAACGGAGTTAATATTTTATTAGGAAACTTCCATACGCCTCTCCATCTGGGTTTCTTTTCTGTTTTTTTATTGTTCGGCTGGTTTTATTTTAGGTTTTTAGTTAGTTTTTCCTTCTCCTTTTATTTCCCCTTTTTTCTTGTTTATCTTTAATCACAAACATTTTTCTAATCCACAAACTTTTCTAAATTTAGGAACTTTTTCAAAATCATGAAAAAAACAAGTTCATGAACTTCGCTCAATTCATGAACTTTTATTAAAATTCGTGAACTTATTTCGAGCTCACGAACTTTTTCAATTTCATGAACATTTTTGAAGACACGAACTTTTTTCATATTATCAAAGTTTTTCAAGTTCTGGAAAATTTCTTGAATTCATGAACTTTTTCTGAAATTTGTGAGCTTTGCTCATTTTTTCCAAAAAAAATTGAAGCCGATATTTTTTTTTTCAGATTCACGAACTTCTTTCGAGTTCATCAACATTTCTAACAAACATGAACTAGGTTTTAGTTCCTGAACATTGTTTTCAAAATTCAACAACATTTCTTAAAATTCATAAACTTTTTTTGAGCTCGCGATTTTTTTTTCTATTCATGGACATTTTCTGAGGCTACCAAATATATCAAATTCATGAACTTTTTCAAAAAACTAAACTTTTCAAATTCTCAAACTTTTATCAACTTTTTTTTGAATTAACAAACCTTTTCGAGTTCTCAAACTTTTTTCTAATCCATCAACTTTGTTTCAAAATTATATGAACTTTTCGAATTCATGGTCTTTTTCCCGTATTCGTGAACTTTTGTTTTGTTGAATTCTTGAACCTTGCTTTTGGAAACTTATGTCCTTTATTAAAATTCATGTTGTAAAAAATCGGCGTGATGTGTCATTTAATGGGCCACAGCCCTCTTAATACACGAACGAACACCGCCGACCGCTCTTGGGCGTTATAGGCGCCGAGGAGGAGATTCAGTGGTGCTGAGGGGGCGAAAGCTATATCTATCGTGCATGAAGAATTTCCATCGTGCATGATATCTGGGCCGACCCATTTAGCGGGTTCGCCCCCTTGGCTGGTTGCATTCCCTTTGATTGTTCCCTTCAGTTTTTTTTCTTTAGGTTTACTTTGATTGTTCTTTTACTGTTTTTAGTTTTCCCTCTTTTTTTATTTTCTCTATTGGTTTTACCTTTTCCCTTAGTTTTTACACATGTTTTCTTTGTTTCTTTCTTGATTTTTACAGGTTTTCTTTCCTTCTGTTTTTCTTTGATTTTATTTTTTGCTTCTTTGTCGGTTTTCATGGGTTTTATTTTTCTATCACAATTCTAATTTTCTTCAGTACACATTATATATTTCTAGTGTGCACTTGAAAAATTGGTTTGATTCACGTTGAACATTTTTTAGTTACACGATGTGCATTTTTTTTTGTACATGGTTTGAACACTTTTTTTCATACATGGTCACTATGTTTCCAATACACATTTAAAATTGTTTTTATAATTTTTTTGAAAAATACGCGAGCACTTTATACATTGTATAACCATTTTTTAAAATGCCACAAACATTATTTTTGAAACATGAGGACATTTCATTTCTTTAAAATGTCCCATATATTTGTTAATGGTATGAAACATTTCTTTATATACTACACATACATTTTTTACATTGTATACTTTTTTCCAATTTTTCACATGCATTTTTTGAAACGTAGGAACTCTTTTTTTGAACACTATCGGCATTTTTTTAATTGCGTTAAAAAAATTAAACTCATGGGTCGCGATTTTTTTGGTTAAATCTAAATTTTCAAAATAGATTCATATAAATTAAATAGAACAGCAAACAAGAAGAAGAAAAATATTTTAGCACGGCGTCATGGCGTGCTCGCGAACGCGGGTGACGGTGAAGCACGGTTGCTGCGCCGGGCCGAGCCACTACGACTCCTCTTGACACGAGGCTACCCTATGTCTCGTTATAAGTGAGACACAGGCGGGCCCTGATGTGGATTTGTCTTTTGCGGGGAAATTAAAAAGTTACACGTGTCTCATTTTGTGCGGATGAAAGATTGTCTGATGTCTAAATTAAAATCAGTTAGCTGATAAGTAGAAACCCTCAAGATTTTAACCTAGTTTAAGAACACTTGTACATGATGACATACATGGGTAATATTTTTGAACTTCTACGCCAATGAGCTAATTGTAAGATCCGATGGCTATGATTAGGTAATGTACCAAATAAATGGTTAGATGTTTATTAATGTGGATTTTTTGTCCTGTTTCTCTCTTTTTAATTTGTATTGTCAGAGGCGTTTTAGCACATGGGAGCATATCCTCCTGGTTTTTAAAATGTGTTTTAAACATATTTTAAAATGTCACAAAATTCTGACCAAATGATTCCCGCGTACATCTCGACATTCTACGTGCACACAAACTCATTTCGCGGAAAACCGACAAGTTTTATGTCACATGTAAAAAAGACAAAAATTAGTGTTAAAAAAGGCTTGTCATGAGATATTCTTTTGTCGTTTTTACACAAGGCGTAAAAAATGTTGGGTTTTCACGAAACTTGGCGTGCACACATACAATATTGAGATGTACACGTCAAATTTGTGTTCGGAATTTTTTGACATTTCAAAATATATTTTTTAATGGCAGGAGCATATGCTCCCATTTGCCAAAGTGAATTTCCGATATTGGCTAGTATGACATAGTATTATGGCGGGGAATCGAATAGAATCACCCACGCAATCAAATCAATACGTGATCTCAGTGGCAAGCTCAAGTTCTTTGGAAGAGGAGTGGTCGATCGGCAGGTTTAGAGCATCTATAACCATGATTTGCATAATCTGGTGCCCTAAAGTACTAGAAAAAACAACTAATCAAACATATGGGGGCAGCCGGAGTTCACCACTTCCTTGCCGGCAGCTTCCACTTGGGATCTTTGGAGCGGTGGTTGTCCTCGACGTAGGCGTTGGCGGGGGACGCGCGTCGTCGTCCGTCATGTTGTTGTCGTCGTCGTCGTAGGAGGAGCCGCTGCCACCGCCTTCTGCTGAGCCAACCTTTCATACTGCTCGAGCGCTCGACGAAACGCCGATGCATTGTTGCGAGGGAGGGAGGGGGGGGGGGGGGGGGGGGGGGTAAGGAAACGAATAACGGCGGGGGGTGGGCGTAATGAGCGTTGAATAGGGTGTGTGTCCAGCCATATTCGAACCACGGCGTTACAACGCACGCACATCGTGCTAGCCGCTGCACCACAAGGTCGCTTCTGTTTATGACAAAGATAGACTTTATTTATACATTTGACAATAATAATTGATTTGAAGCCAAGCTACGCACCACACAGGGTTGTGAACAAGGTTTTTTCTCTCTCAATCTTGGTATCTTTCGTTTGATTCAAAATTATATTCTTTAGCACAATATAATTGATTTTCCTCCAGAAAAAACATATAATAATTGACTTGAAGCCAAAATACGTGCCACATAGGGTTTGAACAAGTATTTTTTTCTCGTTTCTCGTTTTTTTCCCGGAGGAACCGAAAAAACAGGTACTCCCTCTGTTTCATATTACTCGTCGCTGATTTAGTACAAAGTAATATGGAACGGAGGGAGTATTAATAAACTTGTATTCGACACGTACATATTCATACATAAACAGCTAATCGTTACCAAACAGGAGTAACGGTTTCAAGTACCGCTGTATATAATCAGATAACGGATCGAAAACAGCGAACCAAGCACCAGAAGAGTCTCCATAAAAAAAAAAAAACACCAGAAGAGTCCGACAAGGACTCCCTAGCTCGCGCGGACGTGTGTATATATATATACATCCAGGTGCCTGATTTCTCATCCAAACTATCAAATTCGGTTCTGGTTTTATCTTGCTCCATCCATCTGAGAGTACAAGTCTTTATTCCAATTTGCGGAGACAAGATTTGCATCAACAGTTGCACTAGAATTTTATGTGTTTTTCTCTGCTCCGTTCACGTAGCTAGCTGTAATATCTTCTTCTCTTGCTATTTCTCTGCTGACAGCTGTATATTGGTGCGAAAAATGTTACACGAGTCGTCCAACGACTGAATTGATCCCTGGACATCTCTCGAAACAGGCTTTCGCTCCGCTTTATAAATAAAGCACCAACCGAACAAGTAGACGGCCGAACGATACAAGACGGTGAGGTAACCTTCTTACAAAGCCGATCCTGAGATAATCAGCACACGCAGAACGCACGCGACCACTACCAACAAAGAGCACCGGGAGAACTAGACACACCCCACACTACGACCTAGCAAACCTAAGCTCCACGATAACGCCCTCAAGAGGGAAAACGGCACAGAGCGTTGTCGTTGCCGAGTCCACATCGGACAAAGGTATTCACCCGGAGCCCTGGCACGGAGAGAAGAACCACGACGACGTCTTCAAGAAGAGCACGACACCCACGGGCGCCGCCGTCGTCGGCGCCAAGGCACAGAGCTTTCGCTCGGCAACCCCCCGTGTCACCACGAGGTCGCCAGGCGTAATGCGGAAGTGCTAGAGTCCCATATCCGGATCGGGACGCTGCCCCTCCGAGCGAGAGGGCACATCCGAGCTACCAGCTGCTGCACCTCCCGTTGCCCACACAACCCCGAAGGAGAGCCACCACCATCGCAATGATGCCCGCCGGAGAGCAACCATACGAACCACCATCCGGAGCCGCCGCCCCGGCATCCCTGTCGCCAGATAGCATATGCCGCGCACATCACAGCGCACTCAACCACGGTAGGAAGAGCGACGACAGTGGTGCAGAAAGTGCAGCCCGCACAGAGCCCAAAATTCTGGGGGTCCCAATTTTTTTGACGGAAATCCCTATTCGCCGCTCGCTGCGGCAAACTGTCGGGCTACCGCACAGGGGCAGCGATGCGAGCGACAAACATGGGCCGGCCCACTTCGAGTTTTACGCAGGTGCGGCCAACCGGTTTTAGGAACCTTCTAGAAGGTAGAAGGTTCCCTAAATCGGGTTTTTTCTGTGTTCTTTTCTTTTCGGTTTTTTGGCTTTATATTGTGTTTTATTTTTCGTTTGTTTCCTTCTTTTTCGTTTTTCCATTTCCATTTTCTGTTTCTTTTTCCATTTTTTCCTGTTTATTTTTCCTTTTCTATCTTTTGTTCGTTTTTTCTTTTCTTTCCCTTTTTTATTTTCTTTGTTTAGTTTTTTATTTTCTTTCCACTTTATACCATTTTCACTTTTCTTTTCCAACATATCTCCAAAAAATTTCAAAAAATTCACATTTTGAAAATTTTGTTTGTTTTTTTTCTAAAATGTTCCGATTTTGAAATTTTGTTTAGAAATTCCAAAAAAATAGAATTCTAATATTTGTTTTTCAATTTACAAAAATTCAAAAAAAGCGTAGAATTTCAAATTTAACAAATATTTGCATTTTAATTTTTGTTCACAGATTCAGAAAATGTTTGCAAGTTTCAAAAGATGTTCCTGGTTCAAAATTTGTTCACAAATTTAAACAATGTTATGTTCATATTTTCAAAAAAAAATCGCAAAATAACAAATTGTTCTAAGGATCTCAAAAAATGTTCGCCTTTGAATTTTTGTGCACAAATGTGAAAAATGTTCGGCAATCTCACTTTCGAAATATGTTCATGAACAAAACAAGCCATGTTTTCATGAATTCAAAAACATTTTAGGTAATAAAAAAATGTTCGCATTTTGATAAATTTGTAATTGATTTAAAAAAATTGCTTTGTTAATTTTTCTTCTTGTTTTGTCAAAAAATGTTTGCATTTTCAAAAATTTGTTCGTCATTTTAAAAAAATGTTCTCCCTTTGAAATTTATTCCTTTTTTCAAAAAATGCTTGGGTTTCACAAAACGTTCGACTTTTTATAAATTTATTCAGAAGTTAGAAAAAAATTGTGTTTAAATTTTTTTACTTTTTCCGAAAAGAAAATCAAGTTTGTGGCTAGCGACACGGGGCTTCCATTTTAGACACCTATAATCAAAGTAATTATGGTGGAGTTGTGTTACCAGTTTACCGCTGGTGTGTACTTCTTTTAGGGTCGCGTTGCCAATTTTGCAGTACGACCTACCTGTCGCAGTTGCTAGCGACGTGCGCATCGCATTTAGCGGTCGCGTGTTCGAATCCCACTGCCCCAGCCCTCCTTTTTTTTTTCACGTCGCTAACGCCTGCCACCCCGTGCAGTGGAAATGGGCCGGCCCAGGTGAGTCGCCCTGTGCGAAACGCCACCTCTTTGCCGCAACGAGCGGCGCATAGGAGGTCCCTTTTTTTACATAGGCTTAGTATTAAAAAAATTATGCACTACTGGGCTGCTGGGCACTGGGCTCTACCGCTCTCGGCTAGAGTCGAACTGTGTCGAAGCGACGAGGCCACGAGGGGATCCATTGAGCGACAGCCACCAGCGCTGAAACAGACTCCTCAAAAAAAAAAAAAATAGCGCTGAAATAGGATCGACCCGATCTGTGATCTCCATCAACCTGGGCGACATGAATCGCTGCCTAAAATTCCAATCTTCTCCCAGTAGGGAGAGTCCTTCCTCACGGCTCCAACTGTCTGAAACACATCTTTGTGTCATCGACAATTATTGTTGTCGGAATGTAATCGAATCTCATAGTACTCCCTTCGTTTCTTATTTACTCCGCATATTAGGTTTGACATAAGTGAAAACTCTATAAAGTTTAATCAAGTTTGCAAAAGATAACATAAACTTCCATAATAAATATATTGATTTGGTATTGTGAATGTTAATAAATATATGTTGTGAAAATATATTCAACGTCGATTCTAATGATATTGATTTGGTATTGTGAATGTTAATAAATCTTCTTACAGACTTGATCAAAGTTTAGGGCTCCTATTCAAGGGAATTTCATAGGACTTTTGGAGGATTTGGACCCTTAGAAAATTTTCCTTTGATGGCCATTTGATTCATAGAATTGGAATCTTTAGGATTTTTTCATAGGATCCATTTGAACTACATTTTTTGGAGGAAAACTTTCATCCAGTCAAACCTATGAAACATTCTCTCAAGTCATGTATGGTATATAGGACGTGTCGCCCTATTCCTGCATTTTGAGATACTGCAAATCAATGAGTCTCTTACAGAGTTTGACATGAGACAAAGTTAGTATTCAGAGTAAATAAAAACCCAAATGATAACGCCCACACGTGTGACATATTTGCACTTCGCCCGCACGCGTTGATACACGTTGATTCTGTTTTGCACGAATCCTAAAGGAATATGTTAGATTTTCAGTGCCACGTGGGCATTATCGTGTGTGTAGGCGTTGGAGAGTTCGCCCACACGACCCGCAACACGCGGTTGCCAGCTGCATCGTGTGGGTGAATCAGTTTCTGCCCACACAGTCACCACCTAGTCCACGCGTGTGTTTGCGAACTGCTCTTCGCCCACACGATGCTCGTATGTTGTTAGATGGTAACTGCAGTTGCGTGTAAATGACAACTAGGTAAACACACATGGCAACTATGATTCGTTGCTATTGCTAGATGGCAACTGCAGTTTCGCGTACGTGGCAACTAGGTAAACACACATGGCAACTGTGATTAACTATACATGGCAATTATGGTTGGACCACACGTGACAACTAATTAATCATACATGGCAACTATTGTTTGACTACGTAGGGCAAATAGTTTATCACACATGGCAACTGTGGTTCGAATAGACGCGGCAACTACCGTTACCTAGACATGACAACTGCATTTGTCATCCCGAGTGACTAAAGTTGCCATCCCACGGGGTTACTAAATTGTCATCCCACGGGTGCGCTAGGACGCGTGGGCAAATTTAATTCATGCCACACACGCGGGTTGAGGATGATTAGTAGTTTGTTGGACGTGTGGCACAAAGTAGCTGCGCCCACATGTGTGGGCAGTTCTAATTTCACCCACACATGACCCGTGTGGGCTGCCTTCTGCTTACGCCACACACGACATGAGGGCGGATGCAGGGGCGGAATTGCGCCTGGGGCAACTGGGGCCCAACTATTAGTTATACGTCCAATTAATGGGAGCAACTAGTTAACGAGTGCTCCTTCGGGAGCCTCGCAACGATCAGCGCCACTTGGCGCGCTCTCAGCCATTCGCCACGTGTCGCGCTCTGGACGCTCCCTCCAGATTTTGTATTTTTTTTATTTTTCCGTACGCGTCTTCGGCTTTTTAAATGGTTTTTTCCCGGTTTTTTTGACGTTTTGGTTTTTCCCCGGTCTTCCTTAGCATTTGGACCAATTTTTTTTAAAAAAATGTTTTTGCGCGAAAAAACGCATTTACTTTTTTGTGTGAAAAGTCACGTTTTTTTTTCGCGAGAGGCGCGGTTGTGCTTTAGCGAGAGTCACGGCCGTGCCTTTCGGAAACGGAAAAAAACGCGTTTTCTGTTTTTTTTCTTTTGCGAGAGTCACGGTTTTATTTCCGCGAGAGGCACGGTTGTGCTTTCGTGAGAGTCACGGCCGTGCCTCTCGGAAAGGGAAAAACAAAACACGTTTTCTATTTTTTTTTCTTTCGCGAGAGTCACGGTTTTACTTCCGCGAGAGGCACGATTGTGCTTTCGTGAGAGTCACGGCCGTGACTCTCGGAAAGGGAAAAACAAAACACGTTTTCTATTTTTTTTCTTTCGCGAGAGTCACGGTTTTGCTTCCGCGAGAGGCACGGTTGTGATGTTGCGAGAGTCACGACCGTGCCTCTCGGAAAGAGAAAAAATACGCGTTTTCTGTTTTTTTTCTTTCGCGAGAGTCACGGTTTTGCTTTTGCCAGAGGCACGGTTGTGCTTTCGCGAGAGTCACGGGCGTGCCTCTTTCGGAAAGGGAAAAACGCGTTTTCTGTTTTTTTTTCTTTCCACGAGAGTCACGGTTTTGCTTCGACGAGAGGCACGGGCGTGCCTCTTTCGGAAAGGGAAAAAACCGTGCTCCCGGTTTGGTTTTTTCGTCCGGTTTTTTTCTGAAAAAAAGTTCGTCAAAACCCATCAACATGGGATCTAGTTTTGAAGATCTCGACGCGAGGAATCCAATGATGAAAACGGTTTGAGATTTGGACGCACGGTTTAAGAGATAAAACGTTTTGAATAAACGAATCTACGAAAAAAGGAAAAACTCCCAGGTTGCGACAAGTGGCGCGCTGCATGTGCGCTACTTGTCGTGACCTGGGAAGATGGAGTGTTCTTTGCAACGAGTACTCCTTAATTAGTGATTTTGCCAATTAATTTTCTTGCATTTTTGTACTCCTAAAAGGCCCAGCCCTGGCCATGTAAACGTAGCCCAGGCATCAGCCCATATAATAGCCCAACTAAGTATACGTAGCTTTCCATCGCAACCAGTTGGCAATTAGCCCACGATGCCATGATCGCTCGCCCAACCACACGGTTTTTTCTTCTCGCTCGTCTGATCAGGAAACAGATCTCGCTCAAGCGGTCACGCTGCGCCGCCAATCCCCCTCGAGGCCTCGATTGCTCCACTAGACAGACGAACGTCCAGACCTACGCCCATTCGGCTGGCGCTCGCAGCCTCGGATCGGATCATCTCTCGCCTCATCCGAGCTGCCCCCTCTAGCGCTCTGTTCTGCTGCATCTACACAACCGACTGGATATCTGACCGATTAGGCTTGTGATCTCTTGTACCCTCTACTCTTTTTTCCCTAGTTCGTTTTTGATCAACCGAAATCAAGGAATTGGTGATGCTAAATTTTATTTCATTGTTATTTGTTAACAGCAAGAAAATACCAATCCAAGTTGAAGAAGACCCGGACAATTAAATCCTTTTATCAACCAACAACATCCAAACAGCCTGCGTCAAATAATACACATCAATGAATGACCTTCGGAACGAGTAGGACCTGGAAAAAAAATACGAGGAAATGCAATGGTCTACTACCTCGTGCACTTGGCGATAATATTTTGTAATTCATATGAACAATTGACTTAGTACATGTCCATTATCTTGATTTTACTTACTCTATTTTATGTTTACAGTTCCCGGTCCCTCTATTATTGCTGGTGAAGAATGATGTCCTCAAATAAAGCAAGCCTTCACTAATATGGTATCGGGGTTTCTTCTCACAGTAAAAATGAACTTATATTTCATTTTTTGTTCACTATTTCCTTTGTCGAATTTCTTCTCACAGTAAAACTGAACTTATATTTCATTGGTAATGTGACTTTGTGGTGTACTTCTAATATGCATCTGTACATGGTATTTAATGTTATTTGTAGTCCCGCCACAAGTTTTATTATTTGTAGTCACTGACAGTCGAATTGACTTCATCCAACAACCAATATCTAAAGTGACGGAACTTCTCGGGAATGGCGTGTTCCAACACGTTACGCGATAGGGGAGTCGACACACATGGCGACACGGGAGGCGATTCCGATCGCAATTCTCGCCGAAGTCAGGAGGTGTGGTACCAGCCGGACCTCTTGACGGCGGACACCCTCGAATACCGCCGAGGGATCGTGGCGGAGCGAGGCCAGAGTTGGCACCTCATCGACGGTGCGGGGGTGGAGGTAGACCGCTGCACACGGCAACACGGTACGAATCTCGAATCTACAGTGGTGATCCATTTCCCTTGTCACGTGGCGCGTACGTTTGGTGCGACTGCCATACGGCCAAGCTCACCTCGGGCGGCGCGCATGGCGGCGGGTGGGTGGACAGCAATAAGTACGAGAGGGGGAGGGGAGTGGAGTCGTCACATCCTCTCGCTCACTTCCCCACCCTTGATCACGGCGAGCGGCGGCATCTGAGAGAGCATCTCGTCGGAGATGGTGGAGATCTCGGAGGCGCGGCTGGCGGAGTTTGGGGATCGAGATCGCCGCAAGCGCGCGCGGCTGATGGAGATCGGGACTTGGTTCCAGTCCAAGGCGGAGATGCGCGCGGAGGCGCAGGCGGTGCTGGATGCATTCTCGGAGGAGGAGGAGAGGGAGCTGAGTGCCACGAAGTAAGGGCACCATTCTCTGGATGTGCCCCTGTGGGCAATGGCGCATGCGGAATTGGAGGACGAGATGCGGGCGGCCAAATGGGCCTCGTTCCTCTCCTTCGCCACTGCGAAGCTGAAGCCGGCGATGAATCCAGCGACACTGTGGGCGAGCGAGGTGGTGATGGCACTACCCGCTCCAGGATCGAAGCTGACCCCAATCGAGATCGGCAGAGGCGGCAGCAATGGGAGGAAGGTCTGGGCGAGGGAGGACAAGACGGCGGGGGTGGTCCCAAGGCGCTCGCCTCGCTTGAATCCTGCACCAACTCCGCCGCCACGCCGCTCAGCTCGTCTGCTCGGGCGGGAGATCTGAGTTCTCCCCCATCTAGCAACCGATTTTGGTTGCTGATGGGGGGATTCGAATTCCAAGTCTGAAGATGCAACTAATGAAGGTATGAATAATATCCCCAATTCCTTTGCATATTTACCATCTGATACACTAGATACTAGTGGGGGAATGGTTAGCAGAATGGGTAAGAAAATTCGCCGGATTGAGCGAATTAATCGTAGAGAGAAAGCTAAGATGGATAAATATGTTCTAAGCATGTTGATTGACGTAGCAAATGGAGGAGACAAAAACAGGGGAAAGAGGGGTGTTGAGAATAAGAATTTCCAGACTCATTATCCTAACATGGACTCTCCCAATTGGGGGAAGTATCATGGTAGGGAGGTGGATTTAGCATTTATAAAAATGAGACCCCAATTGGGGGAAATTTTGGAAGGTTTGATGATAGAAATCAGGGATATGGAAATGGAAGAGAAGGGGGTGGAAATTTCATATTTGGAGATGGGGGAGGAAGAGGCAGTGGTGGAGACAGATCATATAACAATTTTGGGGGAGGGAATGATTATGAGGATAGAAGAGCTGCGGGATTTGGAAGTTTTGGTGGAAACAAAGGAAGATTCAAGTATCAGGAAAGAGTGGAGGGCAGATCTGAGGCTTCTGGCTCTGGACAGAGAGGAGGGGAACCAGATCATAACCAAAAAGAGGGTAATCATGGGAAGCAGAGTGAGGGGAAGGAAGTTCCTGTATCATCTACCCAGAATTTCCCCCAGATTCTGCCTATGGGCCTTGGACTGGGACAAATGGGGTTCATACCACCTGAACAGATGGCGCATCATTATCAGTACTTGCTAGCAAATGTGCCCAAAGGGGGGATGCTTGTTGTTCCACATGGAGAAAAAGAAGCTAGTGACAAAGGAAGTGGAAACAAAAATGAAGGGGGACATGGGAAAGAGGTCATTTGTGGCAAATGTAAAGAAAATGGTCATATCAGTAAGGATTGTAGAAACAATGTGTTTTGTGTGGTCTGCCAGAGAGGGTCTCACAGAACTGAGGATTGCACCATACTTAGACAACCAAAACCAGTAGCAAAATATGTAGGATATGGAGCCAAAGGTTTGGAATGCTTGCTGGTGCAGAATACTAAAGAAATATATGTTGTGGAACATGCTAATGCAACGGCTCTGATTATAGTACACTCTGGGATGCTGAATGAGACCACTTTGGTGCAGGGCCTAGCTAGGATGTTTGATTGGGGATGGACATGGAGGGCTAAATTCCAAAGCCCTAAGACATTCTTGGTTAGATTTCCCAACAAAGCTAAATTGGTGGAATTGAAAAACTTTGAAAAAATTACACTCCTGGGTGCAAAAGCAGTGATAGAAGTGGACTTTTGGAGTCCTGATGACAAGGCCAAAGGCAAACTACATTCCATATGGATTCAGATGCATGGGGTGCCAGATTCTCTGAGACATTTCCTGGGGGTATGCGAAATTGGATCGGCACTAGGGCCAGTGGTGGAGGTCGATGAAGAGCACATTCACAATAGAGAGGAAATTAGGTTGAAAGTTGGGGTCAGGGATTTACATACGATTCCATCTGGAACTGTGATAACTACTAAGGAGTTGCTGTTATATGATATTGAATTCTCGCTAGAATCAGTGGCAGAGCAAGGATGGTACAAAGTTGAGGAAGGAAAAAAAAGAAAGGTCTTTGATTCTATTAATCTAGATGAAGTAGCTGATCAAAAAGAAAGTGAGAAGAAAATGAAAGGAAATCAAGAAGACCAGAAGAAATCAGGTGTACCTTGGGGGGGATGTCATTAGCACAATATGAAAAAGTTGTTGCTAATAATTCCCCAAGGAAAGATAGTGGAGGGGAATGCAGCTATAGCAAGAAAGAAGAGGGAGATAAGATGCCAGAAGGAGAGAAAAAACTGCTGGCTAGATTGGAATTGCTAGAGGAGATGGTAGCTAGACAGGCAGTTCAACTGGTTGTTGAAGAGAGGAAGAGACAGGAAGCTGAAAAGATAAAAACAGCTCTGGAAAGGGAAATTAAAAGACAACCTGATTTACTTCAACAAAGGGTGAGCAAGTATGGGGTAGAGGGAGACTCACAACCAGTGACCGAAGATGGAGAGGAAGAGAAGATGGAAAATATAGTTGAGGGAGTGACTTTGGAAAAAATGGATACTCTAGAAGATATTGACAATTAATTGAAAGGTCTAGGAGGGGAGGAAGTGGAAGATGGATACATAGAGCCCGTGGACTACACTGCCAGCCAGGATCCAGAGCTCTTTGAGCACATGGTTAAAAAAGCAGAGAGGGGGGAATTGGATGCAAAAAGTATGGACATGTATAGAAGAAGTGACAGGAACAAAGGTAAAGAATACTGCAATATTGAAGAGATGGCAAAGAAAAGGGCTGCTGATAAAGCTAACTATGGTAAGGAAAAAATCCCTAACATCTTACATACCTCTGATACAATCCTTAATGAAGTGGCAGTTAAAGTGGGTGTGAAGTTAGGGGGTGATATTGACAAGATTGAGCATAACATCAATCTGATTAGGATGGTTGAAAAAGCCATGATTGATCTCTGGTTAGTTAAAAATAGCAAAAGGGTGAAGAAATTTGTGCTGATAAAAAAGAGGAGGATAATAATGCTCATTTGATAGATACATGGGAACATAATATTGAGGAATTATTAGGGGGTGATATGGAAAGTGGTGAGGAAGAAGAGATGGAAGGATAGGAAGAATTCACACAAATGTTTTCTGGTGGGAAAGGGAAAAATAATGACAGATCTTTCAGAAATTCTGGAAAGAAATTTGCCATTAAAATTTAAAATAAAAAGGGATCTGGTAAAAAAAGGAAGGAAGAAATGAGAGCAGTTTTTTGGAACATGAGGGGTTGGGGGGGGATATCAAGAAGAGATTTACGAGGGAAATGGTGATGGATATGAAGGTAGACTTCATAGGTTTACAAGAGACTATGAGAGATCATTTCTCTAAAAATGATCTACATGGGATTTGTGGTGGGAGAGATTTCCATTGGCATCATGTGCCATCGAGGGGCAAAAAAGGGGGTCTGTTGCTTGGTGTGAATTATACTACCTTAGATGTTATTACTTAGGAAGATGGGGAGTATTTTATAAAAATGAATGTCCAAGATATAAAAAACAAGTTCATTAGGGACTTGGTAGTGATATATGGGGATGCTCAGCCATCTGGAAAAGCAAGATTTCTTGCTGAGTTTGCTAGGTTTTTTCAAAAAAGTGTGAACCCCATCTTGATGGGGGGAGACTTTAATATTATAAGAAAAGCTTCTGAAAAAACAAACCTGGCACATCAGGACATTGGAGCTTTCTGTTCAATGTGATTATAGAACAAGCCGGGGTCAGGAAATTAGACATGCATGGGAGAAAATACACTTGGGGAAATAATTTACCCCAGCCTACATTTGAAAAACTAGATAGAGTTCTTTGTGATGTACATTGGGAAGATAAATATCCCTTGACAAAGGTTTCTGCACTGTGCAGAGAAAAATCTGACCATGTACCTTTATTTTTGGATACTGGAGATGTGGTAAAAAATGACCCTTTATTTAGATTTGAAAACTCCTGGTTTATGAGAGAAGGAATAGATGAGCTGGTCAGTAAAACTTGGAGAAATAATGGTTCAAAGAAATCTAGCATGGAGAACTGGCAATGTAAACTGAGAAGTTTGAGACCTGTCCTGAAAGGATGGAATATAAATATGAATGCATGGTACAGAGAGCTCAAAAAAGACATTCTAGTTAAACTTGACAACACTGATAAAAAAATGTGAAAATTATGGATTAAATGTGGAAGACAGAAAAGAGCAATGAGAACTTAGAGGTCAACTTGATTGGTTATTGGGATAGGAGGAGAACAAATGGAAACAAAGAGCAAAAGTGGATGAATTGATTGGTGGGGATAGCAACACAAAATACTTTCATGCTAAAGCAAATGGAAGACATAGGAAAAATAAAATCACAGTGTTGGATCAAGAAGATGGAAAGGTAGAAGGGGTGAAAAACTTGATAGATTACATTACTAACTTTTATAGAAACCTGTTTGGAGAGGCAAACACTTCCAGTATATCATTGTGTATTGAAAATTCTAATAGAATACTCCCAGATCAAAAAGAAATGTTGACTTGGGAATTTTCCTTGGAGGAAATTAAGACAACGGTTTTTCGGATGGCACATAATAAATCACCAGGCCCAGATGGGTTTATTGCTGAACTTTATCAACATTTTTGGGATCTAATTAAAAAAGATCTCAAACATATGTTTGATGATTCATATGCTGGGACCCTAGATATCAAAAGACTGAATTATGGCATCATTACCTTGGTAACGAAAACCAAAGAAGCAAATCAAATTCAGAAGTTTAGACCAATCTGCTTGTTAAATGTTAGCTTTAATTTTTTTTACAGAAGTTTTGATGAACAGACTTAATCTTGTGGCTGGCTCTATTATATCTCCAATACAGACAACCTTTGTTAAAGGTAGGTATATCAAGGGGTGTTGGTCTTACATGAAGCGCTTAACAGTGTGCATGTTAAAAAGCAGAGTGCTCTATTGCTGAAAGTGGATTTTGAAAAAGCATATGATAAAATTCAATGGCCTTTTGTGATGCAAATGTTAAAAGGAAAAGGTTTTCCTGATAAATGGATAGACTGGGTTATGAGTACTATTAGAGGGGGTAGAGTATGTGTCAAAGTTAATGAAAACGATGGCCCTTATTTCCCCACTCATAAAGGGTTGACACAAGGGGATTCTTTGTCCCCTTTAATGTTTAACTTAGCAGCAGATGCTTTAGCTATCCTGATGGATAATGCAAGAAAAGTTGGGCTGATTAAAGGGTTACTAGCTGATAATGTAGAGGGGGGAGTTAATATGCTACAATATGCAGATGACACTATTTTTTGCTACAAAATGATTATGAAAGTGCTTGTAATTTGAAATACATATTATGTATGTTTGAACAAATGTCTGGCCTGAAGATTAATTTCCACAAGAGTGAGATATTCCTATTTGGGGCAGCTGCTGATAAAAAGCAGGAATACTCCAGAATATTCACCTGTCCTACCCATGAAATAATTAGGTCTCCCAGTGGATAAGAAAAGAATAAAAAACAAAGACTGGAAACCTTCTGAAAATAAAATTAATGGAAGGAAAATGTGGGACTTGGCAAGGGAGGCTATTAGCTAGTGCTGGCAGACTCACATTAATCCAATCCTCATTGACTGGGATTCCATACTTTATGATGTCATTCTATGGGCTACCTGTGGGAGTCGGAAAATGAATGAACTTTTCCAGAGCTAGGTTGTTGTGGAAAGAAAGTAATGACAAGAAAAAAATATCACCTGGTTAGATGGGAAGAGGTATGTAAACCAAAAGATATGGGTGGTCTGGGTATTCATAATCTAGCTTTTATGAATAAAGCTTTGCTGTGCAAGTGGTGGTCGAAGATTTATAACACAGACGGGGTGTGGCAGAGGATTCTGAGACATAAATACGCTAAAAAGACTTGCATTACCAGTGTAAAAAGTAGAAAAGGGGATTCACAATTTTGGGGGGAACTTGTGAAACACAACAACTTATTCTTTTCCCTTTGTAAATTTGAAATTGGAGATGGGGAAAACACCAGATTCTGGGAAGACTGGTGGATTGGCCCTAAAGCTTTAAAAGATAGTTATCCACGCATTTACAACATATGCTTTGATAAAGAAAGGTCGGTGGCTCATGTTTTGAAAAAAGGGCTTGATAAAGTTAGCTTCAGAAGATCTTTGTGTGGGGAATCTTTGCTTTTATGGGAGCACATAAAAGAGGTGTGTGAGAGTGTGACACTTGACAAAACCCAAGACAAGATCAAATGGACCCTGTCTAGAGATGGTAAATACATTGTCAAATCGTGTTATAGGTACTTGCTTCAAAATGGGATGCATTATCCATACGAATTCCTATGGAAAACAAAAATGCCTCCCAGGGTCAAAGTCTTCTTATGGCTATTGCTGAGGCAAAGTATTCTTACCAAACAAAACTTGAAAAAAAGAGGGTGGCAGGGTGATACAAAATTCTCCTTCTGTGGGCGGGAGGAAGATATAGAACATTTATTTGTACACTACTCTGTGGCCAAAATGTTGTGGATGGTGATGAAATGTTCCTTTGATAAAATTAATGATATTTTTGGTAGATGGTTAAACAAATTTGAGAAAAATGATAAGGATCTTATGGCAATTGGTATATCGGCTATGCTCTGGACAATGTGGAAACTGAGAAACAGACTAGTCTTTGATAATCATAGGGTTATTGATCCCTGTGTTCCTGTAAATCTAATCATTAAGAATTTACATGAATGTTGTGTATTGCAGAAAATCCAAGGAAGAATAGATCGCATGAAGGAGGGCGTAAATCAAGTTGAGCAGGTTGCCACGGAGATATTCAAGGCGACACGTGGATGAACGACTAGAGTCCCAAGACTGGGAGGCTTCTGAAGATCAACCTGCGCTGAAGCTTATCTTCTTTGTGCTGCCTTCTGCTCTTTTTGCTTTTTCTCCTTCCATCTTTTTGGTAGCGATCTATAAAACTTCTGGCTTATGATGCCAGTGACTTATTAAATCCCTTTATGTTAGCGAGTGGAACTGGAATGCTATCTCTGTTGGGTTTCTCTAGCGTTGTTTGGCGTTGGGGATTTAGCTAATCCTGACATGCTGCTGTGTGGGGGAGGGAGGGATGGATCCCTTCTTCAACATAGCATCGTCAGATGGTTGTAAGTTCGGGTCTGGAGTCTGTGAACGATCGATTTCTTTAAATGAAATCGGAGTGGCAAGCTCTCTTTTATCAAAAAAAATAGTAGTCACTTAGTTTTAATCCTATGCTTTGAGAAATCCTGGCTCCGCCTCTGGGCGGATGTCTAATATGCCACATGTGTGGGCGTTATCAGTGTCCAATAAAAATGAAGGGGTCTGCAAAAAATCTGGAAGGGAGTGTTTATTTGCTAGCACACGCGTGTTTGACTAGACCTAAGTCCAACCAGGGCTCGCTCGCCACACGTGTCTATACATCGAGAGGCGCCATGTTTCTCATCAAAACTATCCATAGCATGTTAAATTGGGAAGCGTTCCTACTCCTGGATGAGGAGCCGCGTTTGATTTATATTGATTTGAGGCAAGCAGCCATGCCTTGGCTTACAAGTTGAAGGAGACCAATCGCATGTGATCAGGTCGTTACAAAGAGATTTCCTGGATAGCTAAGAGAGAGAGAGAGAGAGAGAGAAGATATGTTGGTTGAGATTACAAAGTAGGGATAAACATAAATTCTAACACCCTCCCTTAATCTCAACTATCCTAGGTTCAGATTCCTCTTGAATTCTTCAAATGGTTTTGCTGGCAATGCCTTGGTAAATCCATCAGCTACTTGATCTTTGGAAGGGATGAACCGTATCTCAAGTTTCTTGTCTGCAACTTTTTCACGTACAAAGTAAAGTCAATTTCAATATGTTTTGTTCTGGCATGAAATACAGTATTTGCATATAAGTATGTTGCACCCAAGTTGTCACACCAAAGACATGGGACACGATTTAACTTAACTCCCAGTTCCTCAAGTAGTGACTCTAACCAAATAATTTCTGCAGTGGCATTGGCCAAAGATTTATACTCAGCCTCTGTACTTGACCTTGATACTGTTTGCTGTTTTCTTGCACACCAAGAGATGAGATTGGACCCAAAAAAGACTGCAAAGCCTCCAGTTGATTTTCTGTCATCACTACAACCTACCCAATCAGCATCAGAGAATGCACTGACAAGTGTAGAATTAGAACGTATGAAGTTAAGGCCCAAGCTCACAGTGTGTTTTACATATCTCACAATCCTCTTGACAGTTGACCAGTGTGTAGTGGTAGGAGCATGCAAATACTGACAAACTTTGTTAACAGCAAATGAAATATCTGGACGTGTAAGTGTCAAGTACTATAATGCTCCAACAGTGCTTTTGTACCTCGTACTTTCTACCTCTTGAAGAGGCTCCCCTTCATAAGCTGAGAGTCTTTCTGAAGAGGACAATGGAGTAAGTGCAGGTTTACAATTTTTCATTCCCATGCGAACCAGAAGCTCATTGGCATATTTCTCTTGATTCAATACTATACCATCCTGAGTTTTCTTAACCTCAATACCTAGAAAGAAGTGTAGATCTCCTAGATCCTTCAAGGCAAACTCTGAGCTCAAGTCATGTAGAAGAGCATTAGTAGCATCTTGTGATGAACTTGCAACAATAATATCATCAACATAGATAAGCACAAAAATGACTACTTTTGCCTTGTTGTAAATGAACAATGATGTATCAGCCCTTGATGCAAAGAAGCCAAGACATCTTAACTGAGTGCTCAACCTAGAGTACCATGCTCTAGGTGCCTGTTTTAACCCATAAAGTGACTTGTCAAGCTTGCATACATAATGTGGCGTTTTCTTACTCACATACCCAGGTGGCTGTCTCATGTAAACTTCCTCTTCCAGAACACCATGCAAAAACGTTTTCTGTACATCCAGCTGACGCAAACTCCACCCCTGGACACAACAATAGCTAGAATAAGTCTTATTGTGGCAGCTTTCACAACAGGACTAAAGGTATCTTCATAATCTATACCATAGCGTTGTTTTAAACCCTTTGCAACCAATTGTGCCTTATACCTGTCAATAGTTCCATCTGCCTTCTTTTTAACCCTGTACACCCATTTGCAATCATAATATTTTTACCTCTCTGATCTGGCACGAGATGCCAAGTTTTATTTCTCATGAGTGCAGAATATTCTTCATCCATGGCCTTCTTCCACCTTGGATCATCAAGTGCCTCATTCAACGTTGTTGGTTCACCTGAGATACACAACATGCCATATGGTATAGTGCCGATCAGTACGTATTTTTGGATTCTTTATACCTTTCTGTAGACGTGTCATGACTCGTGTAGAAGCTGCTGGCTGTACACGTTGCACAGGAGAGTCAGATGCAGAAGATCCAGTCGATCCCGCTGGCGTTGGCACGGAAGATCCGGTGGATTTTGGTGTGGCCCCGTCTCCACCAATCATCCTGGTGTCCACAGGGTCTGCGGACGCAGGAGATCCCGCCTCGCCTGGTGCATGCATGCAGGGGGACAGCAACGTGGAGCACGAGGGGGATGCGGCCCCGCCTGCTGATGATGTGGAGGCGCGGGGCTGGCTGGACGAGGCGTGGGACTGCGGCATGAAGCACGAGGGGGGTGCGGCCCCGCCTGCTGGTGACGTGGAGGCGCGGGGCCGGCTGGTCGAGGGAGCGCGCCCGCGCCCGTTGGAACCGTGATCCGAGGATGATTGCGTCCCGCGATCCGAGGCTAACAACCGCACAGGAGTTGCTGGCGTCACCGGATCAGCTCCGTTTTCAGTGTTGTTTTCGTCTTCTTGTGGCACATGAAATATCCCCTCGGTCTGATCATTCTGGACATCATTTTGAGAGCCGTTTTCGTTGCCAACCTGCACAGGGACAAGAGCAGAACTGGTGAATATTATCATAATTTTGGTCAGTACAATTGTCTCCCCCTTGATCAAAACTCCGGAGATTTTTAGGAAGGAGAAGAATTTCCTTTCGAAGGAGGGCACCGGCGTTGGGATGTAGAGATGCAAACGGAAAGATGGACTCATTGAATACAACATCTCTGGATATATAGACTCTTCCTGTATGAACATCCAAGCACTTGACACCTTTGTGCATGGGACTGTATCCTAAGAACACACATCTCTTTGAACGAAAGGCAAGTTTGCGTGTGTTGTAGTGCCGAAGGTTCGGCCAACATGCACAACCAAAAAATGCGGAGTGATGTGTAATCTAGTGTTATACCAAGGAGTCGTGTGATGGGTGTTTCAAGTTTGATGACCCTACTAGGAAGCAAGTTGATAAGGTATGTAGCAGTTAAGAAAGCTTCGTCCCAGAACTTAAGTGGCATGGATGCATTAGCTAGCAATGCAAGCCCTACATCAACAATGTGATGATGCATTCTTTTAGCGGACCCGTTTTGTTGGTGAGCATGAGGGCAAGAAACATGATGATAAATGCCATGTTTTTGAAATAATGAGTTGAGTTTCTCATACTCACCTCCCCAGTCTGTTTGCGTAGCAATAATTTTAGAGTTCAGTTTGCGTTCAACAAGATTTTGGACATTGGTGAAAACTTGGAATACATCAGATCTTTTCTTTAACAAGTAAATCCAAGTAAATTTACTATAGTCATCAATGAAGCTTACATAATAGGAAAATCTTCCAACGGAAATGAGGGCTGGACCCCATACATCTGAAAATATGAGTTGCAATGGTGCAGTGAACACACTGGTAGAGATAGGGTAAGGTAATTGATGAATTTTTGCTTGTTGACACGGATCACAAACTGACTCAACATGAGGCTCATAGGAGAGCTTATTCTTGCTAAGGACATGTCTAACAATTACTGAGGACGGGTGACCCAAGCGACTGTGCCACTTTGCTGAAGATGGCTTGATGACGAGATACGCTTGTTTATTTGACGCTGATGATGATGATGATATGAGTGGGTAGAGACCTCCCACACACCATCCTCTAAGAATGATTCTCCGTGTGACCAGCTCCTTAACCAAGAAAAAATAGGGATGAAACTCTATGAGAACATGATTATCACGAGTGAATCGATGAACAGAAAGAAGGCTTTTTGCTGCTTCAGGAACATGTAGAATATTTTTCAGATGCAAATTTTTTATGGGGTTTTTAACAATTGAACTACCGATATGTGTTATTGCCATACCAGAACCGCTTGTCGTGTGGATTTAATCGCCTCCGTTGTACTTCTCCCGCATCGTCAGCTGACCAAGTTCTCCTGTGATGTGATTGGTGGCTCCTGTGTCAGCATACCAGTTGGTATCCACGCCGTAGGTGGCTGCATGCGCCGCCTTCTCTTCTGGTTCTCCATCTTCATAGCGCCACCAGCAGAGCCGCGCCCGCCTGGATGATATTTGAGGCATATTTGGCACTCAGGGTTGTCGCGCTACTGCTGATCACGCACTTGTTGTGGTTGGTTCTGTCGCTGGCGCCCTCTGTAGCCGTTCCCGCCGCGAGCAGGAGAGGGCTGCCGATCTCCACGGCCGCGCCCCCTTGTGCCACGCCCGCGGTAGGGTTTCCCACGACCTTGGCCGCGGCCTCTGTAGGCAGCGTTTGTAGAAGTGTGGAAGCCACCAGAAAAAGCATCGCCCAACATCTCCATTCTCTGGTCGAAAGCAGAAATTTGGGCAAAGAGATCGTCGGCGGTGATTGTGTTCTTGATGGCACCGATCGCCGCAACCACAGGTTCGTAGTCACGGTCCAGTCCTGCCGAGATGTAGTCCACCATCTCCGGGTCAGAAACCGGACGGCGAGCGGCTGCTAGCTCATCGCCGAGACTCTTTATATCTTGGCCATAAATGCAGAGCTTGACATGGTGCCCTTTTTGGTGTTGGTGATCGCAATTCTGAGATTTGTAATCCGAGACTGCGATTGGGAGGCGAAGATGGCTGTCACAGCTGTCCACAACTGGAAGGTGGAATCCTTCTCGATGACCTGCGCAAGTATTTCTGGAGTCATGGAGTTCAGTAGATATGAGAGCACCTGTTGATCTTTGGCGATCCAGGCCGCATACAGCGGGTTCGGCGCCATGGCCGTGGTCTTGTCCGCCTGCGTGGTCTCCACCGTTTTGGGCGGAGCTGCGCCGCTGTTGTCCAGCAAACCAGTCACCTACGCTCCTCGCAGGGCTGGTAGGACTTGTGCCTTCCAGAGGATGAAGTTTCCTCTTGCAAGCTTCTCAGTCGGCGGTGACCTGAGATTGAGGGCGACAGACAACGAGGAAGACATAGCGACGGTGGCGGCGGTTGTGGTTTGTGGTTTTGTTGTGGCTAGATGTGTAGAGAAGAGGTGGCTCTAATATCATGTTAAATTGGGAAGCGTTCCTGTTCCTCAATGAGGAGCCGCGTTTGATTTATATTGATCTGAGGCAAACAGCCATGCCTTGGCTTACAAGTTGAAGGAGACCGATCGCATATGATCAGGTCGTTACAAGGAGATTTCCTGGATAGCTACGAGAGAGAAGATATGTTGGTTGAGATTACAAAATAGAGATAAACATAAATTCTAACACATAGCAGGCAGTCGGTGCGGATGCCCGTGGCGGGCTCAAATTCGCAGGTTCAGAATAATGCACCCGTTGAGTTGGCCGGAAACCCTACAGAGACGATGTCGGATTCCAGAATTTTGTCGCTTATTGGTCGTATTCGTTGAGGCGGTGCAGCAAACCTGCAGCCAGCCCCTCGTGTTAGATTCTGCTTGTGATTCATGTTCCCAGACCTGCATGTTCCTGACAGAATTATTGTCGGATTGCTGCTGCTGATTCCGGCAGGTCCTACATACATATTTCCTTTACAACTTAGAAGAGTCCGACAAGGACTCCATAGCTCGCGCGTACGTGTATATACATATCCAGGTGCCTGATTTCCTCATCAAAACAATCAAATCAATAGGATTGGGTGCAGTTGCAGACACCAATGGCAAGCACGAGTTCTTCGTTCGAGAAGGATGAGGAGCCGTCGGATCCGCAGCTTCAGAAAATCGCACCAGCCGATCCGGCTGTTGGCCGCGGGCCAGCCGGAAACTCAGCGGAGCCGTCGACGACGGAGATCAAGAAGAAGAAGAAGAAGGTGTTGATCCAAGTGCCAGATAGCGATGTGAAACGTGTCCTCTCCTACAGGGAAGAAACCAGCGATCTGAAGGTGCCTGGTCTCTTCGTCAGGAGAGACCCGAAACTGGCTGCGAACTGGGCCATCATGTTGGCTAACTTGGCCATGTATGACGAGCAGACAAAGGGGCGGATGCTTGAGGAGCAGAGAGACTTTAGGCAGCAGTTTTTTTTTTGGAAAAGGGGGGGCTCCCCGGCCTCTGCATCAGAGTGATGCATACGGCCATCTTATTAACCAAATAAACAGGTTCCAACAAGGTTCCAAAGTCTTCAACTGACAAAACAAAAAGGAAAGCTCACACATAGCTAAAAGGGCTAGAAACACCAACTAGCCAAGAAAAGATGCCACAACCGGCTAGCTAAAGATAGATAGGTAAACTAATTGTCTATCCTATTACATGACCGTCATCTAAAACGGTTGAAGATATCCCGAGCTACCATCTCACAGCGGAGAGATCCAGTAACCAAATGCTCCCTGGCCTCCGTCTGAGTGAGTAACGACCACGAACGGATCAGTGTCGTGGCTCGGAAAATAACCTGCAAAAAGTGAATACGTGATATTCTGTTAAAAACCAAATCATTTCTGCAATTCCAGATAGTCCACAACAAGGCGCAAACTCCAACACAAATATGTCTCGCTAAGTCACGCTCAATCCCATTAAGCCATGTTCCAAATAGCGCATTGACAGAATTTGGTGGAGTAATCTTAAAAGCAATGTGGACCGTCTGCCATAGAACTTTGGCTAACGGGCAATCAAAAAAGAGGTGTTTAATCGTCTCATCCCGATCACAGAAACTACACCTAGTAGGTCCTGTCCAATTACCCTTTATCAAGTTGTCCTTGGTTAAAATAACTTGTTTATGGACAAAACACATAAACACTTTTATTTTCAAAGGCACTTTAACATCCCAAACATGCTTAGAGGTAGGAATGGAGGACGAATTAATAACATCAATATACATTGATTTAACTGTGAATACTCCAGACCTAGCCAGCTTCCAGCGTAATGCATCGGGTTGTTGAGAAAGCTGAACCTCCATCAGTCTCCTAACTAGACGAAGCCAAGCTTCCCAACGATTGCCCGCTAGCGACCGTATGAACTGAATATTAAGGGGGATAGATTGAAATACCGTTGCAACGAACACCTCACGTCGTTGAACAATACGATATACAGACGGATATTGAATGGCCAAGGGTGTCTCTCCTAGCCAAGTATCCTCCCAGAAACGTGTAGTAGCACCGTTGCCAATAATGAACTTTGTCCTATTAAAAAAAGGATTGTTTGACTTTCATCAGTCCTCTCCAGAAAGGCGAGTCGGTCAGCCTGACTGTAACCTGGGACAAAGTTTTTGTGTGGAGGTACTTGCTACGAAGGATTTGCGCCCACGTGGCATCAGTCTCAGAAGACAGTTTCCACAGCCACTTACTAAGAAGACATCTGTTCTTAACTTCAAGATTCTCGATCCCGAGACCCCCTTGGTCTTTCGGTCTACAGATGATATCCCATTTAGCTAGCCGGTACTTTCTTTTTAAGTCATCACCCTGCCAAAAGAAACGCGATCGATAGAAGTCCAGTCTTTTCCTGATACCAACTGGGACTTCAAAGAACGATAAGAGAAACAGAGGCATACTCGTGAGAACCGAATTTATCAGAATTAATCGGCCACCGTATGACATTAGCTTGCCCTTCCAGCAACTCAGCTTTTTCTCAAATCGGTCTTCGACGCACTTCCATTCTTTGTTCGTCAGCCTTCGATGGTGGATCGGGATACCTAAGTAAGAGAAAGGTAACTCCCCCAACTCGCACCCGAACAATTGCCTATAAGCATCCTGTTCATCCTTGGCTCTACCAAAGCAGAACAACTCGCTCTTATGAAAGTTAATTATTTAACCCGGTCAATTGTTCGAAAAGGCATAACACCAACTTCATATTTCTCGCCTTGGCCAAGTCATGCTCCATAAAGATGATTGTATCACCAGCGTACTGCAGGATGGATACACCTCCATCAACAAAATGAGGTACCAAGCCACCTACTTGACCATTCTCCTTAGCCCTTCCTATCAAAATTGCTAACATATCAACCACAATGTTAAACAGTATAGGGGACATCGGATCTCCTTGTCTTAGGCCTTTATGTGTCTGAAAGTAACGACCAATATCGTCATTCACTTTAATTCCCACACTACCTTTTTGCGTAAATGATTCAACCTGGCGGCGCCAGGCTTCATCAAAACCTTTCATACGCAATGCCTGTTGAAGGAATGACCATTTGACCTTATCGTACGCTTTCTCGAAATCCACCTTAAAAATTACTCCATCTAATTTTTTTGAATGGATTTCATGGAGCGTTTCATGAAGGACGACCACCCCTTCAACAATGTTTCTGTCCGGCATGAAAGCAGTTAAAAACCAAGGGCAGAGTCACCTACGAGCTTGAGGTTGATGAGGATGATGACAGATTTAAAGATGTTGAATCCACCAGCTCAGGACAGAGGAGATATCGCCCGGGTGTCATGAAACCCAAGGATGGACAGACCAGGAAGCTAAATTAAAATCGGTTCTGGTTTTTATCTTACTCTTACTCCATCTGACCGTGCAAGTCTTTTTTTTCCAGTATGTTGTGTCAAGATTTACATCAACAGTTACACTAGAATGTTATGTGATTTTTCTCTGCTCCGTTCGTGAAGCCGCAGTGGCCGGGCGTGTGGGTGGTTGGCTAGCTTTAAGTACTGGGATCTCATTTGTTGATCAATGTGTGCGGAACAACTGAATTTATCCCTGGACATATGTAGCGGCACATCGCATCTTTTGTTTTTGCATTAAAACAGAAGGTTAAAAGAAACTAATAGAACATTAAAAGAAGATAATAGAAAAAGAACTAATGATCTCCAGTAACAGAGATAGAGTCCATATTTGCACATGCGATTGCACCTTATTCAGGCCAGGCCAGGCCACGGGTAGCCTGCGGCGCTGGTTAGCCGGAGATTTCGATGCCCCTGAGCTGGTTGCTTTTGCTTTGCAACTTTATCCTGCCATTGGCGGACGTCGCACTCCGGCCAGCCTCTGGCGCCGTCCAGGTAAAAGTTCAACGCCGCACGCACACGAGCATCAAGTGACAACCACGCTGGCTCTAGATTACTTGATTTAAGGGCTTGAATTGAACAGATAGCACTTGATCGACCAGCCGTGTAGAGTAGAACAAGTAAGCTGAAGCTAGCTTTTCTTACTTTACAAGGGACGGTCGATGTACCGAATACCGATGCGCTTGCTTGCAGCAGTACAATAATTAATTTGCCGACTACGAGAGAATCTTGGAGAGGAGCTACACTTCTTTACTGAACTACTAGTTCTAGCCAGTGCACATTGTACGTTCAGGAAGATGTCACGTGTTGGTGGATCAAGGTTTCTTCACTTTTTTGGAGCTTTTTTTTTGAACCGGGCGCCACCCCTTTCCATTACTCATCATAACGGAAATACATAGTTCATGTCACCCCACAACCTCCAAAACTTACTCAAACTGACGCAAAGACCTACTAGCAAACATAAGGAAACAGGAAAGGGAGCGTGAGTTCAAAGCATCACTGGGAAACCCACCACGAGCACTCGTCATCGAGCAGCCCGCTGTGGGGCGAAAACCCAGTGACACCCAACTCCACACTCAGACCACAAGCAGCAAAAGAACCAACAGTATCAACCTCGAAGTTCACAAGGCTCACAGCTGAGCAAGCACACACCCGCACAGGAGTGAAAAAGTCTCACAAAAGCTAGGCATCAGGTCGGACCGGGATGTAGGCCTTATCACCAGCGAAGTTAGCACCAGCTTCAATCCATCGTCGCCCTGGCTGGAGCTGCGCAAATCCTCATCATTGCCGAAGCGTTCGTCTTGAGCATCTTCGCACCACGCTCCATTGCCTCCCGATCAGCACCAGTCATCAAGCCATCCCAATATGTCAAAAAACCACAGGCAGAGTATACCACATTAAATGGTGTTTTAAGTTGTTTATGTTCAAAAGTAGTCTGGTTGCGGCTATTCCAAATGGCCCAGCATATGGCTGCCAGGCCAAAAGTATAGAACCTGGCTCCATCAGGTAGGAATACATAGCACCAGGAGAAATATTGCCAGATGTTATTTGGGCATAGGTCTGTGCCCAGAACACAGCCTACCGTCCTCCAGACTACCCGAGCCACTGGACAAGTAAAGAACAAATGTTGGGATGTTTCAATGTTTCTACAAAATGAGCATCTAGGATTCCCAAGCCATTTTTTTCATGACCTCTCTAGTCAGAATGGCATCTTGAAACAATTGCCAAAGGAAAATCTGAATTTTCAGGGGTATCTTAGCTTTTCAGATCCACCTGTAATCACATCCTACCAACTGCCTCTCCAGGTAGACATAGACTGATCTAGTAGTGAAGTATTTCTTATTGTCGAGGGCCCAGCAAACCTGGTCTGGTTCCGTTGACCCTGGCCAGGATTTCACCACCTCTCCCAGCTTTTTCCATTGATCTACTAGAGGAGGGTGCAGCCGTCTTCTAAAGAAATCATTGCCCGCAAAACTCTTAAAACCAGCCACTGTAATTTCTTGGTAATTACAAATGCTAAATAAGGCTGGGAATCGATCTTGCAAAGGAGGTTCCCCCAGAATGGTATCTCTCCACAATCTCGTAATATCTCCAGATTTCATTACCACCTCTCTCCCTGCCAAGTATACCTCTTTAACTTTCAAAATGGCCTTCCAAATGGGGGAATCCCCAAATTTACACTTCACCAAGGATACTGTGTCATTCTTAAAGTATTTGGCCCGAACCACATCTTGCCAAAGGCCTTGTTGTGTCTCCAGCTTCCACCACCATTTGGTGAGGAGGCTGATATTTTGCTTATGTAGATCTTTGACTCCTAATCCCCCTTTATTTTTGGATCTACGGATTCTAGACCATTTCACCAAGTGGTATCTTTTTCGACCACCAGTTTCCTGCCAAAAGAACGTTTTTCTGTGCTTGTCCAACTTCTCAATGATCTTTTTAGGGAGCATGAACATAGACATGTAGTAATAAATGATACTTGTAAGGGAAGAATTAAGGAGTGTCAATCTTCCCCCTGAGGAAGCCGAATTACCAATCCATGACTCACAACATTTAAGGAATTTATCATCCGCAAAGCTCCAGTCAAGAGCTCGTAGAGTGGAAAAGCTTACAGGCACTCCCAAATATCTCATAGGAAAATGCCCTATCTGACAATTAAACAGATCAGAGTAGAAGGTTAACAGATTATCATCCCCTCCTACACAGAGTATTTCACTCTTTAGGAAATTTATTTTAAGCCCAGACATGAGTTCAAAAATGTATAGTAAAAGCTTGAGATTAATTGCAGCTTCTCTATTATGCTCAAGACAGATGACAGTGTCATCAGCGTATTGAAGAATAGCTACCCCCCCACTAATCAGGTCTGGGGCAAGACCTGTCAGCAGGCCTTCTTCTTGGGCGTTGCGAATCATTTTGGACAAGGCTTCAACAGCCATATTGAACAGAAAGGGCGAGTGTGGATCTCCCTGCCGTACCCCTTTATGACTCTGGAAATAAGGGCCAGTTTCATTATTCAACTTGATACTGACAGTCCCATTTTAAAAAAAAAATTGGATCCAACCACACCAAGTAGGACCAAAGCCCCTAATCTTGTGACACTCCAGCAGGAAGTCCCAGTTGATTTTGTCATAGGCCTTTTTGAAGTCTAGCTTCAGCACCACACCCACTTTCTTTTTGTGGTGCGTGTGATGAAGAACTTCGTGCAACGTAAGTATGCCATCCATAATATTTCTATGTTTAATAAAGGCATTCTGGTGCTTACTGATAAGTTTGTCAGCGAATATAGCCACTCTGTTGTCCAAAACCTTTGTGATAAGTTTGTATGGACAGCGGAGGAGGCAAATAGGCATATATTGCTGAATTTTCTTGGCTCCACTCATTTTAGGGATTAGGGTAATGATACCATAATTGAGACGGGCCACATCCAAAGTGTTATTATGGAAGGCCTCAAAAAGGCGCATGATATCATTTTTTACAAAATCCCAGCAGTGTTTATAAAACTCCGCTGGAATGTTGTCCGGTCCAGGCGCACGATTACTTTCCATGCCATCAAGGGCTTTTTTCACCTCTTCTTCTGTGAATGCCCCAGTAAGGAGGATATTATCTTCTGCATTGAGTTTTTCACTCTCAGGCCACATATTAGTGGATAATCTAAAAAGGTTTCCACTAGCAGGCCCAAAGAGCTCTTTATAGTAGGCTGTGGCATGTGCAAGAAGATTATCGGTTCCCTCAATCGTCACTTCTCCATCAGTAAAGACTGAATGGTGTTCTTACGTTTTTTACCATTAGCTACTCGATGATAGAAGGCTGTGTTGAGATCACCTTTTAATAGCCATCTTTTCATTAGATTGTTGCAACCAGAACAGCTCTTCATTGACAAGAATATCATTTAGTTCAGTTTGCAAGCACACTTTCTTTTCATACAGCTCCGGATCGAGGGGACCCTCTTCCTCCTCCTGCTCAATCTTTTCCAGTTCAGCCTTAATGCACTTCTTTCTTTTCCTATTATGCCCAAAAGTATGGGAACCCCACCCTTTAAAGTATTTCTTAAGCCGTTTCAGCTTGATATTAAGAACATCTATAGGGTCTGTAGCACGAACTGGTTGTTCCCAAATTCTTTTGGCCGTAGGATAAAACTTCTCATCTCTCAATCAACTGAGTTCAAATCTGAACTCCCGTTGATGTGGGGTGTCAGGATTCTTCGCCCCTGAGGAAAGTAAAAGAGGGTTATGATCAGAAACATCCCTAACCAACTTACGGACCGTGACAAGAGGGAATAAATCTTCCCATTCAAAACTCATCAAAACTCTGTCAAGTTTCTCTAGAGTAGGGTGCTTTTGGTTATTGGTCCACGTATATTTACCTCCACCCATATGAATCTCTCTAAGACACAGGGAGTTAAAAAGGGAGTTGAACTTGTCTACATAAGGAGATCGACTCATAGTTTTATTTTTATCACCATTACCTCGTAAAATATTAAAATCACCTCCCACTATATGCGGAACCTGAGTGCGCAAGCACATCGAAGCAAGTTCAATAAGGAAATCATCTTTACTGTCGTCATGAGCCGCCCCATAGACTGTTATAATTGCCCAAACACGTTTGAGCTTAACATCATATAGGTTTGCCTGCAGACAGAATCTACCAGGGGTCCAGGATATCACTTCCAAGGTTTCCTTCCTGACACCACATAGGATACCACCTGCTTTACCATTCGAGGGTATCCAATTCCAATCAAAATTACTCATACGATCAATCTTCCTAAGACTTTTAGGGGGGAAGGTTTTTTGATAGTTTATTGAAGGCAAATGAAATCTAGGGAATGATCTTTGATGATGTCAGAGAAGCAGGTAGTCATCCCTTTCTTCCCTGCTCCTCTGCAGTTCCAGAACAGACCATTCATTTGATAACATTGGATTTCTTTCCCTGTTTGGCATTCCTACCAGGAGGCAAGATAGGGCTACCAATGTATTTATTAGGGATTTTCCTGTTCCTTTGACTTCTAGTTACAGGTCTAGAGATAACCACATTAGTTTTCTTCTCTCTCTTTTTTCTAGATCGAACTACAGTAAAGGATTCCTCATCTACTTCATTATCCTCACACCACCTTAAATCCAAAGGTGTCTGATCCCCCTTCCCATTAGTTAAAAGCAAGATATTATTTCTTTTATCATTGTTATCCTCCTTCCCATCTAAGGATTCTTTGTTTCTAGCTTTTTCCAGTTCTCTAAGGATGTCAATGCTAGTAAAATCAGTGTCACGTATGTCTACACCCATTTTGACAGCTCTAAGCATTAACTCAGGATCAGATAAAGATTCAAAGGAGTTAGTGTTTTGGGAGTTACCTTCCAGATCCCTCTTTTTTGCCGCAGCAACAGCTTTGACATCCACTCGCTCCAGATTACACTGCACATTCCTCAAGCTGAAGCGAAGATTCTCTTCAGCAACAAGAGGGGGGGGGTAGGGATCACCGTGATGTTCATCTCAGGCGACTCCACCCTATATTCATTGATCACCTTTAAATCAGAGCCATGTTGCCCAATCACCTCCACCACCTGAGGAATTTTTTTAACCACATCAGCATATGACTTAAGATCATTTTTATTGACATTGTTTTTTATCACCGAATGTTGCTGGTGGGGTGTACTTACTTTCTCTTTCTCTTCAAATTCATGTTCCATGGTATCAATAAGTAACGTAGTATGGAGTGAATCATCAGATTCCATGCTCTCTTGTGACTCTCGAATCGGGTCAGGAACTTCTCTCTGGGGAATGGAGGGAGATTTCCTTCCAAGCCCAGTCGAAGAGCTGCCCATGTTAGCTCCATGAGTCACATTTTGCTTCTGATTTTTTTCATTGTTCCCATCTGGGTTAGGAGACACCACTATATCTTTTTTCACACGGTTCGGATCCCTCACCAGAACCTGCTCCACCTCATAGAAGAAGTCATAGAAGTGTCCCCCTAGGACTGATTCGGCCACCCCTGGTATGGTATCCACATTCCTACATCCAATTTTCACCCGAGCCGAAGCCGGGCGGTGCAGAGTTGCAATATTTATCTCTAGGGGAACACCCACCAACGAGGCCACAAATGCAAGGTTCCTCTCACTTCTTTTATCTAAAGGCACATTGCTGATTTTCACCCAGGCTACTTCCATCAACCCCTTCGATCCCACTGCAGAAGACCAAGGGGTAGCATGGATAGTGGCACCACTTGTCTTCAGAGTAACAATTTTCAGATAACAGATTTGAGCAACAGCCCGAGGATTAGGAAATCGCACCACAAAAACCCCAGGGCCTATGGCATGAGCCGAGCAACGCCAACCCGTGGCCAAATAGTCAGAGAGATCTAATTCCATCTGGCTGGTCGACGTCTCTCCCTCAACTATAGTTACAATAATGTTATTCGATCTCTCCTTAAGCTGACTAGCCGTACAGGAATCATGGATGTAGTAGAACCCCTGCCCTTTGGCTTGAAAAGCGCACATCGGAGCAATACACTCCCAAGGAAGGAAAGCCACGCAGGCTGATGCAAGATGCCCTAGCTTGTTACAACGTTTGCAGAAAACTTGAGGGCATCGAGCAGGAATGTGCTCATGCGACTTGCAGATGGGGCATGGAACATGGTTTTTGGTAGGGTGCACCTGATTCACGTTCTGCTTCCCATGAGGACGGCGGATTGGAGACGAGGTTTGATGCCCACTCCCCGTGCCCTCAGATGATGCCGCCTCCAACTTCTTCTCCACCCAGATGCCTCCGTCTTGGAGGTCCTGGCGCTTCGGTGCCGCCGCAGGATCCCAGCGCGAGTTGTCGTTCGAAGCAGATGCGGGAGTGGGCGAAGCAGAGATCGTGCGGTTGCCGCTGCTGATACGTCTCCGTCGTATCTACTTTTCCAAACACTTTTGACCTTGTTTTGGACTCTAACTTGCATGATTTGAATGGAACTAACCCGGACTAACGTTGTTTTCAGCAGACTTTCCATTGTGTTATTTATGTGCAGAAACAAAAGTTCTCGGAATGACCTGAAACTCCACGGAACATCTTTTTGGAAAATATTAAAAATACTGGAAGTAGAATCCACGTCAGGGGGGCCACCACCTATCCACGAGGGTGGAGGGCGCGCCCCCCTGCCTCGTGGGCCCCCTGACGCTCCATCGACCTCAACTCCAACTCCATATATTCACTTTCGGGGAGAAAAAAATCAGGGAGAGGGATTCATCGCGTTTTACGATACGAAGCCGCCGCCAAGCCCTAAAACCTCTCGGGAGGGCCGATCTGGAGTCCGTTCGGGGCTACGGAGAGGGGAATACGTCGCCGTCATCATCATCAACCATCCTCCATCACCAATTTCATGATGCTCACCGCCGTGCGTGAGTAATTCCATCGTAGGCTTGCTGGACGATGATGGGTTGGATGATATCTATCATGTAATCGAGTTAGTTTTGTTAGGGTTTGATCCCTAGTATCCACTATGTTCTGAGATTGATGTTGCTATGACTTTGCTATGCTTAATGCTTGTCACTAGGGCCCGAGTGCCATGATTTCAGATCTGAACCTATTATGTTTTCATGAATATATGTGAGTTCTTGATCCTATCTTGCAAGTCTATAGTCACCTACTATGTGTTATGATCCGGCAACCCTGAAGTGATAATAATTGGGACCACTCCCGGTGATGACCATAGTTTGAGGAGTTCATGTATTCACTATGTGCTAATGCTTTGTTCCGGTACTCTATTAAAATGAGGCCTTAATATCCCTTAGTTTCCATTAGGACCCCGCTGCCACGGGAGGGTAGGACAAAAGATGTCATGCAAGTTCTTTTCCATAAGCACGTATGACTATATTCGGAATACATGCCTACATTACATTGATGAATTGGAGCTAGTTCTGTGTCACCCTATGTTATGATTGTTACATGATGAACCGCATCCGACATAATTCTCCATCACCGATCCAATGCCTAAGAGCTTTTCACATATTGTTCTTCTCTTATTTACTTTTCCGTTGCTACTGTTACAATCACTACAAAACACCAAAAATATTACTTTTGCTACTGTTACTTTTGTTACCGTTACCACTACTATCATACTACTTTGCTACTAAATACTTTGCTGCATATATTAAGTTATCTAGGTGTGGCTGAATTGACAACTCAGTTGCTAATACTTGAGAATATTCTTTGGCTCCCCTTGTGTCGAATTAATAAATTTGGGTTGAATACTCTACCCTCGAAAACTGTTGCGATCCCCTATAGTTGTGGGTTATCAAGACTATTTTCTGGCACCGTTGCCGGGGAGCATAGCTCTATTCTTTGACTCACTTGGGATTTATATCTGCTGGTCACTATGAAGAACTTGAAAGACGCTAAGACAACAATTTATCCCTCAACTACGAGGGGAGGTAAGGAACTGCCATCTAGCTCTGCACTTGATTCACCTTCTGTTTTGAGTAAGCTTGCGACACCTAAACCTGCTTCTGCTATTAATTCTGATATGTCGCATGTTATTGATGATGCCACTTCTGCTATGCATGATACTTATGATGAAACTACTTCTATGCTTGATACTACTGTGCCACTTGGTGAATTTCTTGATGAACAACTTGCTAGGGCTAGAGAGAATGAAATTACTGATAATATCGATGATAGTGATGATGAAGACTCTCCCCCTAATAAATATGAATTACCTGTTGTGTTTGAGGGCTATGTTATGGATGAAGCAATTGCTATAGAAATTTTTGCTTGCAATGATAGGTATGATGTTAAGAGGTTATTAGCTAAATGGAAGCAGCAGTCTCTTAATGCTAGAATGAAACCTGACCCTGCTTTTGCTGCTTCACCTATCTGTGTTACTGATAAGGATTATGAATTCTCTGCTGATCCTGATATAATTACTTTGGTTGAATCTGATCCTTTTTATGGCTATGAATCTGAAACTGTTGTGGAACATCTTACTAAATTAAATGATATAGCCACCCTGTTCACTAATGATGAGAAATCTCGCTACCTTTATATCCTTAAAATATTTCCGTTCTCATTAAAGGGTGATGCTAAGATATGGTTTAATTCTCTTGATCCTGGTTGTGTGCGTAGTCCCCAGGATATGATTTATTACTTCTCTGCTAAATATTTCCCTGCTCATAAGAAACAAGCTGCTTTAAGGGAAATATATAATTTTGTGCAAATTGAAGAAGAGAGTCTCCCACAAGCTTGGGGGAGGCTTCTCCAATTACTTAATGCTTTGCCTGATCATCCTCTTAAGAAACATGAAATACTTGATATCTTTTATAATGGACTAACCGATACTTCCTGAGATTACCTGGATAGTTGTGCTGGTTCTGTTTTCAGGGAAAGAACACCGGATGAAGCTGAAATTCTATTGAATAATATGTTGACAAATGAAAATAATTGGACACTTCCTGAGCCAACTCCTGAGCCTATTCCTAAACCAACTCCGAAGAAAAGAGGTGTTCTATTTCTCAGTCCTGAAGATATGCAAGAGGCAAAGAAATCTATGAAAGAAAAAGGTATTAAAGCTGAAGATGTTAAGAATTTACCTCCTATTGAAGAAATACATGGTCTTAATTTACCGCCTGTTGAAGAAACATATGATCTTAATCCTCCACCTATTGAAGAAACTCACGGTCTTGATAACCCGACACAGGTAGTAATGGTAGAGAGATATGATAAAGCTGAAATCCCTCCTACTAAGTTTGCTAGCCAATGCTTGGATGAGTTTGATAACTTTATGGTTAAGCAAGAAGATTTTAATGCTTATTTTGGTAGACAATTAAAACAAAATGCTTATATGATTGAACACTTGGGTGATTATATGTCTAATGTTAAAGGTGAACTTAAACTTATTAGTAAACATGCTTCTATGGTCACCACTCAAGTAGAACAAGTACTTAAAGCTCAGAATGATTTGCTCAATGAATTAAATAGTAAGGATATTGATTATGCTGTTAGAGTGGCTACTAGAACTGGTAAGATGACTCAGGAACCTTTGTATCCTGAAGGCCACCCTAAGAGAATTGAAAAAGATTCTCAGAGAAATAATTTAGATGCACCTAGTTCTTCTAAAAGGAAGAAAAACAAAAATGATAGGACTTTGCATGCTTCTAGTGAACCTATTTCTGAACCTCTTGAGAATCCAAATGATAGTTCTATTTCTGATGCTGAAACACAATCAGGTAATGAACATGAAACTACTGAAAATGTTAATGATGATGTTCATGATGATGCTCAACCTAGCAATGATAATGATGTAGAAATTGAACCTGCTGTTGATCTTGATAACCCACAATCAAAGAATCAACATTATGATAAGAGAGACTTTGTTGCTAGGAAACATGGTAAAGAAAGAGAACCATGGGTTCAGAAACCCATGCCTTTTCCTCCCAAACCATCCAAGAAAAAGGATGATGAGGATTTCGAGCGCTTTGCCGAAATGATTAGACCTATCTTCTTGCGTATGAGATTAACTGATATGCTTAAAACAAATCCTTATGCTAAGTATATGAAGGATATCATTACTAATAAAAGAAAGATACCGGAAGCTGAGATTTCCACCATGCTTGCTAATTATACTTTTAAAGGTGGAATATCAAAGAAACTTGGAGATCCAGGAGTACCCACTATACCATGCTCCATTAAAAGAAACTATGTTAAAACTGCTTTATGTGATCTTGGAGCCGGTGTTAGTGTTATGCCTCTCTCTTTATATCGTAGACTTGACTTGAATAAGTTGACACCTACTGAAATATCTTTGCAAATGGCTGATAAATCAACTGCTATACCTGTCGGTATTTGAGAGGATGTGCCTGTTGTGGTTGCAAACGTTACTATTTTAACGGACTTTGTTATCCTTGATATTCCCGAGGACGATAGTATGTCTATTATTCTTGGAAGACCTTTTTTGAATACTGCAGGGGCTATTATTGATTGCAACAAAGACAATGTCACTTTTCATGTTAACGGTAATGAGCATACGGTACACTTACCGAGGAAACAACCTCAAGTTCATAGTATCAACTCTATTGGAAAAATTCCATCGATTATTTTTGGAGGTTTCGAATTTCCTCTTCCTACTGTCAAGAAGAAATATGATATTCTTATTATTGGGGATGTGCATATCCCCGTTGAGGTAACATAGTGTTACTCGAAATTTCTCCGGTTTCATGTTATTCGGAATGAGTTTGTTAACAAGACTTGATCAACCTTGTTAATGGATTCCTTTTGATGAGCATGAGATGGATGAAACTAGAAGGCACAACCTTCTGTACCCTCTTTCTACTTTCTGTTATTTAGTTGAAATAAAGTAAAAATAGTATTTTTCTGTCTGTTTTCTGATTTATCCGTGCAATATAAAAATACCCCGAAAATAAAAGTTCTCCAAATGCCCTGAAAATGGAATATGATTTTTTCTAGAATATTTGAGAATATCTGGCACTGAGAACACAGCAGGGGGAGCTGGCACCTGGCCACGAGGGCCCACCGTGGCCCCCCTCCACTTATTCCTGCACCCACACACTTCTTCTTCCTCCCAAAAAATCACTATCCAGCTCAAGCACGAGTTCTAGCTCATTTTGCTGCGATTTTCGATCTCCTTGCTCAAAGCACCTCTCACAAAACTGCTTGGGGAGATTGTTCCTTGGTATGTGACTCCTCCATTGGTCCAATTAGTTTTTGTTCTAGTGCTTTATTCATTGCAAATTTGTGCTGCCTTGGTGACCTGTTCTTGAGCTTGCATGTCAAATTTATATGGTTCCAAGTAGTTCTAATGCTTGATATAGGCTCTAGGCACTTGTAGGAGTAGTTGCTATCAATTTTATTGAGCTTGGTTCACTTTTATTTTGAAGTAACTAAAATTTCAGAAATTTTTCAGAGGAAGAAATATGCTTAGGAAAATGTTCCAAGGTGGTTCTTCAAGAAAGCAAGGACCCAGGCTTGCAATGCGTGATGCTGACGATGAGCCACCAAGGGATGCTCCAGTGCGGCCTTGTGAATGGCCTTCAGAAAACTTTATGGGTCGAGCGGGAATCAAGGAAGAATTTAACGCATATTTGCGTAACGCTGATCTTGTGAGCTTCGAGGAAGAGAAGTGCCGCCAGTACCACTATCTCACTAGCTCCTTTGTGAGGAGGTTTGAATTTTCATCTTCACGTAATTCTCCAACTGTCCTGTTTGATCTTTATGAGAAATCTTATACGATGGGCTTAGAGGATTTTACCACTGCTTGCAAACTTCCACAATGGGGTAGTGCTACTGAACCTCGCAAATCTGAATTTAGAAATTTTCTTGCTAGTATAACTGTGGGGGAATCTAGAGATATAGCACAAGCTACCATAGGGAGCATTCATTTTCCTGCTATACATTATTTTGCTCTCTTCATAGGTAGGTGCATAAATGGTAAAGATGAAGCATGTCATATGTGTGTCCCCGACCTCAGTATTCTTAGGAGTGCTGTGTTAGGAGACAAAGCTTATAATTTGGGAGCCATTGTTGCACGTAGGTTGCATCATAATAGATTTAATGGAGATTTTTTTGGTGGAATTTATGCAACCCGCTTAGCTGAATATCTTGGTGTAGACATACGTAACGATGATATTGAATTGCCTCCTACTTATTTAGACTTTAATGCTATGGTTCACCACCAGTTTGTCGAGAGGAATGAATCACCTCTCCGGTATCGCTTAGTCTTTGACAGACGTCGTGCTGTCCGTATTACTCTCCCTGCTCCTGCCTTCTTTGATTATCAGGCAAAAGGAAGATATGTTATTACCAGAGAGGAGGCAGATGAGTACGAGAGGAGGGCGGAGGCCACTCGTCGCCATACTGCAGCTCAGGAGGCGATAGCCGCTGCATCTCAGTACGACCCCGGCTACAACTATGGATATCCGCCAGGCCACCCATGGCAATAAACCAACTTAGGCCAAAAGCCTAAGCTTGGGGGAGTACGTATTTCCCACCGACATTACATTTATGTTCACACACGCTCATTGCTAGATGTCGGTGCTCATACTCTTTCACTGTAATATCCATGCTAGTTTATTTTCTTTTTCCTGCTTTCTTCTTGCGTGTTTGATAAACCTTAAGAAAAACAAAAAAAATTAGTTGTAGCTTTTAGCTAGTTTACCTTTTTGCTGTAGTAGTAATAATTAAAAAGAAAACCCAATAAGATTTCCCGTTCTTCTTTTGCTTGTTGGGAGCTTTCCCGTGTAAATAGTTTTATTTCTTTTCTTTTCTTTGGGGGTCGACGGGAGAAGACCATAATTAAATTGTTGAAGTGGCTCTTATATGCATTATTGTTGATTTAACCAAGAGCCCATATTGCCTTGTCTTCTCTTGTTTATTGAATGCTCGCAGATTCCAGCTTAGTCCAATGCACGTGCACTCTTATTATTTTCACATCGTTCGGTCGTGCAAGTGAAAGGCAATTATGACGATATATGATGGACTGACTAAGATGAGAGAAGCTGCTATGAACTCGACCTCTCTTGTTTTTGTAAATATGATGAGTTCATCGTTCCTGATTCAGCTTATTATGAATAAACATGTTTGCAATGACAATTAGAGATCATAGTTGCTTATGCCATGCTTGATTAGCTATGAGTTATAATGGTTTACCTTGCATGCCAACATGCTATTAAAATGGTTGTGATGTGGTATAGTGGGGTGGTATCCTTCTTTGAATGATTTAAGTGACTCGACTTGGCACATGTTCACACATGTAGTTGAAACAAAATCAACATAGCCTTCACGATATTTATGTTCATGGTGGATTATATCCTACTCATGCTTGCACTCAATGTCTATTAATTTTAATGCATGTTCATGACTGTTGTCGCTCTCTAGTTGGTCGCTTCCCAGTCTTTTGCTAGCCTTCACCTGTACTAAGCGGGAATACTGCTTGTGCATCCAATCCCTTAAACCCCAAAGTTATTCCATATGAGTCCACTATACCTTCCTATATGCGGTATTTACCTACCGTTCCAAGTAAATTTGTATGTGCCAAACTCCAAACCTTCCAATGAAATTCTGTTTTGTATGCTCGAATAACTCATGTATCAACTAGGGCTGTTCGTATCTTCCATGCTAGGCGGGTTATTCTCAAGAGGAGTGGACTTCGCTCCTCACTCACGAGAAAATGGCTGGTCACCGGGATGCCCAGTCCCATGCTTTATGCAAACTAAATCAAAATAATTGCAAACAAAACTCCCCCTGGGACTGTTGCTAGTTGGAGGCACTTGTTGTTTCGAGCAAGCCATGGATTGATGCTTGTTGGTGGAGGGGGAGTATAAACTTTACCATTCTGTTTGAGAACCGCCTATAATGTGTGTAGCATGGAATATATCGCCATCTCTTGGTTGTTATGTTGACAATGAAAGTATGCCGCTCAAAATATTATTTATCTCTATTTCAAAACCGAGCCGTGGCACCTCTACCCTCTTTTACCATGAATTACAATGTCTAGTCAGTCCTTGATCTTTAAAGGTGCTCTGCATTTATGTTTTGCGGTCTCAGAAAGGGCTAGCGAGATACCATCTTGTTATATCATATCATGATTGTTTTGAGAAAGTGTTGTCATCCGAGTTTTATTATTATTGCTCGCTAGTTGATTATGCCATTGACATGAGTAAACATGAGACCTAAAAGTTATTGTGAATGTGGTTAGTCATAATCTTTGCTGAAAACTTGAATGCTGGCTTTACATATTTACAACAACAAGAGCAAACAGAGTTTGTAAAAGTTGTTCTTTATCACTTTCAGTTTATCAACTGAATTGCTTGAGGACAAGCAAAGGTTTAAGCTTGGGGGAGTTGATACGTCTCCGTTGTATCTACTTTTCCAAACACTTTTGCCCTTGTTTTGGACTCTAACTTGCATGATTTGAATGGAACTAACCCGGACTGACGCTGTTTTCAGCAGACTTTCCATGGTGTTATTTATATGCAGAAACAAAAGTTCTCGGAATGACCTGAAACTCCACGGAACATCTTTTTGGAAAATATGAAAAATACTGGAAGAAGAATCCACGTCAGGGGGGCCACCACCTGTCCACGAGGGTGGAGGGCGCGCCCCCCTGCCTTGTGGGCCCCCTGACGCTCCACCGACCTCAACTCCAACTCCATATATTCACTTTCGGGGAGAAAAAAAATCAGGGAGAGGGATTCATCGCGTTTTACGATACGGAGCCGCCGCCAAGCCCTAAAACATCTCGGGAGGACTGATCTGGAGTCCGTTCGGGGCTCCGGAGAGGGGAATCCGTCGCCGTCGTCATCATCAACCATCCTCCATCACCAATTTCATGATGCTCACCGCCGTGCCTGAGTAATTCCATCGTAGGCTTGCTGGACAGTGATGGGTTGGATGAGATCTATCATGTAATCGAGTTAGTTTTGTTAGGGTTTGATCCCTAGTATCCACTATGTTCTGAGATCGATGTTGCTATGACTTTGCTATGCTTAATGCTTGTCACTAGGGCCCCAGTGCCATGATTTCAGATCTGAACCTATTATGTTTTCATGAATATAAGTGAGTTCTTGATCCTATCTTGCAAGTCTATAGTCACCTACTATGTGTTATGATCCGGCAACCCCGAAGTGACAATAATTGGGACCACTCCCGGTGATGACCATAGTTTGAGGAGTTCATGTATTCACTATGTGCTAATGCTTTGTTCCGGTACTCTATTAAAATGAGGCCTTAATATCCCTTAGTTTCCATTAGGACCCCGCTGCCACGGGAGGGTAGGACAAAAGATGTCATGCAAGTTCTTTTCCATAAGCACGTATGACTATATTCGGAATACATGCCTACATTACATTGATGAATTGGAGCTAGTTCTGTGTCACCCTATGTTATGATTGTTACATGATGAACCGCATCCGGCATAATTCTCCAGCACCGATGCAATGCCTATGAGCTTTTCACATATTGTTCTTCGCTTATTTACTTTTCCGTTGCTACTGTTACAATCACTACAAAACACCAAAAATATTACTTTTGCTACCGTTACTTTTGTTACCGTTGCCACTACTATCATACTACTTTGCTACTAAATACTTTGTTGCAGATATTAAGTTATCTAGGTGTGGCTGAATTGACAACTCAGTTGCTAATACTTGAGAATATTCTTTGGCTCCCCTTGTGTCGAATCAATAAATTTGGGTTGAATACTCTACCCTCGAAAACGGTTGCGATCCCCTATACTTGTGGGTTATCAGCTGCCCTCGGTCCGCTTCCAGGAGAACTTGCTCTTGTCTCCACCGCGGCCGGAGTTCCTCCCCGCGCCGCGTCAGGCACCGCGCCCCGCGCCGCCAGCATTAGCGCCCATCGGTCGCCATGGGATGCGAGGCCACCACTTCCGCGAAGGATCTGCTGTCTCCACCTACCTTGCCTTTCCACCACCCCCAATCGCCTCCAGATCTCGATCTAGGGTTTTTAGCCGCCGTCCAAAAGTGGGCGAGGGCGGAGTCTAGGTCAAGGATCTGCGGAGGGGATGGATTTATACGCCCGCAGCGCGCCTGCGGCTGCGAATGGAGGATGGGATGCGTGCCCACGTGTCGCGCATCCGCCATGGATGGTGGGATGTGGGAGGTCGGGCCCGCGACGTCGTGCAGCCGCACCCCCGTGTACCGATCCGTGTCGCTCCCGTGCACCGCATCTGCCTGTCCCCTACCCACCGCCGCAAATCCCGGCGATGGGCACGCCGCCGGTGCGCGGTCCCGAATCCTAGCAAAATGGCAAGGGAACGAGACCATATCACCTATATCGATGAATTCACCCTCGCGAAGATATCGTGCATCGACCACAGCTCCACGCTCGTCCATGAGTACGAGGCGCAGCGCCTCTCGACGGAGGACGACCTCCCCGTCGGTGAACTTGAGGGCCTGCGTCACGAGATCGGCGGCGAAGGAAACCCGCCATCGCACGTCACGGTCGCAGGAGCCCATCGCGTCCCACCTCCTCGATCTTTTTTTTTGCCCGCCACTTTTTTGGAGCTAGCCGTGCGACGGAGAAAAGAGATGGACGAAGCAATCATGCTGTTTGAAAGTGGCATCAGGTGCGTCTCCGTTGGTAACATGATTCGTACCCGATGATAACATGCATGATTGATTTTAAAATAGGCCAAGCTATAATAAATATATCGCTTTTGAAAAAAGTCAATTTTACTACCCTGAACAAAGTTGGTGGTTCACATAACCCCTGATCTTTATTTCGGTTCTCTTAATTACCCCTTGAAAAATCTCATACCGGACAAAATCAGTCCCTGGGTGGTTTGACATGACTGATTGCTGACGTGGCAATGGTCAATGGGCGGTTTTGACCTGCGGCCGAGTCTCCCTCGTCACGCTGGGTTGAGACAGAGGAGCTCCTCCCGAGCCTCCCCTCGCAGCTGCCTCCCTCCCGAGCACCGCGCCCGACCCCGCCGCCTCTGGATGACGCCGGCGACCGCCGGAGTTCCAAGCTACTGCCCTGACGCCCTGCTTCTCCTTTCTCCCTTCTCTTTCCTCTCCATTCCCGCACATCTGAACTCACACAGATCCACCCTGTCCCCCGGCGGCCATGGCCGTGCTGTCCGCCGCGCCCATGCCCCACGCTCCCCTCGCCCGGACTCATCCGCGGCCGCCGACGCCGCCCCGTCCCTGGACTTCTGCGACCCGGCCTCCCTCGCTGCCCTCCGCGGCCTCACCGACGCCGGCGCCGCCACCCGCCTGCTCCATGAGTGCGTCGCCTACCAGCGTGCCCTCGACGCGCTCCTCGCCCGCCGCCCCGACCTCGACCGCGCGGCCGCCTCCCTGCTCCGCTCCGCCCCGCCGCTCCTCTCGCTCGCCGCCTCCGACGCCACCGCGCTCAGGGAGTCATCCTCACCCACCGCCGTGCTCGCCGAGGCGCTCTACTCCCCTGTCTGCCACCTCGACGCGACACACTCGCGCGCCGAGTCTGCCCTGGCCCGTGGCGAGGCCGCACTCGACCGTTCCTGCAAGCTCGACGCCGCGCACCGCCTGCAGGTCAAAACCACCATTGACCAGTGCCACATCAGCTGCATGTTGAGACAAACCGCCCAAGGGGGTCTTTTGTCCGGTTTGGGATTGTTCAGGGGGTAAAGGGAACCGAAATAAAAATCAGGGGGTTATGTGAACCACCAACTTTGTTCAGGGTAGTAAAATGGACTTTTTTTCCATCGCTTTTTTAAGGAAAGGTTTTGGTGGCTAGCTTTAGTGATTCAACATAGACATTACAATGGTCGACAAGTGAAGATACCAGACAACCTGAGGACTCATCTGTCCAGCTTAAAGAGGTCTTATTACAATAAGAATAGCTAGCTAGCACATGCGCGTGAATATGTCGCTTTTTGGAAGAAAAGAAAACATGAACTCCATTGAACATACATGAGCTCGCAATTGTTTTCATGTGAACGTGTCTTGGGCCGTTGGATGAGGCGCGCAAATCATGACGCTGCGTTAGCATTTGTAACCTTTCGCCAGTGGTGGCAACCGTCCGAACGAGCCTCATATATACCCTCACCCCTAACCAACCCTCTCGTTTCCCCCTCTCGCACTCTGTCTGACTCTGGCAATTCTCGCGGCCGCTTTACCATCCCGCCGGCGATTCACACGCCGCCGATTGATTGTCGGAATCGTCATTTTCGGCTGCGCCATCCGGGTCTTCTCTAGAACACACTGTCGGGGTTGATGCGCTTTGCTTGCAGTATTAGCACCACTATTAATTTGCCGACTACTCCCTGAGTGTACGTTTGGGATTAATATTTGTCCACAAAATAGTATACTTCTATCTTTCCAATGCACTTTAAAGTATTTTCCCTCATCACACGGTAATCAAGACCAATAGCATTTTATACATAGTTTTCTTAATTTCTACATGCACTTAACTCATTGGGGTTGGGTAATTAAAGAGGAAAGATATGGTGGCTTGCATCTTCCAAATGCATTTTTTACTTCACTCCATAATTTGTTCTAAAATTTTCAGATGTACACTTTTCACCGGACAGAGGGAGTATGCGAGAATCTCGGAGCGGCAAAAAAAAGAAGAGAGTAATATATATGATCATGGTTGAAAAGTAGACGGGTGATACTTCTCCCTCAGGTTCGCCTGCGTTAGTAATACGGTAGTTGATGATATATATAACTTACACAAAACGGAGCTAAGTTTCTTTGAGCTACACATGTTCTGATTTTCATGGAATGCATACACATGTGCGGCGGCAGGAGGCCGGAGGTGATGGTGCACAAACCTAGCTCAAGTCAACGGCGATGTGGGACCACGCGTCCCGATGACGGTATGTGGTGTCACTGTGTCAAGCATTTCAAGCGTAAGTGCAACGTTCCTACTTCCTAGACACATATAAACAAGCTAATTAGGCTAGCTAGCTGCAACAGAGTATATCTGGGTATGTATGTGACTGCAATCAGGGCCGGCCCTGGGCCAGGGCAGCAGGGGCGACGGCCCGGGGCCCAGCCAAAGGGCCCCGACCTTAGTGCTGCAGCCGATAGAAGAAAAAGCCTGTACGCAGGGGAGGCCCATCATCTAACAAAAGCCCAACTGCTAAGATCGATGCCTAAACACACGACTACTGGGCTAGAATTGAGCACGGCTGCACAGGGTGAGCGGCTCTTTGCCTCCTCTGATTTGCACGCCAACGCCCGCACAAAAAAATAAATTGTAACCCCTCAGAAAAAAAATGGTATGCCGTCGTACGCTCACATATATTGGCCGATCGAGCGACTGATTCTCTACGGTAGCGGCTGCCGGATACTAGGGCGTTCGCAAGGAATAGCAGAGGTAAATCTCTAACGAATTTCTGTTAGCCCTCAATCTTACACTTTGATAAATTCATGCTCTTCTTCTTACAATAGTAGAGCTTGGTCATTAGTCTTGCCAACTTGGTCCTCGACTCAAGGTGTCCTTGAAGATTAGATTTCGATAGCTAAAGAGCATGGGGTTTCACTAATTTTACTGCAACTTTTAGCTGACTTTGCTCTTTTTCTTGCAGACATGTTGCCCAAATAATATTTATGTGGTTCTGATAAAAAGAAGAAAGAGGAAACGAACAAATAATTTAATTGGATCTCATGATTATTGTAGGCTTGGAGGTTAGTTAGCATGTAAGTTCTTTTTTCCAATATATGTATGTAAGTTCTATGAAATTTGATTTAGACTTGAACTAAGACACTTCATCTTATGTTACACCAGGAAAAAATATCATTGTTTACTATAGCTTTGCAAGAATTTATCTATCAATATATGAAATAAAAAAATTCCTCCATTGTCGCCGTTGGGCCCATTCATTGAATTCGCCCTGGGGCCTTCGAAACTCCAGGACCGGCATTGACTGCGATGGTTACCCATCGACGACTAATCTTGCGCCTACCCATGACCAGATCAACTGCCCTGGTCGGCCACTGCCATGCAGGCCATGTTGGACAACTTAATGTATCTTTTTCTTTGTAAACAGAATTTCAAATCTATTACAAAAGTTCTGCAGAAGTAGAAAGCATCTCAAACAATTATGATAATTATATTGAGGTCTCTAGATCATTGAACGACCACTATCACCGCTAGAACGAGCCGTCGACACGCTTCCAGAACTTCTAAAAATCAACTGAAGCTCCATAAAAAAGTGAACGAAACAACATTGAGCAAAATAGTCATCGAAGCATCATTAAATGAGACTTCAAAACAATCCGAACGCCTTCGTTTAGCAATTTCGTATAGGCTATAGATTGGCTCTGGTTCTCTGCTAGAGGTATTCACCAGCGCATGGTTGATATTGCTCTTACTGCAACCTCCATCAAAATGTATGGCGCAAGCTCAATTTGTATGCGCCAAAAAAAAAACCCAGGTTAGGTTTGCGGTGTATATGGCTTTCTATATGAAAAATAAATTAGTAATTAAATAAAATGTCAGAAAATCTGAAAATATTGATTCCCCTGAATTGGCTCCTTTTGCTTTGCCACTTTTCCCAGCGATTTGCGGACGTCGCACACCGGCCTCTCGTGCTGTCCGTCCAGGTAAAAAGCTAGTTCAACGCCGCACGCACACCAGCATCAAGTGACTAGCACGCTATCTCTAGATTGCTTGAATACGGACATAAATTGAACAGCACTTGATCGATCCACCGTGTAGAGTGGTACCAGCACAAGTAAGTTTTAGCTAGGCTTTTCTTACCCTAGAACGGACGGTGGGTGAACTGCTGCGCTTGCCTGCTCTAGTACAATAGTATAATTAATCTGCCGACTATGAGAGTATCTTGGAGTACTTAACTAAACTCTAGCCAGTGCCACATTGTACGTTCCAGGAAGATGTCACGTGTTGGCCGATCAAGGTTACTTCGCTTTTTCGAGCCGTCTGAGGGAGAAGAAAAGTGATGAACGAGCAATCATGCATGCATATATTTGCTCCAAAGTGGCATCAGGTGCGCCTCCGTTAGTAACATGATTCCTACTCGATCCAGGTTTCACGCGTTGAAAAGT